>NC_056444.1:59831898-60436065 GCF_018296145.1 Oncorhynchus tshawytscha | reverse complement strand
ACAGGCGGCTCTGGCAGCTCCTGACTGACCGGCGGCTCTGGCAGCTCCTGACTGGCGGGAGACTCTGGCAGCTCCTGACAGACGGGAGTCTCTGGCAGCTCCTGACAGATGGGAGACTCTGGCAGCTCCTGACAGACGGGAGACTCTGGCAGCTCCTGACAGACGGGAGACTCTGGCAGCTCAGGACAGACGGGAGACTCGGTCAGCTCAGGACAGACGGGAGACTCTGGCAGCCCAGGACAGACGGGAGACTCTGGCAGCTCAGGACAGACGGGAGACTCTGGCAGCTCAGGACAGACAGGAGACTCTGGCAGCTCAGGACAGACGGGAGACTCTGGCAGCTCAGGACAGACGGGAGACTCTGGCAGCTCAGGACAGACGGGAGACTCTGGCAGCTCCTGACAGACAGGGAGACTCTGGCAGCGATGAGCAGGCGGGAGACTCTGGCAGCGATGAGCAGGCGGGAGACTCTGGCAGCGATGAGCAGGTGGGAGACTCTGGCAGCGATGAGCAGGCGGGAGCACCTGTAGGGAGGAGACGGAAAGACAGTCTGGTGCGGGGGGCTGCCACCGGAGGACTGGTGAGTGAAGGAGGCACCGGATAGACCGGACCGTGGAGGCACACTGGAGGTCTCGAGCACCGAGCCTGCACAACTCTTCCTGGCTGGATGCTCCCCGTAGCCAGGCCAGTGTGGCAAGGTGGAATATACCGCACTGGGCTGTGCTGGCGAACTGGGGACAACATGCGTACGGCTGGTGCCATGTACCCCTGCCCGAGGAGAGGCACTGGAGACCAGATGCGCTGATCCGGCTTCATGGCACCTGGCTCGATGCCCACTCTAGCCCGGCCAATACGAGGCGCTGCTATGTAACGCACCGGGCTATGCCTGTGCACCGGGGACACCGTGCGCCTCACGGCATAACATGGTGCCTGCCCGGTCCACCTCTCTCCACGGTAAGCACGGGGAGTTGGCTCAGATCTCCTACCTGACTTAGCCACACTCCCCGTGTGCCCCCCCCCAATACATTTTTGGGGCTGCCACTCGTCCCAGCCGCGCTGCCGTGCTAGCTCCTCATAATGCCACCTCTCGGCTTTCGCTGCCTCCAGCTCTGCCTTGGGGCGGCGATATTCTCCCTGTACCCAGGGTCCCTTGCCATCCAAGATCTCTTCCCAAGTCCAGGAGTCTTGAACCTGCTGCTCCTGGGTACCACGCTGCTTGGTCCGGTTGTGGTGGGTGATTCTGTAACGACCGTTGGTGGAAGAAGGTGAGGACCAAGATGCAGAGTGGATAGTGTCCATATTTTTAATAAAGAAATTGAACACTGAACAAAAACAACAAAGTGAACAAATGAAACCGAAACAGTTCTGTCTGGTGCAGAATACAAACACTCAACAGAAAATAATGAAACATGCATGCTGCCTAAGTATGGTTCTCAATCAGGGACAACGATTGACAGCTGCCTCTGATTGAGAACCATACCAGGCCAAACACAGAAATACCAACTCATAGAAAAACAACCATAGACAACCCACCCAACTCACGCCCTGACCATACTAAAACAGACATAACAAAAGAACTAAGGTCAGAACGTGACAATAATTTGTGTCAGTGCAGTACCTGTTGAGTGCCCTTCCCTTTAAGCATGCTGAAAGTCTGTTGTTAATTTGTTCATAGAGAAATTGAAAAGTAGTTGGTCAAACACCATTTTTTCCAACAGTTTGCTAAGGGCTGGCAGCAAGCTGATACTGTAAGTCTGCTGTTAGAGCCAGTAAAGGCAGCTTTACTACTCTTGGGTAGAGGAATGACTTTGGCTTCCCTCCATGCCTGAGGACAAAGACTTTCCTCTAGGCTCAGTGAGCCACCATTGCCAAATGTGCGTCCTTTAAAGAAAAAATAATGGTTAAAAGCCTGGTCAAAAGACTCGCCGGCTTTAAAATAGGCATGAACAATCAATTACCAAAGGAAATCGCAGAACGACACTAGACTAAAATGGAGACGTGTAGCTCTCGTAGTCGACAAGCTAGACATTGATAACCAACTGTTCCAAGACACCAAGACCACTCCATTGCTATTCTAAATCAAATGTAACATCCAACACTATTAATGTATTCCTGGTCTTAATGCTGGTGAATTACCGTCACTCTGATATCCATAAGTTATTTCTGGCTGTATGTAATAACACAAAACATTTTATGGGCCAATAATGTAAGAAATAACACACACAAAAACAAAATAGTGCAAAGTTACTTAGGAGCGAGAAGCAGAGCTCCCATATCAGAGACCCCATATTATTTTACTGTTGAAATAGAAATCTGGTTGCAATTTCAGGTTAATCCACCAAGAAAAGACAAATATTATGGTTAATATTTTGTATGCTCACGGATTTCAGTTTGTTTTGACTGCTATATGAGTGTAATTAAAAAAGTGAAGAAAATGTTTTATGCAAACATTTTCATTCCCCATTTCACACAATCAAAAACAATGCCTGGATGTTGTATTGCTCCTCTATGTATAGCCAACTGCTATTGTTGTACAGCAGTTTTATTCAATCATTTTAACTATGGAAATAAATGAAACCCAATTAGAAGGACATTTCAGATGCTGATGGACTTAAAAGTTATGTTGGTACTGTAATAAGTCAAACACTTTGATGGCATTACGTAACGCAACTTCAACAATCATGGTTACATGATAATACCATTTAAGTTTCACAGTTAATAAGCAAATGATTATAAAATAAAGAGAAACCCCATACAACCTATTATCAAAACTGAACCATCAATAATACCCCTTCAAAACACCAGTCTCAACGTCAACAGTGAAGAGGCGACTCCGGGATGCTGGCCTTCAAGGCAGGGTGTCTGTGTTCGTTTGCCCATCTTAATCCTTTATTGGCCAGTCTGAGATACGGCTTTTTCTTTGCAATTCTGCCTAGAAGGCCAGCATCACGGAGTCGCCTCTTCACTGTTGACGTTGAGACTGGTGTTTTGAAGGGGTACTATTTAATGAAGCTGCCAGTTGAGGACTTGTGAGGTGTCTGTTTCTCAAACTAAACACTCTAATGTACTTGTCCTCTTGCTCAGTTGTTTACCAGGACCTCCCACTCCTCTTTATATTCTGGTCTTTCTATTCTCCCTTCACAGAACATCCAGTTTGCGCTGTTCTGTGAAGGGAGTAGTACACAGTGTTGTACGTGATCTTCAGTTTCTTGGCAATTTCTCGCATGGAATAGCCTTCATTTCTCAGAACAAAAATAGACTGACGAGTTTCAGAAGAAAGTCTTTGTTTCTGGCCATTTTGAGCCTGTAATCGAACCCACAAATGCTGATGCTCCAGATACTCAACTAGTCTAAAGAAGGCCAGTTTTATTGCTTATGTAATCAGAACAACAGTTTTCAGCAATGCTAACATAATTTCAAAATAGTTTTCTAATGATAAATTAGCCTTTTAAAATTATAAACTTGGATTAGCTAACACAACGTGCCATTGGAACACAGGAGTGATGGTTGCTGATAATGGTCCACTACACCTATGTAGATATTCCATAAAATATCTGACGTTTCATTTACAACACTAACAATGTCTATACTATATTTATGATCAATTTGATGTTTTTTTAATGTACAAAAAAATGTGCTTTCTTTCAAAAACAAGGACATTTCTATGTGACCCCAAACTTTTGAATGGTAGTGTACCTGTGCCTGTCACCTGGGCCGGTGGGGGGTTTTCCAGTCCTGTGGGCGCGCTCCACCTCAATCTTCCTGTGGTGCATCTTCAGTTTCTCTGAGATAATTTACCTCACTTTGTCCTCAGATTCCATCCAGGTCTCATGTGGAGATTCTGCAATTCATCCACAACCATGTTCTTCTGCCTGGATTGTCCCTCGAGATAATCTGATTTCTCTGTCATTGTTATCATGGATTCACATACAGAACTGATGTCCTCTATCAATGACTTATAGATTGCTGCCATCTTGCCGTTCTCCTGTTTAAACTCATTGAGCTAACCTTGGGAGAACTGCAAACTCTTTCTTCAGGACCTAGACATCTCTGGTCTGGTCATCCATTCTTTTATTAGTTGACTCCACCAGTGTTTGGACACAACACTTGAAGCTATTTTCTTGTAGTTGTAACTGCTAGTAGGAGCCAAAGTATGGAGTCTTCTCTTCTCCGGTGCTGAACTGGACACATTCTGTTGAATGTACTGTAACACTCAGAAATACACTTAAAAATGAAATGCGGTTCACCCTTACATCCCATGTTATTACAACAGTTTAAGTACGATTGTGGAAGAGGTCAAATCTGAATTTGATTTGCATTTCTGTCCTTAATCAATATTTCCGTATTACTGTATGCATAATGCATGCATATTCACTGTATGTTTTTCAGAGATAACGGTTAAATATTTGGAGGATATGTTTGTTATTATACTGAATTCAGCCACATTTATATGATTTGTTTATCTTTTTACACAACTCTATGAATGGTGTTATTCGTATTGTTGCGAATTTAGCATATTTAACTTTTGAGGCAAGCACGTTATCCATCCCCTGCTTCCAATAGGCCATAGTGTGCTTACAGTATATCTGCCTGGGTATACTATGGCAATGACTTTGGATAGCTATAAAAGAGAGTATACCAATGATCTACCATAATTGTATCTTTAAGTTTGACTAAATTATCTCACTTGATCAAACGAAACTCAAAAGGAAGAGGCCAGCACTTATGTCCCTAATCTACTTGACAATTATCCCACAGGGGGTTGAGTGATACAAATAGAGACACACTGTGGCTTATAGAGAGAGACACAATGTGACAGCGGTCTAGGCAAATGACAAGTGACAAATTGAGAAATCGAAGGCAAACATAACATACAGTAAATATGAGCATGAACATTTGCTTTAATTTCATATTCCCAATTGAAATCCTTTCAGATGAAAGCTCTCTATTAGCCACTGACTCTTTTGACATGTTTCTTTAATGAAAATTGCATCCAAGAATGTTGTGATTGAATCCTGACACTGCATCCAAGTAAATTGCTACTGTGATCATGGTTTTGATTTCAAGAGGACAGCCATTTCTGATTAAATACGCAATGTCTGTGTCTTTATGTATCCAAAGTCAACACTCCTTAACAACATATTGGTGAGTTTTAACTGGTTAAAAAAACTAAGTCTTTCTGAAAACTGACAGCAAACCTTCAAAATCTTTCACAAATCCTTACTCTTCCTTTAATGGACTTTCTCTGGGTCTTCACAATACCCTGCCGCCCATTATCTTGTGGTTTGCATACAGTATTCTGCCATTTGTATACCCATAGCCCTGCAAGCTTAAATAGGCACTCTAGCAGTAATCAAACAAGACTAGGGGCAGTGCAGTTGAAAAGCACTTGGGTGCCTCATGGCAAGATAAAGGTCATTTTAAGAGATAATCCTGCATTGTAGGGATTACCCCTTCATCCGTTTTAAAATTGCTTTCTCGGTGGAACGATAAAACCACTGAACAACAATAAAAGATTATTCTACTCAAAGCCTCGCAGAGGAAGGGCTTGAGTGTCACATGAGCAGTTTTCTACCCCCCCCCCCTCAATGCGCAGTTTAACTAGAACGGAATAAGATCAAGCCCTAACTGTGCTATGTAGTAGGGAGTTGTAGTTTCCAACAGGCCAATATTCTGCATAGTTTAGCCACTGAAAATGTGGTAATTAACTACAATGACCATAATCCATTGCTCGCCTACTTTTCTGGTCAGTGTGGGCAGAGATCTGTAATATACAGTGCCTTGCGAAAGTATTCGGCCCCCTTGAACTTTGCGACCTTTTGCCACATTTCAGGCTTCAAACATAAAGATATAAAACTGTATTTTTTTGTGAAGAATCAACAACAAGTGGGACGCAATCATGAAGTGGAACGACATTTATTGGATATTTCAAACCTTTTTAACGAATCAAAAACTGAAATATTGAGCGTGCAAAATTATTCAGCCCCCTTAAGTTAATACTTTGTAGCGCCACCTTTTGCTGCGATTACAGCTGTAAGTCGCTTGGGGTATGTCTCTATCAGTTTTGCACATCGAGAGACTGACATTTTTTCCCATTCCTCCTTGCAAAACAGCTCAAGCTCAGTGAGGTTGGATGGAGAGCATTTGTGAACAGCAGTTTTCAGTTCTTTCCACAGATTCTCGATTGGATTCAGGTCTGGACTTTGACTTGGCCATTCTAACACTTGGATATGTTTATTTTTGAACCATTCCATTGTAGATTTTGCTTTATGTTTTGGATCATTGTCTTGTTGGAAGACAAATATCCGTCCCAGTCTCAGGTCTTTTGCAGACTCCATCAGGTTTTCTTCCAGAATGGTCCTGTATTTGGCTCCATCCATCTTCCCATCAATTTTAACCATCTTCCCTGTCAAAAAAGCAGGCCCAAACCATGATGCTGCCACCACCATGTTTGACAGTGGGGATGGTGTGTTCAGGGTGATGCGCTGTGTTGCTTTTACGCCAAACATAACGTTTTGCATTGTTGCCAAAAAGTGACCAGAGCACCTTCTTCCACATGTTTGGTGTGTCTCCCAGGTGGCTTGTGGCAAACTTTAAACGACACTTTTTATGGATATCTTTAAGAAATGGCTTTCTTCTTGCCACTCTTCCATAAAGGCCAGATTTGTGCAATATACGACTGATTGTTGTCCTATGGACAGAGTCTCCCACCTCAGCTGTAGATCTCTGCAGTTCATCCAGAGTGATCATGGGCCTCTTGGCTGCATCTAAAGCTGAGAGGCGGCGATATGAGGCAAGGCAGCGCAGCAGGCACGAGAGGTAGCCCCCATTTTTGGGGGCACACATGGAGATTGGCGGAGGCAGGCGATAGACCTGAGCCAACTCCCCGTGCTTACCAGAAACAGCGTGGTACTGGTCAGGCACTCTGTTATGCGGTAAAGTGCACGGTGTCTCCAGTGCTCGCTCATAGCCCGGAGCGCTATATGCCAGCCTCCCACAAGTGCCATGCGAGAGTGGGCATCCAGCCAGGGCGGATTGTGGCAGCTCAGCGCGCTTGGTCTCCGGTGCGCCATTTCGGCCCAGGGTATTCGGCCCAGGGTATCCTGTTCACTTGAACAGGAAGGTGGCGCAGTGGTCCTTCGTCTGCAAATTTTGTCATCAATGTCTGGCATTCTCTTGATTTATTGTGCTTTCAAGACTGAGAACTGGGAACTAATTTTTTTTTTTTTAAAGTTGGATCATGATGACATCCGTGATGTTCAGGTCGTATCACTAGAAAGTGACCCGAGTTCCAGAATTATATTTCCGAGTTGTATGAAAGTTCAAAAGTTTTCCCCCAGTCATAGCTTGTTTTTTCCCCGAGTTCCCAGTTGTCTTGAACTCACTTATGTCAGATTTTGCAGTTCAGAGTTCATAGTTGTTTTGAGTGTGGCTGAAATCATGTTTCATTGACAGCATTTAAACCAGGAAAAGAGACCCTTAATCTTAGACTTGGGACCACACAGCCACTACACTGAATAGCAGGCTAATGATTGCTTTGTAATTCTTGCAGTTAGCCACTGATTCCTTCCAAACCACTCATTGTTGAATTTGCGATTTACAGCTCGTTGTGTAATGTTTATGTCCAATGGCCGATGAGCACCGATACGTTTTATCTATAATTTTTCTTCATATGACCAGGGTTAGAAAGGATTTGCCAGTAGATTGTCAACTTGATTCTTGATGATGACTGCTAGCTAAGATTTTGAAAGAATGATGTTGTATGATCAGTCCAATCAAAGCCACTGTAGATATAACATGATTTGACAAAATTTTATCTGTGGCCAATGACCTTGAGCCTTCTGGGATGGGCACTTGTATGTAATGTAACTCTATGGCAGCTCCCAAGGGCTTGAATTTTAGAGCTCTATCCTTAGACTTGGCAGTGACGTAGTGTCCCCATAAGTGACAGAACACTGAGCCAATCATGGCGCAACGCTCCATATTTTCTGCTGCTTGCCCAACCAGCACAGAAAGCACTGAGCTAGACTGAAACACCTGCATTTTGGAGATGCCTTACTGAAGAAAACAAAAAAAAGATAATGTTTGTATGCAGCTTTAATAACTCATTGATATATATTTTTTCCATTGTTTGCAAAATGATATGTGACACTAATGTATGGCTGGGGGCAGTATTGAGTAGCTTGGATGAATAAGGTGCCCAGAGTAAACTGCCTGGTACTCAGTCCCAGAAGCTAAGATATGCATATTAGTACTATATTTGGATAGAAAACACTCTGAAGTTTCTAGAACTGTTTTAATGATGTCTGTGAGTATATCAGAACTCATATCGCAGGCAAAAACCTGAGAAGCAAAAATCCAACCAGGAAGTGGGAAATCTGAGGTTGGTTGTTTTTCAACTCATTCCCTATTGACTAAACAGTGGGATATTAGTCATGTTGCATATTCCTAAGGCTTTCACTAGATGTCAACCGTCTTTAGAACCTTGTTTGATGCTTCTACTGTGAAGTGGGGGTGAATGAGAGGGGAATGAGTCAGGGCTCTGGCAGAGTGCCATGAGCTCGTGGCGCTCGTTCACGTGAGAGCGAGCTCTGTTCCATTGCATTTCTACAGACAAAGGAATTCTCCGGTTGGAACACTGTTGAAGATTTATGTTAAAAACATCCTAAAGATTGATTCTATACTTCGTTTGACATGTTTCTACGGACTGTAACAGAACTTTTTGACTTTTCATCTGCTCCCAGTGAACGCGCGTCATGAATTTTGATTTGTGAACTGAACGCGCTAACAAAATGAGGTATTTGGACATAAATGATGGACATTATTGATCAAAACAAACATTTATTGTGGAACTGGGATTCCTGGGAGTGCATTCTGATGAAGATCATCAAAGGTAAGTTAATATTTATAATGTTGTTTCTGACTTCTGTTGACTCCAACATGGTTGATATCTGTTTGGGTTGTTTTTGTCTCTGAGCGCCGGACTCAGATTATTGCATGGATTGCTTTTTCCGGAAAAATGGCTGTGTTTTTCTGTGACTTGCCTCTGACCTAACATAATCGTTTGTGGTGCCTTCGATGTAAAGCCTATTTGAAATCGGACAATATGGTGGGATTAACAAGAAGTTAATCTTTAAAATGGTGTGAAATACTTGTATGTTTGAGGAATTTTAATTATGAGATTTCTGTTGTTTGAATTTGGCGCCCTGCACTTTCACTGGCTGTTGTCATTCCGATCCTGTTAGCAGGATCTCAGCCATAAGAAGTTTGACAAAATAACATGCAAAACAGGCAAGGCCAAAAATAACATGTCCTGAATGAAGAGTCACCACTGGTTTCAATTTCACTCCATTTAATCTATGAAACACTTGAGGTTTATGGAATCCTATCCCTGACTCTGGTTCAGTTTTTGAATGGAGTTTGGCTGGCCTTCAAATTACGGTTACATAATAAGAAGACATGATATGGACCATTGGCTGAAACAGCTCAGCATTTGGGAATGTAAGGACCACCATAGTAAAGCAATCAAGGCGCAGAATATACTTGCACGTGATTTGGAAGGTAAGAAGACAACATTTTATCATGCAATTGACTGTTTACTTTAAGGAGCCTATTGGATAGGAGCCAATGGAGGAGAAAGTGGCATGTTTACTGTGAAATCCTAATAAATAATAGACACCCTGTCTTAGGTTCACAGCGAGGGGAAATTTGACAGGTGTTTCTCATGATGCACTTAGATCTTCGAGGAAGCGCGCTTCTATGCAAGCTGGGAAGCGTTCACAACAGAGAATAGCATAACACTCCTGCTTTTTAATGGCACACATCCATACAGAATACATTTTTTTCATGAAGAGCACACAAACACTGAAGGGCTGACTGAAACCACTTCTGTAGAGAGGGGGGTTTAAAGAGGGCAGAATTTGAGGTTATACTGCTGAATATTTTATTGAAAACCTGGCGGCAGCATTAGCAGCCTCCTTCATTGTGGAAAATGGAACGCCTTTGCTAGGCATGGACTTAGTTACGACCTTGGAGTAGGCATTTTGCTGGTAATACAGTGCTGTCCTCTACTATGCCTGTTAAGGTACAGCACCTAGCAACTCCCAGCGTGCAGAAACTAGGGTGTGCCAAAGGGTTCATTCACCACGTGGAAGTCAAAAATGACATTACTCCTGTGCAACAAAAACTACCTTGACTACCACTGTCTGTTAAAAAAGCAGTCACTGCTGACCTGGTTCATTTACTAAACTCTGATGTCACTGAGAAAATCGATGCCTCCCTGTGAGTTTCACCCATAGTGGTTACCAAAAAGAAAAATGTGGATACCCGCATGTGTGTGGATTTGCTCATGCCAAACAAAGCAGTGATTATTGACAGTTATCCACTTATCAGTTATCCAGTTATCCATCTCTTTGCTGAGAAGCAAGGCACTACTGTATTCTCAACCATTGATTTGGTTATATGCCTACATCAGGTACTCCTTCATGATGAGAGCTGGGACTTGAGAGCGTTCATTACGCACAATGGCCTTTTCAGATTTCGCCTTTCTGCTTTTCAAAATATGATGTTCTCCCTCCTGCAGAACATACAAGGTGCACAAGCCTACCTGGACGACTTCATAATATATGGAAAAACGAAAGAGGAACATGTCCGCAACTCGCAAGCTGTTCTCAGAGCTCTGGTCTGCTGCTAAACAAAGAAAATAGTCCCTGCTCCTTTCGCTGCTACCACCCTGCGCTCCTTCCTTGGCTTAACTAGGTGGTACTTCAAATTTGTCTGCAACTACCTTACAGAGGTTGAGCATATGCGTGCCTGCCTCAGGACAGATGACCCTTTCACATTCAACAGGTGTTACGCAGGAGAGCTTTGAGAAAGTCAAGCAGCTGATTGTCAATAGCTCTATCCTGGCGATATTCGACCCTGCTATTCCTACCCCGGTGTCCACAGATTGGGTGGTGTGCTTAGGCAAATAAATCTATATGGAACAGAACACATAGGGGCGTCTGCATCCCGTTTTCTCTCTGCAGCCAAGCACAAACTACTCTATTGTAGAAAAGGAAGTGCTTAGCTGGCCCAAAATGAGAACCCCCCCTGTCATCCAAACAGAACAATAGCTCTGTGAGCTCTACTGGTGGCCTGGAATGGACACGTCCGTACAAACTACAATATCAACATGTCAACTCTGTCAGACATCTGACAAAACTGAAAAAATGCACATCAGGCCTCTCTAGCCCGTTACCCTTCTTGAAGGCCCATGGCAAAATCTTTGAATTGACATTGTTGGTCTGTTTGAAACTGCCCCAGCAGATTGTCACTACGCGATCCCCCTTGTGGATTACTATAGTAAATGGTTTGAGGTTGTGTTTACCACTAATGTAAATACTGTCATTAAATTCTTAACTGATGTGTTCAGCCCACCGGAAATTATCGTAAGCAAGAATGGTGCCCAATTAACTTCAAAGGAATGGACTGTTCCTCCATTACAGAGACATTTAAAAACTCCAAAGTGTCTGTGTACTACCCACAAGCAAATGGCGCAGTGGAACACTGGGAACCACGTTTTAAAAGACTGTCTCCAAGTGGCGATGCGAGAGGGAAAGCCTTGGAAATCATATGTCTGCTACTGGTGTTGCCCCCTGTGTGCTTCGTGCCAGAGTGCACGCCACACAAGAAAAAGTGGTATTCTACACCAGGGGCCATCAACTAGATTCAGCCACGGCCAATTTCTTTTCTTGAGCGGATGGTCAAGAGCCGGAACTTAATTACAAATCATTTGTAGACCGCAAGATTGACCGCAAGAAGCCCAAACAGATATGTTTCAAAATCTTAGCTAGCAGTCATCATCATTAATCATTCGGCAATCTACTGGCAAATCCTTTTTAATCCTTGTCATATGAAGAGAAATAATGAAGAGAAATTATAGATAAAATGTATCGGTGCTCATCGGCCTTTGGACATAAACATTACACAATAAGTTGGAAATCGCAAATTCAAAAATGATTGGTTGGAAGGAATCAGTGACAGTGGCTGTGTGGTCCCAAATCTGCGATTAAGGGGCTCTTTTCCAAGTTTAAAATTATAAACATTGGCCAACATTGGCCATGTTGTCAATGAAGCATGATTTGTGCCGTGCTCAAAACAACTGTTAACTCGGAACTGCGAAAAATTGACTTCAGTGAGTTCAAGACAACTGGGAAGCCGGGAATAAACAAGCTCCGATGGGGAAAATATGTTTTGAATGGTCATCCAACTCGGAATTGAAAATCCGGCCTCTTCATAGAGCTACGACATGAAGATCAATGATGTCATCATGATTCGACCTTGTTTTTTCCCGAGTTCCCAGTTGTTTTGAAAGCACCATAAATCCAGAGAATGTCAGACTTTGACAAAATTTGCCCGTGAAGGACTACCCTCCAGCTTCCTGTTAAAGTGAGCACAGCACAACAGGGTGAGTCCTCTCTTCATTTCACCTACTGTTCTGTTCTGGTGCACATGTATCCTATAACCTGTTTTAAAGAAATGCAATCATTGAATATTGTAAGAGCTTTCATTGTCTGCTTATATGTCCCCTTTATTTATCCTATTGTTCTGACTTGGTGTCCAGGGAGAACACTGAAAGAACGGCCCATGTTCTGAATTCTGTCGCTGTACATTTCAAAAGTGCTAAACAAGTAGTTATATTGACTACGTCCGTCCTAGCTCGCTCATTAATGTCTTATGGATTGCCTCTTATCTGCTTGTCATCCCCATATGCCATAGTTTGTACAATTGTCATTAGAAACCACATTTGTTGAAGCAAGTCAGCCATAGCAGATATGTTTTTTTAACCCTTTCACACGTACCATCACACGGGTGTGATTGTTCTACAGTGGTCCCTGAAGCGTACGATCACACGTGTGATTAGAACACTCATTTAGAATGCTCGTTTAGAACGGCCAGTTTCGAATGATGCAACAATCAGCGTTTGAGCTGGCCACACTTTTTTCAGAAACTATTTACACAAACACAGTCCTTGCAAAGTTATGTCTAGAATGTGAGCAGTTTATTTTGGGATGCAATGTTCAGATATTCACAGAAGTACAGTATATATAGCATAACACAATCATCCTAACCGGAAAAATGTAGGCTACAGTTGTTCTAGCGCTAACTGAGCAAAGATTGACCCCACACAAGCTGTCATATTTTCTAGCTCTAGGCTGACATAAACTACAATATGAATTTGCTAATAGCAATTACTATGTATAATTAATCACATCACGGGTGAGCTCACCATTGATCGAAATAAACTATGTAAAACACTTTATAGAAATCGAAAGTAATCCGAAGATTAGTTTCAGCGCGCAGCCATGCATTTTTTTCCTCACAGAAACCGAAGATAATAAGAGAAGACGAGATGTGTTTGGTCTGTTTATAGTATGCATGTTGAAGGGGTGTCATCTACTGTCGTTCACATCCCACCAGTAATTTCCGGAAGTCCTCAAAAAATTTGCGAACTCTTACCTCATTTTGCTATAGCATCTTTGGTCCGACAGACGATCAAGTGAAACCCAGAATGCATTGTATGTCAACAAACATGGCTCCACACACATAGCTGGAATTAGCTTAGCTCATAATCAGTACGACCTTCAAAACATTATTTTACACAAATACTATGTGCCCTTTACAATCTATGCAAAAATCGGAATGCATGATTTTATCACCGGTAATTGAAAAACGTGAATAAAATAGTAAATATAGGAACACTACACAAAACATTTTCTGATAGTGATTTATTGATACAAATGGCGCGTGCAGGCAGTCAATCACGTAACCTCTCACTCCCGCTCTGAGCCATTCAGTGTTGTTATGTACGTAGCTAATGAGCTAAGCTGTAGCATTAGCAATGTCTTTCAAAAGGAGACAACTCAGAAATGGAGATTTAAAAAAATTCTGACAATGAGTCTGAATGTCAGGAATCAGGTTCTGACAGTGACAGAGGATCCCTTGTCGACTGACAAAGTCCCAGTTCCCTTCGAAGATGCTGGTGGTGACAGAGGCAGACCGATAGTACAGGAGTTCTGTGGTAGCTGGAAGGCTGCCAGCCATTTCACCCCTCCTGGCCCTGCTGTTTGTGTTGATGAGTCCCAGTCTGGAGTGGGGGGTGGGGGGCAGCAGCAGCCACAATTAGTGAAATGTATACATTTCTGGTGACCGTAAAGAGGAACTCCATAAGAGAACACTGGGGCAGAGATCCTATGTTTGCAACTCCCTTCTTTGCCACCCTCTTTTCTAGTTCTGCTGCTATGACTGCATTTCATCAACAACGCTACTGCCATCCTAAATGACCCGTTATACAAAATAAAAAATGTTAACAGCTGGCAGTAAAGTTCCATGACAAACGAGACGTCCATGTCCTCTCCTCTGTCCATACAGCAACCATGTCAGCCACAGGGAAGTTGGACCACCTGACGGGAGAGAGAAACAAACCAGACAGAGAAACATCAAACCAGACTGCGTGCTTGACTATAACCTCAAAATGGGGGCAGTGGATAAGGCTGACATGATAAACAGCTTTGGGGAATGCACTCAGAAAACGGCCAAGTGGTATAAGATATTTATAAATTTTTCCAGGGTAGCGTCAAAATACAACATCTTCTTCTGATGCATTTAGCATTGTTTTACAGAGCTAATAGAAGAATGTAACTAGCTACATAAGCACAATTTAATATAACACCATAAAAGGTGAGTAACGTTACCTAGCGTGTCCGCGGTTATAAGGAATATACACAAATATATTATGTTCCATACACACAGTGAGCTACAGTAGACACAGTATAACACGACACACAGAAACTATTATAACGTAATAAGGCACTTACTTTGATAGAAATGCAGTCGGGATTTGAAGATGGGTGTCTGTAGTGACGCCTCTAGCACGGAGACGCTGTGCCACTTGGGAGTCATAAAGCCAGGGTAGCTTCAAAATACAACACATGCTAATACTTCCCTGACGCAATTAGCATTGTTTTCCAGAGCTAATAGAATAATGTAGCTAGCTACCTAATCATTGAGTATAACACCATAAATGTTATGAAATGAGTAACGTTACATTGCGTGTCCACGGTTATAAGGAATATACCCAAAATATTATGCTACAGTAGAAACGACATGCAGGAAACTATTATAACGTAATAAGGCACTTTGATAGAAACGCACACATTTCCAAAGTTATTATTGGTAACGAAAACAACTTTGATTGCGATGCAGGCGACAGGTGGAAACCATGAACACGTGTGTGCAGGACGGCAGATGAGCAAATGTCTGCAGACTTGAACTGCACAAACAATTGAGAAGTGTTTGGGGAATTTTGTCCGGGTCAGAAATGACAAAAAAAATAATTGGTCCGCAAAAGTAAAAATGACTACTTGTATGTGAATGAATGAGGCGGAACACACCTCATTTCAAACTGTTATTAGAAATAAAACAACTTATTAGAAAATAATTTAAAATTGACAAATAAAAACAGGCTGCGTGCTTTGGTTTGAGGGCAGCGCCGATTAAATGTACTGTTACGTATCAATCACACTCTGGAATGGAGAGAACGTTCTAACATCACGTGCATAAAAAAACTCACGCTGGGGTGACCGTTAGAGATATTTGGAACTCACGCATGAAAGGGTTAAAGGCAGTAAATGAGGCTGAATGAACTGTTTTGCTGCCAGACAAGGCTCCGCTGTAGCAGTGGTGGTAAGATGTTGGGACTGCTGTTGGGACAGCTTTATGTAGGCCCTAACAGTTTGTGGGCACCGTTTGTCACCATTATAGCGCAATTAATGTATTGTTTGGTGTTGTGTAGTGGCTTTCCTGGCATGCATCCCACTTTTTTGCCCCACCACGATTTGCATGCTATAATCACCACTGCTTAGAGAGAGCTTTACTTCAAATCAAATTGTATTTGTCACATACACATGGTTAGCAGATGTTAATGCGAGCGTAGCGAAATGCTTGTGCTTCTAGTTCCGACAATGCGGTAATAACCAACGAGTAACAACCTAACAATTTCACAACAACTACCTTATACACATAAGTGTAAAGGGATGAAGAATATGTACATAAAGATAAATGAATGAGCGATGGTACAGAACGGCATAGGCAAGATGCAGTAGTGGCATTGTTTAAAGTGGCTAGTGATACATTTTTACATAAATTTTACCATTATTAAAGTGGCTGGAGTTGAGTCAGTATGTTGGCAGCAGCCACTCAATGTTAGTGGTGGCTGTTTAACAGTCTGATGGCCTTGAGATAGAAGCTGTTTTTCAGTCTCTCGGTCCCTACTTTGATGCACCTGTACTGACCTCGCCTTCTGGATGATAGTGGGGTGAACAGGCAGTGGCTCGGGTGGTTGTTGTCCTTGATGATCTTTATGGCCTTCCTGTGACATCGGGTGGTGTAGGTGTCCTGGAGGGCATGTAGTTTGCCCCCGGTGATGCGTTGTGTAGACCTCACTACCCTCTGGAGAGCCTTACGGTTGTGGGTGGAGCAGTTGCTGTACCAGGCGGTGATACAGTTGACAGGATGCTCTCGATTGTGCATATGTAAATGTTTGTGAGTGCTTTTGGTGACAAGCCGAATTATGCTCCCGAGTGGCACAGCAGTCTAAGGCACTGCTAGAGGCGTCACTACAGACCCTGGTTTGATTCCGCTCTGTATCACAACCATCCGTGATAGGGAGTCCCATAGGGCGCTGACAGTTGAGGCTGACAGCAAAGTCAGTGCAGAGCTGCATCCTTTTTTCGTGAAGCCCGGGTTGCAATGCCTGTAACCCGCGATCGGATTGGAAAGAATCTTGACCTTAGTCCTTTCAACAATGTGTTTACACTCTTAATGGGCAATAATGTAGGGGATCAAACCATGGTCTGATGTAACTGTCTTGCGAGGAAAGAACCCAGGAAAGCCTGTATATTCCACCTCTGCGTAGTACAGTATATTATGTGATACAATGTTAGCTGAAATAAAGTACAAACAATATGTAGCTTTGTTGTTTATGAGAAGAGTTCCCCTTTTAATATTATGCCCGCATCCTTAGGCCAAAGTAGTTTGATTTCACTCCAACTTGACTAGGCTACATTGTGAGGATTAGATAAGCGACTTTAAAGTGGTGCGTAGGATGTGAATAATTATCACCTTGTCTGTTGAGCCTTGGGCTGACAAAGCAAGAAACTGGCACATACACTTTACGCCATACTTGTTAGAAAGATGATCAAACCCTCAATAGAATATCCAACTGGTATCTAGCTTTTGCCAATATCATTATTTGTCATCATTCTCCATTGTGTCTTTGCTGAACATTTTTATTTATTTGAGAGTACGTCACGGTATATCAAAATCAATGGGAATATTGTATTGTTACGCAATTGCACCTGTTTTGAGTGTCCAACCATATACATATGTGAGAATAACAATTTCCAGACCTTGCAACCTTGCATACTGCTCATTTCTGCAGCCATAACCTCTCGACACTAAAGGCCTGTCCACAGTGCAATGAAAACCCAACCTGATGATCTCTCAGAGAACTGTGTTGGGCTCATAGGTGGCAAGTTAAAAGTGGACAGTTGGTAACAGCTCTGATATTCCTCTATGTAATTATGTGTGAGGCAGTTTTACTTGAGTGTGATGCAGTTTTACTTCAAAGTGTTGAGGTTTTATTAATAAGCAACTGATGAGCGGGGCGATATCAAACAGAGGGGGATATTCAGTCGTCAAAGGTTTTTTCCAGTAATTTCTTTTCTATTAATTTGTTGCTGCAGTGCAACCTATTCATGAAATATTCATGATGCCTTCATTAAACACCTCTATTTGCATATGATGCAGAACTGTATAGGGCGCATTACGCTTTTTGATCCTGTTGTCCATGTGAAATTATTTAATACAGAGCCAGATAGCCAACAAACCACAGTTTTTTTTAAACTACCCAAAAGTGTAAAAAACCAATTGAAAATAGACCCAAGCCAGAAAAGTAAAGTTTAAAGGCCCAATGCAACTGTTTTGTATCAATATCAAATCCTTTCTGGGTAACAATTAACCTTTCACTAACTAATTGACCTTTCACTGACTTTTTCAAATCAGAAATGATCATTTTGTTACATTATTTGCTAGCTTAGCTGGTTAGTTAGCTCTCAGTCTCATTGAACACCAAGCGTTGCTAGTGTTAGCTTAATATACTGTGCTAGCTTAATAACTTAATATAACTGTTTTTATACACTGTATGTTAGCTAGCTAAGTTAGCAATGTCATGAATACAACTCCCAGCTGATGTCAACATCATGATATGATTTGAGAGCACTAGTTAGCTCCAAAAGTTATAGTTTTGACTGCATGCTAACATTGAATTCAGAGCCATTCAGTGGCTTGCAACTGTACACTACAAACATTTTACCAGGTTCCCGTGAAGCAATTGTAATGACAGTCCACCACAACATACGATATAGTTCCCTGATTAGCAAGGTGTAGTCTGTGTTTAATTTCATTCTGTGTTAGAAACACAGTTTGAGATCATTGCAAGGGGATATTGCCAGTGGTTGAATGGGGAATTGGACTTCCCGGGAAAAACCTATTTCTCAAGCAAGAATTTTGCTGGGATTGTATGGGAGTGGTTTGGAGCTCTCTGTTTAGAGCTTTCTTTGTTATTGGTCTATTAACCAATTTACTGCATGGTGATGTCACCATAGAAAGCCGAAACTCCCATGCAAACCTGCTGATTAGAAGGTCCTGTGTAGATTGTATTCGCAACCAGCAACTATCAGGATTTTTCCACACTTTTACATTGTTAGTTTCATCAGAAAAACACAATTTCTACTGCACTAGGCCTTTAAAGTAAAAAGAAAACCATATCATGTGGAGATGAAAGAGGGACTCCTTTGGTGCAATAGCCTACTTCATTAGAGAAGTGGATGAATAAATATAGTAGCCGAGTTGAGGACTTTTAATTAAGGTCTCTTTCGGAACAGCAATAAAACATTTCACCTCAATCAGGCCGAGTTCACACATACCAAGAATAACAATCCAATCGCAACACATTACACTTTACAGCAATGTGTTTTCTCTTTCGTTGTGTACATTTTAACGGTTATGGCTGACACATCTGACCTAGCTGTCTATCTTTGTCCCTGTTCAATTAAAGGCATAATAAGTTATTTGTTGTTCAGCAAAATGTCAGTCCCACCACTTTTCTATTATAAAGCTGAGGGATGGGGCTGGAGATTTGTTACCACTCTTAAATTCATAAATATAGCTATGGATACAAAGCCATGTCCATGAGTTGAAAATCATGATTTTTAACATATTTTGAAGCATTGTGCATTTGTTTGTTTGCAATATATTGTTTAGATATATAAGATAACAGGAAAACAATCTTATATTTTGGGTTTTGATGTGACATCAGTTATATTCTTCAAGAATCAGTATATCATTGTAGAAATGACCATGGAACAGCTGCAAATATGGCAGATTGTAGATATATCAACAACAACAACAAAAAACATTTTCAGATCGTATATATTCACCTCTACATATTTGTGCTTTTCAAATATTACAAGATCCAAACATTTTTGACTGGTGTTTACTCGTATTTGTATACCTATATGTACAGGAACATAATGATAATTTAGCTCTTCTGATCTTGGATCAAATTTTTAATAAGATCTTTACTACAACATCAAAACAACGATATATGCTTAATACAGTGTAAAGCTCATCTCAATAATATCTCAGGGCTCTCAGGCACAGAGTCACATTAGTAGAAATCACATGCAGCTGTGTTACAAGATTAAACACCGGGGTGTGTGTTGATTAAGGTGATATAAATCCTCATTATTTAGTTTAATAATATTTTTACTAGAGTGTAATTATTTCTATAGTCTGTAGTAGAAGTTGACCGATTAATCTGAATGACCGATTTAATTAGGGCCGATTTTCAAGTTTTCATAACAATCGGTAATAGGCATTTTTGGACACCGATTATGGCCGATTACATTGCGCTCCATGAGGAAACTGAGTGGTAGGTTGACTAGCTGTTATGCGAGTGCAGCAAGGAGCCAAGGTAAGGTAAGTTTAATGCTAGCTAGCTAAGGTGCTAGCTAGCATTAAACTTATCTTATAAAAAACAATCAATCTTAACATAATCACTAGTTAACTACACACATGTCCTGCATTGCATATAATCGATGCGGTGCCTGTTAATTTATCATTGAATCACAGCCTTCTGTTGTTGCACCAATGTGTACCTAACCATAAACATCAATGCCTTTCTTAAAATCAATACACAAATATATATTTTTAAACCTGCATATTTAGTTAATATTGCCTGCTAACATGAATTTCTTTTAACTAGGGAAATTGTGTCACTTCTCTTGCGTTCCGTGCAAGCAGAGTCAGGGTATATGCAGCAGTTTGGGCTGCCTGGCTCGTTGCGAACTGTGTGAAGACCATTTCTTCCTAACAAAGACCGTAATTAATTTGCAAGAATTCTACATAATTATGGCATAACATTGAAGGTTGTGCAGCAATATTTAGACTTATGGATGCCACCCGTTAGATACAATATGGAACGGTTCCGTATTTCACTGAAAGAATAAACATTTTATTTTCGAAATGATCGTTTCCGAATTTGACCATATTAATGACCTAAGGCTCGTATTTCTGGGTGTTGCTATATTATAATTAAGTCTATCATTTGATAGAGCAGTCTGACTGAGCGGTGGTAGGCAGCAGCCTCGTAAGCATTCATTCAATCAGCACTTTCCTGCATTTGCCAGCAGCTCTTCGCTATGCTTTAAGCATTGCGCTGTTCATTACTTCAAGCCTATCAACTCCCAAGATTAGGCTGTCAATACTAAAGTACCTATTAGAACATCCAATAGTCAAAGGTATATGAAATGAAAATGGTATAGAGAGAAATAGTCCTATGATAACTACAACCTAACACTTCTTACCTGGGAATATTGAAGACTCATGTTAAAAGGAACCACCAGTTTTCATATGTTCTCATGTTCTGAGCAAACTTAAACGTTAGCTTTTTTACATGGCACATATTGCACTTTACTTTATTCTCCAACACTTTTTTTTGCATTATTTAAACCAAATTCTAACACATGTGGGATATAAGGAGGGGGTCATTTCATGACAATAACCACAAGAGCAGCCGATTTGACAGCTCCAACTCAGTTTCAATCTAGTACAGGCTTAACTGAATGAACAACAAAGACAGAATACAATATGACATTTTATTAAATAGTTTGGGGAATGGTCTCATCTCCGAGGATTGATCCTTGGAGCCAGATGCTGTTGACAGGTAGACCTTTGCTGGGCTGCTGGCATCGAAACCCCCTGCTGGGAATGGAGTTCCAATGAAATTGAAGTTATTAAAGCTGGTGGTGGTGGGAAGGTGTACGGCTGTGGGTAACTTTTGTTGTTACACACAAGTGAGCGAACATGGGTAAATTTGACATATAAATACACCCCAAGATATACACCCATTGGTTGAGTGAGAGAAAGGCGATTATTTCAAGTGCTCACCCATAGGTTAAACAGCAAGCATGAGGAATGTGCGTTATTGTGCCATGCTTATAGGCTAAAAGGTAAATAGGTGAATTGCATTCCGCATGTGGCTAAATTGAAAAGAGGGGAAGAAACAAAACGCTGTGCTGATGGTACGTTTGTATACGTTCCCACTCGTAGAATAGGAAATGTGAATCATGTTATGCTTACTGGATAAAGTTAAAGCGAGCATTCAGGCCAACCTTATTGATTTAACCTAAACAACCGACGCCGCGTAAACAAAAGCAATGATAAACTATGCGTTTGGCGGCTACCACAGGTTAATGCTGATCTGATCGAATCCTGGCCTAAGATACAGTGTCATAATTAATTAAGTTGTATTTTTATGCAGGCTAAGTTATAGTTATGTTACTCTTATTTGGTTACGGGCTCTCCATAATGTTAGTCTGCGTCTTTTAGCGTAAATAATATAATTTGTTCCATATGACTTTGAGGCTGAATTTGTCCTCCCATTGTCTCTCGACATTGATACACAACATAGGTGCAACTCTCTCAATTAGTGGTCAGTCATCCCACTGTGGAATCCATCAAGTCTGCCTCATTCACTTCTGTTCTTTGCAGCCATCTTCTACACATTTCTGCCTGTGAGAAATCTCTCCTAACAAGCATGATTACTCGAAAGCCTCTTTACTGTCCTTTCCCATTATACTTACTGAGCTGTGATAGACCAGATTATATGTCAAAGAATTCTGAGTGTTAAAATGATGCTCTCTTTTTTCTACTTAACGTATGCTAGGGATTTTTTGGTCATGACGATATTATGTGCACCTTCATCAAAAATCCACTTCTATTGTCCTGTTGCCAAATTGTATAAGCCTGTTAATTATGAGATTGAACAAAAAAAAACATATTGTTAGTAGTGATTAGTATATAATTTATACGATATTGAACAGTAGTTTAGTTTGTATTATGTAAAAGATTTTCAACAAAGAGCACACTAAAACTAGACAGCAAGTGCAAAAGAAAACAGATTTGATGGCTTTTCAACTTTTTGCCACAGCAAATATCCTTATTTCTCTCATCCACTTTAAGTAATCATTCATTTATTATGATTCCTGGGTGGAGGTAGCATGTAGAGGCTGAGTGCCATCACTTAAACCTCTGGGAAAATGCATTTTCTAAAACATTTAGCAGTTGGTTGCACCTCTATGGGGTCAAGTATTTGAAAAGAACTCTAATATGCAATTTACAAAGACAGTTACATCTAATTATTCTAATGTATTTTTGAGAGAGCATTTTTTTTCTGTGTCAGTTGATGTGTGCAAGGGAAAAACCATCCCACTGTCATCTTGCAGGCCAACCAAGAGAGAATCATGTAAGAAGAGCTAGTTGTTTAGAATAGAGCTAGTTGTTTAGAATAGATAAACATTATATTGTTGAGGTTATAAAAGGAGTGAACTGGGGTGTAATCATTAGTCTAAAATTTTGCAACGGAAACCGTTAACTCCAAATGGAAAACAATTTGCAACGAAATTGAGAATTTCTATTAGACAAATTCAAGTAGGTCCCTCCCTGTTTTGTTCTGTTTGCTTACATTTGGTTCCTAGTGAATACACTGCTGGTGTGGGGAAGTGTATTATGCTAGGAAAGAGTATTATTCTCTTCAAGGACTTTGGATGAGGAGCATCAATGGAGCTTTACCATTTCCTCATATTTCAATATTTCATATTCTGTCTACTTCATAGCTAGCTGACAATAGCACATATCATCTTGTGTAGTACCATACAACACAACACAATACATTACCTGCATAGGTAGTCAGTTGGAGCCAAAGAGATAGGCATGTTTGCTGGCATCATCCCCAGTCTCTTACAATGAACATGGTAAATCTTATTGTCACTTCTATTATCTTTTATTGAGGGCACATGGGTTTTGCACTGCCAGGTAGCTCAATGATATACTGTTTCTGGACACCTTCCATGTACTGAGTAGGGTATAATCAGAAAACAACACAATGGGCCATAAACATCCCACATCTGTAGTGTTTTTGCGGACATAACTGTAGTATACTGTATTATTTACTGTAGTGCTTTTGCGGACATTAATGTAAAAAACATTCATGGGTAGCTTTCCACCATTTTTTCAGTGGCTGCCTATCACCACATTAATTGTGTACATGATTGTCATTTCACAGTAGAGTAATATCGATAAATAAATGCCAGTATTTACAAAGTTATCATGGTACACATACATTTATTTGTAGGACTACAATAGTACGCACCATGGTATACTATGGTAAACTATAGTACATCCTATAGTACACTATGGTAAAATATATGGGCAGTCTATTGCCATTTAGTACAACAATCTATAGTAAGTGCTTTTACAGTTTTTTTCTATTGCGTAAAAGCATTTTTTTTGGAACAATGTACATTTTCAAACTCTGTAGCCATTTGCAAAACGTGAATACATTCATCAAAATGATATCAAAGCGTCAAAATTGCTAATACATCAAAATAACACTGCCTGTAAAAAGAATTACGCAACCATAGTTATCTGTCACACCGTGATCTGTTTCACCTGTCCTTGTGATTGTCTCCACCTCCTCCAGGTGTCGCTTTTTTCCCCTGGGGTATTTATCCCTGTGTTTCCTGTCTCTCTGTGCCAGTTCGTCTTGTATGTTCAAGTCAACCAGCGTTTTTTCCCCGTGCTCCTACTTTTCTATTCTCTTCTACTAGTCCTCCTGGTTTTGACCTTTGCCTGTTTTCTGGACATTCCCGTCTGCCTGACCATTCTGCCTGCCCTGACTTCGAGCCTGCCTGCCATTCTGTACCTCTGGATGGTTTAAACTTTTTTCCTGTCCACAACCATTCTCTTGCCTACCTCTTTTGGATTGTTAATAAACGTCTTTGACTCTAACCATCTGCCTCCTGTGTCTGCATCTGGGTCTCACCTTGTGCCCTTATACTTATCTCTTGAGTCCAAGCAGACAAAACAGAAAGTTAGTCTCTGTTTGGAAAATCCCATTAGATCAATACATTTTCTTTGCAGTCACTAAATCACGATGATCAAAATTGGAAGTACTATCCAAAGGTGCAGAATTATGAGCAATTACTCTCATTTTATGCATATTTCACCAAACAATTGCGTACACATCAATATTAATTCAGATTCTTTTGTTGTTGATTTATTCATAATTATCATCTCAATCCAATTCCATGTATTCAATACAAAGGTTGGTTTGCTCATAGTTTTGTAGAATTTCAATTAGTGCACAGAAACACAATCCACATTAGAAACAAGGAAAAGTGAATATAATAGAGGTGTAAAGACCAATGCTGGGAGACGAGAAGCAAGTACAGGGAGTGAACGTTTAATGGATAATAGACAAGAAACAAACAAGGACAGTGGCTGGACAGGGGAAAATGTTAACGACATCAATGCTGACCCGGAACAAACTGAGGAGCAGACAGAGGGGCAATCAACAAAGTAATGGAGTCCAGGTGAGTCCAATATTGCGCAGATGAGCGTAATGATGGTGACAGGTGTGCGTAATGATGGGCCGCCTGGCGCCCTCGAGCAGGAGCAGGCATGACAAGAAGCACACAACTGATATGAATGTATAGTCCTAAATCCACACAAAAGCCAAGCTCTATAATGGATGGGCACAATGATGGAAATGTTGATTTAGGAGTAACCCAAAATTATTAACCCAACTTATTTTTCTGCATCTCAGCATGTCTGCAATATTGTAAAAAAATGTTATAATTAGTCAGTCCCCACTGCCTAGATCTTTCCATATATTGTACATGGTGTGACACTAATGGGATTATTTAGAATGTCTTGCAGTAGTGTTTATTGATATGCCGGAAACATCTAACACAATTGCACACATTTCTCTTCTGATGAAAACAAGGTGTTAATATTCTGTGATAAAAACACTTAACAGGGAATTCTGTATTCATTGATTACATTAGTATTTAATATTTTGCAAAAGGTGGTCTAAGAGATACAAGGCAGGTACTAAGGCAAGAAATAATCAGAGGTTCTCTAAATGTATTAACACATTTGATCATTGCTGTTCTGCTATAGGTACATTTCAACACAAATCCAAGAATTGCTTGTTCATGATTGAGAAACTGTAATGACTGAAAGGTACTACAGTGTGTAGTGTATTCTACAGTATACATGTACTACAACATTCTTTAATACGTACAGTATAGTATGCTACAAAATTATATAGTAACACTACTCAAGGAATACTACATTGTGAGGTACGTTATTCTACACTGTACTATAGTTTACTACATAATTCTGTAGTATGTAGTATAGTAATCTAGAGTAATTGTTTTATTTTTTTTATGTGGGAGCAGACAGAGGGCAATTTCTTCCATTGTCCATTCTGTAGTCTCACATGAAAAGTTGCAGGTACACTGTAAAGGGTTTATAGTTTAACCACTTGTTGGTGGAAGGTTCCTCTCTTGTAATACTAATGACTACTTTCATCAATAGACTATCTAAGACATTGGGTGTGTTTCTTTTGCACCTTTCTTTTTGGATTTCATCCATGTAGCTGCCACTCAAACTGTAGGGATCGACACTTGTAGACGAGAAGCAGGTACAGGGAGAACATTAATAAGCAACGGGCATGAAAAGGAACAGCGTCTGGACAGGGGAAAAATAATGACATCAATGCTGACACGGAACAAACGGGGGAGCAGACAGTTATAGAGGGGGTAATCAACAATGTGAGTCCAATATTGCGCAGCTGTGCATAATGATGGTGACAGGTGTGCATAATGAAGGGCCAGAGAGGGAGCTAGCGTGACCCAAACAGATCAAATGCAGCTAAACCGCATGCATGCCTTCATGGTGAGTATTTTGTCATAATGGTTTTGAAGTCAGCCATGTCGTTATCAACATATATGTTTTATTTAACTATGCAAGTCATTTAAGAACAAATGTTTATTTCCATTGATGGCCTACCCCGGACAAACCTGGACGGCGCTGGGCCAATTGTGTGCCGCCCTATGGGACTCCCAATCACGGCCAGATGTGATAGAGCCTGGATTTGAACCAGGGACTGTAGTGGCATCTCTTGCACTGAGATGCAGTGCCTTAGACCGCTGCACCACTCAGGAGCCCATATCCAGCCTGCCCTTCTCACGGGGTTATAATGAGGGCATTAAGTCACTGCAATAAAAACCAATTATTTGATTTGAAAGAATCTAATACTGATGTGGTCTTCAGAAAGCGATACTGTTGTAATATGAGTTGGAATGGAGTGTTTGTAAGGTATTTTAGACATATTCAGAAGGAGCTCTATTCAACAAAATATGATTAATGGGGGATTCCAAATTAATCTGGTCCAAGAATGGTTGCTTCCTCAAATTAAATCCATATAACGGTCCTTCAGGGGAAGGATGTTTGGCATACATTTGAAATCTGTATCCAAATGAATTCAAGTTTGAACATTTCTGACATTTTGGCCTTACCCAGGCCTCGTACACTAGAATGATTAATCTAGATGCTACAAAGCCAGTCTTGGTGTCATTTGAATCCTTACTCTGTGTGTTCTGAAATTTGAATAGTGTTTAAAATAAGAAGACAATATCCTTCTTAAATTAATTTATGGATACTTCAAAATATAAACATGAATATGTTAAATATCTAGAATATTGTGCTCATTTTTAGACATTGTTTTAATCAATACTGTACAGATTTTTTAGTGGCACATCTCTTCAATTGGAGTGGCGGTTTGACTTTTGAGTACCATGAGTCTTGATGATCTGTGTGTCTGAGTGTTATTAAGCTGAGGATCAATGTGTTAACAAAGCAGAGGTTGGCCCACAGCATAGACTTGTGGCCCACAGCATAGACTTGTGGCCCACAGCATAGACTTGTGGCCCACAGCATAGACTTGGGTGTTTTCTACGAAGCTGGATAGTGGAGTTGGTGAGAGAATTTTTGTGAATTCTGAGTTCAACTCGGTACACTGTTGACACGAAGGTGGCTCACCTTTTAGCCAGGTAAATGTCTACTTTACTTATTTTAAATGTAAAACCTCACACACAGTAAAACTTTTGTATGACTTAATACAATTATTTTATCGATAGGATTGGGAAAAAGTTGCTTGTGCATTGATAAGCACACAAATGTACGCCAAAGACGACTAACAATACATGTAATAAAAGACGGCTCTTCGAATAACCTTTGCCCACCATAACCTGCTAAATTTGCAAATGAACTTTTCTTTCATGTTGATTTCTGCAAAAATAAAAAATATGGCACTGACCCGGCCACTGATTGCTGTTTCAGCGTTGTTTCAATGATAGTTTGGAGTTCGATTTGCATGTGCAGTTACAAGCTTGGCTTGAATTAGCGGCAGCCGCAGTATCAATATCCACCTTCGGAACATGGATGAAGCCTGAGCTGGAATGTGCTGCTAACTGAAGATGGCTAGCTTTAAACAATTAGATGGCTAATGGTTGGGTGTTTTAGAATAGTTATTGAATATCTCTCTCTCTCTCTCTCTCTCTCTCTCTCTCACACACACACACGTAAGCACGCACACACACAATATATTTAAATATTGGAGCACATAATGTATTTGTATGATCACACAGGGATATTTTCTGAGGAGTGTTCCTCCCCAGCATTTTAGGTGACCAAGCAACATCTCATCATTTCAGTTGAGGTGTCCCACTTTCAGACAGAGAGAATTATGGGAAGTGATCAATGGGGGAAGAAAGTCCTGATACAACAGAGCTGGATATCACAGAAACAGTCATTCACTTAACGTATTATTCATTGATGCTGTAAGATAAGGTATGTGAGGGTTCAAGATAATTTGTACTTGAAACATGGTAGTGCAACTGCCAGCCTGTCCTAGAAAACACAAAGGCAATACCTCAGCATTTGAAAAGAGAACAAAACACTTCGCGTTGTAGCTCTCCTAGAATCCTAAAATGTTTTTCACTTATAGTTGATACTGTAAGTAAACAGACTATTATAATGGTGGACCATCATAGCTGACCTATCGAGACACAGCATAGAAAAACTGTTGGAGTGGAATCGAAAATGCACAACACAGTAACTAAAGCTGTAAAGCCGTGGACATCCCATGTTTATTAAAAGAGGACAGAAGGCAATGTTCTGTTTGTGGGATATTTTTGTGGGGGATCCGGCCTTTTACATTCATTATGGTGATTATCAGTGGCAGCAGCGATGACTCCAGAATGCTGTGTCCGCTAAGCTAGCGTCAAAGAGGCACATGGTTCACCCACTGTGGCCTGTATAACAGGCACAACCATGTGTGTACAATTCTGCTACACCACAGACTCTGCCGGAATACATAAACTGAGATTTGTCTCTCTACTGTGACTTGTTACTGGGTGTTGTGGTCAATTCTCTGTGGCTATAAGCATAGACATCTCTACATCCCCCACTTGAGAGTGAGAACGAGGAATTATCAGCCAACTCCAATATTCTCCTGAGAATCCAAAGTTGCTTCTGTAAAAATACTTTCAAACAGCTGGCAAAATATATATCCTCTGCTTTTTAAAGGGGCAATCTGCGAATGGTGCAT
Source organism: Oncorhynchus tshawytscha (assembly GCF_018296145.1). NCBI lineage: Eukaryota > Metazoa > Chordata > Actinopteri > Salmoniformes > Salmonidae > Oncorhynchus > Oncorhynchus tshawytscha. Next base: position 60,406,943 of record NC_056444.1, on the reverse strand, counting down.
ACATATAACCATTGATTCTTGAAGAACATACATTTTAAATGCCTCATGAGCTTAGTTCAACTGTTGTTCCCCACATCACAAACCCAAATATAAGCTTGTTATATTGCTTTGTTTGTAAACAATGTGATTGTAAACAAACACTGTACAGACTGAAAACATGATTTAAAACTATTATTATGCTCTCTCTGTCTATGTATTTGAGAGTGGTTACATTTCACCAGCCCTATTCCTCAGCTGTTTTTCCAAATCAGTGGCATGGAGACCGTGTTGTTGTTGTTTGAAAGGTGCAATCGAATTGGTCATATTTACTGCTGTTCAAAGGCATTTCAAAGAGTGATCTATATCATTGATTTTTGTGATTCTCCGTATCATAAGCCAACATACATTCGTTTTTTAAAACCATGTAAACCAGAACAACAATGATCAAATGGTTTTGTTTTACTGTATTATTGACTGTATGTTTTGTTTATTCCATGTGTAACTCTGTGTTGTTGTATGTGTCGAATTGCTACGCTTTATCTTGGTCAGGTCGCAGTTTTTATTTTTTATTTTATTTCACCTTTATTTAACCAGGTAGGCTAGTTGAGAACAAGTTCTCATTTACAACTGCGACCTGGCCAAGATAAAGCATAGCAGTGTGAACAGACAACACGGAGTTACACATGGAGTAAACAATTAACAACTCAATAACACAGTAGAAAAAAAAGAGAGTCTATATACATTGTGTGCAAAAGGCATGAGGAGGTAGGCGAATAATTACAATTTTGCAGATTAACACTGGAGTGATAGATGGTCATGTACAGGTAGATATATTGGTGTGCAAAAGAGCAGAAAAGTAAATAAATAAAAACAGTATGGGGATGAGGTAGGTAAAAATGGTTGGGCTATTTACCGATAGACTATGTACAGCTGCAGCGATCGGTTAGCTGCTCAGATAGCAGATGTTTGAAGTTGGTGAGGGAGATAAAAGTCTCCAACTTCAGCGATTTTTGCAATTCGTTCCAGTCACAGGCAGCAGAGAACTGAAACGAAAGGCGGCCAAATGAGGTGTTGGCTTTAGGGATGATCAGTGAGATACACCTGCTGGAGCGCGTGCTGCGGGTGGGTGTTGCCATCGTGACCAGTGAACCGAGATAAGGCGGAGCTTTACCTAGCATGGACTTGTAGATGACCTGGAGCCAGTGGGTCTGGCGACGAATGTGTAGCGAGGGCCAGCCGACTAGAGCATACAGGTCGCAGTGGTAGGTGGTATAAGGTGCTTTAGTGACAAAACGGATGGCACTGTGATAAACTGCATCCAGTTTGCTGAGTAGAGTGTTGGAAGCAATTTTGTAGATGACATCGCCGAAGTCGAGGATCAGTAGGATAGTCAGTTTTACTAGGGTAAGTTTGGCGGCGTGAGTGAAGGAGGCTTTGTTGTGGAATAGAAAGCCGACTCTAGATTTGATTTTCGATTGGAGATGTTTGATATGAGTCTGGAAGGAGAGTTTACAGTCTAGCCAGACACCTAGGTACTTATAGATGTCCACATATTCAAGGTCGGAACCATCCAGGGTGGTGATGCTAGTCAGGCGTGCGGGTGCAGGCAGCGAACGGTTGAAAAGCATGCATTTGGTTTTACTAGCGTTTAAGAGCAGTTGGAGGCCACGGAAGGAGTGTTGTATGGCATTGAAGCTCGTTTGGAGGTTAGAGAGCACAGTGTCCAAGGACGGGCCGGAAGTATATAGAATGGTGTCGTCTGCGTAGAGGTGGATCAGGGAATCGCCCGCAGCAAGAGCAACATCATTGATATATACAGAGAAAAGAGTCGGCCCGAGAATTGAACCCTGTGGCACCCCCATAGAGACTGCCAGAGGACCGGACAGCATGCCCTCCGATTTGACACACTGAACTCTGTGTGCAAAGTAGTTGGTGAACCAGGCAAGGCAGTCATCAGAAAAACCGAGTCTACTGAGTCTGCCGATAAGAATATGGTGATTGACAGAGTCGAAAGCCTTGGCAAGGTCGATGAAGACAGCTGCACAGTACTGTCTTTTATCGATGGCGGTAATGATATCGTTTAGTACCTTGAGCGTGGCTGAGGTGCACCCGTGACCGGCTTGGAAACCAGATTGCACAGCGGAGAAGGTAGGATTCGAGATGGTCAGTGACCTGTTTGTTGACTTGGCTTTCAAAGACCTTAGATAGGCAGGGCAGGATGGATATAGGTCTGTAACAGTTTGGGTCCAGGGTGTCTCCCCCTTTGAAGAGGGGGATGACTGCGGCAGCTTTCCAATCCTTGGGGATCTCAGACGATATGAAAGAGAGGTTGAACAGGCTGGTAATAGGGGTTGCAACAATGGCGGCGGATAGTTTCAGAAATAGAGGGTCCAGATTGTCAAGCCCAGCTGATTTGTACGGGTCCAGGTTTTGCAGCTCTGTCAGAACATCTGCTATCTGGATTTGGGTAAAGGAGAACCTGGAGAGGCTTGGGCGAGTAGCTGCGGGGGGGGGGGCGGAGCTGTTGGCCGAGGTTGGAGTAGCCAGGCGGAAGGCATGGCCAGCCGTTGAGAAATGGTTGTTGAAGTTTTCGATAATCATGGATTTATCAGTGGTGACCGTGTTACCTAGCCTCAGTGCAGTGGGCAGCTGGGAGGAGGTGCTCTTGTTCTCCATGGACTTCACAGTGTCCCAGAACTTTTTGGAGTTGGAGATACAGGATGCAAATTTCTGCCTGAAGAAGCTGGCCTTAGCTTTCCTGACTGACTGCGTGTATTGGTTCCTGACTTCCCTGAACAGTTGCATATCGCGGGGACTATTCGATGCTATTGCAGTCCGCCACAGGATGTTTTTGTGCTGGTCGAGGGCAGTCAGGTCTGGAGTGAACCAAGGCCTATATCTGTTCTTAGTTCTGCATTTTTTGAACGGAGCATGCTTATCTAAAATGGTGAGGAAGTTACTTTTAAAGAATGACCAGGCATCCTCAACTGACGGGATGAGGTCAATGTCCTTCCAGGATACCCGGGCCAGGTCGATTAGAAAGGCCTGCTCACAGAAGTGTTTTAGGGAGCGTTTGACAGTGATGAGGGGTGGTCGTTTGACTGTGGCTCCGTAGCGGATACAGGCAATGAGGCAGTGATCGCTGAGATCCTGGTTGAAGACAGCGGAGGTGTATTTGGAGGGCCAGTTGGTCAGGATGTTCTCAACTAGCCTACTTGGTTAAATAAAGGTGAAATAAAAAAATAAAAAATACATTTGTAGAGCGTCTCATTATTTTCTCACCTTTGTACCTGAATTGCATATCTTAGACCCCCTTTTGCAAAACATGAAATACAATTGTCATTGATTCCTATGTATTGTTAGATATTACTGCACTCACTGTTGGAACACAAGCATTTCGCTACACACAGCAACAACATCTGCTAAATATGTATATGTGACCAATAACATTTTATTTGATCAGAAAATAAATGTGTGCAAATGTGTTCACTGTTTCCAGCAATCAGTAAATACTAGTGCACAAAATAGTAAATGGCTCTGTCAGTGTAAATGAATGTACAATATAGGGAAGGATCTAGACAATAGGGCCACTGAATGACTGACAGATTTTTTTCAAGCATTTTTTGGAACTGTGTTTAAACATACCTATAGCAGAAAACCTATCAAATGCTTCATTTTTTTTCAATCATTTTGATATCTTTTTCCAAATTTAAGTGGTATATTTTCTGAACTCTCATTGCAAAAATCCAAACTGATGACACTTGTAACCCCCCGTTTTATAATCAGAAACTTTGATTGTGCATTACTTGGATTTGAACAAATCCTTCATCCCTGAGTCATTCATGCAAATAGATCAGATCACCAATACATCAGATAATGATAGGCTCATCGTTTAGTAATTTTAACTAACATTTACAGTTTTTCTAAATCGCGTACAAGCATGTTTCGGAACTGTGGTTAAGCGTACCAATAGCAGAATAATAATGATTGTAATGCTTAAATGCATTTGCATAATGTCTGATCATTTTCTTGCATTTGTACCTGGATTGCATATCTTCGACCGACTTTTTCAAAAATGTAAATATAATTTTTGGTTTTATTATATGGCTTTGGAGCGTTTTTCAAATCTAAGCGGGATGCTTAAAAAACTACAAGTACAAAATTCTCAACTGATAACGCTTGTAAAACTCCCCGTCTCATTTTCAGAACCTTTGATTGTGTATTAATTGGAGTTGAACATATCTTTAACCCCTAATTCATTCATGCAAAGACATTGTTTTTGGTGAAATACCATGAAAACATTTCTTTATTCACCAATACATCTGATAATGACAGGCTCACTAACATTTAATCAAATTGCAAAGAAAAATACAAAAGAGCATTCTCTTTGCTTGATTAAATGTATTAGCTTACAGTGTATATGTTACGCCCTGACCATAGAGAGTTCTTGGTTCTCTATGGTATAGTAGGTCAGGGCGTGACTAGGGGATGATCTAGTATATCTATGTCCATGTTGGTTCTAATGTGGTTCCCAATTAGAGGCAGCTGTTTACCGTTGCCTCTGATTGAGGATCATATTTAGGTAGCTATTTCCCCACCTGTTTTGTGGGATATTGATTGTTTGTTAGTGTGTTTGGGCACTGTGCCCTCATGGTCTTTGTTAGGTTAACTTAAATAAATATGTGGAACTATACTCACACTGTGCCTTGGTCTGCTCATTTCCAAGAATGTGACCATATAAATCAAGTTCAGATAATGAGTGGAATTATTCCGATTTGGTTTTACCTTCCAAAATAAATTGATGTAAAAATATTTAACTTCACAGTGTTCAGCAGTTACTGAACTATATGTTAACTAGGCAGTACATCATTTTGGTTCAGTTATCAGTTTTGAGCAGTTTGATTAAGTAATAGTTAAATGTATTGTTAACAAATGACAAGAAAATCGTATCAAAAGTAACGTGAATATTTCATTTTAAAAAGCAGATACTCCGATCGAATATGTATCCAAATTGAAAGAGGCAAGGTAAAGTATCACAAATAGAGCTAGATAAAGCCAGAAGAATAATACAGTTGTTGAACATACAGATAACTGCCAAAATAAAGGAAACACCAACATAAAGTGTCTTATTAGGGCATTGGGCCAACACGAGCCACAACAGCTTCAATGCACCTGATTTCTTTCCAGGTCCAGCTTCAATGCACCAATGCATAGATTCTACAAGTGTGTAAAACTCATTCCTCCACAAAAATTCCATAATTTGGTGTTTTGTTGATGGTGGTGGAAAACACTGTCTCATGCGCTGCTCTAGAATCTCCCATAAGTGTTCAATTGGGTTGATATCTGGTCACTGAGTCACATAGTCATCAAACTATTCAGTGACAACTCGTGTGCTGGATGGAGGCATTGCCATGGTAGCCAAAATAATGGCCTGCCAAGCAATTTTTATACATGAACCTAAGTGTGATGGGATGTTAACTGCTTAATTAACTCAGGATCCACACCTGTGTGGAAGCATCTGCTTTCAATATCCTTTGTATTACTCAAGTGTTTTCATTATTTTGAGATTTACCTGTAGCTATAGCCATCAGTCTTGCGTGTTTTCATGGCCATCATTCACTCACTGTTTAGTTTGTCAAGGACCTGACTTTAGCGTTAGCTATCCTGCTACAGAGCTTTTTGGTGCTGGGAAGCGCATGAATCACTTGAACGTGACTTATGTTTGGGAGCAATAAAAATGTCTCAACAGGCAAAGCTATAGGCAATGGAGGCTATCTAGTTTCTTACAACATTGCGAACATGCAGGGATGCAGAAAATAAAGTAGAGTTACTAAGTCTCCAACTTTGACCTTCCATTGCAAAACTGTCCTTTGGTGTGGCTTGAGGTCTTTACATTATGAGTTGTGTTCCTCCACTGTAGTCACCTTTCCTTATTTCTATTGGGAATTGTGTTTCTGCTTGCCGATAGAAAGGCTACAAACCTATAAGGAGACCAACCTATGTGTTGAATACATGGAATTGGATTTTGATGATACCGATGAATGCACACAATGTGCTTATTTTCTGTTTTCTTTTTGATCAGTAATAATATTTGATGTGTATGCATAAAGGGAGAGTAAATTCCCATAATTCGGCACCTTGTTGTATTTGTAGTTCTATTTCCAATTTGAAAAACAAATGAAGGCTTGTGGTTTTATAGCAGGGAAGTTGCACAGATTTAGTCAGTGGCCGTTTCAATGTGTTTTTACATCTATTCCTGTAATATCCTGCACATGCTATGATAGCCTTCATTATGGAAATGTAATATACTAATCATTGTGCCTCTCTTGGCCTACACTGATATGGAGCCTACACGTGAAGGGCGTACTGATTGGCCACCAGCCCAAGCTATGGGTGAATTTTCATTTTATCAGAGAGGGCAATATAAGAGTCCAGTTTGAGAGTGAGTCACTTAATCAGTGGAATTATTATGAGTTGACTAATGCTAATTCCACTGGGTTGTACAGATATAGGCACCCTTTGTCTTGTTTCAGTGTGAAACATGAGTCATGGGTGTATGGCAGCCTATAAATGTAGTAGGCCATCTGCTTCACACTTCATCGCATGGCGCAAAAAAAGACCTATGCAACATTTAAAGTTGCTCATCCTTATACTCATCCCTGAATCCTGTTTTAGGTATTTGGCAATTTAGTTGGCATTTTCCATCCCTTTTCTCCATTTTCCACCCCTTTCGCCAGGTTTGGCAACTAACTGTCTACCTTCAATTTGCTTGCTCTGAGGTGGGAGGGGCAGCAATATTTGAGGTGTGTCCTTAAACTAGTGCAAAAGTGGCAATTTCATTCAACGCAAAGGGGGGGATTTAAGACTTAGCAATAACGTTGTTGGTTATGGCATGGATTTTGACAGAGGAACCGTAGCCTATCCAGCTGTGACACACAGTGCCCATATGCTAAAGGAAAACCAGTTCCGTCGCGGACCACGATGTCTTGCTCCCAGACAAACTAAACAAATTCTTTGCTCACTTTGAGGGCAATACAGTGCCACTGACACGGCCCGCTACCAAAACCTGTGGGCTCTCCTTCACTGCAGCCAATGTTAGTAAAACATTTAAACGTGTTAACCCTTGCAAGGCTGCCGGCCCACAGAGCATCCTACAGAGCATGCGCAGACCAGCTGGCTGGTGTGTTTACGGACATATTCAATCAATCCTTCAAGAGCTTCAAGAGGGCCATCATTATTCCTGTTCCCAATAAAGCTAAGGTAACTGAGCTAAATGACTATTGGCCCGTAGCACTCACTTCCGTCATCATGAAGTGCTTTGAGAGACTAGTCAAGGACCATATCACCTCCACCCTAGACCCACTCCAATTTGCTTACCGCCCCAATAGGTCCACATACGACCCAATCACACTGCACACTGCCCTAACCCATCTGGACAAGAGGAGGTGAGGGCCCTCGGAATGTGGTGTCAGGAAAATAACCTCACACTCAATGTCAACAAAACAAAGGAGATGATCGTGGACTTCAGGAAAGAGCAGAGGGATCAGCCCCCTATCCACATCGACGGGACAGTAGTGGAGAAGGTGGAAAGTTAAGTTCCTCGGCGTACACATCACGGACAAACTGAAATGGTCCATCCCTCATCCATATAATTTATGTACATATTCTTATTCATTCCTTTACACTTGTGTGTATAAGGTAGTTGTTGTGAAATTGTTACATTACTTTGTAGATATTACTGCACTGCCGGAACTAGAAGCACAGGCATATTTCGCTACACTCGCATTAACATCTGCTAACCTTGTGTATGTGACAAATAAAATTTGATTTGATTTGAACAAGAGAGATGTGCCTTTTGTGCCCATGATCCTCGTATTTAGAAACATAAAACATTTGTTTTTCCCATTTATTTTCATTTGATTAAAAACCAAGCATAGCCTTTTTTTATTGTTTCCCAATGCATTCGCCAAGTAGCCAAGACTACCAATAAAGGGTTTGGCTCGTTAAACCGATTGGATATAAATATTAATCAGCAAAGCTTTATTAAAAGATAAAGTTTGGGAGTAGCAAAACAGTGAGCAGACATCCCCTTTTTATCTATGTATTGTACACTGAAGAAAAATATAAACGCAACATGCATCAATTTCACAGATTTTATTGAATTACAGTTCATATAAGGAAATCAGTCTATTGAAATAAACTCATTAGGCCCTAATCTATGGATTTCACATGACTGGGAATACAGATGTTGGTCACAGATACCTTTAAAAAAAGTAGGGGTGTGGATCAGAAAACCAGTCAGTCTCTGATGTGACCACCATTTGCCTCATGCAGCACAACACATCTCCTTCTCAAAGAGTTGATCAGGCTGTTGATTGTGACCTGTGGATCTCCCTTTCAATTACTGTGCCGAAGTTGCTGGAGATTGGCGGGAACTGGAACACGCTGTCGTACACATCGATCCAGAGCATCTCAAACATGCTCACTGGGTGACATGTCTGGTGAGTATGCAGGCCAGGGAGAACTGGAACATTTTCAGCTTCCAGGAATTTTGTACAGATCTTTGCAACATTGGACTGTGCATTATCATGCTGAAACATGATGGCGGCAGATGAATGACACGGCAATGGGCCTCAGTATCTCGTCACGGGATCTCTGTGCATTCAAATTGCCATCGATAAAATGCAGTTGAAACCGGGATTCATCCATGAAGAGCACACTTCTCCAGCATGCCAGTGGCCATCGAAGGTGAGTATTTGCTCACTTAAGTCGGTTATAACGCTCATCAGGTCAAGACCCTGGTGAGGATGGCGACCACGCAGATGAGATTCCCTGAGACAGTTTCTGACAGTTTGTGCAGAAATTCTTCGGTTATGCAAACCCTCAGTTTTATCAGCTGTCCGGGTGGCTGGTCTCGGACGATCCCGCAGGTGAAAAACCCGGATGTGGAGGTCCTAGACTGGCATAGTTACACATGGTCTGTGGATGTGAGGCCGGTTGGACGAACTGCCAAATTCTCTAAAATGACGTTGGAGGCGGCTTATGGTAGAGAAATGTACGTTAAGTTATCTGTCAACAGCTCTGGTGGACATTCCTGAAGTCAGCATGCAAATTGCATGCTCCCTCAAAAATTGAGACATCTGTGGCATTATGTTGTGTGACAAAACTGCACAATTTAGAGTGGCTTTTTATTGTCCCCAACACCAGGTGCGTCTGTGTAATGATCATGCTGTTTAATCAGCTTCTTGATATGCCATACCTGTCGGGTGGATGGATTATCTTGGCAAAGGAGAAAAGCTTGCTAACAGGAATGTAAACAAAGTTGTGCAAAAGATTTCAGAGGAATACTTCTGGGATCGTTTAATTCAGCTCATGAAACATGGGACCAACACTTTACATGTTGCGTGTGTACATTATTTTTGCCAACTCTAGTTATAATTTTGGATGTGCATAAAACCCCTCTGTCTGCCCATTTGCCCATCATGGAACAACAGATGAGTTGATGGCAGTGACCCTCATTTTTATATGTATATTTTTCCTGTAACAATTGCTTATTTTCCATTTCATTAGATTCAACAGCTCAACAGCAATGCGTCGGGTATCTTTCTTATCCTGGCCATGCATTAGCCAAGTAGCATATCCAAAAAAGACTTCTAAAAAGTATTCTCGTCAGGCTTTTTTATTATTCTCAATTCACATAGCCCTACCTGCATACTCCATTTCGCTTGTAAAGGGCGTCTCTTATCCGGTTACCAAAGATCCAGTCTTCCAGACTTATTCAAATTATTCAGTCCTATAATGCCATATCAATAGTGGATAGGCTTATATCTTGCTTATTGCCAACATGCCTCACACATGTAATAGGCTACATAACATTTTAAAAGGAGCTTAATTACAATAATGTTGACTGTTAGCCTTACAAACATTTAGCAAAAACTGGATATATTTGACTGTTGCTAATATTCGTTACTGTAGCCTATGCTATTTAATGAATAATCGGACTAATAAATGGACACCCCCGGACCTATAGAGCTACTACCAGCAGTAAGATTTACCATTACATTATGTTTAGCCTTTCTAACACACTGGCCCAATTTTTTTCCCTTGAGGTCTCTACAGTGGTAGGTCTGATTATCAACAATGATGAGACAGCCTACTGCATGGGTGTCAAACCCATTCCATGGAAGGCCTAGTGTCTGCAGGTTTTTGTTTTTTTCTTTCAATTAAAAAACCAGGTGAGGGGAGTTCTTTGCTAATTAGTGACCTTAATTAATCAATCAAGGGAGGAGTGAAAACCTGCAGACACTCGGCACGCCGTGGAGGGAGTTTTATGCATGTGGCCTACAGGGAGGAGGTGAGTTCTTGGTGGAGTGGTACCAGGAAAAGAACCTCTTCCTCAAAGTCAACAAAATGAAGGAGCTGATTGTGGACTACTTAATTCTCTCAAAGTTGGTGCACAAATTTGATTACATCTCCGTTAGCGAGCATTTCTCCTTTTCCAAGATAGTCCATCCACCTGACAGGTGTGGCATATCAACAAGCTGATTAAACAGCATGATCATTACACAGGTGCACCTTGGGCTAGAGGCAATTAAAGACCACTCTAAAATGTGCAGTTTTTTCACACAACACAATCAATTAATCAATCAAATGTATTTACAAAGCCCTTTTTACACCAGCCGATGTCACACAGTGCTGTACAGAAACCCAGCCTAAAACCCCAAACAGCAACCAATGCAGATGTAGAAACACATGCCTCTATACAAGGTATGAATCAAAGGGTGCGTTCATAAATTCACTCTGGCTATGTACTCAGGTTTCAGAGCACTCATCTGAGTGTGCCAGAGCGCAGAGGGTGCGTTCATAAATTCACTCTGGCTATGTACTCAGGTTTCAGAGCACTCATCTGAGTGTGCCAGAGCGCAGATAGTGCTTGAGGCGTCACTACAGACTCGGGTTCGATCTCAGGCAGTGTCACAGCCAGACGTGACCGGGAGACCCGTGAGGCGGCGCACGATTGGCCCAGTGTTGTCCGGGTTAGGGGAGGTTTGGCCGATGGGATTTCCTTGTCCCATCGTGCTCTAGTGACTCCTTGTGTTGGGCTTGGCACCTGCAAGCTGGCTTGGTCGCCAACTGGATGGTGTTTCCTCAGACACATTGGTGCGGCCGGCTTCCGGGTTAAGCAAGCAGTGTGTCAGGAAGCAATGCGGCTTAGCAAGGTCGTGTTTCAGAGGATGCATGGCTCTTGACCTTTACCTCTCCTGAGCCAGTAGGGGAGTTGCAGCAATGGGACAAGACTTTAACTACCACTTGGATATCATGAAAAAGGGGAAAAAGCACAACAACAACAAAAGAAGACTAACCGAAAGCTGGTCTTAGCAGTAACAAGGTTATGGCATGGATTTTGACAGTAGAAGCGCAGCCTATCCAGCCGTGACGCGCAATGGCCATATGCGCATGGAACAAGATATGTGCTTTTTGTGCCAGTAATCTTCGTATTTAGAAACATCCAAAAGGTTTTTTTCCCCATTTTGTTTCATTTGATTAAAAACCAAGCATAGTCTACCCTCCTCTAAATGAAGGCTGTTTTTTTTGTCCTGTCAAACGCATTTACCAAGTCATCAAGACTATCGATAAAGGGTTTGGCTCGTGAGACCACTTTGAAAAAAATCTTCATCACCAAACCTTTAAAATATATAATTAATAAAAAAGTCAAAAATATAATTTTTGGGAGCAGCAAAACAGTGAGCAGACATCTCCTTTTTCATGTGTGTAAAACATCCTCCATATAGGCTACATGTCCATATGTCCATCATGGAATCGAGAGATGAGATGATGCCGGTGACCCTCGTATTTAGAAGCATTTAAGTTATTTCCCTGTAACAGTTATTGTTTCCATTAAATTTGATTAAGCTCTCAGTTGGCTAAGCTTACCCTACTATAACGAAAACTGGTTCAACAGCAATGCGTCAGTAGTCTTTCTTCTCCTGACCATGTACTGTACCTATCGCCATTTCCAAAGAGCACCTCTTGTCCTGTTACCAAACATATTCAAATTATTCAGTCATTCCTTTAACACCATCACCAAAATGCCGCTGGAGAAGAAGGCAGACATTTTACGTGTCCCCAACTGATTGTGTTTTTTTGTTTGTTTATTTGTGTTTTTCCCCCAAAAATGTATACTTGTCTTTTTTGCCCCGAAAAGAACTTATGGACATCATGACTGCAATTACTCACCATGGACTGACAGAATCTTTTTTTTTTCCTTTAACGAGTCTGACGAGCCCGACGTGAACGATATACTGCTTTCTCGGGAACAGGCCCAGGACTTTAAAAACTGTAATATCTTATGCTTCACGGAGTCGTGGCTGAACGACGACACTATCAACATACAGCTGGCTACGCTGTACTGGCAGGATAGAACAGCGGCATCTAGTAAGACAAGTAGCGGTGGAATATGTATTTTTGTAAATAACAGCTGGTGCACGATATCTAAGGAAGTCTCGAGCTATTGCTCGGCTAAGATATCTGATAAGCTGTAGACCACACTATTTACCTAGAGAGTTTTCATCTGTATTTTTCGTAGCTGTTTACATATCACCACAGTCAGAGGCTGGCACTAAGACAGCATTGAATGAGCTGTATTCCACCATAAGCAAACAAGAAAACGTTCACCCAGATCCGGCGCTCATAGTAGCAAGGGGACTTTAATGCAGGGAAACTTAAATCCGTTTTACCTCATTTCTATCAGTATGTATATTGGTTAGGGGCTCATAAGTAAGCATTTCACTGTAGTCTACACCTGTTGTATTCGGCGCATGTGACTAATAAAATGTGATTTGATCAATGGTAGCCCTAAGCTATATCTTTCTTATCGAGAACGTACCTCACACATACAATTCACGGGAACCTGGTATTTTTTATTTGAGGAGAAGTGCAATGTGTAAAGACATGAGAAGTGCAATATATTTATTTTGACCTTTATTTAAGTAGGTGAGCCAGTTAAGAACAAATTCTTATTTTCAATGACGGCCTAGGAACCATCTGGTTCAGGGGTAGAACAATAGATTTTTTATCTTGTCAGCTCAGGGATTTGAGTTTGCAACCTTTTGGTTAGTAGTCCAATGCTCTAACCACTAGGCTACCTGCCACCCCAAGGGGAGGGGAGAGTGGGTTAAGTTGGGCCATTTTTTACTTTCAGCATCACTCTCTAAGGGAAATATGATATTCTTTCTAACACAGAAATCTACATATATTCAGGATGTTGTGTATGGCAGGAAATAATCTGAATTTATTTATACATGACAGTTTTGAAAACATAGTTTGTCCAAAAAGTGGTCTCTTGGCACAACTAATGGGGTAAGCAGAGCCGCAGGACAGGGTAAGTTAAGCAGCCTACACATTTCTGTACTGAATTAAATATTACCACTACCTTTTTAAAACTATGTCTATCTTCAAAGCATTACATGGGCTTGCTCCTACCTATCTCTCTGATTTGGTCCTGCCGTACATACCTACACGTACGCTACGGTCACAAGACGCAGGCCTCCTAATTGTCCCTAGAATTTATAAGCAAACAGCTGGAGGCAGGGCTTTCTCCTATAGAGCTCCATTTTTATGGAACGATCTGCCTACCCATGTCAGAGTCGCAAACTTCCCACTGGGGTCTCAACCAGTCCCTGGGTTGTGCCATGGCGTGAGATCTTTGTGGGCTATACTCAGCCTTGTCTCAGGATGGTAAGTTGGTGGTTGAAGATATCCCTCTAGTGGTGTGGGAGCTGTGCTTTGGCAAAGTGGGTGGGGTTATATCCTTCCTGTTTGGCCCTGTCTGGGGTGTCCTCGGATGGGGCCACAGTGTCTCCTGACCCCTCCTGTCTCAGCCTCCAGTATTTATGCTGCAGTAGTTAATGTGTCGGGGGCTAGGGTCAGTTTGTTATATCTGGAGTACCTCTCCTGTCCTGTGTGAATCTAAGTGTGCGTTCTCTAATTCTCTCTTTCTCTCTCTCTCTCTCTCTCTCGGAGGACCTGAGCCCTAGGACCATGACCCAGGACTACCTGACATGATGACTCCTTGCTGTCCCCAGTCCACCTGGCCGTGCTGCTGCTCCAGTTTCAACTGTTCTGCCTTATTATTATTCAACCATGCTGGTCACTTATGAACATTTGAACATCTTGGCCATGTTCTGTTATAATCTCCACCCGGCACAGCCAGAAGAGGACTGGCCACCCCTCATAGCCTGGTTCGTCTCAAGGTTTCTTCCTAGGTTTTGGCCTTCCTAGGGAGTTTTTCCTAGCCACCGTGCTTCTACACCTGCATTGCTTGCTGTTTGGAGTTTTAGGCTGGGTTTCTGTACAGCACTTTGCGATATCAGCTGATGTATGAAGGGCTATATAAATACATTTGATTTGATTTGATCTTTATTTAACAAACACAATTCAACACAATCACAGTTACTTTTTGGTATTTTAAGCATTGATGTAGAGACCCCAACTAATGTATAGAACAAAATGATCTACTTTTTAGTTACAAGCATCATGAACCTCTAACACCATCAATTAATTTGACTTGGTGAAAATCCGTTTTTGGACCTAACTTGCTTACCACTGTCACGACTTCCGCCGAAGTTGGGTCCTCTCCTTGTTGTTTTGTCTTGTTTTTCCTCACACCTGGTTTCAATTACCTCATTATCTTGTTCTGTATTAACCCTCTGTTCCCCCATGTCTTTGTGTGGAATTGTTTATTGTAGTGCTTATGCACGTTCCCTGGAGCGCACGATGGGTTATTTTGTACCCATTTATTCTTGTTGTTCTGGATGCCGTTGGTTTTGCTTTATACATATCTGGTTATTACCAAGTTCTGCTCTTCTGTGCCTGACTTCTCTGCCGCCCATTACGCACCCCGCTACAACCACTTTTTCTGATGTGGTTTCCTCCTCCAGAGACTTCCTCTTCCTAAATATTTGGTCAAATTATTACATTTGTGTATGGATTACTAGAGAAAATGACTGCTTGACTTTACCCCTTTGGTTCAGTTTACCCCAATCCCGTGGGCTTATACTTGTTGAAGCCAATTACAACAATGTTGACTGTCAACATTCCAAACATATTGAGCAAATACTGGATGTTGTTATTTTACTAATGTTATTACTTGTTACTGTAGCAGCCTATGGTATTCAATAAGTATCAAACCACAATGGACTAGGAAGAGAATTTTCCATGCCCTAAGCCGAATTGGAGTGGATGGCAATGCAAATAACAACCATAACCTATAGAACTTGAAACAACAGTAGTGTGGTCAAAAATATAATTTTTTCTGTGTTTTACAGGTATATCAATGATGTCGCTCTTGCTGCGGGTGATTCTTTGATCCACCTCTACGCAGACAACACCATTCTGTATACATCTGGCCCTTCTTAGGACACTGTGTTAACAAACCTCCAAACGAGCTTCATTGCCATACAACACTCCTTCCGTGGTCTCCAACTGCTCTTAAATGCAAGTAAAACTAAATGCATGCTCTTCAACCGATCGCTGCCGATTGCAAACAGTTCTATTTTTGTTTCATCAGACCAGAGGACGTTTCTCCAAAAAGTACGATCTTTTTCCCCGTATGCAATTGCAAACTGTAGTCTGGCTTTTTTATGGCAGTTTTGGAGCAGTGGCTTCTTCCTTGCTGAGTGGCCTTTCAGGTTATGTCGATATAGGACTCGTTTAACTGGGGATATAGATACTTTTGTACCTGTTTCCTCCAGCATCTTCACAAGATCCTTTGCTGTTGTTCTGGGATTGATTTGCACTTTTTGCACCAAAGTACGTTCATCTCTAGGGGACAGAAAGCGTCTCCTTCCTGAGAGGTATGATGGCTGTGTGGTCCCATGGTGTTTATACTGCGTACTAATGTTTGTACAGATGAACGTGGTACCTTCAGGTGTTTGGAAATTGCTCCCAAGGATGAACCAGACTTGTGGAGGTCTACAATTTTGTTTCTGAGGTCTTGGCTGATTTCTTTAAATTTTCCCATGATGTCAACAAGCAAAGAGGCCGTGAGTTTGAAGGTAGGCCTTGAAATACGTCCACAAGTACACCTCCAATTGACTCAAATAATGTCAATTAGCCTATCAGAAGCTTCTAAAGCCATGACATCATTTTCTGGAATTTTCCAAACTGTTTAAAGGCACAGTATGTAAGCTTCTGACCCACTGGAATTGTGGAACAGTGAATTATAAGTGAAATAATCTGTTAACAATTGTTGGATAAATTACTTGTGTCATGCACAAAGTAGATGTCCTAACTGACTTCCCAAAACTATAGTTTGTTAACAAGAAATATGTGGTTGGGAAACAAGTTTTAATGACTCCAACCTAAGTGTATGTAAACTTCCGGCTTCAACTGTATACAGAGAAAAGAATTGGCCCGAGAATTGAACCCTGCGGCACCCCCATAGAGACTGCTAGAGGTTCGGACAACAGGCTGATTTGACACACTGAACTCTATCTGAGAAGTAGTTAGTGAACCAGGCGAGACAGTCATTTGAGAAACCAAGGCTGTTGAGTCTGTCGATAAGAATACGGTGATTGACAGGTGTCAAAAGCATTGACCAGGTTGATGAAGACGGCTGCACAGTACTGTCTGTTATCGATGGCGGTTATGATATTGTTTAGGGCCTTGAGCATGGCTGAGGTGCACCCGTAACCAGCTCGGAAACCGGACTGCATAGCGGCAAAGGTACGGTGGGATTTGAAATGGTCGGTGATCTGTTTGTTCACTTGGCTTTCGAAGACTTTAGAAAGGCAGGGCAGGATGGATATAGGTCCGTAACAGTTTGGGTCTAGAGTGTCTCCCCCTTTGAAAGGGGGATGACTGCGGCCGCTTTCCAATCTTTAAGAATCTCAGACAATACAAAAGAGGTTGAACAGACTAGTAATAGGGGTTGCAACAATGGCGGCGGATAATTTTAGGAAGAGAGGGTCTAGATTGTCTAGCCCAGCTGATTTGTAGGGAGGCCAGTTGCTGCAGGGGGTGCAGAGCTGTTGGCCGGGGTTGGGTTAGCCAGCTGGAAGGCATAGCCAGCCGTAGAGAAATACTTCTTGAAATTCTTGATTACCGTGGATTTATCGGTGGTGACAGTGTTTCCTTGTGCAGTGGGCAGCTGGGAGGAGGTGCTCTTCTTCTCCATGGACTTTACAGTGTCTCAAAACTTTTTGGAAATTGTGCTGCAGGGTGCAAATTTTTGTTTGAAAAAGCTAGCCTTTGCTTTCCTAACTGACTGTGGTAAACAAATGATAAGTAAATAAACAACAACTGTAAAATGACAGTGAAAATAACAGTAGCGAGGCTATATACAGGTGGTACCGGTACAGAGTCAATGTGCGGGGGCACCAGTTAGTCGGGCTATTTGAGGTAATATGTACATGTAGGTATAGTTAAAGTAACTATGCATAGACGATAAACAGAGAGTAGCAGCAACATAAATTGATTGAGGTAATATGTACATGAATGACGGGGTGGTCGGGACACAATGCAAAAATTCCGGTTAGCCATTTGATTACCTGTTCAGGAGTCTTATGGCTTGGGGGTAAAGCTGTTGAGAAGCCTTTTGGTCCTAGACTTGGCGCTCCGGTACTGCTTTCCATGAGGTAGCAGAGAGAACAGTCTATGACCGGTGTCGCTCATTCAGCCGACAGAATCTTTCAACCGGTTTTCCCCATTAAGCAGCGAGTCGGAGTCAGAGGCCGAGTCTTCTCTTGTCTCTACTCTCCCATTACGGGGTCTGAGACGCCAAAGCTTCCCACCATTAGCTCTGACAAATTGAAAACCCTAATCATTGGTGACTCCATTACCCACACTATTAGGCTTAAAACGAATCATCCAGCGATCATACACTGTTTACCAGGGGGCAGGGCTACCGACGTTAAGGCTAATCTGAAGATGGTGCTGGCTAAAGCTAAAACTGGCGAGTGTAGAGAGTATAGAGATATTGTTATCCACGTCGGCACCAACGATGTTAGGATGAAACAGTCAGAGATCACCAAGCGCAACATAGCTTCTGCGTGCATATCAGCTAGAAAGATGTGTCGGCATCGAGTAATTGTCTCTGGCCCCCTCCCAGTTAGGGGGAGTGATGAGCTCTACAGCAGAGTCTCACAACTCAATCGCTGGTTGAAAACTGTTTTCTGCCCCTCCCAAAAGATAGAATTTGTAGATAATTGGCCCTCTTTCTGGGACTCACCCACAAACAGGACCAAGCCTGACCTGCTGAGGAGTGACGGACTCCATCCTAGCTGGAGGGGTGCTCTCATCTTATCTACCAACATAGACAGGGCTCTAACTCCTCTAGCTCCACAATGAAATAGGGTGCAGGCCAGGCAGCAGGCTGTTAGCCAGCCTGCCAGCATAGTGGAGTCTGCCACTAGCACAGTCAGTGTAGTCAGCTCAGCTATCACCATTGAGACCGTGTCTGTGCCTCGACCTAGGTTGGGTAAAACTAAACATGGCGGTGTTCGCCTTAGCAATCTCACTAGGATAAAGACCACCTCCATTCCTGTCATTACTGAAAGAGATCATGATACCTCACATCTCAAAATAGGGCTACTTAATGTTAGATCCCTTACTTCAAAGGCAATTATAGTCAATGAACTAATCACTGATCATAATCTTGATGTGATTGGCCTGACTGAAACATGGCTTAAGCCTGATGAATTTACTGTTTTAAATGAGGCCTCACCTCCTGGCTACACTAGTGACCATATCCCCCGTGCATCCCGCAAAGGCGGAGGGGTTGCTAACATTTACGATAGCAAATTTCAATTTACAAAAAAAAAATGACATTTTCGTCTTTTGAGCTTCTAGTCATGAAATCTATGCAGCCTACTCAATCACTTTTTATAGCTACTGTTTACAGGCCTCCTGGGCCATATACAGCGTTTCTCACTGAGTTCCCTGAATTCCTATCGGACCTTGTAGTCATAGCAGATGATATTCTAATCTTTGGTGACTTTAATATTCACATGGAAAAGTCCACAGACCCACTCCAAAAGGCTTTCGGAGCCATCATCGACTCAGTGGGTTTTGTCCAACATGTCTCTGGACCCACTCACTGTCACAGTCATATGCTGGACCTAGTTTTGTCCCATGGAATAAATGTGGTGGATCTTAATGTTTTTCCTCATAATCCTGGACTATCGGACCACCATTTTATTACATTTGCAATTGCAACAAATAATCTGCTCAGACCCCAACCAAGGAACATCAAAAGTCGTGCTATAAATTCACAGACAACACAAAGATTCCTTGATGCCCTTCCAGACTCCCTCTGCCTACCCAAGGACGCCAGAGGACAAAAATCAGTTAACCACCTAACGGAGGATCTCAATTTAACCTTGCGCAATACCCTAGATGCAGTTGCACCCCTAGAAACTAGCTCCCTGGTACACAGAAAATACCCGAGCTCTGAAGCAAGCTTCCAGAAAATTGGAACGGAAATGGCGCCACACCAAACTGGAAGTCTTCCGACTAGCTTGGAAGGACGGTACCATGCAGTACCGTAGAGCCCTTACTGCTGCTCGATCATCCTATTTTTCTAACTTAATTGAGGAAAATAAGAACAATCCGAAATTCCTTTTTGATACTGTCGCAAAGCTAACTAAAAAGCAGCATTCCCCAAGAGAGGATGACTTTCACTTTAGCAGTGATAAATTCATGAACTTCTTTGAGGAAAAGATTATGATTATTAGAAAGCAAATTACAGACTCCTCTTTAAACCTGCGTATTCCTCCAAACCTCAGTTGTCCTGAGTCTGCACAACTCTGCCAGGACCTAGGATCAAGAGAGACGCTCAAGTGTTTTAGTACTATATCTCTTGACACAATGATGAAAATAATCATGGCCTCTAAACCTTCAAGCTGCATACTGGACCCTATTCCAACTAAACTACTGAAAGAGCTGCTTCCTGTGCTTGGCCCTCCTATGTTGAACATAATAAACGGCTCTCTATCCACTGGATGTGTCCCAAACTCACTAAAAGTGGCAGTAATAAAGCCTCTCTTGAAAAAGCCAAACCTTGACCCAGAAAATATAAAAAACTATCGGCCTATATCGAATCTTCCATTCCTCTCAAAAATTTTAGAGAAGGCTGTTGCTCAGCAACTCACTGCCTTCCTGAAGACAAACAATGTATACGAAATGCTTCAGTCTGGTTTTAGACCCCATCATAGCACTGAGACGGCACTTGTGAAGGTGGTAAATGACATTTTAATGGCATCGGACCGAGGCTCTGCATCTGTCCTCGTGCTCCTAGACCTTAGTGCTGCTTTTGATACCATCGATCACCACATTCTTTTGGAGAGATTGGAAACCCAAATTGGTCTACACGGACATGTTCTGGCCTGGTTTAGATCTTATCTGTCGGAAAGATATCAGTTTGTCTCTGTGAATGGTTTGTCCTCTGACAAATCAACTGTAAATTTCGGTGTTCCTCAAGGTTCCGTTTTAGGACCACTATTGTTTTCACTATATATTTTACCTCTTGGGGATGTTATTCGAAAACATAATGTAAACTTTCACTGCTATGCGGATGACACACAGCTGTACATTTCAATGAAACATGGTGAAGCCCCAAAATTGCCCTCGCTAGAAGCATGTGTTTCAGACATAAGGAAGTGGATGGCTGCAAACTTTCTACTATTAAACTCGGACAAAACAGAGATGCTTGTTCTAGGTCCCAAGAAACAAAGAGATCTTCTGTTGAATCTGACAATTAATCTTAATGGTTGTACAGTCGTCTCAAATAAAACTGTGAAGGACCTCGGCATTACTCTGGACCCTGATCTCTCTTTTGAAGAACATATCAAGACCATTTCGAGGACAGCTTTTTTCCATCTACGTAACATTGCAAAAATCAGAAACTTTCTGTCCAAAAATGATGCAGAAAAATTAATCCATGCTTTTGTCACTTCTAGGTTAGACTACTGCAATGCTCTATTTTCCGGCTACCCGGATAAAGCACTAAATAAACTTCAGTTAGTGCTAAATACGGCTGCTAGAATCCTGACTAGAACCAAAAAATTTGATCATATTACTCCAGTGCTAGCCTCTCTACACTGGCTTCCTGTCAAAGCAAGGGCTGATTTCAAGGTTTTACTGCTAACCTACAAAGCATTACATGGGCTTGCTCCTACCTATCTCTCTGATTTGGTCCTGCCGTACATACCTACACGTACGCTACGGTCACAAGACGCAGGCCTCCTAATTGTCCCTAGAATTTCTAAGCAAACAGCTGGAGGCAGGGCTTTCTCCTATAGAGCTCCATTTTTATGGAACGGTCTGCCTACCCATGTCAGAGACGCAAACTCGGTCTCAACCTTTAAGTCTTTACTGAAGACTCATCTCTTCAGTGGGTCATATGATTGAGTGTAGTCTGGCCCAGGAGTGGGAAGGTGAACGGAAAGGCTCTGGAGCAACGAACCGCCCTTGCTGTCTCTGCCTGGCCGGTTCCCCTCTTTCCACTGGGATTCTCTGCCTCTAACCCTATTACAGGGGCTGAGTCACTGGCTTGCTGGGGCTCTCTCGTGCCGTCCCTGGAGGGGGTGCGTCACCTGAGTGGGTTGATTCACTGTTGTGGTCATCCTGTCTGGGTTGGCGGCCCCCCTTGGCTTGTGCCGTGGCGGAGATCTTTGTGGGCTATACTCAGCCTTGTCTCAGGATGGTAAGTTGGTGGTTGAAGATATCCCTCTAGTGGTGTGGGGGCTGTGCTTTGGCAAAGTGGGTGGGGTTATATCCTTCCTGTTTGGCCCTGTCCGGGGGTGTCCTCGGATGGGGCCACAGTGTCTCCTGACCCCTCCTGTCTCAGCTTCCAGTATTTATGCTGCAGTAGTTTATGTGTCGGGGGCTGGGATCAGTTTGTTATATCTGGTGTACTTCTCCTGTCCTATTCGGTGTCCTGTGTGAATCTAAGTGTGCGTTCTCTAATTCTCTCCTTCTCTCTTTCTTTCTCTCTCTCGGAGGACCTGAGCCCTAGGACCATGCCCCAGGACTACCTGACATGATGACTCCTTGCTGTCCCCAGTCCACCTGGCCATGCTGCTGTTCCAGTTTCAACTGACCTGAGCCCTAGGACCATGCCCCAGGACTACCTGACATGATGACTCCTTGCTGTCCCCAGTCCACCTGGCCATGCTGCTGCTCCAGTTTCAACTTCCACCTGACTGTGCTGCTGCTCCAGTTTCAACTGTTCTGCCTTATTATTATTCGACCATGCTGGTCATTTATGAACATTTGAACATCTTGGCCATGTTCTGTTATAATCTCAACCCGGCACAGCCAGAAGAGGACTGGCCACCCCACATAGCCTGGTTCCTCTCTAGGTTTCTTCCTAGGTTTTGGCCTTTCTAGGGAGTTTTTCCTAGCCACCGTGCTTCTACACCTGCATTGCTTGCTGTTTGGGGTTTTAGGCTGGGTTTCTGTACAGCACTTTGAGATATCAGCTGATGTACGAAGGGCTATATAAATAAATTTGATTTGATTTGATTTGATTTGATGACTGGGGTGGGTGGGATCTTTGCCAATTTTTAGGGCCTTTCTCTGACACCGCCTGGTGTAGAGGTCCTGGATGGCAGGCAGCTTAGCCCCAGTGATGTACTGGGCCGTACACACTACCCTCTGTAGTGCCTTTCGGTCGGAGGCCGAGCTAATGTCGTACACCAGGCAGTGATACAGCCAGTCAAGATGCTCTCGATGTTGCAGCTGTAGAACCTTTTGAGGATCTAAGGACCCATGTCAAATATTTTCAGTCTCCTGAAGGGGAATAGGTTTTGTCTGCAAATTTAGTGATGGTGTTGAAGTCGTGCATGGCCATGCAGTTGTGGGTGAACAGGGGAGTACAGGAGGGGACTGAGCACGCACCCCTGAGGGGCTCCAGTGTTGAGGATCAGCGTGGCAGATGTGTTGCTACCTACCCTCACCACCTGGGGGCGGCCCATCAGGAAATCCAGGATCCAGTTGCAGAGGGTTGTGTTTAGTCCCAGGATCCTTAGCTTAGTAATGAGCTTTGATGAATGCTGAGCTGTAGTCAATGAATAGCATTCTCACGTAGGTGTTCCTTTTTTCCAGGTCGCAAAGGGCAGTGTAGAGTGCAATAGAGATTGCATCATCTGTTGATCTGTTTAAGCGGTATATAAATTGGAGTGGGTCTAGGGTTTCTGGGATAATGCTGTTAATGTGAGCCATTACCAGCCTTTCAAAGCACTTCATGGCTATGGACGTGAGTGCTACGGGGTCTGTAGTCATTTAGGCAGGTTAGCTTGGGCACAGGGACTATGGTGGTCTGCTTGAAACATGTTGATATTACAGACTCAATCAGGGACATGTTGAAAATGTCAGTGAAGACACCTGCCAGTTGGTCAGCACATGTCCGGAGCACACGTCCTGGTAATCCATCTGGCCCAGCGGCCTTGTGAATATTGACCTGTTTATAGGTCTTATTCATGTCAGCTACGGAGAACGTGATCACACAGTCGTCCGGAACAGCTGATGCTCTCATGCATGCCTCAGTGTAGCTTGCCTTGAAACGAGCATAGAAGTGATTTAGCTCGTCTGGTAGGCTCGTGTCACTGGGCAGCTTGCGGCTGTGCTTCCCTTTGTAGTCTGTAATGGTTTGCAGGCCCTGCCACATCCGACGAGCGTCGGAGCCGGTGTATTACGCTTAATTCTTAGTCCTATATTGGCGCTTTGCCTGTTTGATGGTTCGTCAGAGGGCATAGCAAGATTTTTTATAAACTTTCAGGTTAGAATCCCACACCTTGAAAGCAGCAGCTCTAGCCTTTAGCTCAGTGCGAATGTTGCCTGTAATCCATGGCTTCTGGTTGGGAATGTACGTATGTACGTACGGTCACTGTGGGGACGACATCCTCAATGCTCTTATTGATAATCCGAGTGACTGATGTTGTGTACTCCTCAATGCCATCAGGGGAATCCCGGAACATATTCCAGTCTGTGCTTGCAAAACAGTCCTGTAGCTTAGCATCTGCATCTTCTGACCACTTTTTTATAGACCATGTCACTGGTGTTTCCTGCTTTTAATTTTTGCTTGCAAGCAGGAATCAGGAGGATAGAATTATGTTCAGTTTTGCCAAATGGAGGGCGAGGGAGAGCTTTGTACGTGTCTCTGTGTGGGGAGTAAAGGTGATCTAGAAATGTTTTCCCTCTTGTTGCGCATTTAACATGCTGATAGAAATGAGGTATAACTGATTTAAGTTTCCCTGCATTAAAGTCCCCGGCCACTGTGAGCGCTGCCTCTGGGTGAGTGGTTTCCTATTTGCTTATTTCCTTATACAGCTGACTGAGTGCGGTCTTAGTACCTGCATCTATCTGTGGTGGTAAATAAACAGTCACAAAAAAAATATATGAAAACTCTCTTGGCAAATAGTGTTGTCTACTTCAGGCGAGCAAAATCTAGAGACTTCCTTAGATTTCGTGCACCAGCTGTTTACAAATACACACAGACCGCCCCCATTCGTCTTACCGGAGTGTGCTGTTCTATCTAGCTGGTGCAGCGTATATCCTGCCAGGTGAATGTTATCCATGTCATCATTCAGCCACAATTCGGTGAAACATAAGATATTACAGTTTTTGATGTCCCATTGGTAGGATATTCGTGATCGTACCTTGTCTAATTTATTATCCAATGATTGTACGTTGGCAAGTAATATTGATGGTAAGGGAAGATTTCCCACTCGTCATCGGCAGATCCTTACAACGCACCCCACCCTGTGTCCTCTATACCTGCGTCTCTTTCTCTTGCCAATGATGGGGATTTTGGCCTTGTCGGGTGTCTGAAGTACATCCTGTGCGTCCTGCTTGTTGAAGAAAAAAATCTTAGTCTAATCCGAGGTGAGTGATGGCTGTTCTGATATTTTTGCCGTAAGATACGGTGACAGAAACATTATGTACAAAATAAGTAAAAAATAACACAAAAGGCCTCCCGGGTGGCGCAGTGATGCTAACTGTGCCACCGGAGACTCTGGGTTCGCTCCCAGGCTCTGTCGCAGCCGGCCGTGACCAGGAGGTCTGTGGGGCGACACACAATTGGCATAGCGTTGTCCGGGTTAGGGAGGGTGATGGGTGAGAATTGTCTGTTAATTGAATGATTAGAATATTCCGCCCTGAAACATATAATTGTGTGGAATTGAATAGAATGTATAAAATCATAATCAATAAATGTGTAGTCCTAGTCAGTATTAGGGTAAAACAATATGTCTTTATGGTATTTTAAACACAGACTGTCTGAGCTTGGTGCCAACCTGACTAGAGCTTTGGGAGAGAATGGGGAGTACGTCTCAAGGACAAGGTCACTATCTCTGTCGGCTGGGTAGTGAGACAGACAGTGTGTGCGTATGTTTGTGTGTATATGTGGGCGTGAGAAGTCAGTATAAAATGAATTGTTTTGTATTCTTGACTTTAGAACGTTCCCGTGAATAAACATTTAACTGTGGTAGACTGGGCCTCTGTCTGTTTTCATTTCTATCAGTATCTTACAAATCCTGATATAACAGACTGAGTAATCACAATTGAATTGGTTAATGAACACGAGAACATAATTCTCCTATCAGAGAGTTTGGCCGGTAGAGATATCTTTGTCTCATCGCGCACTAGCGACTCCTGTGGCGGGCCGGGTGCAGTGCACGCTAACCAGGTCGCCAGTGCACAGTGTTTCCTCCGACACATTGGTGCGGCTGGCTTCCGGGTTGGATGCGCGCTGTGTTAAGAAGCAATCAATCAAATGGTAACAATTATTATAGATGTCCTACTCTAATATCATTCCAAAGCCTAATTCTGAGGCCTAACACATTTGACAGAGATTTTAACTTAAAATGGGAGTTTAAAAATACAGTTGAGAACACATTTATTTTGTTAAAGAGTTGTTACGGCTTTCTTCCGTCGAAGGAGAGTCGGACCAAAATGCAGCGTGGTTAAATCGAGACATCTTTAATAACGATGAAAACGAACAATACAAAACAACAAACGGAATGTGAAAACCTATACAGCCTGTCTGGTGACAACTAACACAGAGACAGGAACAATCACCCACAAAATACACAGTAAAACCCAGGCTACCTAAATATGGTTCCCAATCAGAGACAACGAGAATCACCTGACTCTGATTGAGAACCACCTCAGGCAGCCAAGCCTATGCTAGACACACCCCTAATCAGCCACAATCCCAATGCCTACAAAACCCCCAATACGACAACACAATAAACCCATCTCACACCCTGGCCTGAACAAATAATTAAAGAAAACACAAAATACTAAGACCAAGGCGTGACAAGAGTGCCACAAAATGATAACACTTGTACTGGAAAAACATTGCTATGCCACCTCCATGAATATATTGGAAGTTTACACAAACTCTTGTGAAATCTTCCACTGTCCACAGTTTTTTGATAGGTTACTTACTTACTTACTTACTTACTTACTTACCTACTTACTCACTTACTTCACAGTTATTACTTAATTACTTCAGTGGTATTAGACAGGACCACATTAATTGCTGCAGTTAGGGAACCATTGCAATGCTGTTACGGTGGCACAATGTCAAGATGTATCAGCTCCTTGAACTTCTACTGCTTCTTCTCTTATCTTAGCCTATAAATAAATAAATAAATACTGCTTTATCATTAATGCAATTCCATTTCCTAACAACATTTTCTTTAAATAATAATAATGGAAAGCTGTTTGGTTCACTCTATAAGGGTACAGGATTAATCATTTTATTTTGTGATACGACCCCAAAAACTTTACCATGAAAATCAAATAAAAAAACATGGGGTTGCTATGGAAACTGTGAATATATGCTGTATGTGACTGAAGAAGACTGTATTGCAGGCATGGTGTCCTCCAAACCATATTGATACCATTCCTTATCATCGGCCTTTCTACTGAAATAAATGTTGTTATTCCTCTTTGTCTGATGATTCTGTCATCAAGGCACTTGATGTTTCCTGATGCTCAAGCCATTGAGCTCACTGAATGAGAGTGATGAAGGTCTTCTCACATTCCTAGAAACAAAATGAAACCTAATTGGCATTACTCAATTACACTATCGTCAGAGACCGAAATATCTATACATTTCACTCTTTAGGAATATGTTTGTATTTTAGTTTCTAAATCATGTTCTTTTCTTCCCATCTTCCCAAAAGACACAAATATATATTTTTGTTTTTACAGCTTTTTTTCTACATATACATACATTTTATATATCACACTTTACATATACATTTGACATACATGGTACTTGTATATACAGCATAAAATACATTACTGATCAGGAGCTCTTTAATCCCACCCCTCAGCCGCTCTCATCCCATCCTACTCTATCACCATTGACCACCCTTGTTTGATTTCCATGTGACATATATTTTTCAATTGTGCTGTGTTTTTTTTAACATGAATTTGAAACCTTTCTAATCGTATAGTATCCACAGATACTAATTGATTGACTATGGCTTGCCAAATTGCCTAACACTGGTATTTGTAAGGTTCATTTAAAGTGAATATTGTGATTGTTAACCATTCCTGAACCTGTAACCAGAAACAAGCTACTACATAGGGGCATCTAGTGATTCTGTCTCTTCGCAGAAAAATCTACAGAGCTGAGATTGTTGTATGCCCCACATATTGTGTTGGTGGCAAGAAATTCAGAAAATTATTTAAATAGAAAAACTCAGTGTTGAATCAAGTGTTGTTTTTTGTATCAGTTCATATACCATGTGCCATGGAATCAGTATATCGAAAATCTCTTTCCATTTATTTTGCAACCTGTATGGCGCAGCTGTCAACAAATTTGTCCTCAAATGTATTCTGGTATGTTTTTCTAATTATGCCACTCCTTTTCAGCCAATTTGTAACTTTAATATATGGCAGTTTTCTACCTTCTTCCACTTGCAGTAATGCTGCAATCAGTTGGTTGTAACTGTTCTTGTATCTTAATGTGCTCTTACTTTTAATGCAAATTGGAAATGTAAATCCACCTTATCCTGTGAGATAATACCTCAATATATAAAAAAGTGTGTGCTAATTGGTATGTACCAGTGGGAGCAAGATAGCGCCATAAGACCAAAGATCCACCACCATATTTTACAGTGGGGATGAGGTATTTTCTGCATATGCATTGTTCTTTCGAAAGCCCAACCCACAGCTAGTGTGCGTGGCCAAAGAGCTCTATTTTTGTGCCATATGACCATAGCACTGGTTCCAATCCAAGTGCCAATGCCGTTGAGCAAACTCCGGGTGGTGCTATGGTCAGATGACATGAAAATAGAGCCCTTCGGCCACGCACACCAATGGTGGGTTGGACCTTCAAAAGAAAAATGTTATGGGGCTATTTTGCTTCCACTGGTCCCGGGGCCCTTGGTAAGGTCAACGGCATCATATACATTACCAGGACATTTTATCCAAACACCTGGTTGCCTTTACCAGGTAGCTGAAACTTGGATGCAAGTGAAGAAATCAACATTTTGTAATGGCCATCTCAGTCTCCGGACTTGAATCCCATTGAAAACATGTGGTTTGAATTGAAGAGGGCAGTTCATAACCGCAAACGAAGGATATAAAGCATCTGGAAAGATTATGAATGGAGTAATGGTCTAAGATCCCTCCCAATATGTTTTCCAATCTCATTGAATATTTTAGAAAAAGGCTCAGTGTCTTTACCCACGCAAAGGGTGGGCGCTGGAGTAGGAAAACAAGGGATCCAATCATTTGGGCATTTTTGTATTTTTTTTGTATTACTTGTTAGACAGACAAATTAAGAAATATATACAGGATTGTTATTTTAAAACAAGGACATTAAAGACCTAGATAGACTACATGTAAATGTTTAAAATATAATATGCTATAGGCAAGCCCTATTTGGGTCGCGCTCTTTTTTTAATCTTTCTCTGAGCAATTGTATCAGTATAAAATAATGTTTGAAATATAATTCAGCATAGGCTATAAAATATTTGTATAATCTCTCAATGTTTCCACTCCTCTCTCAGTAACACAACTCTCCTATGATTACTAGTGGTGTGGCGGTATCTTACTGGTAGTTCTTACAGCCACTTCACTCCCAAGCGTTTCATCCAGAAGTTTAAATAATTTTCACCAGCTAGGCAAGGTGCCTTGACTGTGGGTAGATTGATCATTAATGATTAATAGATCATTCAATTCCAAGTTCAAGGCAACTGCTGGTCTTCGTTGGATAAATTAACATTTTGTGAGATGATCTCATGAGGCGCCAGCATCTCACATCTTGAGTAACTGACCCAATGGCCCAAGTATGCAGCAGTACATTAGCATAATTTACACCCAGGCTATCACATCCCCTAAGAGCTAGCATTTCCAGAGAATTCCTGGTAGCAACAAAATCTTTGAAATGATGAGCTATGAAATTTCCTACCTCTGTCTCCTCGAACATGAAAAATGTATGTGTGAGTCAAGCATTGACCTCAACAGCATCTGCATATGGGCAGTAATGAACTCCTATCTAAAATACTTAAGATTTAGAACATGGGTAGAGAAATATCTGATGTGGTTATTAATCAGGAGACAAATATGTACAAAGCTCTCACCAAGTCAAAGGGTGTCTGTCTACTTTGAAGAATCTCAAATCTCAAATATATTTTGTTTTGTTAAACAGTTTTTTGGTTACTACATGATTTGATATGTGTTATTTCATAGTTTTGATGTCTTCACTATTATTCTACAACGTATAAAGAAGTACAAATAAAAACCCTTGAATGAGTGGGTGTGTCCATAAGTTTTATTGGTACTGTATAAATATACTGTACATGTACTCTATACATTTGAATAGTAGTTTATGTGAGTAACATGCTTTGCTTTATGAATTGGATGTACTAATTTCTCCTGTTTGATATGAAGCCTCATCATCATGAATATGAATATACAGTACATCCAATTCAGCACCCTTTTCAAGATTAGTAATTGATTTACAGAGAACCAAGGTCAGAATGGCTGCCAGTGATTTCTTTCTCTTCTATTTATACGTTTGTATTTTCATCAGGTCTTTGAGAGAGTATGACTAACGACAGAGAGGGATCGACAGCCTCAAGCTGCGAGAGAAATTTGATTTATACTTGTTATTAACCTGTGTCAATTCCCACCACACATATTCAAATTTGTGATTAAATCCATTCCTTTTCCTCTGTTTTTTTTGGCAAGTCTTCTTTGCGTTGTTCTTGTGTTGATATATACAGTATTCCTTGACAAATATGAGATTTTCATACAATGGAACTATTTAGATGGCATCCAGTCATATGGCAGGAAAGGATATGGATTTTCATCAGGCCAGACCTGATGTGAATGATGCTGCATTAATTTAAGACCAGGGGGTGGATTCGATCAAACCCTTTGCTGTAGCAATATTTATGCGGTATCACAACCCACATCCCTCACACACACACACACACAACCAGCCCTCACGCACACACACACACACACACACACACACACACACACACACACACACACACACACACACACACACACACACACACACACACACACACACACACACACACACACACACACACACACGTGTTTTAAGGGGCTAATGAGATGAAAACTGAAAGCATCTACCTCAGAGTGGAGTCCACTATCTTTCAGACCCTAAACCATTCTGTGATTTTATTTGAACACAGGAAAAAAAGTACATTATTTCAATGTTTTTATTTAAAAGCTCATTTCAAATCATGTTGTTTTTTGTTCCTGTTGTTTTTTATGGGTACAACAAAACAGAACAGTGACATACAATACATAACATAATACAACACAGACAATAAACAAAAACAAAATTAATATAATAAATTGTGCCCTTCCGCTAAGAAAGTACTAATAGTGGTCACAACAGTACCCACGGAGTCACTATCATAATTTACATTTGTCACATGAATAAAGGATTGTACCTTATGGAGGCTGGGTCTCCACTACGTATCCCATTTCTTGATTTTAACATACTGCAGTACTAATAACAATCTCTTGACATTTGAATAGGACTGCATATTTTTCACAAATCCAATAGTGGGTATAATAGGATTCATCCTTGAAGTGATCAACTTTGCTAGGATTTTGGAATCAGTGTTCAAATTTGAGAGGGCCTATATGACGTGGATCATCTGGGTCCTTGTTTTTCTTCAGGATTACCTTAATTGTGGTTAATTGTAGTGATTGGGTGAGCTTTTTAATAGATAAAAAAAAACATTTTAATATATTTGTCAATAGAGGGGACAGGGTGTCTTTGAAAGTTTAATACATTTCAGGTGAGAGGCCATCAGGCCCACACAGTAAATCAAGGATAGATGAAATCACTGTGTTAAAAGAAATTGGGTTACATTTTGTAACCCTCAAGATAGTGATACACTCCCTGTTAATGAGATAGTTGTTCCAGTTTACATAGTGTGTAGTCTCCATTAGCTGTATTTTCTTCCATACTGTGACAGGCATTCTAAATGCAAGTTGTGGCTGACATAAAAGTGCTGGATATATTTCCTTGCAAGTTGGATCTAACAGAGATTGGATATCATATTGCAAACCACCAAAATGTGACACATTGAGAAATATTCAAGTAAGGCTTTACACCGTTATAACTCAAAGGAAGCAAACTGAAAGAGAAATGTACTCTGCTGTAGTTGATTGTTAATTCAAAACAACACAGAAAAGTGTAAAATCGCAAGGGAGTTAATTAAAAACAACAAAGAGTAAAATTGCAATTGGAGTTAAATATAAGCAACTCTGTGAGAGTTTACTACATTTAGTGCAAAAAAATGTCAATAATAATCAACACTATTACCAGGGTAGTTTTAACATAAAATGGGCAGTGGGACCATATAACCCACAAAATAGTTGACTTAACAAACATTGGACCAGAACCAACCCTTGATCCTGACTCAGTTCCATTACATTACACATAAGGCTGCCTAGAGTTTAAGAGCTATACCGTTGGTAATATAACAGTGACTATGTGCGCACAGAAACATGTATGGAGCCAGCACATGGAGACTTGCAAGATTATGTGATGAAGTCCAGACTGACAGACAGGCTTGATACTGATGTCTCTGAATGTCTCTGAATGGAGAGAGACCTGGCACTTTGACTAGACACCTTTTACTTGTATTGTATTTTTTATAATTTAACTGAATGGTATCAGTCAATATGAGGAGGGAGACACCCTGTGTATTCTGCAGCAGGATCAGGGAACACCTATTGTGTATGGGACACCACACAGGAAGGTAAGACCACTCTGACATGTCTGCCAAGGTGACCCCATTACCACCAGACAAAATGCAGATAGGTACAGCGTCTGTATCGGCTGGGAATGACAATGACAGATGAAAGGTGCACATTGTTATATTAGCAGAACACTGCGTCTATGTTATTATGTAAAGGGTGTTTATTCTACATTGACCTGTTGCTAGATTTGAAAGTTATCAAAGCACTTAGTTTAGAATATCTACATAAATTCAGCAATTGCTTTCTTCTCACATTACTCTGTAGCAGGGGTTGGAACCAAAATACATTTTTCAATCGTTTTGCTTTGAACACAACCATTCTTTTTAAAGTTCCATTCCACTGTTCTGACCAGCAAAATAAAGTTCTGAACCAGTTCGAACCTCCAAAAAAAAATGTACTGTTCCTTTTTGTTCCTATTTAAACCTCTGAAACAAAAAATGTTTTAACATTTATCTCTACATTAAATTACTTCACCAATGGATAGAGCAGCTTGGTATGGAGTGGGCAAGCTATGTACAGACAATGTAGGGTGTGAGATGCAACTGAAATTTTGCAGGTGACGAAAGCGCTGGCATGAAGCACTGGGCATCTTGTTGTTTAGACATGCATAATCTGAATTAGGCCCACAGAATTATACCTATGGAGGAGCGGCTTATATGAAGGAACTTTGAATGTCTTTGAACTTCAGAGAGTTAGCTTAACTAACGTTGGACCAGAGCTAGCCCTTGATCATGACTCAGTTTCATTACGTTACACATAATTCCGCCTAGAGTTTTCGAGAGGTAGCTACTGTAGCCAGCTAACAAGCTTGTGTGTTCAGAGTGGCACCAGCACCAGATTTAAACTTAACTTTTAAACCTTTTTCTAGTTAATAAATCCAATGTGAGATGTGTTAACTATAGTATCCATCATTAGCATTGAAAAATTTAATGCATTCTTCTCTAATAAAAATCTCTCCCTAATGTCTGAACCATGCTTGTAATGTCAGTAGCTACAGTCTACAATTCCTTGGAGGGAGGGGACGGGGCAGGTAGCCTACACACACACACTGGCAAGATTTCCAGCTGGCTGGCTGGCAGCCAGGCAGCCAGGCAGGCAGGCAGCCAGGCAGCCAAAAAAATGCCTGGAATGTAAAAAAAACATTATTAACTGGTTCCCATGTTTTTAAAATAACAGTTCTGTTCTGGAACAGTATAGTTCACTTTTGTTTTCGGTTCTAGTTCTGTTCCTTATTTTACGCCTTTCATTTCTGTCCCCCGAACCGGTTGCAACTCCTGCCCTGTTGACTATTGACCTACTCAAAGGTCATTTGCTGTAATTTGATTGCTGTTTTGTTTTCATTGATTGCTGTTTTGTTTTGTTTCATTCACATTGTGAATGAGACACTGGTTTCAATGGGGTTTGCCCTGAATAAATATTGAACTCAATCTGAAGGAGGTTTGTTTGTTGTGAGTGAGTAGGGGGAAACAGCTGTGGGCAAGGTTCTGACAGGTGGGTGTGTCTTGGTGGTGGCAAAGACAAACCCAAGAAACATCCACATCAAACCACACCCCCAAGCCAACTCACGTTTGGCTTCTGTTACAGTCGCCAGCATTTCTTGAGGAGCAAGCCAAAAAACTCTGCAGTTCCCATTAAATATTTTGTATGCTCAAGGATTTCAGTTTGTTTTGACTGCTATATGAGTGTAATTAAAAAAAGTGAAGAAAATGTTTTATGCAAACATTTTCATTCCCCATTTCACACAATCAAAAACAATGCCTGGATGTTGTATTGCTCCTCTATGTATAGCCAACTGCTATTGTTGTACAGCAGTTTTATTCTATCATTTTAACTATGGAAAAAAAATGAAACCCAAGTAGAAGGACATTTCAGATGGACTTAAAAGTTATGTTGGTACTGTAATAAGTCAAACACTTTGATGGCATTACGTAACACAACTTCAACAATCATGGTTACATGATAATACCATTTAAGTTTCACAGTTAATAAGCAAATGATGATAAAATAAAGAGAAACCCCATACAACCTATTATCAAAACTGAACACAGTTTTTCAAGATTGCAATTCCATAAACTATTTTGTGAGATTCACGGTTTGAGGGGGGGAAAAATGAAATCAGGCATTGCGAGATTGCTGGAGGAAGCTAATTGACTTGCGGCAGCTAATTAATTCAAAGGTTGAGAGGTTGAGATAACAGTGTAATGAGAGGAGGGAGTGTCAACACCAGCTGGTATAAGCCCTCTAAATATAGATGAGATAATTTTCAGCATGCCATCTATGGGGAAATGTTTTTCCAGATGTTTCGCAAAACAGATGGTGACATTGAGGGGTAACACAACATTCAGGTGACATTATCAAATGTGTGAAGGACTGGTGAAGTTTCAATATTAATGTTCCAGGTGACATCAACTTATATGTTAGGCGTATATATGTGCATATTTACATAATAAAAATATACATTTTCTTGACTGGATGAAGTCAGACACTCCAGGACCAAACTTGCCCAGAGTAGATTGTGGATCGATACTTTTTTTCATCTTTCTATCTTACAAATACTAAAGACATGTACATAAAATGCATTTCGGGTCGCATTTTTCCAAATAAAATGTTATCTAGAATAAAAATGTATAACATATCAACAATTCCCTCTGGGCAAGTCTGGAGAATATATCTAAGGATAACCACACACAATTTGGTTAATGCTGATGCTTCTGAAGCTGAGAACATTTGTTGGCGTGTGGGAAGAGTCTGACTTTCCGGAAATGGCAGTTAAAGCCAAGCACACTGAATTTAGACTACCTGTCACACCCTGATCAGTTTCACCTGTCCTCATTATTTGCCCCCCCTCCCCCTCCAAGGTGTCGCTTGTTTACCCCAGTGTATTTATCCCTCTGTTTCCTGTCTCTCTGTGCCAGTTCGTCTTGTATGTTCCAAGTCAACCAGCGGTTTTTCCCGTACTCCTGCTTTTGCCATTCTCTTTTTTCTAGTCCTCCCGGTTTTGATCCTTGCCTGTTCTGGACTCTGTACCCGCCTGCCTGACCATTCTGCCTGCCTTGACCACAAGCCTTTCTGCCACTCTGTACCTCCTGGACTGTGATCTGGTTTTGACCTTTTGCACCTCCACGACCAATCTCTTGCCTACTCCTTTTGGATGATTAAACATTGTAAGACTCCAACCATCTGCCTCCTGTGTCTGTATCTGGGTCTCTCCTTGTGTCATGATACTACCAAACACCTAACGCTAATTTAGACCCAATAACCATCTCTTCAAAGTAAGTATAAAAATATAGTCCCCTTTGTAACACTTTCAATCAATAAAGCCCTTCTTACATCAGCTGATGACACAAAGTGCTGTACAGAAACCCAGCCTAAAAGCCCAATCAGCAAGCAATGCAGGTGTAGAAACATGGTGGCTAGGAAAACTCCCTATAAAGGCCAGAACCTAGGAAGAAACCTAGAGAGGAACCAGGCTATGAGGGGTGGCCAGTCCTCATCTGGCTGTGCCAGGTGGAGATTATAACAGAACATGGCCAAGATGTTCAAATGTTCATAGATGACCAGCAGGGTCAAATAATAATAATCACAGTGGTTGTCGAGGGTGCAACAGGTCAGCAGCTCAGGAGTAAATGTCATTTGGATTTTCATAGCCGATCATTCAGAGTATCTCTACTGCTCCTGCTGTCTCTAGAGAGTTGAAAACAGCAGGTCTGGGACAGGTAGCACGTCCGGTGAACAGGTCAGGGTTCCATAGCCGCAGGCAGAACAGTTAAAACTGAAGCAGCAGCACGGCCAGGTGGACTGGGGACAGCAAGGTGTCTTCAGGCCAGGTAGTCCTGAGGCATGGTCCTAGGGCTCAGGTCCTCTGAAAGAAAGAAAGAAAGAGAGAAAGAAAGAAAGAGAGAAAAAGAAAAAAGAGAGAAAGAGAGAGAGAATTGGAGAGAGCATACTTAAATTCACACAGGACACCGAATAAGACAGGAGAAATACTCCAGATATAACAGACTGACCCTGGCCCCCGACACATAAACTACAGCAGCATAAATACTGGAGGCTGAGACAGGAGGGGTCAGGAGACACTCTGGTCCCATCTGACTTTCTATGGAATGGGCTTTTAAATTATGTGTAATTTAATGTAGTGAGCTTCGAAATTATAGATGTACAGTCCCTTAAGAAAGTATTCACATCCCTTGCCTTTTTCCAAATTTTGTTGTGTTACAAAAGTGGAATTAAAATGGATTTAATTGTACTTTTTTGTCAATGATCCACACAAAACACCCTAATGTAAAAGTAGAAGAAAATTTCAAAAATGTGTCAAAAGTAAAATAAAATAAAACATTCACAAGGCTGCAGGGCCAGACGGATTACCAGGACATGTACTCCGAGTATGCGCTGACCAACTGGCAAGTGTCTTCTCTGACATTTTCAAACTCTCCCTGTCTGAGTCTGTAATACCAACATCTGTAGCCATGAAGTGCTTTGAAAGGCTGGTCATGGCTCACATCAAAAGCATTATCCCAGAAACCCTAGACCCACTTCAATTTGCATTCCGCCTCTACAGAGCCACAGATGATGCAATCCCTATTGCACTTCATACTGCCCTTTCACACCTGGACGAAAGGAACACCTATGTGAGAAGGCTATTCATTGACTACAGCTCAGCGTTCAACACCATAGTGCCCTCAAAGCTCATCACTAAGCTAAGTACCCTGGGACTAAACACCTCCCTCTGCAACTGGATCATGGACTTACTGATGGGCCATCTTCAGGTGGTAAGGGTAGGTAACAACAAGTTTGCCGATGACAACACATCCGCAACGCTGATCCTCAGCACGGGGGCCCCTCAGGGGTGCGTGCTCAGTACCCTCCTGTACTCCCTGTTCACTCATGACTGCATGGCCAGGCATGACTCCAACACCATCATTAAGTTTGCCGATGACACAACAGTGGTAGGCCTGATTACCGACAACGACGAGACAGCCTATAGGGAGGAGGTCAGAGACCTGACCGTGTGGTGCCAGGACAACAACCTCTCTCTCAACATGATCAAGACAAAGGAGATGATTGTGGACTACAGGAAGAGGAGGACCAAGCACACCCCCATTCGCATCGACTGGGCTATAGTGGAGCAGGTTGAGAGCTTCAAGTTTCTTGGTGTCCACATCACCAACAAATTAACATGGTCCAAGCACATCAAGACAGTCGTGAAGAGGGCACAACAAAACCTATTCCCCCTCGGGAAATTGAAAAGATTTGGCATGGGTCCTCAGATCTTCAAAAGGTTCTACAGCTGCACCATCGAGAGCCTGGCTGCAGCCGGTGTCAGAGGAAGGCCCTAAAAATTGTCAAAGACCCCAGCCACCCTAGTCATAGACTGTTCTCTCTGCTACCACACGGCAAGCGGTACTGGAGCACCAAGTCTTGCTCCAAGAGGCTTCTAAATAGCTCCTACCCCTAAGCCATAAGACTCCAGAACACCTAATCCAATGGCTCCCCAGACTATTTGCATTGCCCCCTCCCCACCCTCTTTTACGCTGCTGCTACTCTATGTTCATCATTTATGCAAAGTCACTTTAATAACTCTACCTACATGTACATATTACCTCAATTACCTCAACTCACCAGGGCCCTCGCACATTGACTCTGTACCGGTACCCACTGTATATAAACTCGCTATTGTTATTTTAATGCTGCTCTTTCATTATTTGTTACTTTTATTTCTTATTTCTTTAGGAATTTTTCTTAAAACTGCATTGTTGGTTAACGGCTTGTCAGTAAGCATTCCACTGTAAGGTCTACCTACA
This sequence comes from Oncorhynchus tshawytscha, assembly GCF_018296145.1. Classification (NCBI taxonomy): domain Eukaryota; kingdom Metazoa; phylum Chordata; class Actinopteri; order Salmoniformes; family Salmonidae; genus Oncorhynchus; species Oncorhynchus tshawytscha. Next base: position 60,368,880 of record NC_056444.1, on the reverse strand, counting down.
CCTGTTGTATTCTGTGCATATGACAAATACAATTTGTTTTGATTATATACAGTTAAAGTCAGAAGTTTACATACACCTTAACCAAATAGATTTAAACTCAGTTTTTCATAATTCCTGACATTTAATCCTAGTAAACATTTCCTGTCTTAGGTCAGTTAGGATAATCACTTTATTTTAAGAATGTGAAATGTCAGAAGAGATAATGATTTATTTCAGCTTTTATTTATTTCGTCACATTCCCAGTGGGTCAGAAGTTTACATAGGGTGCAGCATTTTCACTTTTGGATGAATAGCGTGCCCAGAGTGAACTGCCTCCACTCTGTCCCAGATGCTAATATATGCATATCATTAGTAGTATTGGATAGAAAACACTCTGACCTTTCTAAAACTGTTTGAATGATGTCTGTGAGTATAACAGAACTCATATGGCTCGCGAAAACCTGAGAAAAATCCAACCAGGAAGTGGGAAATCTGAGGTTTGTAGTTTTTCAAAGCTTGGCCTGCCGAATACAAAGTGTCTATGGGGTCAAGTTGCACTTCCTACGGCTTCCACTAGATGTCAACTGTCTTTAGAAACTTGTTTCAGGCTTCTGCTATAAAGGAGGGGGGAGTGGGAGTTGAATGAGTTATAGGTCTGGCAGAGTGTCTCGGGCTCGTGACGTGCGCTTCCGACAGAGTTAGCACTCGTTAGAGTGCTTTTCTTCAGACAATGAAATTCTACGGTTGGAACCTTATTGATGATTTATGTTGAAAACATCCTAAAGATTGATTCCATACATCGTTTGACTTGTTTCTACGACCTTTTACGGAACTTTTTGAGTTTTTGTCTGGACGAAGTGCTCGCGCCTCATGAAGAAGGATTACTGGGCTGAACACGCTAACAACAAGTGGCTATTTGGACATAAATGACGGACTTTATGGAACTTTATGGAACAAATCAGTTATTTATTGTCAAACTGGGATTCCTGGGAGTGCCTTCTGATGAAGATCATCAAAGGTAAGTGAATATTTGTAGTGTTATTTCTAACTTCTGTTGACTCCAACATGGCGGATATTTCTTTGGCTGGATTGGGCTCTGAGCGCCGTACTCAGATTATGCTTTTTCCGTAATGTTTTAAAAAAATCTGACACAGAGGTTGCATTAAGGAGAAGTATATATTTAATTATGTGAATAACACTTGTATCTTTTATCAATGTTCATTATGAGTATTTCTGCAAAATCACCGGATGTTTTGGAATCAAAACATTTCTGCATGTAACGCGCCAATGTAAACTGAGACTTTTGGATATAAATATGCACATTATCGAACAAATCATACATGTATTGTGAAATATCCTAAGACAGGAAGTGTAACATGTCCTATGAGTGTCATCTGATGAAGATTATCAAAGGTTAGTGATTAATTTGATCTATATTTCAGATTTTTGTGACTCCTCTCTTTGGCTGAAAAAATGTCTGTGTGTTTTTTTGACTTGGCTATGACCTAACATAATCATATGTTGTGCTTTCGCTGCAAAGCCTTTTTGAAACCGGAAACGATGGGTAGATTAACAAGACATTTATCTTTATTTGCTGTATTGGACTTGTTCATGTGTGAAAGTTACATATTTCTAAAAAAAAAAGAATTTCGCGCGCTGCCTTTTCAGCGTAATGTTGTCGAGCATTTCCGCTAGCGGAACGCCTGCACTAGAAAGGTTAAGGGCTTGTCAGTAAGCATTCCACTGCATTCTACCTATACCTGCTGTATCCTGTGCATGCGACAAATACAATTTGTTTTGGTTAAATACAGTTGAAGTCAGAAGTTTACATACACCTTAACCAAATAGATTTAAACTCAGTTTTTCCACAATTCCTGATATTTAATCCTAGTAAACATTCCCTTTCTTAGGTCAGTTAGGATCATCACTTTATTTTAAGAATGTGAAATGTCAGAAGAGAGAATGATTTATTTCAGCTTTTATTTCTTTCGTCACATTCTCAGTGGGTCAGAAGTTTACATACAATCAATTAGTATTTGGTAGCGCTGTCTTTAAATTGTTTAACTTGGGTCAAACATTTTAGGTAGCCTTCCACAAGCTTCCCACAATAATTTGGATGGATTTTTCCCATTCCTCCTGACAGAGCTGGTGTAACTGAGTCAGGTTTGTAGGCCTCCTTGCTCGCACACGCTGCCCACAAATTTTCGATGGGATTGTGGTCAGGGCTTTGTGATGGCCACTCCAATACCTTGACTTTGTTGTCCTTATGCCATTTTGCCACAACTTTGGAAGTATGCTTGGGGTCATTGTCTATTTGGAAGACCCATTTGCGACCAAGCTTTAACTTCCTGACTGATGTCTTGAGATGTTGCTTCAATATATGCACATAATTTCCCTTCCTCATGTGCCATCTATTTGTGAAGTTCACCAGTCCATCCTGCAGCAAAGCAAACCCACAACATGATGCTGCCACCCCGTGCTTCATGGCTGGGATGGTGTTCTTCATCTTGCAAGCCTCTCCCTTTTTCCTCCAAACATAACGATGGTCATTATGGCCAAACAGTGTTTCATCAGACCAGAGGACGTTTCTCCAAAAAGTACGATCTTCGTCCCCATGTTCAATTGCAAACCGTAGTCTGGCTTTTTTATGGTGGTTTTGGATCAGTGGCTTCATCCTTGCTGAGCGGCCTTTCAGGTTATGTCGTTATAGGACTCGTTTTACTGAGGAAATAGATACTTTTGTACCTGTTTCCTCCAGCATCTTCACAAGATTCTTTGCTGTTGTTCTGGGATTGATTTGCGCTTCAAAGTACGCTCATCTCTAGGAGACAGAACACGTCTCCTTCCTGAGCGATATGATGGCTGCGTGGTCCCATGGTGTTTATACTTGCGTACTATTGTTTGTACAGATGAACGTGGTACCTTCAGGCGTTTGGAAATTGCTCCCAAGGATGAAGCAAACTTGTGGACGTCCACATTTTTTTCTGAGGTCTTGGCTGATATATTTAGATTTTCCCATGATGTCAAGCAAAGAGGTACTGAGTTTGAAGGTACGCCTTGAAATACATCCACAGGTACACCTCCAATTGACTCAAATTATGTCAATTAGCCTATCAGAAGCTTCTAAAGCCATTTCAGAATTTTCCAGAATTTTCCAAGCTGTTTAAAGGCACAGGCAATTTAGTGTATGTACATTTCTGACCCACTGGAATTGTGAAACATTGAATTATAAGTGAAATAATCTGTCTGTAAGCAATTGTTGGAAAAATGACTTGTGTCATGCACAAAGTAGATGTCCTACCTGTAAGGGTTTTCGTCCTCCTCTTCTGAGGAGGAGAGGCGAGAAGGATCGGAGGACCAATGCGCAGCGTGGTAAGTGTCCATGGTTGTTTATTACACACATATGTTTTGTGTGTAAAACTCCATACAAAACAATAACCATAACGTGAATAACGAAAAACGAAAACAGTACCGTGTGGTGTAAAACACAGACACGGAAACAATCACCCACAAAACAACAGTGAAACCCAGGCTACCTAAGTATGATTCTCAATCAGAGACAACTAACGACACCTGCCTCTGATTGAGAACCATACTAGGCCGAACACAGAAAAACAACCTAGACACACAAAACATAGAATGCCCACCCAACTCACGTCCTGACCAACTAAAACAAACAATTAACACAATAACTAGGATCAGAACGTGACACTACCCAACTTACCAAAACTATAGTATGTTAACATGAAATGTGTGGAGTGGTTGAAAAACATGTTTTAATGACTCCAACCTCAGTGTATGTAATCTTACAACTTCAACTGTAAGTATTCAGCCTCCTGAGTCAATGCATGTTAGAATTACCTTTGGCACTGATTACAGCTGTGAATCTTTCTGGGTAAGGTTCTAAGAGCTTCCCACACCTGGATTGTGGAACATTTGACCATTATTGTTCAAGCCCTGTCAAATTGGTTGTTGGTAATTGCTCGACAACCATTTTCAAGTCTTGCCATAGATTTTGCCTTGTCTTAGCTCCATTCAATTTATTTTTTAACCTGAAAAACTCCCCGGTCCATACGTTTTACAAGCATGCCCATAACATGATGCAGCCACCACTATGCTTGAAATTATGGAGAGTGGTACTCAGTAATGTGTTGTATTGGATTTGCCCCAAACATAACACTGTGTATTCAGGACAAAAAGTTAATTGCTTTGCCACATTTTTTGCAGTATTACTTTAGTGCCAGGGTGCATTTTCTGGACTATTTTTACTCTGTACACTCTTCCTTCTTTTTACTCTGTAAATTACATTAGTATTGTGGAATAACTACAATGCTGATGATCCATCCTCAGTTTTCTCCTATCACAGGTCATCATTGGCCTCATGGTTGAGTCCCTGAACTGTTTCCTTCCTCTCTGGCAACTGTGTTAAGAAGGACACCTGTGTCTTTGTAGTGACTGGGTGTATTTATACTGTACACCATCCAAAGTGTAATTAATAACTTCACCATGCTCAAAGGGATATTCAATGGCAGCTTTTTTTACCCATCTACTAAGAGGTGCCCTTCTCTGCAAGGCATTGGAAACCTCCATAGTCTTTGTGTTTGAAATTCCCTACTTAACTGAGGGACCTTACAGATCATTGTATGTGTGGGGTACAGAGATGAGGTAGTCATTCGAAAATCATTTTATCACTTCTATTGCACAAAGAGTAAATCTGTGCAACTTATTATAGGCTTGCCATAACAAAGGGGTTGAATGCTTTTTGACTCAAGACAATTCAGCTTTTCATTTTTTATTAATTTGTAAAACAAAAAAAAACACAATACCACTTTGGCATTATGGGTATTGCGTGTAGGCTAGTGCCAAAAAAAATCTGCATTGAAATAAATATTTAATGAATGCTTTATTCAGGCTGTAACACAACAAAATGTGGGAAACGTCAAGGGGTGTGAATACTTTCTGATGGCAATGTATGTCCATTCTAAAGTGCATAAAATCCATTCAAAAGTTGATGACAGTGGTATGATAAACTACAGAAATGCATTATCAATACGTTTTTTACATTTTTATGTTTAATTTTTGAAAATACAAATTTTAATGGACCAACATACCAACAAATCTCAAAATTGATAGGTAGATGCAAAAATGTAATAAACACATCAATACAATTTTCATTGCATTTTTGTGCATTTGTGTCTAAAGTCTTGAAGAAGCAACATGTCCACCTGGATTGACAGACGGTGTGTGGGAAGTGGCTCTGAATTTGGACCTGATACCAGTGCCCCGCACAGACAATGCTATTGCCACCCACAGTAATCCTATTTTTTTAAACCCCACTGAGTTGAATCTCTCTACCCGCAATCAATGTCAGGCCACTCATTTCTCCACGGGAGGCCATGCTTTAATAGCTCCTCCATTGAAACCTGCTTATTCAAGCGTTAGCAGTGATCATTCACAGGCCATTGGGTAGGTGAGGTATGTGAGAATGTCAGGGGGTAGGCAGGGTTCATGCGAGAAGTCTAAGAATTCTGCACATTCTGTATCCAGAGGTGAAACAGAGCTCAAGTCAGACTATGTGGCCCATTACGTGAACGGCTAATTGTTCATTCTCATTCATATCACAGTTTTAGTGGAATTTTCTTTCATGTGTCGCATGGCAGTTAAAAGCTGAATTGCAGTAGGTACTGAATTGCATATAGGTACTGAATTGCTGCATACAGTACTGCAGATGTTTCTTTTATGTTGTGTTCCACCTTTTGAGCTACCTTTGGTATTTGGAAAAACGATGTATGTATGAAATATATTTATTTTCTTCAGTACCACCCACATTATAAATAAAACTGTTTACAGAGACAGTTGGGATCCATTAGGCTGAAAGTGGCATGTGGTGAGAATGGCCTGTATGACATGTGGATGTGTCACTAAGAAAAGGGTAGTCTATTATCTGTCATTAGTGGGAAATGCACTGTTTATCATGATTTTAATAGTAGAAACTTAGCGGGGTATATGATACAGTATATAAGAGTAAACCAGCAAAATCATGTTTTCTGAAAATACATTTTTAAATATGTAAGGTTGAAAAATGAAGTAGTGTGTACTGCAGACTAAAACCTAAACTTTTTCTCCACTCCAAGATATTTTCTTATTCTGGGATGTCCTGGAAAAGTGACGGAAAAGGTTTATGAACTACAAAATTGCATTACTAAGGCAATGGAACGAGACAATTAAAGTGGCAATCTGGGATTGGAAAAAGAATAAAGTGGTCACTCCATCACTTGTTTTGGTAAATAGCTGAGGGATGGTGCTGGAGAAATGTAACCACTCTCAAATTCATATACAGAGCTATGGATGCAAGGAATTACCATCCATTAAATCAATATTTTACACATTAACTTTTTATTATATAATTTTAATATATAACATTTTCCCCCAGATGATGTTACATTTTTAAACATATTTATACTGTATGTGTGCATTTTCTGTCTATTTTTTGTCTGTGTATTGTTTCTTGTAAGACAATGTCAGCACCAGTTCCTGGTACATGTAATAAATGTAGTTGGGGAATAATGGAGATTCTGAAAAGTATTGTTTTAACAATGTTTTGAAGCTTCACTGTGTTTGTTTACAATTACATTATTTATAAGCTATGGAGTAAAACTAGCTTGAACTAAGCTCACAATCAGCCATTTCTAAGTTATATTCTTCAAAAATCAATGGCTATATCATTAATTTCAAAGATAAAAACCCAGAGTGCCCCTTTAAGGCCCAAACCAAGTTAATTTTCTCACGTCTAACCTTAAGTTTCTTGATGGGAGTGACATTGTGTCTTATCCGATTATAAAGCTCCTAATTCCTCCCTCAAATGAGGTTGTTTGTCCAAATGTTACATCAGATGGGGATTAGTTTTTGTCACAGTGTCACAGCTACCTGCATCCATCGGGACATGGGGCTGTTGATGACACTCTAACCCAAATTTCTGACCAGTAAATGTCATATCTATCTCTCTTGCTAATTCAAATCCAAATCAAATTTAAGAAAGCTGTTGATTAGTCAACAAAATGTATATGCTATATACATTCAAGTTATTTTGTCATCCATGTGTTTTCTTTAATTGAAGTGCAATTCACTTGCATTCACAGACCATTCATAATAATTTGCTATGCGTACCAGTCAGACATGACATGTAACTACAATAACAGTGCCTGTATGCTAACAATGGTTAGACGGTGTACCATTCTATAGATAGGCTGTTAGACGTAATACTGTATAGGATATGTAAATGTTTTGATATATGGATCCCTAGAACAGGTCAATTGTCAACAAGCCTCTTTTCAGCTGTTTGGTTTCCATGTCATCATTTTAATTTGAAGAGATGTGTACATTAAATTAACAGAGTCATTACTATTGAGTGCAATCCAGAGCATCTGCCTTCTGCACGTTAGCTGTGCATATTGTCCATTGAAGATTTGCTCTTATAGGATTGTGTCGCATGTTTCCTGGAAAACAAACAGAAGAGAACAGAGGTCAGTGGGAGGGCCTTTTACATTTAACCTGCCACACCTTGAGAAATCGAGGTGTCCCAAAGTAACAGTCTTTGACCCCTAGGTGCAGACCTGAGGGGAAAGATAAAGGCAGGTGACGGAGAGAAAATGGCCAGATAATTATCAGGGCCAAAGGGGCACGTTTTCCCCTCTCACACACCACAACAACTGTGACAAGCCAAGCTGTCAGCGAGGAAGAAGCACAACACAAAGAATGCGTCCCAAATGGCACCCTATTCCCTACACAGTTTACTACTTTTGACCAACCCTGTTCCTGGAGCGCTACAGTACTGTAGGTTTTCATACCAACTCAAATCTAGCACACCTGATTCTAATAAAAATGAGCTGGTTGACAAGCTGAACCAGGTTTGTTACAACTGGGGCTGGAGCGAAAACCTACAGGAGGGTAACTCTCCAGGAACATGGTTGGAGACCCCTGGTGTAGGGAATAGGTTGCAATTTGAGGTGCACCCATACTGTAGGTCCTCCATTAACGTCGACTGGTACTTTAATGTGATCACTGAACTGTATAGGCTATTTGTACTATGCATACATCATATGGAATGTAATTCTGCTACAAAGTATGTATGTTTCCTTTTCATTTACATTTTGCAAATGTATTTAACTGGCATTATGGTGGTAGTGGTAGCCTTACCCTCGTCTTTAACATGTGCAGCCATCAGTCATTTCTACTGTTAATGAGTATGTTATGCTCTTATTGGACAGACCCTTGGGATTGGCTAGGAGATCAGAGTCTGAACTGTGGTAATGCATGCTGCTGGCTTGTACAAACTGCTTGCCATAAGATACTGTATGTGGACATCTTTGCACTGTTATACATTCATGAAAACATTATTCTTGTCGTTGTGGCTGAGTTTTGCTTTACCATTGTCTCTTATGATAATGCAAGTTTGTCTGATGCAATTGTGAGAGCAGATTGTTTAAAAACGGTCAACTATCTTAAAGAATTGTTGCGCAAGAAAGAAGTGTGCACGTCAAACTCTAATAAACACATTCCTTTTGAGGCATTTGTGCATTGTCAAGCACACATCTTGGGTAACTCCTCAGTTTATATAAACAATGTTTCACAAATCACAAATGAGTCCTTCATACAAATCAAATCAAATGTTATTAGTCTCATGTGCCGAATACAACAGTGAAATGCTTACTTTCAAGCCCCTAACCAACAATGCAGTTAAAAAAAAATACGAATAAGAATAATAAATAAAAGTAACAAGTAATTAAAGAGTAGCAGTAAAATAACAATAGCGAGACTACATACAGGGGGGGTACCGGTACAGAGTCAATGTGCGGGGGCACCGGTTAGTTGAGGTAATATGTACATGTACATGTAGAGTTATTAAAGTGACTATGCATAGATGATAACAAGAGTAGCAGCGGTGTAAGAAAAGGGGGGGGCAATACAAATAGTCTGGGTAGCCATTTGGTTAGATGTTCAGGAGTCTCATGGCATGGGGTAGAAGCTGTTTAGAAGCCTCTTGGACCTAGACTTGGCACTCCGGTACCGCTTGCCGTGTGGTAGCAGAGAGAACAGTCTATTACTAATGTGGCTGGAGTCTTTGACAATTTTTCGGGCCTTCCTCTGACACCGCCTGGTTTAGAAGTCCTGGATGGCAGGAAGCTTGGCCCCAGTGATGTACTGGCCGTTCGCACTACCCTCTGCAGTGCCTTGTGGTCGTTGGCCGAGCAGTTGCCATACCAATCTACAGTACACCTCTAAACCGATAACACCATTCTCAATGCATCTGGCCCCTGGAATTTGTCAGCTCATATAAATAACTGTGTATCTGGCTGGTGTGATAGAAAAATTACATATTTAACTGATCAATTTGATATTAATGGTTAACAATTAATATTTAACTAATAGTAAGACATTTCTGTCCTGCTAGTGTCTGTGTTTTCATGGGCTCCACTCTAGTTCCCTGCAGCTAATCTGGGCGTATGGTCACCAGAGATGGCTTGAGCTGACAAATGAGTTAAAGACTGCGTTACATAAACAATCATGTGTTTTACTAGAGATAGCTTAGGAGTAGAACAATCCCTCATTGTCTCACATTCATCCTTGCATCTTCGAAACTAAGCCAGGATGGGGTTTAGACAACAACCCAGGTGCAGATAACGACAGGATGAACCCAGAGTGGCTTATGATACTCCTTGCTCTGCATGAGGGGTGTTGAACCAACCATGACTGAGCATTGTTAGTGTCAGCCATATATTGTACTCCTGCATTTGTTTAAAGGTTTGGGGGTCATCCAGCCTCATTATTGCAATAATTCATCGATATTAAAGAAAGAAAGATTGTTGGAAGAAATGACTCTCTCAGTACTGAATTTCCAAGACACTGGACACAGTACTATCATTCCACACACACCTCAATAATCTTCAAGCAAAGGTCAAGTCCAGAATAGGCTTCCTCTACTGGAACAAATCTTCATTCACACACTCTGCTAAACACACCCTGGTCAAATAACAAAACTCCCCATCCTGAATTATGGGGATGTCATCTACAGCAGGTTTTCTCAAACTTCACCACTCTGCCATATGCTTTGTGCATGTTCCACATCTAAGGCGATGCGACACAACAACCAATGGTTGCTGGCCAAGTCATCAACTGTGGCATCGACTGACAAATTGCTACAACATACAGTATGATGTGGTTAACTCATACTTAAAATACATATCCAGGAGTTGTGAAATCTATAAGGCATCAGAAAGCTCTGGAACACGGACCTTGTCACTAGTGGCGCATTCCAAATCACTGTGACTTAAAGGTAGCTGCCAAAATAAAGGAAACACTTGAGTAAATGAGGGATACAAGGTACAGTATATTGAAAGCAGGTGCTTCCACACAGGTGTGGTTCCTAAGTTAATTAAGCAATTAACATTCAATCATGCTTAGGGTCATGTATAAAAATCCCCAGTTGCCCATTATTTTGGCTACCATGGCTAGAAGAAGAGATCTCAGTGACTTTGAAAGGGAGGTCTCAAAGGAGAATGTGTGTGTGTGTGTGTGTGTGTGTGTGTGTGTGTGTGTGTGTGTGTGTGTGTGTGTGTGTGTGTGTGTGTGTGTGTGTGTGTGAGTGATCCAGTATGGAGGCAGTGGGTGGATCGGCTGTCAGTATGTCAGGGGTAATGTCTAGGTGCCTCTAAAAACCTCCTTTATAGGGAAGGGACTCTGAGCTGTCAAGTTTTATCTTTTCTAATTAACTGTGTTTACAATATCTATTTCACACCCAGCCAAAACCTTCTCATGCTATGATGCCAAGATCATGTTACACTCTCAAAATCCCTGTAATTAGTTTTTTTGTTTTGTTTATAAAACCCCTGGTAGATATATCTCTATCCATATGTAAATTTTTGTGGTCACAGAAAATACTAGAGTTTCATATTTGCCATGCATACCTTTGGAAAACAAAATACTTTGATTTGGTTTGGTTACTGCCCAATCTCAGTCATCAGATCTCAACCCAGTTCAACACTCATGGGAGACTCTGGTGCAGCGCCTGAGACAGCATTTTCCACCACCATCACCAAATTATGGAAGAACGGTGTTACATCCCTCCAATAGAGTTCCAGACACTTGTAGAATCTATTCCCAGATGCATTGAAGCTGTTCTGGCGTTTGGTGGTGGCCCAAAGCCCTGTTAAGACTCTTTATGTTGGTCTTTCCTTTATTGTGGCAGTTATTTTGGCAGCAATTTTCAGAACCGGAATTATGGGCGCAGTAGCTGGGGGTAGTGTGAAGGGGCTGGGTCTTGACAAGTATGGGTAATTGCATACGTGGAGTGTGTCTGAAAGTGGGAATTGCGAAACAAGTGGGAGGATCAACACCAGTGGGTGTGTCACCTTTTTATCGGGCTCCCGAGTGGCGCAGCGGAGGAGACACTACAGGCTAAAGCAGACACTACGGACCTTGGTTCGATCCTGGGCTGTATCACAACCCTCCGTAATCGGGAGTCCCATAGGGCAGCGCACAATTGGCCCAGCGTTGTCGTAGGGGAGGGTTTGGCCAGGGTAGGTTGTCATTGTAAAATAAGAATTTGTTCTTAACTGACTTGCCTAGTTAACTAAAGGTAAACATTTTTTAAACTCATTTTGCAGATTGGTTGCCGCTCAAGACTGTTTTGTGTGGCAGCTTCCTTCTAGCATTTTAGCTAAGGTTAATTAACATGGCAGGTTTGGAGAATTAATGTGGCAGGTTAGGAGAATGAACATGGCAGGTTAGGATAACTAACTTAGCATGTTAGGTTAATGAAATTAAGGTTAGCATAAGGGTCAGGCTTAGCTAAAATGCTACAAGGAAGCAGCAAGCAGTCACACAAAACGGTCTTGAGTGGCAACCAATCTGCTCAATTAGCTGTTAAGTTTCAATACACCCACTTGTGTTGATCCTCCCACTTGTTTCGCAACGCCCACTTTCAGACATCCTCCACATATGCATGACTCGGTTTTAATGAATAAACAAGTTGTGGGTGTGTCAAGGCTTGGCCTCTCACTGGCCAATCAGCATATGCTCCATGGCTAAATATATGGTTGTGTATTTACGATCTTTTATTTATTGCATTGTCATCAACTCCAAATCGAATGTAAGTCCGTTGTAGCCTGCCCCATATTTGCTAAATATGTTGAACATTTTTGCAGTCCACATTGTTCTTAATGCATTGCTTCAATATGTAAATACACTACATGACCAAAAGTATGTGGACACCAACTTGTGCTGCACTGGATCCAACAAGCCCTGTGCATGTGTTCATTTTCACAGGTAGCATTAAAGCTTGTAGTCCGGGGGCCCATTGTGACATACACTACATGACCAAAAGTATGTAAACACCTGTTCTTTGAACATCTCATTCCAAAATCATGGGCATTAATATGGAGTTGGTCCCCCTTTGCTGCTATAACAGCCTCCACTGTTCTGAGAAGGCTTTCCACTAGATGCTGGAACATTGCTGTGGGGACTTGCCACAAGAGCATTACTGAGGACGTGCACTGATGTCGGGCGATTAGGCCTGGCTCGCAGTTGGCGTTCCAATTCATCCAAAATGTGTTCGATGGGGTTGAGGTCAGGGCTTGTGCAGGCCAGTCACGTTCTTCCATACCGATCTTGATGGACCTCGCTTTGTGCACGGGGGCCATTGTCATGCTGAAACAGGAAATGGCCTTCTCTAAACTGTTGCCACAAAGTTGGAAGCTCAGAATCGTCTAGAATGTAATTGTATACTGTAGCATTAAGATTTCCCTTCACTGGAACTAAGGGGCCAAGCATGAACCATGAAAAACAGCCCCAGACCTTTATTCCGCCTCCACCAAACTTTATAGTTGGCACTATGAATTTGGGCAGGTAGTGTTCTCCTGGGATCCGCCAAACCCAGACTCATCTGTCGGACTGCCAGATGGTGAAGCGTGATTCATCACTCCAGAGAACGCGTTTCCACTGCTCCAGAGTCCAATGGTGGCAAGCTTTACACCACTCCAGCAGAAACTTGCATTACGCATGGTGATTTTAGGCTTGTGTGCGGCTGCTTGCCTATGGAAACCCATTTCATCAAGCTCCCTACAAACAGTTATTGTGCTGACATTGCTTACAGAGGCAGTTTGGAACTCGGTAGTGAGTGTTGCAACTGAGGAAAGAAATGTTTTATGTGCTACTCGCTTCAGCACACGGCGGTTCCATTCTGTGAGTTTGTGTGGTCTACCACTAAACGACTGTGCCAGCTATAGCAGGGCAGAAATTAGATGAACTGACTTGGTGGCATGCTATGATGGTGCCACGTTGAAAGTCACTGAGCTCTTTAGTAAGGTCATTCTACTACCAATGTTTGTCTAAGGAGATTGCATGGCTGTGTGCTAGATTTTATACACCTGTCAACAACGAGTGTGGCTGAAATAGCTGAATTCTCTAATATGAAGGGGTGTCTACATACTTTTGTATATATATAGTGTATGATGTTAAACAGGCTATTGCATCCACATCACAGGAAGCTACTGAGGGGAAACGGCTCAAAATAATGACTGGAATGGAGTTAATGGAATAGGCTCAAACCATGTGTTTGATGAGTTTGATACCATTCCATTTATTCCGTTCCAGCCATTACTATGATCCCGTCCTCCCCAATTAAGGTTCCACCACCTCCTGTGATTCACACTAATATAGAGGCTATGCCTACTGTAAATTGTAGTCTGGACATGGACATGCCAAACATAGTCAATAAGCAAGATTAAATTCACTAGGCTGTTGATAAGGCATGAAAAGACAGTGAGTGTATCATTCTAAATAGGTTATGTGTAAATACAGTTCCAGGCACCATAATCGCTGCCCGTGGGCATATAATACAGACAACGCAACTTAAAGAATTTTACGCACATCCAAACTTTTTACCGGAGCTGGATAAAAATTCAATAAAAAGACAAAGGGGGAATGTCCACTCACCGTTATACTACTTGCAAATATAATATTATATAAACATAATGATTTTACAGATCATATTTGCATCATTATTCAAATCGACACAAACATGAATTTGTGGCTGATGGTACATTTGTTAAAAGTAACAAGGATTACATAGACAGATATTGTGCAGTTTTTGCCAGCTGTTACTTCTGTCCCAAAGCTGTGTTACTCCCACCCTATTTCAACTCATTTTTGTGTACATTAGAAATTACAGTTACTAATGGTAGAGGACATACACTGAGTACACCAAACATTAGGAACACCTTCCGAATATTGAGTTGCACCCCTGTTTTGCCCTCAGAACAGCCTCAATTCGTCGGGGCATGGACTCCACAAGGTATCAAATGCATTCCACAGGGATGCTGGCCCATGTTGACTCCAATGCTTCCCAAGTTGGCTGGATGCCCATTGGGTGGTGAACCATTCTTGATACACACGGGAAACTGTTGAGCGTGAAAAACACAGCAGTACTGCAGTTCTTTACACAAACCGGTGTGCCTGGCACCTACTACCATACCCCGTTCAAAGGCACTTGAATCTTTTGTCTTGCCCATTCAACCTCTGAATGGCACACATACACATTGTCTCAATTGTCAAATGTCTCAATTGGCTTAAAAATCCTTCTTTAACCTGTCTCCTCACCTTCATCTACACTGATTGAAGTGGATTTAACAAGTAACATCAATAAGGGTTCATAGGTTTCACCTCGATTCGCCTGGTCAGTCTATTGAAAGAGCAGGTGTTCTTAATGTTTTGTATACTCAGTGTATATAAGTTGTTTGTCTTAGAATATGGTGTCTCTAGCTCTATCAATCTCTGAGTAACTAGAAAAAAAGTGTACTTTCTCCCTGTTTATCCTCTACCTCTGACATCATGCATATTTTTATATTTTTGTACCGCAGGGAACCATACTGTACCCACACGTATCCTTTTCTCTGAGAGTGTACGTGTGCAGTTATGCTACACCAAATACCTATGTGGTACTCTAATTGACGAAACACTGCATGCCACATTCCTCTTTTGATTTTGGGTGTGTTTCTCTGCCAGGCGTTGCTGATGCCAGATAGATAGGTATTTTATGTATCAGCTAACCACATAACGCTATAGTAATCTGTGAGTTGATGACATAGTTGAAGATGTAGCCAGAAACCCCTGGATGATGCATGCAATGTCTGAGCAGGGGAACGCAGTCTCTGAATTGACGTCCTCCATATTGGATTCTGTCCTCGAGCAATAAGTCTGCGGCACAGTGCACTGAAACGTGACCGGGAGACAGATAATGAACATTTATTGATACATGACTGCTGTAAGCCTGTTTGTTCAGTGAATTAAACCAGCTCATTACGGGCTTAATAGTGGGTTGGGGGATAAATAATTGATGCCAGTCCACTCACTGGCACTTTAGAATGCATCAAAAGTCTCTGGATCAATTTGGCCTCCACAAAGTCAAGACATCCTCCTTCAAAACAAAACTGACATCACCGCGTCAATACAATCAAGAGGTCTGTGGTGTGCTCGTGTTCTAGTGGGAAAAGGAATGGCACTACATAGAGAGAACATTCAAAACAAGCTTTTTTTTCAATGTAGCAATACAAATGACTGGGTGGGTGTAGCTCCAAAGATGAACTAGTTTGTTGTAAAGAAGATGTGTTGCTCAGAACAGTCTTCGATAAAGAACACGAATGGAGTGAAAAAGCACAATCTGAAGACAGCCCTCTTTGTAGGTGTCGACACCACAAAATAAATGTTCATGTGTGCTTTCATGCCTCCCAGTCCTTCCTTCTTTCATGAAAATTAAACATTAAACTGATAAGGCTTGGGGGAGCGTAGCCGTGAAGCCCTCTGACAAACAGCCAGATGCTTTTTGTTGTTTTTCTTATCTCTTGCTCCCTCGCTGTCCTTTCCAATTGTTCTGTGTGCAGACAACATAACTTCTCTCATACTCCAGGAATCCTCTGTGCTCCTACATGAAACGATGCCTTATCCAGTCATAACCCAAAACACAGTGCACTTTTATGTTTCAGCCCAGCTTGTAATATCCAGTTCAAAGCTCAGTGCAGTTCAATAATACAGAGCACAGTTACAAAGAATGTCAAGTATTGAATCAGTTTTCAACGCTTTAAGATTGTCTTTCAGTTTGGCAAATATTCCAACTAATTTGACGTAATTCTGGCAGTTGACGTGTAATATTGGCAAAATGATTCAGTATTTAAATGATTAGACTATGTTAGCGATCCTTACCAAATAAATAATTGAACAGCTCATATGTAAAAAGTACAAACATATGTGCTTAAAACAATTGAATCCACAGTCCTACTTTACAATACATATCCCTTATCAGATGAGTAGGTACAGTGAAATTACAGTGTAGGTACATATTGTTCAAAGCATTTGTGGTTTAAGTAGCATAATTACACATAGACTTATTTATTTTAACAAACTGAAATTAGTTGGGAACCGCTACAACCTCTCACCCTAGATCAGTCAGTCATCACAATTTTATAGAAGAGTATAGAGTGCCACAGTGGAGGTGTCATTAATAAACATACAACCTAGCAGTCGAACAGGGAAATGATGCCAATTGTTTTTCCACCATTCACTTTTCTCAGAGAGGATTTTAGAAACAATTAAAATAAGGTCTATGTTTCATGTAGTTATTATATATATATATCCAGTACCAGTCAAAAGTTTGGACACATCTATTCATTCAAGGGGTTTTCTTTATTTGTACTATTTTCTGCACTGTAGAATAATAGATTATACCAAGACGGCATAGCAGTCAGACGTCCTTTGTCCTCGTCTTGTCGTGTCCCGTGTATATATACTGTATATTTACATCTTTCTTCGCATATCTTTTATATATTTTCTTTTCCAAAAACTCAACTTCACAACACTCTCCTGCAACCTGCCTCACCAATTTAAAAAAAGTATTATTTAGTATTCAGCTAACCAAGGTTTGTGGTCATCAGCTATCCTTTAGCTCGAAAACCTATCGCCAGTTTTGTACAACGTGACTCAGACCAGAATATACCGGACCTATTTTTCTCCCCATATCCCTGGATTTCAACCGCAAGCTCTGGACATTTACACCTGGATCTCGATAGCTAGCTGCTACCCGTGTGACTATTGGCTTACGTCGATCCCGGAGCAAACATCAATTATTCCGGAGATAGCCAACTGAAGAGTTCCATCAGCCACTCCTGGGCTACAATCATCTATCCGGACGACTGGACTACCGACGTTATCTGCCCGAGGGAGTTATCCAACTGGCCCCTCCATCGCGACGTTACCTGAACGCCCATCTGCGGCCAGCTAATCGTTAGCTGTCTTATCGGCTGCTGTCTGAATAGGGCCATCGGACAATTTTCTTGGGTCACTATAACTATATTTATTTTGCCATTTGGATTGATCCCCTCTACCACACAGAGCCCCACTAATCTACCGACGGAAACGCACGAGGTAGCTAAAAACAGACCTCCATCCTATGCTAGCTTGCTACCCGATGGCCTGGCTAGCTGTCTGAATCGCCGTTACCCCAACCAACCTCACTACTCACTGGACCCTTTTGATCACTCGACTAAGCATGTCTCTCCTTAATGTCAATATGCCTTGTCCATTGCTTTTCTGGTTAGTGTTTATTGGCTTATTTCACTGTAGAGTCTCTAGCCCTGCTCAATATACCTTATCCAACCTTTCAGTTCCACCACCCACACGTGATGACATCACCTGGTTTCAATGATGTTTCTAGAGACAATATCTCTCTCATCATCACTCTATGCCTAGGTTTACCTACACTGTATTCACATCTTACCTTACCTTTGTCTGTACATTATACCTTGAAGCTATTTTACCGCCCCCAGAAACCTCCTTTTACTCTCTGTTCCGGACGTTCTAGACAACCAATTCTCATAGCTTTTAGCCGTACCCTTATCCTACTCCTCTGTTACTCTGGTGATGTAGAGGTAAATCCAGGCCCTGCAGTGTCTAGCTCCACACCTATTCCCCAGGCGCTCTCTTTTGATGATTTCTGTAACCGTAATAGCCTTGGTTTCATGCATGTTAACATTAGAAGCCTCCTCCCTAAGTTTGTTTTATTCACTGCTTTAGCACACTCTGCCAACCCGGATGTTCTAGCCGTGTCTGAATCCTGGTTTAGGAAGACCACCAAAAATTCTGAAATCTCCATCCCTAACTACAACATTTTCAGACAAGATAGAATGGCCAAAGGGGGCGGTGTTGCAATCTACTGTAAAGATAGCCTGCAGAGATCTGTCCTACTATCCAGGTCTGTACCCAAACAATTTGAACTTCTACTTTTAAAAATCCACCTCTCTAAAAACAAGTCTCTCATCATTGCCACCTGCTACAGACCATCCTCTGCCCCCAGCTGTGCTCTGGACACCATATGTGAACTGATTGCCCCCCATCTATCTTCAGAGCTTGTGCTGCTAGGCGACTAAACTGGAACATGATTAACACCCAAGCCATCCTACAATCTAAGCTTGATGTCCTCAATCTGAACTCAATGAATTTACCAGGTACCACCCCAAAGCCGTAAACACGGGTACCCTCATAGATATCATCCTAACCAACTGGCCCTCTAAATACACCTCTGCTGTTTTTAACCAAGATCTCAGCGAGCACTGCCTCATTGCCTGCATCCGTAATGGGTCAGCGGTCAAACGACCTCCACTCATCACTGTCAAACGCTCCCTGAAACACTTCAACGAGCAGGCCTTTCTAATCGACCTGGCCGAGGTATCCTGGAAAGATATTGATCTCATCCCGTCAGTAAAGGATGCCTGGTTATTTAAAAAAAAAGCCTTCCTCACCATCTTAAATAAGCATGCCCCATTCAAGAAATTTAGAACCAGGAACAGATATAGCCCTTGGTTTCTTTCCAGACCTGACTGCCCTTAACCAACACAAAAACATCCTATGGTGTTCTGCATTAGCATCGAACAGCCCCCGTGATATGCAACTTTTCAGGCAAGCTAGAAACCAATATACACAGGCAGTTAGAAAAGCCAAGGCTAGCTTTTTCAAGCAGAAATTTGCTTCCTGCAACACAAACTCAAAAAAGTTCTGGGACACTGTGAAGTCCTTGGAGAATAAGAACACCTCCTCCCAGCTGCCCACTGTACTAAGGATAGGAAACACTGTCACCACGATAAATCCACTATAATTGAGAATTTCAATAAGCATTTTTCTACGGCTGGCCATGCTCTACACCTTGCTACCCCTACCCCGGTCAACAGCACTGCACCCCTCACAGCAACTCGCCCAAGCCTTCCCCATTTCTCCTTCTCCCAAATCCAGTCAGATGATGTTCTGAAAGAGCTGCAAAATCTGGACCCCTACAAATCAGCCGGGCTAGACAATCTGGACCCTTTCTTTCTAAAATTATCTGCCGAAATTGTTGCAACCCCTATTACTAGCCTGTTCAACCTTTCTTTCGTGTCGTCTGAGATTCCCAAAGATTGGAAAGCAGCTGCGGTCATCCCCTCTCCAAAGGGGGGCACTCTTGACCCAAACTGCCACAGACCTGTATCTATCCTACCCTGGCTTTCTAATGTCTTCGAAAGCCAAGTCAACATACAGATTACCGACCATTTCGAATCCCACCATACCTTCTCCGCTATGCAATCTGGTTTCAGAGCTGGTCATGGGTGCACCTCAGCCACGCTCAAGGTCCTAAATGATATCTTAACCGCCATCGATAAGAAACAATACTGTGCAGCCGTATTCATTGATCTGGCCAAGACTTTCGACTCTGTCAATCACCACATCCTCATCGGCTAACTCGATAGCCTTGGTTTTTCAAATGATTGCCTCACCTGGTTCACCAACTACTTCTCTGATAGAGTTCAGTGTGTCAAATCGGGGGGCATGTTGTCCGGGCCTCTGGCAGTCTCTATGGGGGTGCCTCAGGGTGCAATTATTGGACCGACTCTCTTCTCTGTATACATCAATGATGTCGCTCTTGCTGCTGGTGAGTCTCTGATCCACCTCCACGCAGATGACACCATTCTGGCTACTTCTGGCCCTTCTTTGGACACTCTGTTAACAACCCTACAGACGAGCTTCAATGCCATACAACTCTCCTTCCGTGGCCTCCAATTGCTCTTAAGTACAAGTAAAACTAAATGCATGCTCTTCAACAGATCGCTGCTTGCACCTGCCCGCCCGTCCAACATCACTACTCTGCACGGTTCTGACTTAGAATATGTGGACAACTACAAATACCTAGGTGTCTGGTTAGACTGTAAGCTCTCCTTCCAGACTCACATCAAACATCTCCAATCCAAAGTTAAATCTGGAATTGGCTTCCTATTTCGCAGCAAAGCATCCTTCACTCATGCTGCCAAACATACCCTCGTAAAACTGACCATCCTACCGATCCTCGACTTCGGAGATGTCATTTACAAAATAGCCTCCAATACCCTACTCAATAAATTGGATGCAGTCTATCACAGCGCCATCCGTTTTGTCACCAAAGCCCCATATACTACACACCACTGCGACCTGTACGCTCTCGTTGGCTGGCCCTTGCTTCATACTCGTCGCCAAACCCACTGGCTCCAGGTCAAGACCCGGTTAGGTAAAATCCCCCCTTATCTCAGCTCGCTGGTCACCATAGCAGCACCCACCTGTAGCACGGGCTCCAGCAGGTACATCTCTCTGGTCAACCCCAAAACCAAATCTTCCTTTGGCCACCTCTCCTTACAGTTCTCTGCTGCCAATGACTGGAACAATCTACTAAAATCTCTGAAACTGGAAACACTTATCTCCCTCACTAGCTTTAAGCACCAGCTGTCAGAGCAGCTCACAGATTACTGCACCTGTACATAGCCCATCTATAATTTAGCCCAAACAACTACCTCTCCCCCTACTGTATTTATTTATTTTTGCTCCTTTGCACCCCATTATTTCTATCTCTACTTTGCACATTCTTACACTGCAAATCTACCATTCCAGTGTTTTACTGACTATATTGGATTTACTTTGCCACCATGGCCTTTTTTGCCTTTACCTCCCTTATCTCACCTCATTTGCTCACATTGTATATAGACTTATTTTTCTACTGTATTATTGACTGTATGTTTGTTTTCCTCCATGTGTAACTCTGTGTTGTTGTATGTGTCGAACTGCTTTGCTTTATCTTGGCCAGGTTGCAATTGTAAATGAGAACTTGTTCTGAACTTGCCTACCTGGTTAAATAAAGGTTAAATAAAAAAATTGTGAAGACATCAAAAATATGAAGTAACACCTATGCAATCATGATGTAACCAAAAAAGTGTTTAACAAATAACAAATATATTTAACATTTCATATTCTTCAAGTAGCCACCCTTTGCCTTGATGACAGCTTTGCACACACTTGGCATTCTCTCAACCAGCTTCATAAGGAACATTTTTCCAACAGTCTTGAAGGAGTTCCCACATATGCTGAGCACTTGTTGGCTGCTTTTCCTTCACTCTGCGGTCCAACTCATCCTAAACCATCTCAATTGGGTTGAGGTCGGGTGATTGTGGAGACCAGGTCATCTGATGCAGCACTTCATCTCTATCCTTTGGTCAAATAGCCCTCACACAGCCTGAAAGTGTGTTTTGGGTCATTGTCCTGTTAAAAATCAAATGATAGTCCCAATAAGCGCAAACGAGATGATATGCCGTATCACTGCAGAATGCTGTGGTAGCCATGCTGGTTAAGTGTGCCTTAAATTCTAAATAAATCACTCACAGTGTCACCAGCAAAACACCCCCACACCATCACACCTCCTCCTCCATGCTTCACGGTGTGAACCACACACGCAAAGATCATCCGTTCACCTACTCTGCGTCTAACAAAGACACAGTGGTTGGAACCAAAACTTTCAAATTTGTACTCACCAGACCAGTGAGACCACTCACAAGTCCAAATTTCCACCGGTCTAATGTCCATTGCTCATGTTTCTTTGTCCAACCAAGTCTCTTCTTATTATTAGTAGTGGTTTCTTTGCAGCAATTCGACCATGAAGGCCTGATTAATTTAATGCAGTCTCCTCTGAACAGTTGATGGTGAGATGTGTTTGTTACTTGAACTCTGTGAAGCATTTATTTGGGCTGCAATCTGAGGTGCAGTTAACTCTAATGAATGTATCCCCTGCAGCAGAGGTAACTCTGGGTCTTCCTTCCATGAGAACCAGCGCTTGATGGTTTTTGAGACTCCACTTGAAGAAACTTTCAAAGTTCTTGACATTTTCCGGATTGACTGACCTTCATGTCTTAAAGTAATGAAGGTAATTTCTCTTTGCTTATTTGAGCTATTCTTGCCATAATTTGGATTTGGTATTTTACCAAATAGGGCTATCTTCTGTATACCAACCCTGTATCACAATACAACTGATTGGCTCAAATGCATTAAGAAGGAAAGACATTCCACAAATGAGCTTTTAACAAGGCACACCTGTTAATTGAAATACATTCCAGGTGACTATCTCATAAAGCTAGTTGAGAGATTGCCAAGCCTGTGCAAAGCTGTCATCAAGGCAAAGGGTGGCTACTTTGAAGTATCTAAAATAAAAACATATTTTGATTTGTTTAAGACTTATTTGGTTACTACATGATCCCATATGTGTTATTTCATAGTTTTGATGTCTTCACAATGATTATACAATGTAGAAAATAGGACAAATAAAGAACCCCCCCCCCATTTTTTATTGTTGTGAATGTATACAGTACCAGTCAAAGGTTTGTACACACCTACTCATTCAAGGGTTTTTCTTCATTTTTACTATTTTCTACATTTTAGTTTTCCGCGATGGGAAAAATGAATAGTGGAAAAATGATTTGAACCATTTCCTTGTTTGACCGCTATGTTTCAAGGGTATTATGACTGTGTTACTCTATTAGGGCCTGGTGAAGAGGAAAAAATGAACGGTGATGGGTGGTGGTATTGAACTTTTTTGTTCCTCGGACAGTACTTTAATACTTGAAATACGTAGAGAAGGAAGTTTACATTTCAAGAATTGTCAAAATTCATCGTGAGAATAAAGTGGCAATATTTGGAGAATAAAGAGGCAATATTTTGAGAATACAGAGGCAATATTTTGAGGATAAAGAGGCAATATTTACATAGGGCAGGTATTCCAAAACTGGGGCAATGCCTTCTAGCAATGCCTTCGGGGGTACGCCAAATAAAAATGTGATTCACATTTTTTTTTAACACATTCAGTTGAGTTTTTCTTCTCGCCTGAGTAGCCTCGTTTCACTGCCAAAAATTAAATTAAACCATCTAACGTTCAGCGAAATAACAACACAATGTGAAATACAGGTAGTCTAGTCAAAAAATGAACATCCAATCGCATTAACCATTACTCTCTCATGGGAATTCCACTAACAGTTCGTATGTAGCCAAATGTAGCTGCTGCTCATGGTGGTATCTGTACTGATGGTGAAAAAGCCATGACAGGGAGACATAGTGGAGTGGTAACG
Source organism: Oncorhynchus tshawytscha (assembly GCF_018296145.1). Classification (NCBI taxonomy): domain Eukaryota; kingdom Metazoa; phylum Chordata; class Actinopteri; order Salmoniformes; family Salmonidae; genus Oncorhynchus; species Oncorhynchus tshawytscha. The sequence continues at coordinate 60,345,412 of NC_056444.1, read as the reverse complement.
CACGTGCAAGCAGTTGCTCCCGACGCCACTTGAGTACACTACAGCATCTACCGAGAAGCTCTTGCTGCCAAGGGAATGCCTGACAGCTAGAAATAAGTTTTGGACTTGGTTAGCTTTGTTAAAGCAAGGCCCCGGAACTCTGGTGTATTTTCTGCACTGTGCAATGATATGGGCAGCGACTATGTAACACTTTTACAACACACAGAAGTGCGCTGGTCAAGGGGCAAAGTATTGCCACGTTTCTTTAAAATTGAGAGACAAGCTTAAAGTTGACTTTACTGACCATAATTTTCACTTGTCTGTCCGCTTGCATGATGACGAGTTTCTCACACGACTGGCCTATCTGGGTGATGTTTTATCTCACCTGAATAATCTGAATCTAGGATTAAAGGGACTCTCTGAAACTGTATTCAATGTGCGGGACAGAATGTAGGTTATGATTAAGAAGTTGGAGCTGCATTAACAAGGACAACACACAAGTCTTTCCATCATTGTATGATTTTTTGTTTGCAAATGAACTCAAGCTTACGGACAATATCAAATGTGATTGAGTGAGTTGGGTGCTCAATTACACAGGTTCCTGAAACGGATGACACAAACAACTAGATTCGTTATCCCTTTCATGCCCTGCCTCCAATCCACTTACCGATATCTGAACAAGAGAGCCTCATCGAAATCGCAACAAGTGATTCTGTGAAAATTTTATTTAATCAGAAGCCACTGCCAGATTTCTGGATTGGGCTGCGCTCAGTTTCTTGCCTTGGCAAATCGCGCTGTTAAGACACTGATGCCCTTTGCAACCACATACCTATGTGAGAGTGGATTCTTGGCCCTCACTAGCATGAAAATTAAATACATGCACAGACTGTGTGTGGAAAATGATTTAAGACTGAGACTCTCTCCAATACAACCCAACATTGCAGAGTTATGTGCATCCTTCAAGCACACCCTTCTCATTAACCTGTGGTGAGTTATTCACAATTTTTGACAAACAAATATGGTTATATATGTAAGATGGTTAAATAAAGAGTAGAATTATTGACTATTATTATATTATTATTTGTGCCCTGGTCCTATAAGAGCTCTTTGTCACTTCCCACGAGCCAGATTGTGACAAAAACTCACACTCATTCTTATGTTTAATAAATGTATCCTATAGTGTGTGTGTGGCAGGCTTACAATGATGGCAAAAAAACAACATTTGAGAGTGCGCTGTCCCTGGTATTAGAGGGGGTACGCAGCTGGAGGTTGAATGTTTGAAGGGGTACGGGACTATAAAAAGTTTGGGAACCACTGAAGTAGTGGATTTGGTTATTAATTTCATGCCTCCCTGTCTCCCTGTTGCTGTGCTCGCCACAGTTGAAATGCCTGAGTTAGATGACTTGGTGAAACTATACTTTAGAATTGGCTTCAGTGACAAGGAAATGGTTACTCTTTCAGCACATAATAACCACAGCTTGAGTCTTTTCAAAAGGAGGTACCAAACAGACTTGGATGAGGTATTTATTCCAAGTATAGGTGGTAACATGCATACAGTGCATTCGGAAAGTATTCAGACCCCTTTACTTTTGCAATTTTGTTGTGTTACAGCCTTTTTCAAAAATGTATTTAAAAAAAATCTTATCAGTCTGCACACAATACCCCATAATGAAAAAGTAAAAACTGGTTTGTAGAAATGTTTGCAAATGTATTAAAAATTAAAACCTGAAATATCTCATTTACATAAGTATTCAGACTCTTTACTCGGTCCTTGGTTGAAGCACTTTTGGCAGTGATTAGAGCTTCAAGTATTCTACAAGCTTGGCACACCTGTATTTGGGGAGTTTATCCCGTTCTTCGCTGTTGATCCTCTAAAGCTCTGTCAGGCTGGATGGGGAGTGGTGCTGCACAGCTATTATCAGGTCTCTCCTGAGATGTTCAATTGGTTTCAATTCAGGGCTCTGGCTGGGCCACTCAAGGACATTCAGAGACTTGTCCCAAAGCTACTTCTGCATTGTCTTGGCTGTGTGCTTAGGGTTGTTGTCCTGTTGGAAGGTGAACCTTGGCCCTAGTCTGAGGTCCTGAGCGCTCTGGAGCAGGTTTTCATCAAGGATCTCTCTGTACTTCACTCCGTTCATCATTCCCTCATTCCTGACTAGTCTCCCAATCCACAGCATGAAAAACATCCCCACAGCATGATGCTGCCACCACCATGCTTCACCGTAGGGATGGTGCCAGGTTTCTTCCAGATGTGACGCTTGGCATTCAGGCCAAAGAGTTCAATCTTGGTTTCATCAGACCAGAGAATCTTCATCCTCATGGACTCTGAGAGTCTTTAGGTGCCTTTTGGCAAACTCCAACTGGGATATCATGTGCCTTTTACTGAGGAGTGGCTTCCATCTGGCCACTCTACTATAAAGGCCTGATTGGTGGAGTGCTGCAAAGATGGTTGTCCTTCTGGAAAGGTCTCCCATCTCCACAGTGGCACTCTGAGCTCTGTCAGAGTGACCATCAGGTTCTTGGTCACCTCTCTGACCAAGGCCCTTCTCCCCCGATTTCTCAGTTTGGCCGAGAGGCCAGCTCTAGGAAGAGTCTTGGTGGTTCCAAAATACTTCCATTTAAGAATAATGAAGACCACTGAGTTTTTGGGGACCTCAATGTTGCAGAAATGTTTTGGTATCCTTCCCCAGATCTGGGCCTCGACAAAACCCTGTCTCTGAGCTCTACGGGCAATTAGAGCTCCGAGACAGGGTTTACTTCAATTACTTCAACCTCATGGCCTTTTGCACTGACTTGCACTGTCAACCCGTGGGAACTTATATAGACAGGTGTGTGCCTTTCTAAATCATGTCCAATCTACTGAATTTTCACAGGTGGACTCCAAGTTGTAGACACATCTCAGGGATGATCAATGGTAACAGGATGCACCTGAGCTCAATTTTGAGTCTCATAGCAAAGGGTCTGAATTTAAATAAGGTATTACTGTTTTTTATTGTTAATCAATTTGCAAACATTTCTAAAAACGTGTTTTCGCTTCGTCATTATGGGGTATTGTGTTTCGATTGACAAGGAAAAACATGTATTTAATACATTTTAGAATAAGGCTGTAACGTAACAAACTGTGGAAAAAGGGAAGGGGTCTGAATACTTTCCAAATGTCCTGTAGATAGAGACTGATGGGTTGTGTATGTATGCAAGTGTGTGAGCGGTGAAAAGTAGGGGGAAAAGAAACAAATGGCCACGCACACACACACGCACCAAGTTTCCCCCTACTAACTTCAGAACATAGGCATACACCCTTCTACAGTCATGGTGCAGTATGAGCACAAACAAAAAACAATCTTGTCACTGACATCGAAGAGACCTGGGGTTGAGTCCCTGTCAGTCTGCCCTTCAAATTCGCTACAATGCTATTCTGATTTGCCTGGCCTACATACAGTAACTTAGAGTCTAAAAGCTAGGCCTATATGACAAAAGGGAAGTTCAGAATAGGGGGGAACAAAAAGTCTGTGCATAATGGCAACTATTAACGACCCTATTCATGGTGCTTTACAAACATCTGTATTTCCCCATTATGACAACTATCAATCTAACAATTATAGGCTAGTAGGCTACGTGAGTACACCCAATGAAACAAATTATCTTGGGATCCTGGAGACCAGGGGCTATGCGTGTGTATGTGTCCCATGTCAAGCTTCTCTCCAAATTTGCTACAACACCGCTATTTTGCAGCCCATTATAAACCTGTAGGCTAGTGGCAAGGCCTCCACATTTTTTTGATACCCCTACCCAAGGTAGTGGTTGTAGTTCTGGGGCCTGACCAGGTTGCACAGCTAACTGGTCATTCCTGGCAAGCAGCAGTAACAAGGGCAGTATCCTTCCTGTATGACTGGCAGGGTATTCAGGGCTATGTGGTGATGAGTTTCCATTTCTACAACAGTTGGGTGCAGGCACTCAGCAGATACAGCTTGCATGCCAACGAGACCCATTGACTAACTGTGTTATCTCAGGCTTTATGATGCTGGGGATACTCCAGTAGTAGAATGGTTGTCTGGTATGAAGCAGAGTCTGTGAAAGGGCTGTCACAAATAGACCTACCCTTAGATCCTTCGAACACACAGTTATTGACCTGCGGTTTGAAGTTTTTTATGTTGAATGTGGCAAAAGTCCTGCAGGTCATGTTCTTTATATTCCTTTGGAAGTCAGGTAGGATGATTATTTGGCCAATACATACTGTGGGTAGTTGGCTGTGATTACGGTCTGGGGGAGCACAGCAGGAAATGAGGAGAGTGACAGAACCTGTGCGGGTGACCTCAGGTTACCTTGAGGCAGGGTTGGGGAGTAACAGATTACATGTAATCCGTTACATGTAAAGGATTGCAAAAAACTGTAACTGTAATCCGTACGTTACCAGCAAAAATATAGTAATCAGATTACAGATACTTTTGAAAAACTAGATGATTACTTTGAGGATTACTTTTAAATTCAGAAAGTATGTTTGCGTAAAAAAACCTGTGGCACTTCTCTGTTTTGTCAATGACATTCAAATCAGCATTGGAAAAGGCGCAAGTTTAAGTTTCTTCCACCTAAGCGAGTCCGACCACAAGTCAGAGAACACTAATCATGACACACCAAATGTGTTTGATGGATCGCGGGAAAAGAGCAGGAATAGGCTTTTGTAGACTACAGTCCAAGCTATGTCTTCCAATGTTGCAGCTGCTGTCTGCATCCAAAGATTATCCAACTTGAATAAACGCTTGGAGGTAAGAATGACAGCAGTGGTTTAGTCTACAGCGATACAGATATCACTTATTATTGGTATCTACATAAGGCATTGATGTGAATCACACTGCTGCTCTCTCATTTAGCTATTTGCGCTTTCAGATTGTGGTTGTTGTGGATGGCTGTAAACAAATCTAAATGTGTATTTGAACCCAATAATGGTCGAATTAAAAAATTCAAGCTGCCTATCAACCATGGTTTTTGAAACCAGTAGACAGCCAGTGAAAAATGCGCTCTTGCAACAGCTGCATAATGCGGATCCCAGCCTCTGGAATTAAAGTGGGTCTTTTATTGCTCAATCTAATTCATGCTGATAAAAAAATCGATAGGCCTAATGGACACATGCTCAAATTCGCACAATTTTGAAAGACTTAAAGGGACAATCTGTAGTTGCTACATCCATTTCTGGACTTATAAATTATATACACAGTACCAGTCAAAAGTTTGGATACACCTACTCATTCAAGGGTTTTTCTTTATTTTTACTATTTTCTACATTGTAGAATAATAGTGAAGACATCAACACTATGAAATAACACATATGGAATCATGTAGTAACCAAAACACTGTTAAACAAGCATCAGCTTTGCACACTCTTGGCATTCTCTCAACCAGCTTCATGAGGTAGTCACATGGAATGCATTTCAATTGTTAAAAGTTAATTTGTGGAATTTCTTTCTTAATGTGTTTGAGCCAATCTGTTGTGTTGTGACGAGTTAGGGGTGGTATACAAAAAATAGCCCTGTTTGGTAAAAGACCAAGTCCATATTACGGCAAGAACAGCTCAAATAAGCTAAGAGAAACGGCAGTCCATCATTACTTTAAGACATAAAGGTCAGTCAATCCGGAGAATTTCAATAACTTTGAAAATGTCTTTCCTGAGAGCGCATTCTTGCCATGCAAATCCAGTTCAGGTGTCACATGGGCTGGCCAGCCATGAGTGGTAGCAAAATAGGTACATATGAGGGCAATGCATGCCAGCACTTTACAGATGGCATTTTGCTGTTGAATGGCCTCCTGACATGTGGCAGTCCAGTTCCATTGGTACATGTCTTTATTAACTGCCAGAGGGGGACTGATGGTGAAGTGGGCCTATCGAGGACAGTTCTGGGAGATTCAGGATGGCATTTCTTATCAATGGGTGTTGGTTTATTGTTGCGAACACCTGCCTTATTCACTTGTCAACACCATAATGTCACCAATTCAACATATAAAGCAAATCCACTACAAATGGTGGATATGATGAATTTTTTAAAGAAATGTGCAAGCTCAACCCAAACAGCATAAGAGTGCACCGGAACATCCCAATGCGCATCACAAATGCAGTGAGCCAGCGGAAGGTCATTTATTTATTGATTCATTGCTAGTCCAATACAGCTGCTGTATTGCTGCTGTATTGGACGAGCAATGAATCAACACTTAATTCTGAATAATGAGGTGACTCAAGAGCCAAATCCTGGAGGCACAAGTTATACCACAGTTGGTATACCAGAAGTTGCGTTCTACTACCTTTTCTATTTACAGACAATGTTTTTGGAGTGTAAATATGGCATGTAGTATTGGATACAGGTCATATGTCCAGTCCACAAACCTGAAAGATATCTCTCATTTAAAACATGGATATACAGGTGATTAAACCACCATTTAATGGTATTGTGGCAACCATATTGGATTATGGATGCCATAATTGCCCCCTAACGTAATTGCAAGAGGCTGAACATGCTGTATAAAATCCACAGAGGAACCTTTGGATGAAAATACATGACAGTACATTTCACTGTCTCAGCCCACTTGTTTTCCTTAGAGCTGATTATATTACAATAGCTTCAGCATCAAAAAACATGTGCAACTGAGTGATGAGTGCAAATTTGACTTGGAAAGTTGTACTATTAATCAGCTACCAAAAAGTAAAGCTTACATTCATCATAAATATTCATGATTTTCAGCCTATTGTATCTCTGTGTTGACAGTGTATATTTCCAAGATGCATTAAGATATCCTAATGCTGTTCATTTGTGTATGCAGTGTAGACAACTGACTACTTGTATTCCAAATTATAGCAATATCAGAGCTTGCAATATTGGGTTACAAGAGCTTATGAGGTCCACCCTCCAAACAGGATTATTATGCACATTTTGAGTTTAGGGGGTACGTCACAATATCTATAAATGTAACCATTTTTGCAGTAAAATAATCATCCATTTCATTCATTAGAGATGTGAATAATCCTGGTTGTGTTTTGTTCTACCTCAGGTAGGGGTATCTCAACAACAAAAGCCCTTTTTGAGTATTGGCCACTAGCTTTCTGTAGAGGCCCACTAGACTGAGTACCCTAACCTGTAGGCTAATAGTATGTTACAGTGGTCAAGTGAAAGTAAATTATAGGTCTATCCTATGGCTGCGGGCAGAATGTAGCGGGTCCCGTGTGGCTCTGTTGGTAGAACAAAGCGCGTGTTCAATGCCAGAGTTGTGGGTTTGATTCCCACAGGAGAGTTGTGGGTTTGATTCCCACAGGGGACTTGTATAAAAATGTTTAAATGGTTATATGCAAACATGTCTGTGGGAGGACAGTAAACTCAAAGACCACTCCTACATGTGTAACAGTATAGCTTCCGTCCCTCTCCTCGCCCCAACCTGGGCTCGAACCAGGGACCCTCTGCACACATCAACCACAGTAACTCATGAAGCATCATTACCCATCGCGCCACAAAAGCTGTGGCCCTTGCAGAGCAAGGGGAACAACTACTTCTAGGTCTCAAAGCAAGTGAAGTCACGACTGAAACACTATTAGCGCGCACCACTGCTAACTAGCTAGCCATTTCACATCGCCCACACATGCGCAAAGTAGCTCATCTTAGGAGAGTTGCAACTTGGGCATTCCTGCATCTGCAGGAACCCCTCTTTATACTTGTATTGGTTCATTGTTAAGCTATGACTCTATGTAAAGTAGATAGTGGTAATGCATTATAATGTTGGATGCCAACGCCGATAAATCCCATAGAAGAAGGGGCAGGGGCAACAACAGCAGCTAGCTATAGCTAGTACGCACCGGTAGAGTGTCCTTCACCCCTGCCTGTCGGGCACTGTTTTCCTGTAGTTCTGTTAATGATGACGAGGGCAGGTGTTCGACAGGCGGGAGCGAAGGACGCTGTGTGCTTGCTTAGCCAGCTAGTCCTAATGAGGGCTCTGGTACACAGCATGCGGGAGCGACACTGTGTGCTAGTTAGCTAGCTAGCACACAGTGTCACTCCCGCTCCCGCTAGCACAAAGTCTCGCCCCTGCCTACCTCCTGCTGTGTACCAGAGTAGCTAGTGGTAAGAGGGGGCAACACTGGTAGACAGTGTCCTTTTCCCTCGCCTGTCAGGCACAGTTTTCTCTGGTACACAGCAGCAGGGAGGCAGTACAGTGTGCTTGCTAGCTAACTAGAAATATCCTTGGCCCCCCGCCTGATGGGCACGGTTTTATCGGGTACACAACAGGCAGAAGGCAAGCTAGTTAGCTAGCGGTGTCGCTCCAGCCTCCCACCTGCTGTACTAGTGGGAGGATGGGGTGATCGGTAGACAGTGTCCTTTACCGCTGCCTGTTGGGGACTATATACCCGCAGTTCTGTTAATGACGGCAAGGGCAGGTTTTAAGCGGGATTGAAAAAAGTGTCACACAAGCATGAAGATGTTGTGCTCGGGGGGTGGGGTTCATGAAGGAACCAATGAGATGCTCAAGTAGGGGCGTTCCTGGAGGAATGCACACATGCTGGAACACCCAAAATGTGGGCTGCAGTTGCACATTATTAAATCTAAGGCACTGTTTGAATAAATGTGTGGACGGATTCTCTCTTTCTTGAAATAATCACCGATCTAAATATAGGCCTATGAGCTCAATGATCATAGGCTATATATAGAGTTAAAGTCGGAAGTTTACATAGAGCTTAGCCAAATACATTTAAACTCAGTTTTTCACAATTCCTGACATTTAATCCTAGTAAGAATGATCTGTCTTAGGTCAGATCGGATCACCACTTTATTATAAGAATGTGAAATGTCAGAATAATAGTAATAATAATAATAATTATGAATAATCTTTCATCACATTCCCAGTGGGTCAGACGCTTACATACAATCAATTAGTATTTGGTAGCATTGCCTTTAAATTGTTTAACTTGGGTCAAACGTTTTGGGAAGCCTTCCACAAGCTTCCCACAATAAGTTGGGTGAATTTTGGCACATTCCTCCTGACAGAGCTGGTGTAACTGAGTCAGGTTGTAGGCCTCCTTGCTCGCACACATTTTTTCAGTTCTGCCCACAAATGTTCTATAGGATTGAGGTCAGCGTTTTGTGATGACCACTCCAATACCTCAACAACTTTGGAAGTATGCTTGGGGTCATTGTTTATTTGGAAGACCCATTTTGCGAACAAGCTTTAACTTCCTGACTGATGTCTTGAGGTGTTGCTTCAATATATCCACATAATGTTCCTTCCTCATGAAGCCATCTATTTTGTGAAGTGCACCAGTCCCTCCTGCAGCAAAGCAACCCCACAACATGATGCTGCCACCCCCGTGCATCACAGTTGGGATGGTGTTTTCATCTCGCAAGCCTCCCCCTTTTTCCTCCAAACATAATGATGGTCATTATGGCCAAACAGTTATAATATTTTTGTTTCATCAGACCAGAGGACATTTCTCCAAAAAGTACGATCTTTTTCCCCATGTGCAGTTGCAAAACATAGTCTGGCTTTTTTTAAGGCGGTTTTTGAACAGTGGCTTCTTCCTTGCTGAGCGGCATTTCAGGTTGTCATTATAGGACTCGTTTTACTGTGGATATAGATACTTTTGTACCTGTTTCCTCCATCATCTTCACAAGGTCCTTTGCTGTTGTTCTGGAATTGATTTGCACTTTTGGCACCAAAGTACGTTCATTTCTAGGAGACAGAACGCGACTCATTCCTGAGCGGTATGGCGGCTGTGTGGTCCCATGGTGTTTATAGTTGCATACTATTGTTTGTACAGATGCACTTTGGAAATTGCTCCCAAGGAAAGCCTATCAGAAGCTTCTAAAGCCATGACATAATTTTCTGGAATTGTCCAAACTGTTTAAAGGCACAGTCAACTTAGTGTATGTACATTTCTGACCCACTGGAATTGTGATAGAGTGAGTTATAAGTGAAATAATCTGTCTGTAAACAATTGTTGTAAAAGTGACTTGTGTCATGCACAAAGTAGATGTCCTGACCGACTTGCCAAAACTCTAATTTGTTAACAAGAAATTTGTGTAGTGGTTGAAAAATGACTCCAACCTAAGTGTATGTGAACTTCCATCTATCAGTAATGTCTTCAGGATGGACCTTCTGAGTGGCGCAGTGGTCTAAGACACAGCATCGCAGTTGCTAGCTGTGTCACTAGAGTTCCTGGTTTGAGTTCAGTCTCTGTTGCAGCCGGCCGCGACCGGAAGACTCATGGGGTGGTGCACAATTAGCCCAGTGTCGTCCGAGTCCTCTGGCTTCTGGGTTAAGTGTGCATTTTGACTTTATTCTTGAAATATTGCCACTTTATTTACAAAATTGTATTTTGACTTTATTCTCAAAAATGTATTTAAAGTTTATTCTGGAAATGTATACTTCATTCTCCAAGTATTTGTAATATGTACGCTAGGAGTCAGGAAGCAAGTACAGGGAGTGAATATTTAATAAATAAATGAACATGGAACAATACAAGAAAAACGAGTAGCATACAGACATGAAACACAAAATAGAGTCAATAGCACCTAGGGAAAGAACCAAAGGGAGTGACATATATAGGCAAGGTAATCAGAAAGGTGATGGAGTCCAGGTGAGTCTGATGAGGCACTGGTGCGCGTAACGATGGTGACAGTTGTGCGTAATAATAAGCAGACTGGCAACCTTGAGCGCCGGAGAGCATACGTGACAGTACCCCCTGCCTGATGCGCGGCTCCAGCCGCAGGATGCCAACCAGAGGGACGGTCCCTGGGACCAAGAGTGGGCTGATCACTTCTGCTGAGGCGCGGGAACCTGTCGAGCCAGCTGAGGCATGGGAGCCTGACGAACTGGCTGAGGCATGGAGGCCTGACGAACCGGCTGAGGCATGGGAGCCTGCCAATCCAACCAAGTCTTGTGAACCTTTCAAGCTACCTGAGGCATCCTCGGAAGCTTTGGCCATGGGCGCTTGATGGGCCAACTGAGTCTTGTAAACCTGACGAGCCCGAAGTAGAAGGCATTTAAAGCTATAATATTTCATTGTGCACTCTAGTTGTTACACTAGTGTGACACTTATGGCCTCTCTGAGTTGAAATAGGTGTTCTGTTAACATCTCATTGACACCATCCTGACAAGCATACAGCTCATATGATGTTCTCACCTGAATCATAACAGGTTATGATACCCATACTGACACCTGACCTTACACTTACACATAGCAGCTAACACTGCAAAATAATATCTTGAAACATCAGGTATTTCATGCTTTCTGCTCAAGCATGTTAATACCAGTCAGCGGAAGAGCTTTATTTTAACCTATTATGAAAGGCAATATGTCTCACATGACAAACAATGTTACATGCATCAGGGACTGTACATAATTGTTCGATAACTTTTGATAACATAGCAAGAAACAAATGTAGCCTACTATTGACACTTTGTATAAACCTGATATCACAAGCAATTCTGGAGTAGGAGAGGTCAGATAGTGAAGATTTCAAAAGACTGTCTTTTTCTAGCAGGCTGCGAATAGTGAAGGGAGCCCAATTAATTTTTCAAGGGATTTTTCAGTCACGACTGCATACACTAACCTACCCCAGCTGCATGAGAAATGTTTCCCATTGTCCTCATTATGTCGCATTTGACATTTGTGAGATCTTTTGCCGCTTTGTTTGCACTGGTGTATCAGGGGTTCCTCCGGTGCCACCCATGAGGGCCTATCTGTATCAAAGAGTACCGTCAGAAATCTGACACACATCAAAAGGCTTTGCAGAGCTTACTGAGGCTGGAAAGGGACTTCATTGAAGTCTATGAGCCAAGCTGTTGTGCATCATATTACAAAGATATGAAACCCCCATGATGTGGTATGAGTAAGAGTGTAGGAAGAAATTAGACTATGGGTTGGATTTGTTTTTTTGGGAATGGTACTATGATAAGTATTGAAATAGACATCCCCCATTCATAAGCCATTGCCCTGCGAAACACACACACACACCAATATTGACACATAAAATTAACCAAAACTGTCTTCCCATTCATGTTGTTGGTAACTTCAACTTCATTGACAGGATTTGAACAAAACGACAGTATAGGTGAATACCAAACTGAACAATCGTGGGTCGTGTTCATTAGGCACCAAACAGAGGACAACAGATTGAAGTAAGGAGAGACTACCCATACTTGTCCAATAAAACATTTGAACTTTTCACTTTCTATTGGAGAACATTTTAATTGGAGAACATTTGAATTATTTTCCATTGTGTGTTCTAATGAAAACGACCCATGTCCCTCTACTCCTGTACAACCCTAACTGCTTGAAACTCCTATCTTCATATTTATTTAATTCAGGTGTTATTGTCGATAGTGATCGGCACTCTCGTATTCTACTGAACACTACAGTCTGTAATACTTTTTAAAAATTTCCTCACATTTTAAGCCATGTAGCTCTCCCACCCCACCTGTCAAGTTCCAAGAAAGCCCTAAAAGCATAACAGTAACCATAACCAAAAAGGAAAATCAGATTATAGGATAATATTGTCACAGCGCTAACAGTGTGATTATCTATAAGGATGCATGCATATGACAGATAAAATGTGTGTCAATAGCCATTAGTTATTCTGCAATCAACAAACCTTCAGATATTGCGTCAACGTTTATAATATTTAATTTTGTTACTGAGGGGAAAAGACACATGCTTTTATTTGCAATTGAACTCATGGATCATGTTTTTTGGCCAGTGTGAATTTCCTAGTGCATTAACCTTGTGCAAACTGACGGGGAGTCGGTCAGGTTGAATACATTCAAATAGGTGCTTCAAGCTTATCAAGTTAGCATTACCTACTTTTGTTGATGCTGCTGACACCCACTATTATTTCTAATGGGAAAGCAAGTGTAAATCACAATGAAATGTTATTCATTTATGCCTCAGTGCCTATTGTCCGTAGTCACACGGTTGGGATGTGAAAGTTGTACTGAGACACTGTGCCAGGCAACATTAACTAATTTTTTTGAGAAATACCGATCAATCTATGCTAAATGACATCACATGCATTGACCCATTTCAAGTTTGTCAACAAGCCAAGGGTGCAGTTTATTCTGGAGATTTTCCCCATGCTACAACAAAGCAGAGTCAACACAAGCAAAGAATGGAATGAACATTATTCATACACAGGCCCACACACACTCGCACGAACACACCTGTGAGCACACACACACACACACACACACATGCACGCACACAAACACACACACAAATTATCACACCTCTCATCTCATATCACTCTGTCACAAAAAACACACAAGCTGGCAGGCATTCCTGTTCTCAAGGGACAGACCCCACCCACCAGAACGACTTCTAGTTTTCCATTCACCCTTTGTTGGTTTGTGTATGACCCATCCAATGTTCTGTACACAATTTTTTTTAAACATTTATTATTTCACATGTATTTAACCAGGTAGGCCAGTTGAGAATATGTTCTCATTTACAACTGTGACCTAGACAAAAAGCAGTGCGACAAAAAAACAACATAGTTACACATGGGATAAACAAATGTACAGTCAATAAAACAATTGAAAATCTGTATAAAGCGTGTGCAAATTAAGTAAGGAGGTAAGGCAATAAATAGGCCATAGTGGCGAAGTAATTACAATTTAGCAATTAACACTGGAGTGATAGATGTGCAGATGAGGATATGCAAGTATAAATACTGGTATAAATACTGGTGTGCAAAAGAGCAGAAAAAAAACAAATATGGGGATGAGGTAGGTAGTTGGTTGGATTGGCTATTTACAGATGGGCTGTGTACAGCTGCAGCGATCGGTAAGCTGCTGTGACAACTGATGCTTGAAGTTAGTGAGGGAGATATAAGTGCCCAACCTCAGTGATTCTTGCAATTCGTTCCAATCATTGGCAGAAGAGAACTGGAAGGAAAGTCAGCCAAAGGAAGTGTTGGCTTTGGGGATGACCAGTGAAATATACCTGCTGGAGCGCATGCTACCGGTGAGTGCTGCTATGGTGACCAGTGAGCTGAGATAAGGTGGCGCTTTACCTAGCAAAGCCTTATAGATGACCTGGAGCCAGTGGGTTTGGTGACGGATATGTAGCGAGGACCAGCCAACGAGAGCATACAGGTCGCAATGGTGGGTAGTATATGGGGCTTTGATGACAAAACTGGATCCATTTTGCTGAGTAGAGTGTTGGAGGCTATTTTGTAAATGACATCGCCGAAGTCAAGGATCGGCAGGATAGTCAGTTTTACAAGGTTATGTTTGGCAGCGTGAGAGAAGGAGGCTTTGTTGCAAAATAGGAAGCTGATTTAAGATTTAACTTTGGATTGGAGATGCTTAATGTGAGTCTGGAAGGAGCGTTTACAGTCTAACCCGACACCTAGGTATTTATAGTTGTCCACATATTCTAAGTCAGAACCGTCCAGAGTGATGCTATGCAGGCGGGACGGGTGCGGGCAGCAATCGGTTGATGAGCATGCATTTAGTTTAACTAGCGTTTAAGAGCAGTTGGAGGCCACGGAAGGAGTGTTGTATGGCATTGAAGCTTGATTGGAGTGTCCAAAGATGGACCAGGTGTATACAGAATGGTGTCATCTGTGTAGAGGTGGTTCAAAGAATCACCCGCAGCAAGAGCGACATCCTTGATATATACAGAGAAAAGAGTCTGCCCGAGAATTGAACCCTGTGGCACCCCCATAGAGACTGCCAGAGGTCCGGACAACAGGACCTCCGATTTGACACATTGAACTCTATCTGAAAAGTAGTTAGTGAACTAGGTGAGGCAGTCATTAGAGAAACCAACGCTGTTGAGTCTGCCGATAAGAATACGGTGATTGACAGAGTCAATAGCCTTCGCCAGGTCGATGAAGACAGTTGCACAGTACTGTTTTTTATCGATGGTAGTTATGCTATCGTTTAGGACCTTGAGTGTGGCTGAGGTGCACCCGTGACTAGCTCGGAAACCGGATTGCATAGAGGAGAAGGTTCGAGATTCGAGATGGTCGATGATCTGTTTGTTCACTTGGCTTTCGAAGACTTTAGAAAGGCAGGGCAGGATGGATATAGGTCTGTAACAGTTTGGATCTAGAGTGACCGCGGCCGCTTTCCAATCTTTGGGAATCTCAGACAATATGAAAGAGAGGTTGAACAGACTAGTAATAGGGGTTCCGACAATGGCGGCGGATAATTTTAGGAAGAGAGGGTCAGATTGTCTAGCCCAGCTGATTTGTAGGGATCTAGATTCTGCAGCTCTTTCAGGACATCAGCTGTCTGGATTTGGGTGAAGGAGAAACGGGGGCGAGGGGGGCTTGGGCCAGTAGCTGCGGGGAGAGCAGAGCTGTTGGCCCGGGGTAGGGGTAGCCAGGTGGATAGTGTGGCCAGCTGTAGAGAAATGCTTATTGAAATTCTCGATTATCGTGGATTTATCGGTGGTGACAGTGTTTCCTAGCCTCAGTGCAGTGGGCAGCTGAGAGGAGGTGCTCTTATTGTCCATGGACTTTACAGTGTAACAAAACCATTTGCAGTTAGTGCTGCAGGATGCAAATTTCTGTTTGAAAAAGCTAGCCTTTGCTTTCCTAGCTGCCTGTGTATGTTGGTTACTGACTTCCCTGAAAGTTGCATATCACGGGGAGTATTCGAAGCTAGTGCAGTGCGCCACAGGATGTTTTTGTGCTGGTCAAGGGCAGTAAAGTCTGGAGTGAACCAAGGGCTATATCTGTTCTTAGTTCTACATTTTTTTGAAGGGGCATGCTTATTTAAGATGGCGAGGAAGGCACTTTTGAAGAACAACCAGGCATCCTCTACTGACGGGATGAGGTCACTATCCTTCCAGGATACCCGGACAAGATCGATTAGAAAGGCCTGCTCGCAGAAGTGTTTTGGGGAGCGTTCGACAGTGATAACGGGTGGTTGTTTGACCGTGGACCTATAACGGACGCAGGCAATGAGTCAGTGATCGCTGAGATCTTGGTTGAAAACAGCAGAGGTGTATTTAGAGGGCAAGTTGGTCAGGATAATATCTATGATGGTGCCCATGTTTACAGATTTGGGGTTGTATCTGGTAGGTTCCTTGATAATTTGTGTGAGATTGAGGACATCTAGCTTAGATTGTTGGTGTTGAGCATATCCCAGTTTAGGTCACCTAACAGAACGAACTCTGAAGATAAATGGGGGGCAACCAATTCACATATGGTGTCCAGGTTACAGCTGGGAGCTGACGGGGGTCTATAACAAGCGGCAACAGTGGGAGACTTATTTCTTGAGAGATGGATTTTTAATAGTAGTAGCTTCAACTGTTTGGGCATAGACCTGGATAGTAGGACAGAACTTTGCAAGTTATCTCCACAGTAGATTGCAACTCCGCCCCCTTTAGCAGTTCTATCTTGATGGAAAATGTTGTACTTGGGGATGGAATTTTCAGAATTTTTGTTGGCCTGTAGGATTCAGACATGGCAAGGGCATCAGGGTTGGCGGAGTGTGCTAAAGCAGTGAATAAAGCAAACTTAAGGAGGAGGCTTCTGATGTTAACATGTATGAACCCAAGGCTTTTCTGGTTACAGAAGTCAACAAATGAGAGCGCCTGGGGACTCACAGGGCCTGGGTTAACCTCTACATCACCAGAGGAACAGAGGAGGAGTAGGATAATGGTACGGCTAAAGGCTATAAGAACTGGACGTCTAGTGCATTCGGAACAGAGTAAAAGGAGCAGACAAGGGCATGGTAGGGTGTGGACCTACCAACCTAGGCATTGATTGATGATGAGAGAGGCTGCATCTCTGGAAGCGCCAGTTAAACTAGGTGCGGTCTCCGCATGTGTGGGGGTGGGGCAAGGGAGCTAACCGAGGCATGTAGAGCGGGACTAGGGGCTCCGCAGTAAAACAAAACAATGAGAGCTACACTAAACAACAGTATACAAGGCATATTGACATTAGAGAGAGGTATAAAGCAATCACAGCTGATGATTGGGAGGGCTGACACAACAACGGGTAAACAGCTAAGACAACAACAACGGGTAAATGGCGATGATTGGGCAGAGGGTCAGTTAGCTACACACAGGACCTGAGTTCGAGGCTGGGGCCGACAGATATACAAAAGGAAGTACCGTGTTAATGAACAGTCCAGTAGGCATCAACTGTGTAGCCGAGTGATCATAGGTTCCAATAAGCATCAATGGACGAAACAGGGAGCCGCTCAGCAGTCGTCACTACGCTAGGCAAGCGGGAGACACGGTGCTCAGAGAGTTAGCGGCCCAGGGCTAGTAGCTAGGTCCACACCGACATCAACAACGCAGAGGCCGGTTGAGAGCACATTGGCAGAAATACGTCAGTAGACCAGTCGTGATGCATCGGCGGGTATCAGTCGTTATGGAACTGGGCATTAACTACTAATACCCAGTTGCAACCTCTCCAAACCAGGTGTCAAAAATCTCATACTCTACCACACAAATATTACACACCAAATGTTTCCCCCTTTAATCAGAACTCTGACATTCACAAAACCCAATCTAACTGAGCAGACACAATGTTTAATTTGATGATGTCCCAATCACTTTATTTTAGTGTCCATTCTCTTAAATTAACTGTACATACTGTATGAGCGTCAATAAAGGTCACATCAAGCTATTAAAGTAATGCAGTGTGGGCCAGGGCCGGACCGAGCCTTTTGGGGGCCCTAAGTGATATTTGGAGATATTTGGTCACATTCCTGCGTTTCATTCCTGCCATTTCAAGCACATTTTATAGATTTGTTCACATTTTGTCATGGGACAGAGAACATTTTGCAGTTTGAAAACAAATTTCATGCCATTCTACACATATTGCCATGAGGTGGAGAGACAATTGTGCACTTTTAAAGCTAATTTCCTGCAATTAAACACATTTTTACCATGGGGTGATGAGAAACCTTTGCAATTTCAAAGGTAATATCCTGCAATTCTACACAGTTTGCCATGAGGTGGAGAGACAATGTTGCTGTTTTAATGCTAATTTCCTGCAATTCTACACGTGGTCATCACTTATGCCATATTCATATGATATCCGAGTGAGAGTGACTAGCAAAATTAATGGGCGTAACTGAAGGTCAGGGTCAGTGGGCACATGCCCTGTGTGCCCGGAAGGAAATTTGTTGATTACTACAAGGTTTAGATAGCTGGCTAGACTTTCTAAGCAAGACAACATTTTTTAACTGACATCGGCTAATTGAGTGATTGTCAGTGACTGACATAACAAGTGGAAAACTGCTGATGCACTTCTAAATTTCACCTTGTGTATTCTACTTTTCTAACTCAAAAGTAAGTCTTTTGGGGGGACTTTTAGCGGCCGCAGGGCCCTAGGTGCAGTGGCAACACTGGTGTTGTGTTATTGTACACATCTTTATGTGTAATTCAGTTTACTTATAAGTGTCAAATAGAAATCACATTAACAAGGTTATCCTTTCTTCTCCAGAAAGTGTTTGTTTACAGTACATAGACACTTTACAAGGTTTGAGGCAACATAGCAAATGCACTGTCCTCATTTACTGGTCCTGGGGCAGTTTGGAGTTTGAACCATAATAATTGTTTGGATTGTGTTAGGTTAAGCCACAGATCCTGCACCAAGGGGCCATCTCACCCGTGAGTTGGGATTATCCAGAAGCTATTTAGACTGAATTGGTTCAAAAGAGGCTATAAGGATAATCAAAAAAGCTATTAATGACAGTCAGTCGGGCAACCTATGGCTTGTGATCACAAAGAAGAGGAGTTAAATGAGCAAATAAGCATACCTCTACACCCCCTTTACCGATATCTTTACACTCATTTTATGAAATTAGCCATAGGAACAGATATTTTGGATTCACGTCTCAATCTCTCAACCAAAAATCTAAAGAATAGGACTAAATTAAATCAAATATTAAATGCAGTTCAAATAAAGTTTTGATTTATTCCTATTCTTTCACTTAGATTGTTGGTTAAGATGGAGATGTGAATCCAACATATACATCATTAACTTGTAAATTACATTTTAAATCAACCAAAGCTTGAAACCCAAATCTTATATGTATTGCCTATTTTTTGTTGAATCCTGGGTAGAATTGAGGCAATAGCTGTTGATGATTTTGCAAATGTTACGTAAGCCAAAATAACATTATTGATGATGCTCTGACAGTTACACCTACGCTATGGAATGACTTAGATAGCAGCAGTAAATCTATTTCATTTTTAAGTGGAGATCTTGCAGCAGTCATTCTCACATTAGCACAATGGTAATAGTCAGTAAAAAAATATCAAAACTAAGCAGCGCTAGGCATAGTTAAAACCCTGGATGGGAGACCAAAGGGATAGCTGTAGATATAGTCATTCTTCAGTAGGAGGTGCTGCATAGCCTGTTTTTTTCTGATTGTACATATAATGTTAAACATCTGACGTTGTTTCAAAAGTACAAATTCCAACTTTTTTAAACAATATTTATCTATGTTGAAAATTGGAACGCCATGATGAAAGAAAATCCTGTGGTTGAGATTTCACCATAACACGTTGATAACTTTTTGCATATCCAGTGTATTGTACACATAGATTCCACGTCACAATGCACTGGTAAACTGTGTTGAAACAATGTTGATTCAACCAGTTTGTGCCCAGTGGGGAGGCAGTCCTCCTTACATAATATGAATATCAATTACTGTATTGACCACACCTGTGGTAACAGATGTTGAATGTGAGGGTAAAATGTTGTGTTCTTGTTTTTAATTCTTTATAAGGTGTCTTATTAGATACTAGTTACAAGAGATTTAAGGAAATCAAAACGTACATACTGTGAATTATAAATCATGCTTTATGCTCTATTATCACAGACAGTGAAAATATAAAACGCTTTCCATCCACTATAAATCTACTCTCGCTTTATAGTCTGAAAATGCTGAGTCATCACTTGAAAGGAAAGTACCCATGTCATGTATTTAGTATCTTGGCCTGTTGAACATTGTCCAATATTTTCTGTTGATTAAATATTGATTTCTATACATTTTTGGAACACCATGAAAAATGCTTCCTTGAGTCATATTATGCAGGGCGAAGCAGGTATCCAGTCAGCTTGAGGAGATTTTTGTTCAGTGTTTTGAGGTAAAGAATAAGGTTATTATACTGTACATTATGTTTACCTATGCACGTCTACCAGTATTAGCTATATGATTATTCCGAAAGATTGCTTGAAAGTACCTATCCTGAACAGACATTAAGCTCCACAAAATGTAATTTTCACTGCAATAAGTCCTTAAGCAATCACGTATGAGAAAGATGACAATTTTCAAAAGTGGATCTGATTTGCTTGCCATGCTTATCGAAATGCTCCTCATCAAATTGGTTTGGTTTCTTTGAATGGGAAATAATTACATTTGTTCACTGCAGGGTTAACATTGATTTAATATGAAATAGTTAAATAGGAGGCAGATGGTGACAGTTGGATGGAGGACCTTGAATTTAAACTCTCTGCTATCTATAGTCCGCTATATTCTCTGTCTCTGTACACAAATGAGATCATGATAGTAAAATGTTCAATTTAGAAGACCTACAGTATGGAGACATGTTCTTAGATAGATTCACTTTATTAAATGGAACATTTCTCTGGTTATTGCAAATGTTATGACCTTGTCTAAAACAAATTGTCACAATGAATATTCAACCTCTGATTCTGCCCCTACAGAAACCCATTCTGTCAAATACCAATGCAACAGTGTCAAAGCTCAAGTTAAGTTAGGACATTATCAATCTCCCATAGCACCTACCTGTGGTTTCCCTATATTATGACTTAATTTGCTGTCTTTATTTCAGTACCAAAGCATACATACGATTATGAATGTGCAAAAGCCAATCTTGGGGAAAACTATACTCCGTAGTATAGCCGTAGCTTGGTTGTTACAATTTTCATATTTTTAATTACATATTTAGAAGTGCCTAATTTATTTGTTCATCACATGGTTCTGCTTGACATTTCACTATTTTCATTATTTGACCTTGAACTTGATATTGATAACCATTTTGTAATGGTGTTTGTCTTGTGGAGTAAAAAAAGGACAGCCCGAACACAGCATTTGGATTAACAAGCTGCCACCTGGATAAAAGCAGTTATCGGTCAGTGCTGGGTGATTCAGAAAGCAGCACAGAGACCAGACAGAAGACAGACCTCGCTCAGTTGTACCACCGTTACCTGGGGAGAGGTCAGGCTGCTACCGGGAAACTGAAACCCTGCTCGGTAGTGATGGGAAAACTAGGCTTTCTGAGCAAGTTGACATTTATTGTCATGAGTCTTGTCATAGAGACAGAATTGAGCGATTTCCCCGTTAGATAGGCCAGCTGCAAAGACAAATTTGCTTTATATAAAAATGCATTATAACAAAAAATGTGCTTTTTGGTGTTAATTTAAGGTTAAGGTTAGGTGGTTGAGGTTAGGGTTAGGGTTCAAATCAGATTGTATGACTTTGTGGCTGTGCTAGCTAATGATCACTCTGCAGAGCTGCCTCCAGAACAAGTTTCATGACGAAAAACGCTAACCTGCGCTTTCTGAAGGATTTCACCAAATTCTGCTGAAAAACAGGTCTGAGCTTTAAAAACAATGCATATTAGTGGCATCTGCTGGAAAACAATAAATACCAACGTTTGATATTTAGTCGCTAGTGGAAGTCTACACCACTTGCAAAGTCTTCATATTTTGCTGACTTTTAAAATTACATTAAAAAAATTATTACATTAGATTTTTTCCCCACTAATCTACATAACCTACACATTTTGAAAGTGGAAAAAAAATGATAGAAATTTTTGCAAAATAATACTCTTATAATTAAGATGTCTTGATTGCATAGGTCTTCACACCCGAGTTAACTTGATGGAAGCACCTTTGGTAGCCATTACATCTGGGAATCATTTTGAATAAGATTCTACCAACTTTGCACAGCTCTTAGGGAAAATATATCCATTGTTTTTTCTAAATTACTCAAGCTCAGAAAATTGGTTGGGAATCATTCATGACAGCAATATTCAAAAGAAGATTTAAGTCGGGACTGGACCATTCAGGAACACTTACCACCTCTTCGAAAGTAGCAGGCAATTGTCGCATCTATTTTATGTGCAAACTTTCTAAATGTCAACAAAAACAAGTTAAAGGGATACTTTAGGATTTTGGCAATGAAGCCATTTATGTACAGAGTCAAATGAACTCGTAGATTCCATTTTATGTCTCTGCGTGCAGTGAAGGAAGTTGCTAACTAGAGTTAGCGCAATTGCTAACTAGTGTTAGCATGCAAGTAGATTCCATAAACATCCAGCCATTGCGCTAACACTAGTTAGAATTTGCATGTGAAACTACGTCTAACTTCCTTAATACTGGATGCAGACACATACAAATTGTATTCATGAGTTCATATGTCTATGAGGAAGTAGATAAAGCACTTCAATGATAAAATCCCCAAATATCCCTTTAATGGAAAAATAGCTATTGACTCCACAGACTTTTATATCTCCACAGTGAATGGAGCCTAAAGTGACCGAGGCCCCTCATAGATACCATGCTATTTGGATTGATGACAAGTTGTCATTTAAAATACATGTAGATGAGCAAACACAGATGTGGATAATTAAATTGGGCTTCAACAGAAATAGATTTTAGTAGAAGAGTATTATTATGTTGACTTTGTCAGCCCTGGACTATGGTGACGTGATCTATATGAACGCAGCTGCCACTTCTGTAAAACCATTTGATGCTGTTTGCCATAGTGCACTACGCTTTATTATGGGTGACTGATATTGTGCACATCACTGTAATCTGTATCAGAAAGTGGTCTGGCTGTCTCTGAAAATGAGGAGAACATAACATTGCCTTTTGTTAATTTATAAAGGTCTCATTCAAAAACTACATATTACCTCACATCGCTGCTAACCTACAGAAGTACAAAATACCTTACTCGCTCACAGGAATAGCTAACTCTTGGAATTCCTTGTCGCCTCCGAATTACGGACTTTAGTTTTTATGTGTGTACTTGGAACAAATTTCTGAATAGCCCATGATTGGGCACTAGTGCCTTTCGGGTATTTTAAGGTATTGGGGAGTAATTGATGGCATGTAATTAGTTATATTACCAGCAAAAATATTGTTGTAGAGATTACAGATACTTTTGAAAAACTAGATGATTACTTTTTCGATTTTAAATTCAGAAAGGATGTTTAAAAATATATATAACAATATGACACCTTTCTGTTTTCCTCAATAACAGAAAAAAGGTGCAAGTTTAAGTTTGTTCCACGTGAACGAGTCTGACCACAAGTCGGAGACCACTATGATGACACACCAAATACATTAGATTGATCATTTTTGTCTTCTTCTAATGCCTCTTAAGGGAAAATGTATCCAAAAATAACTGAAAGTAATCAGATGACGTTATTGAGTTTGGGGAATCCAAAAGTTACGTTACAATTTTGGACAGGTAACTAGTAACTGTAACGGATTACATAAAAAACAATTATAATAATACCCAACCCTGTTGGTAAATGTACATATTTTTTTATAATTTGTATTTTTGTATTGTTTTATTTCTCATGCACCTGCCTTGATTGTTGTAATTTGTATGATATCACTGGTTCCTTATTGTGTATTTTCTGCATTTTTGGGAAGCAGGGCTCCCTTGGAAAATATACTTTTGTCTCAATGGGACTTCCCTGGTTAAATAAAGGTTAAATAAAATATAGAAAACGTGAAAAATGTTCAAGATAGCATGCAAAGGTCGCCGGTTAATCTGAGCAGAATCTTGAACAGGATTGATCACCATGTACTATTAATGCAATCTCAATCGTAATTCAGGTCATTTGGTTATGCTATTAGATGAAGCATATGATAACGCATTCTTGTTGTATAAATTAACTAAATAACTGACATAATTGTCCCATATGAACTTTGTTGTTCTTTTAAATGGTTAAAAGCGCTATGATAACACATTTAGGTGACAACTAAACCAAAAATCTGACATTGTTTTTGCATTGAAATTTGGTTAAGAGTGTACACTCTTACAAAAAAGGTGCTATTTAGAACCTAAAAGGGTTTTTCGGCTGTCCCCATAGGAGAACCCTTTTGAAGAACCCTTTTTGGTTCCAGGTAGAAGCCTTTTGGTTCCAGGTAGAACCCTTTTGTGTTCCATTTAGAACCCTTTCTACAGATGGTTATACATAGAACCCAAAAGGGTTCAACCTGAATCACAAAAAGATTCTCGTGTGGGGACAACCAAAGAACCCTTTTGGAACCCTTTTTTCTAAGAGTGTAGTGATAACACATTCGCAATTCAACAAACTTTTGGCTGTGTTTTTGAGTGGTGAATATACAGTAGCTTTTAATCTCATTGATTAACATCTCAACCAAATATGCCCTAATTGTCCATCTTGAAATGACATGGTGTGCCCAATGGGGAGCATTACCACAGTAGACAAAATAAGTGATCAAAAGACATATTTTTCACTGGTGGAGCCTTCTTGTGTTGTAGCCTGGGTGCAAAATAAATACATAAAATGCTGTCAAAATAAAACCCTTGAAAAAAATGCCTTAAAAAAAATCTGAATCTTGTCAGTGTTGTCATGAGTCAAAAAGACAAACATAATTTGGGCATATGTTGCTGAATACAAAGTGAGCTACATTTCCAACTTATAGTATTTCCGATGTGTCATTGGCTCACCACAAAAAAAATTGCTGGAGTAGCTACAGGCAGCTTCAAAGGCAACCAGAAAGTTTGAACCAATTGTTGTATGCCGCTTGTGCACTTTTAAAATGTTATCTTAAGATAGCTAGGTGGGACAACCACATATCACAGTCATAGTACTTTTTTCCTCAATAAAGCATCTATCAGCAATGTCAGAACTAGTAAGGGGGAAAATAGTCAATTGCGAGTGTTAATTCACAAAATGATTTTTTTGGGTGTGGGGGGGGGGGTGAGGGGGTGAGAAGGGTGTGTTAGGGGGGTGAGAAGGGTGTGTTAGGGGAGTGCTGTGGGATTATTTTAGATAATCTTTGAAGAGGTAAGGTTTCAGATGATAGCTATATGACTATTCCGAAAGATTGCTTGAAAGTACCTGTCCTGAACAGACATTAAGCTCCTCAAAACGTAATTTTCACTGCACTAAGTCCTTAAGAAATCACGTATGAGAAAGATTACCATTTTCAAAAGTGGATCTGTTTTGCTTGGCATGCTTCAGAAGATGGGCAGGGTCTCTGCTGTCCTAGCTTCAGGGGGAAGCTGGTTCCACCATTGGGGTGCCAGGACAGAGAACAGCTTGGACCTGGCTGAGCGGGAGCTACCCTTCGGTAGGGGTGGGAGGACCAAGAGACCAGAGGTGGCAGAACCGAGTACTCGGGTTGGGGTTTTGGGTTTGAGCAGAGCCTGAAGGTAGGGAGGGGCAGTTCATTTTGCTGCTCCGTAGGCAAGCACCATGGTTTTGTAGTGGATGCAGAAGAGCAGGGTGAGATTGGAGAATCTGGGAAGGTTAAACACCAGGCTGGCTGCAGCATTCTGGATAAGTTACAGGGGTTTGATGGCACAAGCGAGGAGCCCAGCAAACAGCGAGTTGCAGTAGTCCAGATGGGAGATGACAAGTGCCTGGGTTAGGACATGCACCGCTTCCTATGTGAGGTAGGGTCATACTCTACAGATGTTGTAGAGCATGAACCTGCAGGAGCAAGTCACTGTTTTGACGTTTGCAGAGAACGATGGTGTTGTCCAGGGTCAGGCCAAGGTTCTTTAAACTCTGGGAGGGGGACACCGTTGAGTTGTAAACCGTGATGGAGAAGTCTTGGAGGTGGCAGGCCTTCCCCGGGAGGAAGAGCAGCTCCGTCTTGTCGAGGTTGATCTTGAGGTGGTGGGCCGACATCCAAGCTGAGATATTTGCCAGGCACGCAGAGTTGCATGTCACTGGGGTGCCAAAAGGGGGAAGGAGAAAAGTAGTTGAATTTCATCTGAATAGCAATGATAAATGATATGAACATATGACGGAGCCGAGTGACTTGGTGTATAAAGAGAAGAGGAGAGGTCCCAGAAACCAGGTAGGAGAAGAGGAGAGGTCCCAGCCTGCCAGGTAGGATGCAATCCAAGAGTGTGCAGAGCCTGAGACGCCCAGCCCTGAGGGTGGAGAGGAGAATTTAATGTTTGATGGTGTTGAAGGCAGCGGATAGATCTAGGAGGATGAGAACAGAGGAGAGTCAGCATAGGCAGTGCGGAGAGCATGAAACAGAGAAGAGCAGTCTCAGTTGAGTGACCCGTCTTGACTGGTTAGGGTCAAGAAGCTCGTTCTGAGAGAGATGGCAAGAGAGTTGGTCAGAGACAGCAAGAAAGAAGATACCAGTCTGTAGTTCTTGAGGGAAGAAGGGTCAAGTGTTGGTTTCTTGAGGAGGGGAGCGACTCAGGCCATTTTAAAGTTAGAGGGGACGCAGCCAGTGGTCAGGGATGAGTTGATGAGGGAAGTGAGGAACGGAAGAAGGTCTCCTTTGTCGGTCGGCCGGACCTCAATAGTCGCAGGATTTCATCTGGAGAGAGGGGAGAAGGAGGTCAAATCGTAGGGTAGTTCTGTGAGATTGGGACCAGTGGACTCAATAGGCAGAATGGATGTCATCAACCTTCTTTTTAAAGTGGTTGACAAAGTCGTCCACAGAGAGAGAGGATGGAGGATTAAAGGGGGAAGAGTAGGTGAAAAAGAGATTCCTAGGGAAAGAGGCAGAAGCTTGAAATTGAAAGTGATAGAAAGTTAACAGTTCACAAGTGACATACAGCAATTGGTTCAAACTTTCTGGTTGCCTTGAAGCTGCGTGTAGCTACTCCAGAAATCCTTTTGTGGTGAGCCAAAGACACATCAGAAATTCTATATGTTGGAAATGTAGCTCACTTTGTATTCAGCAACATATTCCCAAATTATGTTTGTCTTTTTGATTCATGACAGCAATGACAAGCTTCTGATTTTTGAAACACAATTCATCAGGATTGGCTGTATGGATGTTTAAGTGATGTTTTGCAAATAACAATAAACACCTCACTGTCAACTAGGGATGAGAGCACTTCCCTGGAGTGAAAGAAAAAGTGTACACCAAAGTGAACAAAAAGACAAGAACTTGCTATTTTAATTGGAAATATGCACTGTCAAAAAAGCTTTAAGGCAATTTCAAGGTAACAAAATGACGCTGAGACTACAATTTTCGCTTTAAAATGTATGCCAAACAAAAACCATTGATTGCATAGTTAAACAAACAATAAAACTCTATGCACAATGGCTGCTTTAAATAATTTCCACTCATCATTTTACAAAAACACATTTACTCGAATAACAGTGGAGATATAAAGTTTGGTAAGAGAATGACCGTAAAATCTCCCTCAGAAAGGCAGAGTGAGTGATTTTGACTCAAAGTAAATGAACAATGTTAATATCTCTGCCGTTTTTGAAGTCATGCACCCTTCCGTCCTTGACTTTCCTAAATAAGTCTATTTAACGCAAGTATGTTGTTAGAATTGGTGTTATAAGCAGTTTTAAGAGTTTTACTAAAGCGCCAAAAAGTGACTTTTTCAGCTACACCTACAGTCACATGCAGGTAAGAAATTATGATTTCTATATAGTATCAAATCGAGCATATTCTAAAGTTTCCAAAACATGTGCCATTGACAAATAACTCTCAAAATTGAAGAGATGAGCTCTATTTCAAAATATAACTTTTTCAAGAATAACCACTGTTCCATGCGCTACATACATGAGCACGGGCAACAGATAGCCTACAGTACTATCAAGTACTGAAACTGCTATTGTGCTATTTGAAATAATAACTTCCTTGTATTCTAATGATGTCGAAGACCTTCATAAACACAACCAAATTATACTTTTTCCAATAGCATAAATGAAAAATATTTCTTAGACTGTTTGAGTCCACCCCCAAAAAGGCCTTTCTAGTGTTAAATATCTGCTCTTAATTAAGATTCAAAGATGTCTGCAGAAAGAATGGGGTGTCAGCCATGATATGACACCTTGTCACCTTGACAATCTCTCTTGGTTATTGAGCTACATACTGTAAGTAAAGTGGCCTAACACCCGGTAACAGAATGATGGAAACAGAAAAACATCATGGGTCCTTGATCTGTACTACAGTATATAGAAATGCTGTTACGGTTTTCTTCCGTTGAAGGAGAGTCGGACCAAAATGCAGCGTGGTTAATACGATACATCTTTAATAAAGAAGAAAAGCGAACAATACAAAAACAACAAACGGACCGTGAAAACCTATACAGCCTATCTGGTGAAATACAAAACACTGAGACAGGAACAATCACCCACGAAACACTCAAAGAATATGGCTGCCTAAATATGATTCCCAATCAGAGACAACGAGAATCACCTGCCTCTAATTTGAGAACCGCCTCAGGCAACCATAGACTTCGCTAGAACACCCTACTATGCCACAATCCCGAAACCTACGAAAAAACCCCATACACAAACACACCACAAAATAAACCCATGTCACACCCTGGCCTGACCAAATAAATAAAGAAAACACAAAATACTAAGACCAGGGTGTGACAAATGCATAATGATGAATGTCATTCTCTTCATGGTGATGTATCCTGAATAGGTAGAACAATGTAATATCCTCCTTTACATATTTGGGAATTATTCTACACTCTGGCTATTCTAATGAGTTCCGGCCCCAAACAAGAATTAATCATTACCAATCATCGACTTGTATGTTTCACAAGTTTAGACATCACAGTACAGCATAGTGGGAAGAAAGCACTGTACAGTACAGCACAGTATAGTTCAGTACTGTAGAATTTAGTATAGTAGAGTTTAGTACAGTATGGTAAAGTACAGTACAATATAGTAAATTAAAGTACAGTACAGTAATTTATACAGTACTCTACTTTAATGTACTGTACTGTACTAAACTCTACACTACAGTACTGTACTGTATATATTGACCTAGACTCTACTTTTAAACATCCATGGACGTCCGGTGTCAGTCAGTGCTCAGTGGGTGAAGAGGCTGGTTACAGTAATTGGAAAGTGTGGGTGCTCATGGGTAGGTGTCTGTAAGAGCGCGGAGAGGTTACATTAACTGGAGAGAGAGAGAGAGAGAAGTGAGAGATGGAGAGAAAGAGGGAGATAGAGAGGGAGGGGTTGTCCAGACAGTTTTCACACTCTTGTTTTGACCACCACATGACAGAAAGAGAAAGAAAACAGTTGAACATAACAATAATAAGCTGAACATAACAGGATGCCAGGAAGGGAGGAAAGTAGAAGGTGACCTAACTGTGGTTTGTGATTACTATGATTTCCCATTGTAACCAATTCAGTTACAGTCATCTGTTACGGATTTTTCTGTCACTCTGTTACCTATTTGGTATCAGAATGATGCGTTTTAATCACTTAATGAATCCCAAACCAAATTGTTGTCATTAAAAACACTATAACTAATTGGTAGGTCTATCTTTACTTGTTTCTTCTGTGAACATTCATTATCCTCCCGACCCATGAGGGAGATGACTTAGAAAATATCTTAGATATTTTTGGAAACAGAATGACAAGACACTGGGCAATATTTCTTAAGGCCAATAATGTCTGCGAAACTAAATATAAATATTAGAATAGGGGTCTTTACTTACATTAAGGGTCTTTAGTTACTACATTACTGTGTTTTGATGTATTTCTTAATGTACCTTAACCCACCTTGGTACACTTTAGATGACACCCAGTGTCAAAACAGCTGACATAACTTAATATGGTCATAACACTGTCATGGACCCATACATTTACACCTGTTGTGACATATATTGCGTTATTTTATGGCTGGTTATGACACCTACGTAAGAGTGTCAAAACCCACATTTATTTAAATGAGTATTTTCACTGCCAAGACGTTTCCTTTCAGTTGAAAGTTTGTTTCTTAAATCCTTTGTTGTTGTTGTTGTAGTAACGTCTGTCGTAAAATGAAGACAAGGTGCAGCGTGGTAGGCATACATTTTCTTTATTAAAATGTTCCACCAAAAAAAACAATAAACAACTCAACGAACAAAAAGCTTAGGAGTGCAACCCATGCAACAAACAAAGACAAGATCCCACAACAGAAGGTGGTAAAAAGAGCTGCCTAAGTATGATCCCCAATCAGAAACAACGATAGACAGCTGCCTCTGATTGGGAACCATACTCGGCCAACAAAGAAATATAAACATGGATTTCCCCCCCTAGTCACACCCTGACCTACCAAATAGAGAATTTAAAGGATCTCCAAGGTCAGGGTGTGACAGTTGTAATGAATTCTTTACATTCATGTTTTTTTTCATCATACTTTAAATAACTTGTAGAAAATACACTTTATGATACTGTCATTAAGCATTATGATCAGTGGTGGAAAATGTATGCAATTGTCATACTTGAGTAAAAGTAAAGATACCTTAATAGAAAAGGACTCAAGTAAAACAGAAAGTCACCCAGTAAAATACTACTTGAGTAAAAGTCTAAAAGTATTTGGTTTTTAAATATACTTAAGTATCGAAAAAGTAAAAGTAAAAATAATTTAAAATTCCTTATATTAAGCAAACCAAACGGCACAGTTTTCCTGTTTTTTTATTTATGGATAGCCAGAGGCACACTCCAGCACTCAGACATCATTAACAAATGAAGCATTTGTGTTTAGTGAGTCCGCCAGATCAGAGGCAGTAGAGATGACCAGGGATGTTCTCTTGATAAGTGTCTGAATTTAAAAAAAAATCTGTCCTGCTAAGCATTCAAAATGTAGCGAATACTTTTGGGTGTCATTATTTTCTGTAGGAATGTAAGTGAAGTAAAAGTAAAAGTTGTCAAAAATATAAAGAGTAAAGTAAACTACAGATACCCCCCCAACCATGTTTTGAGGCTCAGTGTTAGTGTTTACAATTTCATTTTTGCAATCAATTAAGTAAACAAGATTATATTTAGTGGTTCTGATGGAGTAACATAACCCCTCGGAAAGTATTCAGAACCCTTGACTTTTCCACATTTTGTTACGTTACAGACTTATTCTAAAATGGATTCAATTTTTTTTCATCAATCGACACAAAATACCCCATAATGAAAATTCATAAACTGGTTTGTAGAATTTTTAAAAAATGTATTCAAAAAAATAAACAAATATTTACATAAGTATTCAGACCATTTACTCAGTACTTTGGCAGCGATGACAGCCTCGAGTGTTCTTGAGTATGACGCTACAATCTTGTCACACCTGTGTTTGAGGAGTTTCTCCCATTCTTCAATGCAGATCCTCTCAAGCTCTGTCAGGTTGGATGGGGAGTGTCGGTGCACAGCTATTTTCAGGCCTCTCCAGAGATGTTCGATCGAGTTCAAGTCCGGGCTCTGGCTGGGCCACTCAAGGACATTCAGAGATATGTCCCGAATTCACTCCTTTGTGGTCTTGGTTGTGTGTTTAGGGCTGTTTTCCTGTTGAAAGGTGAACCTTGGCCCCAGTCTGAGGTCCTGAGCACTCTGGAGCAGGTTGTCATCAAGGATCTCTCTGTACTTTGCTCCATTAATGTTTCCCTCGATCCTGATTAGTCTACAAGTCCCTGCCACTGAAAAATATCCCCACAGCATGATGCTGCCACCACCATGCTTCACCGTAGGGATGGTGCCAGGTTTCCGTCATACGTGATGCTTGGCATTCAGGTCAAAGAGTTCAATATTGGTTTCATCAGACCAGAGAATCTTGTTTCTCATGGTCTGAGAGTCTTTAGGTACCTTTTGGCAAACTCCAAGCGGGCTGTCATGTGCCTTTTACTGAGGAGTGGCTTCTGTCTGGCCACTCTCCCATAAAGGCCTAATTCGTGGTGCTGCAAATGGTTGTCCTTCTGGAAGGTTCTCACATCTCCACAGAGAAACTCTGGAGCGCTGTCAGAGTGACCATCGGGTTCTTGATCACCTCCCTGAACAAGGCCCTTCTCCCCCGATTGCTCAGTTTGGCGGGGTGGCCAGCTCTAGGAAGAGTCTTGGTGGTTACACATTTCTTCCATTTAAGAATGATGGTGGCCACTGTGTTCTTGGGGACCTTCAATGCTGCAGACATTTTTTGGTACCCTTCCCCAGATCTGTGCGTCGACACAATCATGTCTCGGAGCTCTACGGACAATTCCTTTGATCTCATGTCCAGTCAATTGAATTTACCACAGGTGGACCCAATCAAGTTGTAGAAACAACTCAAGTGTCACGTTCTGACCTTAGTTCCTTTGTTTTGTCTTTGTTTTAGTATGGTCAGAGCGTAAGTTGGGGTGGGTAGTCTATGTTTGTTTTTCAATGTTGTATTTTGGCCTGGTATGGTTCTCAATCAGAGGCAGGTGTCGTTAGTTGTCTCTGATTGAGAATCATACTTAGGTAGCCTTTTCCCACCAGTGTTTCGTGGGTGATTGTTTTCTGTGTCTGTGTGTTCCACACAGAACTGTTTCGTTTTTCGTTTCTGTCTTTCAATTTGTTATTTTGTATTTTCGTGTTCAGTGATTTTGTTCTTAAAACGTGACGAACATGTACCACGCTGTGCATTGGTCCAATCTCCCATACTCCTCGTCAGAGGAGGACAAATCCCATTACATCAAGGATGATCAACGGAAACAGGATGCTCAATTTCAAGTCTCTTAGCAAAGGGTCGGACGGTTAGGACATCTACTTTGTGCATGATACAAGTAATTTTCCCAACAATTGTTTACAGACAGATTATTTCACTTATAATTCAGTGTGTCGCAATTCCACGTTCATCTGTACAAACAATAGTACGCAAGTATAAACACCATGGAACCATGCAACCGCCATATCGCTCAGGAAGGAGACGCGTTCTGTCTCCTAGAGATGAATGTACTTGGTACAAAAAGTGCAAATCAATCCCAGAACAACAGCAAAGGACCTTGTGAAGATGCTGGAGGAAACAGGTACAAAAGTATCTATATCCACAGTAAAACAAGTCCTATATCGACATAACCTGAAAGGCCGCTCAGCATTGAAGAAGCCACGGCTCCAAAACCGCCGTAAAAAAGCCAGACTACAGTTTGCAACTGCACATTGGGACAAAGATTGTACTTTTTGGAGAAATGTCCTCTGCTCTAATGAAACAAAAATAGAACTGTTTGGCCATAATGACCATCGTTGACCATCGTTATGTTTGGAGGAAAAAGGGGACCGCTTGATTGCCAAAGAACACCATCCCAACCATGAAGGACGGGGGTGGCAGCATCATGTTGTGGGGGTGCTTTGCTGCAGGAGGGCTGGTGCACTTCACAAAATAGATGGCATCATGTGGAAGGACAATTAGGTGGATATATTGAAGCAACATCTCAAGACATCAGTCAGGAAGTTAAAGCTTGGTCGCAAATGGGTCTTCCAAATAAACAATGACCCCAAGCATATTTTCAAAGTTGTGGCAAAATGGCTTAAGGACAACAAAGTCAAGGTATTGGAGTGGCCATCACAAAGCAGTTTTAGAAGCTTCAGAGTCTTTCTATCCAATACTACTAATACTGTGCATATAATAGCATCTGGGATAGAGTTACAGGCAGTTTACTCTGGGCACCTTATTCATCCAAGCTACTCAATACTGCCCCCCTGTCACCAAGAAGTTAACAAATTATAGTTTTGGCAATTCGGTTAGGACATCTACTTTGTGCATGACACAAGTCACTTTTCCAAATGCCTGAAGGTTCCACATTCATCTTTACAAACAATAGTACGCAACTATAAACACCATGGGACCACACAGCCATCATACCGCTCAGGAAGGAGCCGCGTTCTGTCTCCTAGAGATAAACGTACTTCGTTGTGAAAAGTGCAAAACAATCCCAGAACAACAGCAATGGACCTTGTGAAGATGCTGGAGGAAACAGGTACAAAAGTATCTATATCCACAGTAAAACGAGTCCTATATCAACATAACCTGAAAGGCCGCTCCGCAAGGAAGAAGCCACTGCTCCGAAATAGCCAGACTACGGTTAGAAACTACACATGGGGACAAAGATTGTACTTTTTGGAAAACGTCCTCTGGTCTGATGAAACAAGAATACAACTGTTTGGCCATAATGACCATCGATATGTTGGAAGGAAAAAGGGGGAGGCTTGCAAGCCGAAGAACACCATCCCAACCGTGAAGCACGGGGGTGGCAGCATCATGTTGTGGGGGTGATTTGCTGCAGGAGGGCTGGTGCACTTCACAAAATAGATGGCATCATGAGGCAGGAAAATTATGTGGATATATTGAAGCAACATCACAAGACATCAGTCAGGAAGTTAAAGCTTGGTCGCAAATGGGTCTTCCAAATGGACAATGACCCCAAGCATACTTCCAAAGTTCTGGCAAAATGACCTAAGGACAACAAAGTACTGGAGTGGCCATCAAATGTATTGGAGTGGCAATCACAAAGCCCTGACCTCACTCCTATAGAAAATGTGTGGGCAGAACTGAAAAAGCATGTGCGAGCAAGGAGGCCTACAAACCTAACTCAGTTACACCAGCTCTGTCAGGAGGAATGGGCCAAAATTCACCCAACTTACTGTGGGAAGCTTGTGAAAGTTGTGAAAGGCTACCCGAAACGTTTGACCCAAGTTAAACAATTTAAAGGCAATGCTACCAAATACTAATTGAGTGTATGTAAACTTCTGACCCTCTGGGAATGTGATGAAAGAAATAAAAGCTGAAATAAATCATTCTCTCTACTATTATTCTGACATTTTACATTCTTAAAATAAAGTGGTGATCCTAACTGACCTAACACAGGGAATTTTTACTTTACTTGGATTAAATGTCAGGAATTGTGAAAAACTGAGTTTAAATGTATTTGGCTAAGGTGTATGTAAACTTCCGACTTCAACCATATATACACTACTGTTCAAAAGTTTGGGGTCACTTAGAAATGGCCTTGTTTTTGAAAGAAAAGCAATTTTTTTGTCCATTAAAATATCATCAAATTGATCAGAAATACAGCGTAGACATTGTTAATGTTGTAAATGCCTATTGTAGCTGGAAATGACAGATTCTTTATGGAATATTTACATAGGCATACAGAGGCTCATTATCAGCAACGATCACTCCCGTGTTCCAAAGGCATGTTGCGTTAGCTAATTCAAGTTTATAATTTTAAAAGGCTAATTGATCATTAGAAGATGCTTTTGCAATTATGTTAGTACAGCTGAAAACTGTTGTCCTGATTAAAGAAGCAATAAAACTGGCCTTCTTTAGACTAGTTGAGTATCTGGAGCATCAGCATTTGTGGGTTTGTTTACAGGCTCAAAATGGCCAGAAACAAAGGACTTTCTTCTGAAACTCGTCCATCTATTCTTGTTCTGAGAAATTATGGCTATTCCATGTGAGAAATTGCCAAGAAACTGAAGATCTCGTACAACGTTGTGTACTACTCCCTTGACAGAACAGCGCAAACTGGCCCTAACCAGAATAGAAAGAGGAGTGGGAGGCCCCGGTGCACAACTGAGCAAGAGGACAAGTACATTAGAGTGTCTAGTTTGAGAAACAGACGCCTTACAAGTCCTCAACTGGCAGCTTCATTAAATAGTACCCGCCAAACAACAGTCTCAACGTCAACAGTGAAGAGGCGACTCCGAGATGCTGGCCTTCTAGGCCGAGCTGCAAAGAAAAAGACACATCTTAGACTGGCCAATAAAAAGAAAACATTAAGATGGGCAAAAGAACACAGACACTGGACAGAGGTACTCTGCCTAGAAGGCCAGCATCCCGGAGTCGCCTCTTCACTGTTGACGTTGAGACTGTTGTTTTGTGCGATGACATTTTGTTTCAATATTATATTTATTTAATTAGAATACGATGTCTAGACTTTAGCTTTTAAATGTGAATTACCCCATTTTACCCTATTCTTAAAGAAAACATATAATTTAAAAGTTTTAAAAAATGCAGGTACCAATCCCAGATTACCTCTAAAATTATGTAATTGTTCACCAACAGATAAAATGTGTCCACAGATATGGAGTGTATCTGTAATGCTTAAGCAAAATTCTCTGTACAGCTCACACTGCCAGTGCCAGCAGCATCAACTTTGTCATTCCCGAGGAGTGGTTCACAATGAACATTTCGTGTAAAAACCCGCAGTGGGTGAGTACATAAACCCCTCCATAGGCTACCATGGCCAAAACAGTGGCTTTCTGTTGCTTCTCTGTGGCGACCAGTAGGCTAAGCACTCCACGTCCACTCTCGTTGGTTGTTAAATAATTAATAAATTGCGTATGAAATCCTGAAAATCCCTTACTGTTTAGCTGGTCGGTTTGGTGTCCCGCTGTGGCACAAAGCGAAGCTTCTGCTGTGCCTCAAATGAATTTGACAGCCGTGGATGTGGTAGCCTACACCAAGTGCCAGTCAACCTCGGTTGAGCGCGCGCCATGGTTAAGATTTGAAGTGGATTATATCGTTTTGAGTAAACCTATTGTATTTATTTGGAACAAGAAAACATCTATCCGACTGAAATGTGTTCTCAGTTGACTACTTTCAGAGCCAAGTGAGTAACTCAAAAACTACGTGTCTATCACTGACACTGGAGAGAAGAGGAATGCGTGGTTTAACATGGATATCGGGCAAAGGATAAGCATCGTTAAAAATTGCAGGAATTATAGACAGGTAACCCATAACATTTGTGTTGTTGCTGTAGTTATGATTTTTGTTAAATGTTTTTTAAGCAGAATTGTACAAACACAATGAATACAGTTTTAGTTGATATGACCAATACCAATATCATGGGATCAAAGTAGGCATACAGTACGTTGTCACTGTATGCTTCTTGGTAGTTGAATTCTGTGTGTTATTACTCTGCATTTGCAGGTGTCTGCTATCGTCTGTTTGGTTTTTTTGCACTTCACAGTCTGATTAATTGTCTGCATTTAATTTGGTTAATGTTTGTCTCTCTTAAATTATTTATTTTAATAACAAACGTAGAGTTTAGCCTACTGTAAATTCAATTTAACCTAAAAAATTGAATATTTCCAATAAGCCTAATATTTTGGAATACATGTTCTTATAGCCTATGCCCATATGATCTCAAAGACGAAAGTACCAGCAAGATTGTAATTTTCAATTTATACATTTCCACCCTATCAATTATACCTCATGTAAACCACCAGTGGAACTAATTTGCCAAGACAGGCAGTGAGCAACAGGGGATTGGAATTATTCCAATCACATCTGTCACCCTTTCAATGATTGTAGGCTACAGAGCGCTCGTCAGTCAAGGACTCTAGCTAACTCTATTCACAAAGGTATCTTTTGCCGGGGGTTGTTAAGAGGTCTCTACTTTCACATCAACATAATTTCACAAATACAAAATATACACTTAACATTAACTGGTTTTAACACATTTGCAGATGAACATATTTTTCAGTAACAATACTTGTAGGGCATCCTTTCCCCTCTGTTACACAGAGTTGTTCTGAGCATGCTAATTAACCAAGGTGGTCACCTCTGTCTTCAGTCTGTCTTCTGTAAATAGGCACTGTAACATGGAAATATGGCCGTGTGGGAACCCTAACCTTATAAAGGTGTGTAGTAATTTAACATTTTTTTATTATTATGTCCCGTTGATATGAAATATAAGGTCCTTATGTTTCCAAAACTGTTGCACAAACATGTTCAGACCGGCTCTTAAGTGTCCAAAACCGTATCGCAAACGAGGATTATTCACGTTTCTAAACGTTCAAACAAGGCATCGGGATTGTAGTTCACATGGAGCCTGCTGTGAGTGGTACTAATGGCTGGGATAGTGCAGAATGCCACCTTGGGTTCTTGAGAGCAAACCTGCACCACCTTGATTGTGTGGTCATATTGTCCAAGTTCATTTGCATATGATAAACTTAAGTCATATGTTTCATTGATTGTGTTTACAATACACTTAAATATTCTGTTATTGGTTGGAATTAACTCTGACATAGTCAGTCATTGCATCTTAAAGCACTGTCTTTCAATTTGAGAAGAGTTACATTTCACTAAATTCATCCCTGTATACCAAAACAAGTGGCGGGAGACCCCAGTATGTTGTCTTTCGAATTGTAGAAAGCTTAAATTGTGCAAAAAGGGAATCGTCAACACTTCTGAAAGTATCTGATCTCAATGCAACACAATTGTAGGATCTACAATTGTGTATGTAGACATAGCCATTGACTGTAATAAATCAGTAGAGCTTCATGTATTTGATAGTGTAGCAAGTTCAGTTGGTTTACTTAGTTACCCATGTACTAATACGGTTTCAACATTGAGCAGTGGTCATAGTATGGTGATCAATTGCAAAGTTTTTTTTACTCTGCTTGAGCTTAGCCATTTATAACTGGGCTTCTGGGAAAATGGCAATTCCATATGGTTTATATTGTAGCTTCAAGATTGACATGGTGCATGG
Organism: Oncorhynchus tshawytscha; assembly: GCF_018296145.1. NCBI lineage: Eukaryota > Metazoa > Chordata > Actinopteri > Salmoniformes > Salmonidae > Oncorhynchus > Oncorhynchus tshawytscha. The sequence continues at coordinate 60,307,045 of NC_056444.1, read as the reverse complement.
GGAACCCTTTGACATATTTAGATGATTTGCTTATGTCACATGGGAGGCAGTACGAGTGCACTCTGAGCGCCCCTGGTGGGGTCTGGAAGAACAGAGAAGCTGGTATATATTATGTCATGCCTGCGGGTTGTGCTTCGATCAAAACACCATTAGTCTCTTTGTCTAGTGCCACTTTTAAGGTGTTTTTTTTTGGCAAGGGAATATCTTGGCACATTTTCAACCCCCAAGTTATACCATTTGTGGGGAAGAAAGAACTGATAGGACACATTGAAATAGTGTCTTAATTGTATGATGCAGGGGAGATTGACTGCCCTCTTCCATTGAAGCCACAGAGGTTCAAGTTTGACCGCGGTACTGCAGGCATTGTTAGCAGAAAGAGGATCCACCATTATAGTGAATGGAAAAATGTCAATCTTTGTGGTCAATCTTTGGGTAAATAAAAACATTTTTAGAAGACAATCTGTGTACCAATAATTGCTTCTAATACACCAGGTGTATGTCCTTGAACCCATTATTTTTAAAATCTCAGACGGAAGAAGTTTTAAGGATAATTTAGTTGCTAATAGCAGCCTGCAGTACCACGGTCAGGCCTTCACCTTGAGTTACTCAATGAGAGGCGGCAGCATTGAGCTAGCCTCCAACACTTCTTGGAGTAGCTCAAACTGCTCATGTTTGTCTCCATGAGACGCCACCTTAATTAACTGAGTTCATTTGGCTTCAATGCACTATTGCGTGTCATGTGATCAATGGCTTTGTCCATTCGTATATACTGTAATTGGTATGATGCCATAATGTAACTACGGCCAGCGCTCAACTCTTTCTTGCAGTAGTCTCGTTAATCTTTAATTCCCATTAGAGTTGAATCAAAGGACAGAGGATTGGTGGAAATATTCTGTCCCTCTCTACCACTTGTCTTAACTTGAGCCCTATCAGAAAATGTATTTTAAATGACGGGAAGGCACTTGGAGCAGTCAAATGAGCCTTGCAGACTAGGAATGAAATAGAGATGGTGTCTGTGGATCAAGTGAAGTCAAGGCCTGAGTGATTAAAGATGCAGTATCGTATTCTATTTTTCCTGGTCTTGCCTGTACTGAGGAGTGTGGGAGTATGTCTCATTCATGATTCAGAGCTTGGGGGGAGTGCTCATGCATTTTAGTGTGAATATTGTCATCTGGACTCCTCGACAGTAAGGAGCAGGAGTACTGTTCTATTAATAAATTTGTCTTGAAAAATGTATAGTATTGGAGAATGTGGGTGGTGAGGGGTCAAATCAACTGCCATCGCTGTAGCCTGAGAGTATGGCTACCATCAACAGTCATTGGTCGTGTTCCCCTGCTCAGACATTGCTGCCAGATCTTGCAAAGCCTGGATTGGTATTTTACGTATTAGCTAACCACATCATATTTTATAGCAATCTGGTGCCCAACGGGCGAGTCAATGACATGTAACCCAACCATTGGTTGTGTGGTCATATTGTCCAAGTTAATTTGCATATGATAAACTTAAGTCATATGTTTCATTGATCGTGTTTACAATACACTTAAATATTCTGTTATTGGTTGGAATTAACTCTGACATAGTCAGTCATTGCATCTAAAGCACTGTCTTTCAATTTGAGAAGAGTTACATTTCACTAAATGCATCCCTGTATACCAAAACAAGTGGCGGGAGAACCCAGTATGTTGTCTTTCGAATTGTAGAAAGCTTAAATTGTGCAAAAAGGGAATCGTCAACACTTCTGAAAGTATCTGATCTCAATGCAACACAATTGTAGGATCTACAATTGTAGGATGCAATGTCTGAGCATGGGAACATGACAATTTTCTCTGTCTTTGATCTTTTGCTATTTAAAGGGGTAGTTGCAGACCAAAGTGTGATTTTCTTAATTCCTGAAAAGTGGTATAAAGTTAATCAGCCATAACATCTGCTGTGTACATCCAACTGTAGATCCCACGATGCAATAGGATGAATTTACAGGCTCAAATACCAAACGAATGGGAAGGATTGCCACCATCTAATTCCAACTGATTAAATGGTGCCAAACGTTTTCATTAATTTGGGTTTGAGGCCTTCAGACTTCTTAATTTAGTGAGATCTACAGTACAACATATGTTGTAGAATAGGAATTGAACTTGAATTAAAGACACTTTTGAGGCAAGAAACATCAGACCCTAACTTTTTGATGCAAATAATCCCTTAAACCTCAATGTAAATCTGTCAATTTGGATTGAAACATACCCATAATAAAATGGAACTATAAGATCACCAGGTCAAAAAACAACAACCTGTAAGCCTATTTACAGCATGTCCTACTCTGCTTCAGTGGTGTGTATTCATGGATGCCAAGGGAAGCCAGGCTTCCCCAAAATACGTACCATGAAAAAATGAAAAAAGAAAATGAATTAAAAAAAAAAAATCTTTCGTCTCTCTGTGTTTCATAAATGTCTTTCAAGAGGCTGAATGTATCTCACTGGAGAAAGCATCCAAGTGAACGAAACAGCGCCCCTTTGTCTCAGTATGTGTAGCGTATCTATCTGATGCTGTCTGGTCAGCAAGAGTATGACATTGTTGCCCCCCGTAGCATTGAATGCAAGGGAAGCCAGCGAGCAATCAGCATTGAGCTAAACTGAGTGAGCTCAGCTTTGAATGGTCCTGGCACGCCAAAAGAAAGTGTCAAGGGAAGCCAGTTTGAATTTGGCTTCAGACCAATCAAGCCAAACGTCATTATTGACCAAAAAAAACTTGAATTGTTGCATCTCGTTTTGTTGTTGTCCTCCGGTGGCTAACTAGCTAGCTAAAATCATCCCTTTCGTAATTTAGCCATGGATGGAGATAGGGATTTGGACTTGTGGTTTTACTTAATTCTCCATAATGGCCAATGATTATAACAGCGATTCTGATCCAACCATAAATTCATACATTATGCCCCTGGTCTGAGAGGATGAAAGTTACATGAGCTAGATGTAGTATGCTAATGTTAACGAGCTGTCCTGGCGCATCATTTCCCATGAAAGGAAGTTAGTCTAAGTATTTTAGCCTGGGAGCCTAGGTCAACAAAAACTAAAAGCTTGTACTGTACGACAGAGTAATAGACCATTTAGGCAACATGAAATAGGAGGATGGCATTGTTGTTTCTCTTCAAGTGTGGAGAGTCAACATGTTTTTTCTACTTGCACACACACACGCACGCACACACACACACAAATACACACACAAAAATCAGTCCCATGGACAGTGACATCATTTTTAGCTTACGTTGATTGGACTAAATCGTTTTTGGTGTCTGTTAGTTATCACTGTATTAGACTAAGCATAGGTGATTCAATTATGTTGAAATGTTGAAGTTGAAATGGTTCTGGAATAGTGGAGGTATCTCCTGTTTTCTTTGCGACCGGCGGTAACTCTCCGTGGTTCTAAATTAATAGTTGTTTTGTAGTCCAAAACTGTTGGAAACAGTACCTTGCTTGACCATGCTGTAGGTCATGTAACTGTTTGTTACATGCAATGTTTTGTGCACTTCACCAGACAGATGTTGCTCTCCGGTTTTGTAAAGAAACAAATGTGCGGTTGAATTTATTCTGCCGCTGTGTCTTCTTATTCTCTCGGCCTTAGGCCTATATATCACAGTATCAAGGTATATGAACTAACAGGTTATAGAGAAAACAAAGCCATTATCACAACACATAGGTTGTAATATGCCTTTTTTCTGGTCTGGCTTACCTTGTGATTTTACCCACACACCACTACTGTTCTACTTCCAAACTGTCAACATTTGGTATTTTATATCAAAAAATGCGTCACAATTTCCTAGAGACACAGCCAGGGCTGTACAGTATGGGAATTTAATAGATAGACATTTACCATCATTAGAGAAAACAGAGATGGCTACATGTTCGGTTTCATTAGCCACCGTGTCCTGTGATCGATTGTACTCCATGTCGGGATGACACAGGACTGAGCCTGTAACAGGGGAAGAGAACATATGAGATGTGCTGTATGATTTCCCTTTGAAGGCTTTTTGCAGGTTATTTATCCTTCACTTGCACAAACTGTGCAGATAAGCTTATTGCAACTGGGTCTTATCACGGCAATAGAACTAAACACTGCAACCTGCGATTAAAACGTTTTGCATCCATTGCATGTTATACAGATACGGTATCCTAACAGCCATAGCTATCAAAGGAACTTTCTCAAAGGGTCAGAATAGACATGAGCAGGGACCATTTTGAATTTGATTTAGTCATAGGGTGATTCCACATCACACTAGAACAAAAAAGACCATGATTTTTTTTAATTTTCACGTCATTTCATCCATAGAAGGGTCCTTTGGAGGAAGGATTTTTTATTTCACCTTTATTTAACCAGGTAGGCAAGTTGTGTAACGATTCTCTTCTATCTCCTCCTCTGATGAAGAGGTGGAACAAGGATCGGACCAAAATGCAGCGTGATGATGATTCATGATATTTTAATGAAGGAAAAAACGATACATGAAGAAACTACAAAATAATGAAATGTGAAAACCGAAACAGCCCTATCTGGTGCAAACACAAAGACAGGAACAATCACCCACAAAACCAACACAAAACAGGCTACCTAAATATGGTTCCCGATCAGAGACAATGACTAACACCTGCCTCTGATTGAGAACCATATCAGGCCCCCCCCAAGAAATTTTTGGGGCTGACTCTCAGGCTTCCTTCCGCGCCGCCGTGCTTGCTTCGCCAACCTCATTCTCCGATAACCTTCCGCGCACTGCTCCATCGAATCCCAGGCGGGCTCCGGCACTCTCCCTGGGTCGACCGCCCACCTGTCTATCTGCTCCCAAGAAGTATAGTCCATACTGTACTCCTCTTTGGGCTGCTCCTGTTGCCTCCTCTCCTGCTGCACCTTGGGGCGGCTACACTTCCCTGGTTTAGCCCAGGGTCCTCTCCCGTCGAGGATTTCCTCCCAGGTCCAGAATTCCTTATTACGTATCTCCTGCTGCCGCTGTTGCTTCTCCTGCTGCTCCTGCGTGTTGAAACGCTGCTTGGTCCTGTTGTGGTGGGTGATTCTGTAACGATTCTCTTCTATCTCCTCCTCTGATGAAGAGGTGGAGGAACAAGGATCGGACCAAAATGCAGCGTGATGATGATTCATGATATTTTAATGAAGGAAAAAACTATACATGAAGAAACTACAAAATAATGAAATGTGAAAACCAAAACAGCCCTATCTGGTGCAAACACAAAGACAGGAACAATCACCCACAAACCCAACACAAAACAGGCTACCTAAATATGGTTCCCAATCAGAGACAATGACTAACACCTGCCTCTGATTGAGAACCATATCAGGCCAAACATAGAAATAGACAAACCAGACACACAACATAGAATGCCCACCCAGCTCACGTCCTGACCAACACTAAAACAAGTAAAACACATACGAACGATGGTCAGAACGTGATAGTACCCCCCCCAAGGTGCTGACTCCGAACGCACAACCTAAACCTATAGGGGAGGGTCTAGGTGGGCATCTGTCCGCGGTGGCGGCTCTGGCGCTGGACGTGAACCCCACTCCATAATTGTCTTAGTCCACCTCCTTAGCGTCCCTTGAGTGGCGACCCTCGCCGCTAACCTTGGCCTAGGAAACCTAACAACGGGCCCCACTGGACTGAGGGGCAGCTCCGGACTGAGGTAGCTCAGGACTGAGGGGTAGCTCGGGACTGAGGGGAAGCTCAGGACTGAGGGGAAGCTCAAGAGGAAGCTCAGGACTGAGAGGAAGCTCAGGACTGAGAGGAAGCTCAGGACTGAGAGGAAGCTCCGGCATGTTGATGGATCTAGCAGATCCTGGCTGGCTGGTGGTTCCGGCAGATCCTGGCTGACTGGCAGATCCTGGCAGACTGGTGGATCCTGGCAGACTGGCGGATCCTGGCTGACTGGCGGATCTAACTGATCCTGGAAGACTGGCGGCACTTGCGGCACTGGACAGACTGGCGGCGCTGGGCAGACTGGCGGCGCTGGGCAGACTGACGGCACTGGCGGCGCTGGGCAGACTGGCGACGCTGGGCAGACTGGCGGCGCTGGGCAGACTGGCGGCACTGGCGGCGCTGGGCAGACTGGCGGCGCTGGGCAGACTGGCGGCACTGGCGGCGCTGGGCAGACTGGCGGCACTGGCGGCGCTGGGCAGACTGGCGGCACTGGAAGAGTCTGGTTGACTGGCGGATCTGGAAGAGTCTGGTTGACTGGCGGATCTGGAAGAGTCTGGTTGACTGGCGGATCTGGAAGAGTCTGGTTGACTGGCGGATCTGGAAGAGTCTGGTTGACTGGCGGATCTGGAAGACTCTGGTTGACTGGTGGATCTGGAAGACTCTGGTTGACTGGCAGATCTGGAAGAGTCTGGTTGACTGGCAAATCTGGAAGAGTCTGGCTGACTGGCAGATCTGGAAGAGTCTGGCTGACTGGCAGATCTGGAAGAGTCTGGTTGACTGGCAGATCTGGAAGAGTCTGGCTGACTGGTGGATCTGGAAGAGTCTGGCTGACTGGCGGATCTGGAAGAGTCTGGCTGACTGGCTGCTCCATGCTGACTGGCGGCTCTGGCTGCTCCACGCTGACTGGCGGCTCTGGCTGCTCCATGTAGGCTGACAGCTCTGGCGGCTTCTTAAGACTGGCAACTCTGGTTGGCTCCGTGCAGACTGGCAGCCCCTTGCAGACTGGCAGCTCCTTGCAGACTGGCAGCTCCATGCAGACTGGCAGCTCTGGCTGCTCCATGCAGACTGGCAGCTCCGGCTGCTTCATGCAGACTGGCAGCTCTGGCTGCTTCATGCAGACTGACAGCTCTGGCTGCTCCATGTAGACTGGCAGCGCTGAACAGGCGGGAGACTCCGACAGCGCAGGAGAGGAGAAAGGCTCCGGCAGCGCTGGAGAGGCGAGGCGCACTGTAGACCTGATGCGTGGTGCTGGCACTGATGGTACTGGGCCGAGGACACGCACAGGAAGCCTGGTGCGGGATGCTGCCACCGGAGGGCTGGTGTGTGGAGGTGGCACAGGATGGGCTAGACCGTGAAGGCGTACTGGAGATCTTGAGAGCAGGGCTGGCACAGGACGTGCAAGGTTAGGGAGGTGCACAGGAGGCCTGGTGCGTGAGGCTGGCACCATCTTCACCAGCCGACTAACACGCACCTCAGGACGAGTATGAATCGCTGACCCAGGTGCCATCAAATCCCAGACACGCTCCGTCAGGCGAATTCCATGCTTAACGCACCAACACAGCAACTCCCTCATTTCTGTCTCCTCCAATTTCCCCATTAACTCCTTCACAGTCTCTGCTTCGCTCACCTCCAACACCGGCTCTGGTTCTGGTCTCCTTGGCTCCTCACGATAAACAGGGAGAGTTGGCTCAGGTCTGACTCCTGACTCTGCCACACTCTCCCTGAGCCCCCCAATACATTTTGGGGCTGACTCTCAGGCTTCCTTCCGCGCCGCCGTGCTTGCTTCGCCAACCTCATTCTCCGATAACCTTCCGCGCACTGCTCCATCGAATCCCAGGCGGGCTCCGGCACTCTCCCTGGGTCGACCGCCCACCTGTCTATCTCCTCCCAAGAAGTATAGTCCATACTGTACTCCTCTTTGGGCTGCTCCTGTTGCCTCCTCTCCTGCTGCACCTTGGGGCGGCTACACTCCCCTGGTTTAGCCCAGGGTCCTCTCCCGTCGAGGATTTCCTCCCAGGTCCAGAATTCCTTATTACGTATCTCCTGCTGCCGCTGTTGCTTCTCCTGCTGCTCCTGCCTGTTGACACGCTGCTTGGTCCTGTTGTGGTGGGTGATTCTGTAACGATTCTCTTCTATCTCCTCCTCTGATGAAGAGGTGGAGGAACAAGGATCGGACCAAAATGCAGCGTGATGATGATTCATGATATTTTAATGAAGGAAAAAACTATACATGAAGAAACTACAAAATAATGAAATGTGAAAACCAAAACAGCCCTATCTGGTGCAAACACAAAGACAGGAACAATCACCCACAAACCCAACACAAAACAGGCTACCTAAATATGGATCCCAATCAGAGACAATGACTAACACCTGCCTCTGATTGAGAACCATATCAGGCCAAACATAGAAATAGACAAACCAGACACACAACATAGAATGCCCACCCAGCTCACGTCCTGACCAACACTAAAACAAGGAAAACACATACGAACGATGGTCAGAACGTGACAAGTTGAGAACAAGTTCTCATTTACAATTGCGACCTGGCCAAGATAAAGCAAAGCAGTTCGACACATACAACGACACAGAGTTACACATGGAGTAAAACAAACATACAGTCAATAATACAGTATAAACAAGTCTATATACGATGTGAGCAAATTAAGTGAGATAAGGGAGGTAAAGGCAAAAAAAGGCCATGGTGGCAAAGTAAATACTATATAGCAAGTAAAACACTGGAATGGTAGATTTGCAGTGGAAGAATGTGCAAAGTAGAAATAAAAATAATGGGGTGCAAAGGAGCAAAATAAATAAATAAATAAATGAAATAAAATAAATACAGTAGGGAAAGAGGTAGTTGTTTGGGCTAAATTATAGGTGGGCTATGTACAGGTGCAGTAATCCGTGATCTGCTCTGACAGCTGGTGCTTAAAGCTAGTGAGGGAGATAAGTGTTTGCAGTTTCAGAGATTTTTGCAGTTCGTTCCAGTCATTGGAGCAGAGAACTGGAAGGAGAGGCGGCCAAAGAAAGAATTGGTTTTGGGGGTGACCAGAGAGATATACCTGCTGGAGCGCGTGCTACAGGTGGGTGATGCTATGGTGACCATTGATGACATATATTTGACATTTGTATCTTGAAGCATAATCGAGAAATAATTTATTAAAGTTGGAATATTGGTGACACTTTGACCTTACCGAGGCCTCCTTTAAGACTCCATCATGTTTCATCGTTAGGTACTACAAAGCAAATATTTGTGTAATATGAAGGTTTACCGCTTGCTCTGTAATATTTGTAGTATTTTGATTTCAATAAAACTTGTCATACATTAATTTATGAAAATAAAAAAATATGTGATTTTTGATTTAGCAATTTGTTCAATATATTGTTAATATAATATACTTTACAGGCATATCAAACTTCCAGAGTGGGATCTCTGCCTACTACTTTTAGAGTTATGATCCAATTTGCAAAAGCATTACCAACAGAGTGAATGTGAAAATGGATTCAAAATGGTTGCCCTCTGCTGGTGATTTGCAGGATGTGCAATGATACAAGTAATCGGAGGGCTGTGATTGGTTACATTGCCAACTATGCCAATTTCTCTGTATAAAATGGGATTTAAGTTGAAAACCAGAAGATATCCCACTCTGGAACTTTGATATGCACGGAGAGTATAGTATGTTCAACGATATACAGAAATATTAGCCAAATTAAAATGCTTATATTTTCTATATTCATAAATTAATGTAAGCAAACTGTAATTTAAATCAATACCACTCATATTACAGAGCTAGCATTAAAGCTTCATATGACACACATTTTTGCTTTGTAGCACCTACAGATGAAACAAGGAGGCCAAAATGTTTCAAATGTTCCAACTTCAATAAAGTAATCTCAAATTATTAATTTACAAATGTCAAATATATTTCCATAATCCTTCCTCTAAAGTATCCTTCTATGGATAAAATGTAATGAAAACCAAAAACAACATGGTCTTTTTTTGTTCTAGTTTTGTGAGGAATCACCCCATAACAAGGCTGTTCAACTCCCCTGAAGGCACACAAGGCCACATACATTCACTGATGGATAGACAGGTCTGTCTGTTGAACAATGAGGAATAAAAAAACAAGTGCTAAAGGCTTAGCCTGGTTTCTTCATGAAAACTTTTTTGGTAGCACTATCAATAATTAAAAAAGACATCAACAAGTTATGGCGAAGATGGTATGAGTGGGAGTTGAAATATAAAAGCAAGGCAACAATTAGCCCCAAGCCAAGTATAGATATAGAGTGTATAATTCTGTAAGTGTAACATAAAATGTTAAACGGAATTTATTTGTCAAACTTTAAAATGGCTTTCAAGGGATAGTTCACCCAAATTATATATATACCGTACCAGTCAAAAGTTTGGACACATCTTTTCTTTATTTTTTACTATTTTCTACATTGTAGAATAATAGTGAAGACATCAAAACTATGAAATAACACATATGGAATCTTGTAGTATCCATAAAACTGTTGAACAAATGACAATATATGTATATTTGAGATTCTTCAATGGAGCCACCCTTTGCCTGGATGACAGCTTTGAACACGCTTGGCATTCTCTCAACCAGCTCCATGAAGTAGTCACCTGGAATGCATTTAAATTAACAGGTGTGCCTTGTTAAAAGTTAATTTGTGGAATTTCTTCCCTTTTTAATGCATTTAAGCCAATCAGTTGTGTTGTGACAAGGTTTGGGTGGTATACAGAAGATAGCCCTATTTGGTAAAAGACCTAGTCCATATTATGGCAAGAACAGCTCAAATAAGCAAAGAGAAGCGACAGTCCATTATTTTAAGACACGAAGGTCAGTCAATCCGGACAATTTCTTCTAGTGTAGTTGCAAAAACCATGAAGCGCTATGAGGAAACTGGCTCTCATAAGGACCGCCACAGAAGAAGAAGACCTAGAGTTACCTCTGCTGCCGAGGATAAGTTCATTAGAGTTAACTGCACCTCAGATTGCAGCCCAAATAAATGCTTCACAGAGTTCAAGTAACAGACACATCTCAACATCGACTGTTCAGAGGAGACTGCATTAATCTTGCCTTCATAGTCGAATTGCTGCAAAGAAACCACTGCTAAAGGACACCAATAATAAGAAGAGACTTGCTTGGGCCGAGAAACAAGAGCAATGGACATTAGACTGGTGGAAAACTGTCCTTTAGTCTGATAAGTCCGAAAAACAACCGCTGTTGTTTTGTGAGATGCAGAGTAGGTGAACGGATGATCTCCGCATGTGTGGTTCCCACAGTGAAGCATGGAAGAGGAGGTGTGAGGGTGCTTTGCTTGTGACACTGTCAGTGATTTATTTAGAATTCAAGGCACGCTACCACAGCATTCTACAGCGATACGCCATCCCATCTAGTTTGTGTTTAGTGGGACAATAATTTGTTTTTCAACAGGACAATGACCCAAAACACACCTCCAAGCTGTGTAAGGGCTATTGACCAAGGACAGTGATGGAGTGTTGCATCAGATGACTTGGCCTCCACAACTACCTGACATCAAACCAATTGAGATGATTTGGGATGAGTTGGACAGCAGAGTGAAGGAAGAGCAGCCAGCACGTGCTCAGCATATGTGGGGTCTCCTTCAAGACTGTTGGAAAAGCATTCCAGGTGAAGCTGATTGAGAGAATGCCAAGAGTGTGAAAAGCTGTCATCAAGGCAAAGGGTGGCTACTTTGAAGAATTTAAAATATAAAATATATTTTGATTAGTTTAACACCTTTTTGGTTACTACATGATTACATATGTGTTATTTCATAGTTTTGATGTCTTCCCTATTCTTCTACAATGTAAAAAGTAGTCAAAAATAAAGAAAGTGTGTCCAAACGTTTGACTGGTACTGTGTCCATTGATTATTGAAGAATATAATTAATAAATGCCTCGTGAGCTTAGTTCTCTCATACCCCATCAGAACCTAAAATATAAGCTTTTTTATCCATTGTTTGTAAATTATGTAATTGTAAACTAACACTGTATAGCCTCAAAACATGGTTAAAACTATAAATTGAATCATATGGCTGGTCAGTCCTTGCAACCATAGTTCTGTTCATCAGATCAGTGCCAGGGCTTGCCCCTTTAACTCTCTCGCTTTAACACCTTTAAATGTCTTAACACCCCCCCTAATGTTGTGGTGCATCTGATCATTAACTACAGTTTATGCAGCAATGTGTTAATATAAACAACCAAATCAAATTTAAGAATGAATCAGGACATTTTAGAGCCACCATTTTAGGCCACTGGGGTTATTAATTTGTAAAAATATTCAAGGAGTGCTACAGACACCAATTCCCAACATCATTTGAGGATGAACATATCCCATGATCAAAAGGCAGACTTTTATCACTCGCTCTAACCCTTTGTCTAATGTCTCCTGTCTAAGGGCTTACTCAGTGATAGAGATCAAGAGATTGCTGTCAAAGGTGTTTCTGATTCCAGCTTTTAAGAATGAGTCAACTCCGCTGGACTGATATTTCAGTTCCTACCTTCTGGCAACTCCAGTAGAGTACTTGTCGATCTGAATATGCTAATTTTGTCCTTTCCGCACATCAAACATTCATGTGGATGACGGAATTTACAAGGATGTTGGTGAACATTTATGCTTTTACAATCATAATAGACAACATGATTCGTCCTTCCATCAAACAGAAAACATATTGGCTTTGAAGAGTGTAGTGTCATTATATATTGAGACCTGACAGTTTCAAGGATTCCTTGCATGTGTCAGACACTGTGTTGATTAATTTATCAAGAGTGTTTTCTCACAATTATTCCCTCAAAGGATGAGTATTAATATCCAGTGACTGGGGCACAAGACCTTGTTTTATTGTTAAAACCCAACAGTTCCTCACAACATTTGCATCGTAATGACTGCCTGATAAATTAGAACTAGAATGACACACTAAACCCAATCTCCATAATGAGATTTATGGGGGAAAGTGTCATCTTCAATGTTTTAGCATGTGCAGAATGGGTGCAGTGCTGGGGAATGTGTCAAAGATACAGTTGATTTATTCAAATATGCATCAGTATGCTTTGCGTTGCCTTAAAGGCACACAAAGATAAGAGCCATGCAGAAAACAGAGAAACTGTGAAAATAACCCCCTGTCTATTACTGGCTGCTCAGCTATTGCACCATCTTTTTATTTGATTTTTTACTTTCCCTCTCTAAAAAATATTTCTGAATGCTTGTTGAATAGCCAATGATATGTGTTTTCTTTTCCTCATTAAAGGCACAATCTAGAATACTTCCTGTTGACCAATTTGTCGATGGTCATTTAAATTAATGCCTCATGAGTAACCTCTCAAGCTTACCACTTTGCAAGGATTTTGCACCTATATGGCTACTGTATGTCTGGATAAAAGTCAATATAGGGCCATGGGAAAAAATAATAGGAAAACCTTATATTCAGAGAAAGCTAGGGAGCTGTTAAATACAATGGACTGGTCCATATTTGTGTGACTTACACAATTGGCACCCCACATGGTCAAAAACAACATAAAATATAGCTACAAGTATTGTAGCAATGAAACAGGGTGCTGGCTTTTGAGCAGGCTGAAGAAGTGGTTGCATGGAACATTCTATATGGACCCATGACCCATGGGTTCTATATGGACCCACACCACTATGCGAAGTTCATAGGAGCATATTAAATTAGGAGTCTATATTTTTAGCAAATGAAGGCATAGATACATTTTTCAACCATTTTCCGTCTTAAAAATTATGTAAAGGCTTTCATTTCTGGAAACAAAAAGGTATCAGAAATAAATCAAAACACAATGTAAATGTTTCAACCATGCCAACTAACACTTACAGTGCCTTGCGAAAGTATTCGGCCCCCTTGAACTTTGTGACCTTTTGCCACATTTCAGGCTTCAAACAAAAAGATATAAAACTGGATTTTTTTGTGAAGAATCAACAACAAGTGGGACACAATCATGAAGTGGAACGACATTTATTGGATATTTCAAACTTTTTTAACAAATCAAAAACTGAAAAATTGGGCGTGCAAAATTATTCAGACCCTTTACTTTCAGTGCAGCAAACTCTCTCCAGAAGTTCAGTGAGGATCTCTGAATGATCCAATGTTGACCTAAATGACTAATGATGATAAAAACAATCCACCTGTGTGTAATCAAGTCTCCGTATAAATGCACCTGCACTGTGATAGTCTCAGAGGTCCGTTAAAAGCGCAGAGAGCATCATGAAGAACAAGGAACACACCAGGCAGGTCCGAGATGCTGTTGTGAAGAAGTTTAAAGCCGGATTTGGATAGAAAAAGATTTCCCAAGCTTTAAACATCCCAAGGAGCACTGTGCAAGCGATAATATTGAAATGGAAGGAGTATCAGACCACTGCAAATCTACCAACACCTGGCCGTCCCTCTAAACTTTCAGCTCATACAAGGAGAAGACTGATCAGAGATGCAGCCAAGAGGCCCATGATCACTCTGGATGAACTGCAGAGATCTACAGCTGAGGTGGGAGACTCTGTCCATAGGACAACAATCAGTCGTATATTGCACAAATCTGGCCTTTATGGAAGAGTGGCAAGAAGAAAGCCATTTCTTAAAGATATCCATAAAAAGGGTCGTTTAAAGTTTGCCACAAGCCACCTGGGAGACACACCAAACATGTGGAAGAAGGTGCTCTGGTCAGATGAAACCAAAATTGAACTTTTTGGCAACAATGCAAAACGTTATGTTTGGCGTAAAAGCAACACATCTCATCACCCTGAACACACCATCCCCACTGTCAAACATGGTGGTGGCAGCATCATGGTTTGGGCCTGCTTTTCTTCAGCAGGGACAGGGAAGATGGTTAAAATTGATGGGAAGATGGATGGAGCCAAATACAGGACCATTCTGGAAGAAAACCTGATGGAGTCTGCAAAAGACCTGAGACTGGGACGGAGATTTGTCTTCCAACAAGACAATGATCCAAAACATAAAGCAAAATCTACAATGGAATGGTTCAAAAATAAACATATCCAGGTGTTAGAATGTCCAAGTCTAAGTCCAGACCTGAATCCAATCGAGAATCTGTGGAAAGAACTGAAAACTGCTGTTCACAGATGCTCTCCATCCAACCTCACTGAGCTCGAGCTGTTTTGCAAGGAGGAATGGGAAAAAATGTCAGTCTCTCGATGTGCAAAACTGATAGAGACATACCCCAAGCAACTTACAGCTGTAATCGCAGCAAAAGGTGGCACTACAAAGTATTAACTTAAGGGGGCTGAATAATTTTGCACGCCCAATTTTTCAGTTTTTGATTTGTTAAAAAAGTTTGAAATATCCAATAAATTTCGTTCCACTTCATGATTGTGTCCCACTTGTTGTTGATTCTTCACAAAAAAAAATTATTACAAACTTTATGTTTGAAGCCTAAAATGTGGCAAAAGGTCGCAAAGTTCAAGGGGGCCGAATACTTTCGCAAGGCACTGTATATATTTTTTTATATATATTTTTTAACCTTCTGTAAGTCTAAGAAATATTGCCTTGTATATTGTAATTCCCTAAACAAGATATATTTTCTAATTTCTCTTCCTCATGAGAAGAGAGGATAATTAAAGTTCACTGAAGTAACAAGTAATGGTAGATGTGCCAATTGCTTATTGTGATTTAACTGATGTCCAATTTGTTTATTAATTATTAAGTGCTTAAAACCCGGTAAAAATTGGTAACGGAATTACCAAAAAAACTTACTGCAAGTGAATTGGCTACAATGGGAAATCATAATAGCCACAAACCCCAGTTGGGTCACCTGCTACTGGTCTCCCTTTCACTGGCATACTGCTATGTTCAGCATGTCTGTTTTCTTTGTCTTTGTGTAGTCTGATGGTAAAGCCAAGAGTATTAAGTGTCTGGACATCCCCTCCCTCTCTTTCGCTCTCTCTCTCTTAATGTCACCTCTCCCAGCTCTTACTAACACCTTCCCAAGAGCCTCCTCTTTTTCCGGGTCCATCTGTGGACATTAACTTCAAGGCCAGGGTGGACTGACCAAATTTCAACTACTTTTCAACTTCCACGTAACCAGCATCCTTACCCACTGAGCACCGACCGACACCAGATGTTCAAATCTGAACCTATCATAGACGTATGTTTCACAAGTTTGGATATCACAGTACAGTGAATAGAGCACAGTAGAATACAGTATATTACAATACACTAGTACAGTACAATAAAGCAAAGTAGAGTATTGTACTGTACAGTAAAAGTATATTATATTGTAGTGTACTCTGCTATACTGAACTATACTCTTCTTTACTGCACTGAACTCTACTCGACTGTACTCTACTGTACTCTACTCCACTGTACTGAACTCTACCCTACTCTGCTCTGATTTATTGTACTGCACTGTGCTCTGCTGTACTGCGCTGTGATGTCCCAACTTTTGAAACACGAGAATGACTTTTGTATCCATAATTATGCATTTCTGTAAAACAAAAGATAAAATAGTACATCAATAACGTTATTACACCACAACAAAGCTACAATACAAAATGTATAATACCGCCATGCAGCAATATTACAATGCACGTGTGTATAGAGTGCGTGTGCCAGCGTTTGTGTGCGTATGTGTGTGTCTGTACCTGTGTGTGTCTCTTCACAGTCCCTGCTGTTCCATAAGGTATATTTTTATCTGTTTTTTAAAATCTGATTCTACTGCTTGCATCAGTTACCTGATGTGGAATAGAGTTCCATGTAGCCATGGATATATATGTAGTACTGTGACCCTCCCATAGTCTATTCTTCACTTGGAGATTGTGAAGAGACCTCTGGTGGCATGTCTTGTGGGGTATGCATGGGTGTCCAAGCTGTGTGCTAGTAGTTTAAACAGACAGCTCGGTGCATTCAGCTTGTCTCAGGGCTATAGTTGAACTGAACCACAGACTCCAGGTTGTGGCCTCAAATAAAAGACATGCTTTGTAAACAAAAGGTGTCGGGCCCTTCCCAACAATGCAGAGAGAAAAAAATAAAATTAAAATAAAGCAATAATTCAGTGATTTTAAATATTTAGATATTTGTTTTGTCACCTTAAAAACAGTCTATGGCCAATGCAAACAAATGCTAATATTAGCATTTTTCAGACCACTTCCTGTACGTAGTCACTCCTTGTTCACAGCTATGGGTGCCAAGTGCTTACACTCCCCTGTTTAGCATGTTTTAAGAAAGGGAGATTGACTTACATGGAGTTTTAGTCCAAACATACTTTTAGCGTTATTGGCATGCAGCTAGTTTCACAAATTATTGCAGTCACTCCTCACTGATTTCAAGGGAAGGAAACAAATATCTAAATATGTAAAATCGCTGAATATCCATATAAGATTCCAACTTAATAGACAGAATAAATAAGGTTCCCCCTTTCCATTTGATTAATTTCTCGCTTCAACTGCCAATCAGCCAAATCATACACACAACATTTAATGCCAACTTCAGTCAAAAATGTGATTTTCCTGTGATTTATATGTATTTCCACAATATGAAGTTGGAATAATACTGTGAAATTGTGAAAATGATGATGCCCTTTTATTGTAAGAGCTGTTTGAAAAGACCATCTGGTGAGATGGAGTTTTGGCATGCCTGGTGACATTACCAGGTGGTAAATTGAGTTAATTGACCAATAAGAAAGAGAGTTCCAAACCTCTTTGCCAATAACAGTTTTCCTTTCCCAATCAGACCACTCCCAGACAGCCCCAGCTACATTCTTGTTTGAGAAATTGTTCTTTGTTAAGAAGCTATTTTGTTTCTTTCTGACCATTTTAATTGGAAAAAATCACATTAACGTACTTCACTGTTACCCAGAAATGATTTGATATTGAGGTAAAAATGGCTGCATTGAACCTTTAATATAATTGATTGACTAAATTAGAAATGATCACATTGTGCCATTGCAATTACCTCAAAGCTACAATCAGCCTGTTCTTACCTTAGATATATCATCAATATCCATAGATCCATAGAAACATATACCAGCATCAGTTAGTTGTACACTGGTTCATATTATTATATTGCAACTTTATTTGTGACTTAATTTGAGGAGAAGGACATGAAATTCAATTGCCAGTGAATGAGAATGGTTCTCACCATGGATAGTCAGCTCTTTATGTCAGAAATGCATAATCCTTCCAGCTCAGAAGTCAAAATGCTAGGATGGTGGTTTATTATATTTGTCATGTTTCATTTGAAGAGCATCCTGATTATACAAAGAACATTGGCCTACATCTACTGTAAACATGCATTATAATTATTTTGGCACAAGCAATTTGTTCGCATTTTGCTAAGATAGATAAATGACTGTGTGTGAATGAAACTACAACATGTTATGGTACAAAATACACATCAAATACACTCCCCTCCCTATGTATTTGGACAGTGAAGCAAACATTTTAAGTTACTCCAACATTTTGGATTTCAGACCAAATGTTTCATAAACAGTACAGAATGTCACCTTTCTTTGAGGGTGTTTGCATGCATATCTGTTTTACTGTTTAGAAATGAAAGCACTTTATATATCCCCCCATTTGAAGTATTCATAAGATATGGACAAATTAAAGTAGTCAAAGGTTTAGTACTTGGTCCCATATTCCTAGCACCCTATGACTACACTAAGCTTGTGACTCTACAAACTCATTGGATGCATTTGCAGTTTGTTTTGGTTGTGTTTTGGGTTGTTTTTCCCAATATGAACTGAATGGTGAACGATGACTTTAGTCATTTTCTTTCCAAGTGAGTAGATACATTTCTGAACATTTCTAAATTAATCTTGATAATGCCATGATTAAGAAAAATCATGAATGAATCATGAATAATGATGAGTGAGAAAGTTACAGAGGCTACAATTAAACATGCTAACCTCTCTCACCATTAACAATAACAGAGAGGGTTAGCATTTTACAGGGGTATGATCTTTGTTGTTCTGTAACTTTTTCACTCATCATCATTCACAATTAATTCATGCTTATCCTTAATCACTATATCATCCCCATCAGAAATATTTTCCATTCTTACTTACTGGGGCTGAGCTCCCTGCCATCCAGGACCTCTATATCAGGCGGTGTCAGAGGATGGCCCGAAAAATTGCCAAAGAATTCAGCCACCCAAGCCATAGACTGTTCACTCTGCTACCGTCCGGAAAACGGTACCAGATTATCTGCTCCAAGACAGCTTCTACCCCCAAGCCATAAGATTGATAAATTGTTAATCAAATGGTTACCCGGACTATCTGCATTGATCCTATGTTGGACTGACTCTGACACACACACACACACGCACACGCACACACACGCACACGCACCCCACACACACACACACACACACACACACACACACACACACACACACACACATACACACTACATTAACACACACATGCATTCTGATGCCACACAACCGCACACACATTATCATCTATCCTTGTGCCTAGTCACTTTACCCTGCCTTCATGTACATATCTACCTCAAATACCTTGTACCCCTGAACATTGATCTGGTGCTGATACTCCCTATATAAAGCTTCCTCGTTTTGTATTTTATTCCTCTTGTGTTATTATTATTATTATTACCTCTGTAAGTGTTTCACGGTAAAGTCTACACCTGTTGTATTCATGGCATGTGACGAATCAAATTGTATTTTATTTGACAAAAAAAGTGACCAAAGAATTGCACAGTACATTCACCATTAATTTCCTATTGGGCAAAACATAATCCGGGAACCCAACCAAAACAAGCTGTAAATGCATCCACATTTTTTGTCACAAGCTTGATGTAGACATTGTGTGCAATGATTATGGGACAAAATACTAAACTTTTGACTACTTTAATAACCTACACTGTATAAGTGAATAATTATGACTCCCTCAAATGGCGGGACTAGGAACATAAAGTGCTTTCATTTCTAAATAGTAAAACAGATACAGAATGTATGAAAATACACTCAAGTAAAAGGTGACATTCTATACTCTTAAATCATTTGACATTTTTGGTCTCATATTCAAAATGCTGGAGCATGAAGCAAAATTCAACATTTTAGCTTCATTGTCCAAGACATACGGAGGGAAGTGTACTTCCAAAATAGACATTTATTTTGGGAAGCACACATGGGAAGCACACAAACACAGACAGGGGTTTATTAAACCATTTCAAGCCCTGGACAATGTCGAGCGCCAATGCTTAACAAGTTTTGAAAACCGGTTTATGACTTTCCAGATGGAATAGATTTTCATCTTCCTCTTGTCTTTTTTGTCTTGGGAGTGGTTGCCTGGGGAACGTGGACAATTACTGTCCCCGTGATATAAAACACTGTGACTAGCCAGTGGCCACTGATTCTGAATGTCTAATGTCCTCTCTCTCTCTCTCTCTTTCTCTCTCCCTCTTGCTTTCCTCCCCTCGGTTCTTTTCGTGCCGACCAAAGGCCAGAAAAGGTGCCGGAAAGGACAAAGCCAGGATTCTGCACACCTGTGGTTGGATGTGAGCCTATATTAACCTGAGACAGTTAAAATGGAGTTGCTATGGAAACTGATGATGCTGCTATCATTTGCGGAGTTCCTTGCAGGTAAGCGCCTTAAGAAATAATTCTTTAGCCTTGCCAATGATGTTGCTTGGAAGTTGTCATCCTTTTTTATTCGTAATCATCAAGGGAAAATAAATGTTAAGGCATAGAGCATTGACATTGGGAACATATGGCATTAGTGTGTTATAGGACAGGCAATGCAAAGCTTTCAGGCAGTGCCCAGACATCATCCTCCATTCACCGTTCTGACCTGATGACACATTTAAAGTCCTTAAGATGTGGATAATGGATACCGTTCTTTATTCTTTATGTTAATCCTGGTCGGAGAGAAAAAAACCCATTGAAAAGCGAGGTTGTGAGTCTAAAAGAAAGTCTCATCTAGCGCTTGAGTGCACAGTCATTCATTTAAAGTACAGCTCGATTGGTACCCTAATTGAGGCTACGCTGGTAGTACAAGAGTCCTGCTATTGATCTTGTTTTAACGAGGCTATGAAGCGGCTTAATTTCTCTCACTTACAAAATGGCAGGGTCAAACGCTATAGCCCTGTAGATGTCAGTATTTGATACTGACTGCCAGATGAATATAGATTAAATTGCTGGATGATTATCCAACATCTTTGGTCATTTCAAGAGAGAATAAGACTGTCAACCTCCCCCACCCCTACCCTCACCTTCACAGCTGGAATTTAGAGCAATTAGAATATGCTGGTAAAGCTATAGTTAGGGATTTTTAAAGCTGTTCAATTGTGTTTTTTTGTTTGACATTATTTTGTTTTTCAAATCCCGGAATATAGCTTTAAAGAGCTTAACAGCCTTGCGCACATGTTCTTACACAGCAATTAGCGCGACTCATCACAATATCCAGTGCACTTCAGTGGTTACCTAATGAGACAGTGACTCACCTTGGGATTAGTCATTTCACTATTAGACTGTATCACATATGCCCTGGTTTAGGATGTAAACATATAGGTAGGCCCTCATTTATCAAACATTTATAGAAATAAGTGTAGATTTGAGCTGTTAGTGGCAGTGCGCAAGGTTCTGATTTATGAAAGTTTCACATTTGATTTATAGGTGGCAGGTAGCCTAGCGAATCGGAGCGTTAGGATGACTAGGTGGAAAATCTGTCGATGTGCCCTTGAGCAAAGCACTTAACCCTAATTGCTCCTGTAAGTCGCTCTGGATAAGAGCGTCTGCTAAATGACTAAAATGCAATTGCGAATGTCTAAGCGTGAATTAGTTAACTGATCTGACTTGATGGTTTGTGTGCACGTGACCTGTAATTAACATGAATTATACCACAGAATTAATGAATCTGATTGGCTAGAAGGGCATTTTAGAAATGATTAGGGGGTTGAATATAATCATCAAGATGATATTCAAGGAACACAGAATCAGGATAATAAGATATAATATTATAGCTTGGTTGGGAATAAAGCTAGCATAGCTTTAATATTCAGAGAGGTCTATTTCAACTGTCCTCTGTGTTTCAGAGGAGCACAGAATGAGTGAGTAAGGTGGGTAAGTGCAAGGTTTTAGTATTCCAAGAGAGACTTGATAAGCATTTTAATATTCAAGGTCATATGCCCTATTGAGCACAGGAACACAGTGTGAGAGAGTGAGCCAGGTACTGCAATGTAGCGCCCACAATATTAACTCCACAGATTTAAATACATTGAATTCAGCCCAAATTGAGCGTGTCCCTTCTCATAAATGCCTAGGCGTTTGGATCGATATAAGTTGTCTTTTAAAACACACATTTCAGAAAACCCTACAATTGGACCCCAAGTGCCTTTCCCGCAGTTCAGAGTATTGGTAAATGACCTCTTCTCTGAGGAATGTGCGTGTTTTTTATAATTGTGTTTGGGGATTTTTGTGTTTTTTGTACTCCTGTCTTTGAAGTAGTTGTGTCACTAACTCCTTGTTATGTACTTTATATTGTTTACTGTTTTGTGAAGCAGGGCTTCGTTGCACAAGAGACATTGGTCTCAATGGGACTTTCCTGCCTAAATAAAGGTTAAATATATTTCACAGCAGTTTAGATTGTACATTGATTCTCTACACTATACATTGCTTGTTCTGTCACATAAACTGAAATTAGGTGAACATGAGAGAACTTTAGCAATCAGGTAATGGCGAAGCAATTTCTAAGTATTGTGCTTTTAAGGCCGCTCTAATAATTACAAAAATACTCAAATAGTCACAACAATACCCAGAATACTCAAATAGTCACAACACTACTCACAATGGCACCTTAACTACTCACCCATATGACTGTTAAGAGTTGTTAAGTTTGTCATTGTTCACTGTCGTTATAGCATGGTGCTCTAGGATTGCACACCACTCCTGATTACAATGGTATTTGTCTTCTTTCATTGAGCGTGCTTGCCTGGAGCAATGGAACCAATGGAATAGTACCATAAGTGTAAACTTCACCCATCTGGCACTCCAGACAGGCTCATTCATACACAAAGTCTTTTTTACTATTTAAATGCAGGTCTGTAATACACACAATGGGATTTGACCATGGCCACGTGGTGTGTAGTCCTGGGTCGTGTTCAGTAGGAAATGCAATATAAAATAATTCTCCCTATTGGACACATCCCTTTTGTTTAGTCCAAAACTGATGAGAAAGTTGTACAACACTTTTCCATCGGTCCTCATCCAACTTTTATTTCCTATAAAGCAACAATTTATTTCAGATTTTTCTTAGACCATTTATCAAGCAAAGGCAAGGAATCCATAAAACTATATACTCTGCTGTCAAACCCCAAAATTAAATCCCCAAATAGTATAATCATGCATTCTTGGAGTATGTTTTGACATATACAGTAATAAACAATGATAAATGTTACTATTAGTATAGACCACGGCAACTCATAGATGACAAATAACCCTCTTAGCAACGTAGGAGATGAAAAGGTAGGGTTATTACAGTAATTAGATGACAAATGGCATTCTCAGCAGCAATATGTTTTTGACTTTATATAGACATTTAATGGAGCAAATCAACAACGCTTTAAATTGTCATTCCTTGTGCGGAGATGTATATGATCAATGTTTTCTTTCCCCCAAAGAACATAGTATTAAGTATTGATAGCATATTCCCAGAATATAATTTACTTCCTATTACATACTGTATATGGGCCCTATTTCCTTTTATTAAATTCTGTATGGTGTGCGTGAGTGATTTGGATATCAATGTGAAAATGCAATCACACGTGACAAGCATGAAAACACATGATATCTGTCATTCGATCCACATGATACAGTATCTGTTATTCCCCCACATGACATCTTCTATTCCTTCCACTTGTTAGCCAAAGTTAATATCATAATTAAGTTTAATTATTTTGTTGTTTGTGTGAAGGCCTCAGGAAATTGGCCCCAAATGTCTCCAGTACAGGTAGACTGCCCTGAACCTCTAATTCCTACATCCCACCCCAACCTTCCTACATCCTCAGAATAACATTTGGAACCCCTCAATGAGAGACATTTAGGGTGAATCTTATCTGTCGGGACAGAGGGAAGAGATGCTTTAAAAAGCAAGATTGGCTTTTTTATTTGATGCATAAAACCCAAAGCTGAAGCGAATGGATTGGGGACCTCACAAACTACCAATACCTCCCCCACAGTCGACTTCCCATGTGGCTGTTTATTCATGCTGAGGTAAGCTCACTGAATTCATTTGCTGTCAGCCCGTATTGAATTTGAGATTAGTTTATATTTCAGCCCTCCAAAGCACCCTTTTGCTCTCCCCCTGTGCTGATGCCGGTCTTGTGTAGTCTCTGGCCCTCAGCCCCGCCACATATCATCATCTTGCAGCAGGTGAGAGATATGAGGGATGCTAGCTTTAAAAAAAATAAAGTTTCGTAATGACCTCTGTCTCTGTCTAGAGGCATTGTGCAGTAAACTTCCCGTAAGTATTCTGAGCCTGTCTACCTTTAGAAATGCAGTGTAACTTCCTTTTAAAGAATGACTGGTTTTAGCCCCTAAATAGTATTCTTATTTCTCAAAATCCCCCCCAAAAACGTTATCCATGTCAAACAATGCTGGAACACAGCACTTTTTACTTTTTGTTTTTCTTTGTTACCAGAAAGCAAGATTGAAATTATTCCTACCTCCCTACTGAGTTACTACATAAATTCCCGTTGGGCAACGGGGAAGTTTCACAGAGTTTGCATCACTTTGGACTAACCCCCCAGGCACAGCCCCGAGAACTCAATCCCATCCCATCTCATTATCCCACAGTTATTCTTCAGAACGGTTGCCATGGCGTTGCCAAAGATCAGCTCGGTTCAGCTTGGGCATACCTGTTAAGACTCATATTAGTTACGCTGATTAATTTCCCATTTAAATGAATAGAAATTGAGTTAACTTTGCACTCTGAAACCACTTTGGGATTGATTAAGAGAACAGGATAAGTATCAAGGTTATAAGAGGCTGATACTTGCTTTTTTATAGATGGTTCAGTGGGGTTGTTGGTGCCTGCATGTGTTTTTTTTCTTCACTATGAGTAAACTTATGCATGCAATGATGCATACGTAAATATCTAGTTTATAAAAATAAAAAAAGATAAAAAACATTTCAAGGGATAGATAGACATTTGTAGATAGCTTTGCACCCTCTACAAGCACTATTATTATTTGCCCCTGTTGGCCATCTATGAACGTTTGAACATCTTGGCCACGTACTGTTATAATCTCCACCCGGCACAGCCAGAAGAGGACTGGCCACACCTCAGAGCCTGGTTCCTCTCTAGGTTTCTTCCTAGGTTCCTGCCTTTCTAGGGAGTTTTTCCTAGCCACCGTGCTTCTACATCTGTATTGCTTGCTGTTTGGGGTTTTAGGCTGGGTTTCTGTATAGTGACATTGGCTGATGTAAAAAGGGCTTTATAAATACATTTGATAGATTGATTGATTGAATTAAAATACTATCAGATAGCAGATAGCATTGTTCCCTTTTTATAATTTTAATATTTGTATTATATTCCTATCATCCTCTCCCCAATTGGAGGACTTGTGTTAATTGATAACATATCACGCATGCGTGTCTAGATGCTTCATCCTAATGGTGAAGCAGAGTGCATCTTTTACGTTTTACAGCTACTGTACTCTGAGTGTGTATTCTCTGTGTTTTTTTCATCTCTGTCCTCTTGAGGCAACATGTGTGCATCGATTAGCCAAGTCATTTATCAACACGTTCACTCACTCCCTCTGTAGCAAATGTCGATTCATTTCATGATTATGTTCACCGGGGGCTTACATGGTTACGTGTTTGTGTACAGTATGTGTTTGTGCTTGTATGGAGCTCTCTGTAAGAAGTGTCCTCTGGTAATCAATCAACTTCAGCTCTGCTTCAGGGAACAAGGCTTATCTAACAAAGACTATAATTAGGTTGTCTTCCATTTTGTGTAACTTTCTCAAACGTGTTTATCCTTGAGGAGAAGAACAATCGGTGCACACAAGATCCCCGTCAAACAGCATTCTCTCTCTGAGAGTTATTCTGAGTCCCGGGAATAAACCTGAACACCCTGAGACTGGAATACAGTATCTCTTCCCCACAAATTACCTAGTGTTCTTACCTTTCTGCTGTTCTGAGAAAATGCAAATGTATCCTCAGAAAGGCAAATGTATTCTCCTTCCTAGAGGAAAGAGACATGTTTATTTCAAAGAAGTGTTGTTTGCCATAGTCCCACAGGTCATTCCTTTGCTGTTCAGATCCTGTAGATCTTTGCAGCAGTTACATTCACTCAATAGTGCTTTACTAATGAGCTAAAAAAGAAATGTCATAGTAGAATACGGTAGACGCCCCATTGTCTTTGTTGTGTCAGTGTTAACAGAGCGTTATGCATGAATACATTTATGTAAGAGATGGCATTGAAATATATTTATGTAACTATGGAAAGAATATCATGTTATTCCTACATCAAAATAAGTTGTTTTTTTTTCAACTCATGTTAATTGCACTGTCAAACCCACTCGTGGTTTTTAAGAGATAACCGGGGACTGTAGGCTATTTACATTCGTAGACTTCACGTTTTAAGGTACAATACAGCCCTGATATACCAAGTACAAAAACTGTTAATCTGCTGTCCTTTATTCAGCACACTCTCTTTGCCTCAATCTTCTGTAAGGAAATCATTTTTATGAGCTGCTAATTGTGTTGATGCGGGCTATAGCACATATGCGGGCTATAGCTCCATTTCAGTTATTTCAGTATTTTTCTCGAGGTGCAGAATTTCATAAAACATGGCAGATGCCAAACTTGTTCCTTCACATTATTGTTTTCTTTTTTGTTTCCAAAAACATTTTCTTCCACATCAACCTAATTTTGCAAGCAAAAGCTTTTTGGTTCAAAAAATACCATCTTACTCCCAAAGTTGTTGTGGCATTTGTTTCAACACTTTGTTTAATGTGCATCATCCATGAGAGAGATCATTTACATGGGATTAGTGACATACTGTAGTGGACAAACATGATGCCCTCCATGCAGTGTAGTTTAGAAATGAGTGCCACACCGACTATTGTACGTGGTGGTACAGTTTTGTCAGCAGCTTTTCTCTTTTGCTCAGGACCCTACTAAATTCAAAAGTGGTTTCTGAGTTTTCATGCTAAGATTGATATGGAACTCTAACAGGTGGGGGGCAAAACATTTTTCAAGTGCTTGTTTTAATTGATGGGCCATTCCACTTAACTGTTCTGTAACCAGTGTCTGTGAAATGGGACAGCAGACAAATAGCCAAATGATGATAATTTAGGTCAAAAATCATATTAACAGGTACTTTTTCAGGCTGATGGGCTACATCACAGCTTTATTCTCCCCCCCATTCAGACCATCCCTCCTTCTAGATAATGTTGCTGTTTCTCCTCCTGGCAGGAAACAACGTCCTGCTGAGGCCTGTGTTCACCAAACAACCAGGCAGTGTGGTGTTTCCCGTCCACCCCACTGAGACCATCAGAGAGGTGGTGTTCAGCTGTGAGGCCCAGGGACATCCACCTCCCTTCTACAGGTACCAGCTGTCACTGTTACTTCAAGTTTGGTTTTGGCAGGGTATATACAGTGTACATTTCACTTTTTTTTATCCAGGTTAGCCTTAATGAGATAAATGGAAACATATTTTATGATATCTCACATTTTACCACGGGTTACTTTAACCCTTTACACGATGGGGAATTTGCCTATATGAACAGGGCCAAATTGAAGGCTTTTTCAAATAAATAATTTAAGAAGCATGTGCATGTCCATGGTTGCAATTGAATGGGAACAGTTTGGAGATTTTAGGGAAATTCTAAGAACAAAGATTAGAGCAAAAGCCGTTCACCTGAAACAAGATTGAGTTCAAAGATTACACTGTTGATTTTATGTGCATTTGACCTTTACTGTACTTTTCGAATCCATTTGTCAATAACGACATCTGGAAATAATCAAATCAAATCAAATTCATTTATATAGCTCTTCGTACATCAGCTGATATCGCAAAGTGCTGTACAGAAACCCAGCCTAAAACCCCAAACATCAAGCAATGCAGGTGTTGAAGCACTTTGGCTAGGAAAAACTCCCTAGAAAGGCCAAAACCTAGGAAAAAACCAAGAGAGGAACCAGGCTATGAGAGGTGGCCAGTCCTCTTCTGGCTGTGCCGGGTGGAGATTATAACAGAACATGGCCAAGATGTTCAAATGTTCATGAATGACCAGTATGGTCAAATAATAATAATCACAGTTGTTGTCGAGGGTGCAGCGAGTCAGCACCTCAGGAGTAAATGTCAGTTGGCTTTTCAAAGTCGATCATTAAAAGTATCTCTACCACTCCTGCTGTCTCTAGAGAGTTGAAAACAGCAGGTCTGGGACAGGTAGCACGTCCGGTGAACAGGTCAGGATTCCAAAGCCGCAGGCAGAACAGTTGAAACTGGAGCAGCAGCACGGCCAGGTGGACTGGGGACAGCAAGTAGTCATCGTGACAGGTAGTCCTGAGTCATGGTCCTAGGGCTCAGGTCCTCCGAGAGAGAGAAAGAAAGAGAGAATTAGAGAGAGCACAGTTAAATTCACACAGGACACCGGATAAGACAGGAGAAGTACTCCAGATATAACAAACTGACCCTAGCCCCCTGACACATAAACTACTGCAGCATAAATACTGGAGGCTGAGACAGGAGGGGTCAGGAGACACTGTGGCCCCATCCGATGATACCCCTGACAGGGCCAAACAGGAAGGATATAACCCCACCCACTTTGCCAAAGCACAGCCCCCACACCACTAGAGGGATATCTTCAACCACCAACTTACCATCCTGAGACAAGGGCGAGTATAGCCCACAAAGCCCCACGGCACAACCCAAGGGGGGAGCGCCAACCCAGACAGGAAGATCACATCAGTGACTCAACCCACTAAAGTGGACCTGTTCTTCTCTGACTCCAACTTGTTCTGGAAAATATAATAAATCTTATTCTGTTTAAGACTCCACACATTGGATTTGTGTTCCATAAACTCCTTTCGCAGAAGTTGTTCCATGTAATTAGACTCAATAGCTATTCACTAAGCCACTTCAACAGCATGTAATGCCAGACAATATTGGCACCGTAGTTAAGAACTCTAAACGGGAAATTATGGGAAATTATATCCCGCCATGTGCGGCTAGCATTCTTACCTGAAAGAAAGAAATACTTTGGATATACACTGAACAAATATATAAACGCAACACGCAACAATTTCAATGTTTTTTCCTAGTCACAGTTCATATAAGGAAATCAGTCAATTGAAATAAATTATATAATCTATGCATTTCACATGACTGGAAATAAAGATATGCATCTGTTGGTCACCTTTAAAACAGCTAGGGGTGTGGATCAGAAAACCAGTCAGTATCTGGTGTGACCACCCTTTGCCTCATGCAGCGAGAAACATCTCATTCGCATTGTGTTGAGCAGGCTGTTTATTGTGGCCTGTTGGTCCACTCCTCTTCAATGGCTGTGCGAAGTTGCTGGATATTGGCGAGAACTGGACCACGCTGTCGTACACGTCGATCTTCCCAAACATGCTCAATGGGTGACATGTCTGGTGAGTATACAGGCCATGGAATAACTGGGACATTTTCAGCTTCCAGGAAGTGTGGACAGATCCTTGCGATATGGAACCGTGCATTATCATGCTGAAACATGAGGTGATTGTGGTGGTGGATGAATGGCAAAAAATGGGCTTCAGGATCTAGTCACGGTATCTCTGTGCATTCAAATTACCATCGATAAAATGCCATTGTGTTCGCTATCCGTAACTTATGCCTGCCCATACCACAACCCCACCGCCACCATGGGGCACTTTGTTCACAAAGTTGACATCAGCAAACCGCTCGCCCACACAACGACCACATCTGCCCGGTACAGTTAAAACCGGAATTCATCGGTGAAGAGCACACTTCTCCAGCATGCCAGTGGCCATCGAAGGTGAGTATTCACCCACTGAAGTTGGTTACGACATCAAACTGCAGTCAGGTCAAGACCCTGGTAAGGACGACGAGCACGCAGATGAGCTTCCCTGTTTGTGCAGAAATCCTTTGGTCGTGCAAACCCACAGTTTCATCAGCTGTCCAGGTGGCTGGTCTCAGACGATCCTGCAGATGAAGAACCCGGATGTAGAGGTCCTCGGCTGCTGTGGTTACACGTGGTCTGCGGCTGGACAAATTCTCTAAAATGACGTTGGAGACTCGTCAAAATGACGATGACTGCCCATCGCAAACACATTCTGACCATTCAGAAACCGATGGGTTGGACCAGAATGGGCCTACAAGAATCATGAATCACGTTAGTGGCTTTAATATTCTGATTGGTTAGAGAAGATTCAATCGCGGATGAATTTGTTTTGTACAATGCCCCTCATTTTGATGTCAGCACAACCGACTTATAGGATGGTAGTTTCAGACTGAATGTATGGGGCGATCCATAGAGCAGCGGAATTAAATTCAGGATACGTTATCAGGCAAATTTCCACCCTGTCTGTCTTTTTTCCCTGTTTCTTGCCTAATGATGACCCAAGATAATTGATATTTGATAAGGAAATCAGGAATTTGAACCATGGATTTAGGTTAAAAGTTGGGTGAAAGAAAGACAAACATTTCCGAAATTTCTTTATGTTTTCCACGTTAATTCAACATCATCACATTGTTTTTTGTTGTTGTTTTTTTTAACGTAGAAACAACATAGATTAATTTAGTTTGTGACCAGAGGGTTTGGACTTCACTGTCAAACTCTGCGTATTGTGTATTGTCCCTCTCCGGGAGTTGTCCCCAGTGCATTGTCCTAGGAATGTATTGATGCCCCGTTGATCACCAGCTTAAGTGATGACAAATTAAAACAGATGACAAATTATGATTTGCTTTAAAGAGCATCAGTTGCATAAGCTATTAATTTTCAATCTATCAAACAACGACGGCTGTTGTACTCTTGTCACTGTAATTAAATGCAAATTGCAAAGCCAAGCATTTAATATGCAATAGGTTGAAACGATCCCTCATAACATCAGCGTATTTGGCTGTTAATGTAGCTTGAAGATCCTGGGTGTTATGCCTAATGGGCACAAATTGAAATGAATGTACAAGATCTTATCACTTCCACTGGATAGAATACTTAAGCAATCTGTTTCTACAATGCAGCCTCTGACACCAGCCTAAAAGATGGGAACCTAATAATTCTGTCTTCAACTCACATTGAAGTCGTACACCTGTGTGTGTGTGTGTGTGTGTGTGCAGAGTGTACTCGCATGCATGCACACACACACCACATTGAAGTAAGCTGTTCCAGTGTATGAAATTAGTTTTGAAAAGTTTAGAGTCCTTCACTCAGTCTGCATCATAGTACATCAAATGGGTCCTTAGAGCTGAGAATAGAGCAGCTCTTTTTCAGGAGGCGCCAAGGACACATTAATTTAAGACATACTTAAGACTACTCCTCGACTGCTGTCACTGAAAGCCCCCTCTGAGTTGTCACCGTGGTCCCTTGATTTGTCTAGTCTGGAGCCATTCCAGCTGCAAAACCAAATCGATAAATCAATCTAATCAGCCAATCTGCCGTTAGGCACCGCTCCACTGAACAGGCCTCTCTCTCTCTCTCTCTCTCTCTCGCTCTCTCAGAAATGGAAACCTCAGGCTTATTTGACTCAAGGAGTTGTGGAATTCCAATCAGCACAAAAGGATCTAATATTCAATATAATTGTGCCTTGTCTCTGAAAGCTATTTCTCAAGAGCTCCTCATTGATACAAAGATAGTTTTTCTTGTTAGGCTTGTTTGCTCTCCTCTCTGTTCATTTTCTCTCTCCTTGACATCAAACTGTTGGGATTAACTGGATGCACTTCTCTTGTGTTCATTATTAACAGTTTTGAGGTGCGGTCAAACTGTATTTGAATAGGTTCTGTAACTTTTGATCATCAAAATTAATCAAAATCTAGAAGGAAAAAAATGGTGAAGATGAGCAATACAGTAATTCTCTTCATGTTGCACAGTGATTCAGGAAGAATAGATGTTCTAACTTACTGTAGCAAATTATTGTGAAGCACGCGCAAGACTTCAAGGTTTGGGTAGATTCAGCTTTCAATTCAGGAAATTCAGAAAATGAACTGAAAGTTGTTCAGGTTTTTCCAATTCAAATGAATTGACCACAATCCTACATCACTCAAAATGTCCAAACATCTTGACAGCTATTCACCCAAAAAGTGTTAAGGTGACCGCTTTGTTGTCATTTGAATTCCAGATTCCACCTAGCGTTGTTCTATATTCAATGTCTTTGATCGCATTACCCTTAATCAAAAGGACTGTTATTATAGGGTTAGCGTAGGGTTATCCAAGGGATTTTAAAACAAATCTGTGCTAGATTATGGTGATATTGTGCTAGATTATGGTGATATTGTTTACATGCAAGCCTCAGCCAGCAGAGTTAAGATACTGGACACTGTATCACAGGATGCTTAGATTTATAACAAATGCAAGATCACTCACCCATCACTGTGATCTATATGGTGAAGTGGCCCTCTCTTCCTACACAAATGCTGAAGCACTGGTACAGTACATCTTTGTGTACAAAGCATTGCTTGGACTATTGCTTTTTTACCTGTCCCCCTCACTAAAAAGGTAATCACAAACTGATAGTCCCCGTTCTCAGCTGCTACAATCTTTCACGGTTCCTAAGGCCAGAACTGAAATGGGAAAACTATCATTTTCGTATAATCCTTGGTGTTGGAACAAGCTGCAAAATACTTTAAACTGGGGGAGAGGGTATCGCTTGCTGAGTTTAAAGCATTGAAAGGGGAAAATGTTGTTGACCTTTGTGATTGTTTTTAATGTATCATATTGTGCTCTTGTGTTGTATTTACACGCTGACTACTTCCTGTTGACTTTCCAGGTCCCCATTGAAAAATAGATTTCTATCCTCAAGGGTCTTTTGCTGGTTGAATAAGGGTTCATTTAAAAAAAAAGTGGGTTATCATTATCATTAGGTAGGCTATAGGCTACATCCCCATGTGGCGTTTGAAAATCATTGTGGTTGGTTTAGAAATTGGTTACAATTCTTGTCCCAGGGCCTCCCTTATTGAGCAGGGAGGTCTGGCTGCTTTTGAGGAAAATAAAATGATGACAGTATTTACAGCCATTGATTTTGGTCTCATCCCATGTTTAAATTGAGCAAGGCGTGAAAGGAATTTAATGAAAACGAATTATGGTTGCAAATGAGTAATGTCTCTCACTGATTACATCCCACATCAATTATATTCAGTGTTGTTTGGAGCGACAAGCACAGGGCCTTGTGTCGTTTGTTTTAATTTGGAATTTGCCACAAATTTGCCTTGTCTTGGGTTGTGATTGCAATTTGATCATGATGAAAGTGTGTGATTATGCTATCTGACTGTATGGATCACATGCATAATGAACCAGAACTGGGCAACCTTCAAGGAAACACGAGAGTTGGGCAATAGGATATGTTGTGTTTGTGGCACTAGGGCTTGTGCAGCCTAATAATAGGATATGTTGTGTTTATGGCACTAGGGCTTGTGCAGCCTAATAATAGGATAGTTGTGTTTGTGGCACTAGGGCTTATGCAGCCTAATAATAGGATAGTTGTGAACATGATCATACACACCTCCGATAATATGAAAACGTTGGGAATGAAAGTTGTTCTTTAGGTGTCTCTCATTTTGAAATTCAATTGAAAATCGCTTAAAACATTGATAGACAATGTTTATTGCGCATTTGTGTTTTCTAGTCATTTAGCCAAATACTATACATATATGATGTGTTTTAGCACATGTAAGCTCAATTTGCATTTAATACAAGTTCCGGATTGACCGGTCAGTCCGTAAGTCTGAGGATTGTATATTTTCTACATATTTAAGGTGTTCTGTGTCTAGTAACCTCTTCCAGTTGGTCGTTGCTTTGGTGTGCTTACAATATGTGCCCACACTTGTGAATGTTTTACTTGATGTAATATTTCCAGGCATTATGATGAGATCACTAATACACATATAAGGCTCATTCTGTACATGCTAGTGGACTTTCCCTACAGTTCTCTTGTCAACTTATCCTTTTAATGCTCTTGCTTTTTCAGGTGGAAGCTGAATGACTCCTTCATTGTACCTAGATCAGGGTCACGCTATGCCCTCACTGGGGGCAACCTACGCATCAGCCATCTGAACAAAGAGGAGGATGTCGGGATCTACCAGTGTCTGGCAACCAACTCTTTCGGCACCATCGTCAGCAGAGAAGCTAGTCTACATATAGCTTGTGAGTTTTCCTCTTAATACAGTAAAGGTTTAAATGGAATATTTCTCAGTCCAAGGAAAAAGGCAGTGGATTCTATCACAAAGCATCAGTCATTAGCAACCCATGATTATGTCACTAAGTTGATCCTTTAATCCAGCTTAAACAGTGGCTTGGGACATCTGTGTGATAGGAGATGCAACTAGGGCTGTGGCAATCATGACATTTTGTCAACTGGTCACTGTCATGCAAATAACTGCCGGTCACACGGTAAATGACAGTTAATTAACATAATAACGTTTAGCCTCTCCGGGCTTCCAGGCATAGTTTACAATCCACTGATGCGGACCTTTGGAACATCTGCATTTCAAAAAATCTAATAAATCCATTTAATATAGCTTACACCATCTTAATAATACCATTATTTATTTTAGATAGATCTAAAGAAACATTGTGATATGAAGACAATGTAGCCTATTTCAGAAGAACAGAATAGCATATTCTGAGTCATCCTTATGTTAAGCTGTGATCTGGCTGTGCTGTATGGCTGTGGGCTACACTAATTCATTTAGCAGACAAGATTAGCTTATAATTCCCGTGGCATTATTTTATATTATTTTATAGTAAGAAGAATACAATTCCACATAGCTGAATAAAACAGAAAGGATATTTTCCCAAAATGATTTCCAAGGGAGTGTGCTGTGTTGATGTCACGTTCCGACCTTAGTTCCTTTGTGATGTCTTTGTTTTAGTATGGTCAGGGCGTGAGTTGGGTGGGCAGTCGATGTTCTTTTTTCTATGATTTGGTATTTCTGTGTTTGGCCTGGTATGGCTCTCAATCAGAGGCAGCTGTCAATCGTTGTCCCTGATTGAGAACCATACTTAGGCAGCCTGTTTTCACCCTTGAGTGGTGAGTGATTATATTTTCTGTTTAGTGTGTTTTGCACCTGACAGAGCTGTTTCGGTTTTGTTTCTTTGTTTGATAGTGTTCAGTTGAAATAAATAACATGAACAAGTACCACGCTGCGCTTGGTCCTCACCTTCTTCCACCGACGACCGTTACAGTTGAGCAGTTATTTTAATTTTACCTTTATTTAACTAGGCAAGTCAGTTAAGAACAAATTCTTATTTTCAATGACGGCCTAGGAACAGTGGGTTAACTGCCTGTTCAGGGGCAGAACGACAGATTTGTACCTTGTCAGCTCAGGGGTTTGAACTTTCAACCTTCCGGTTACTAGTCCAACACTCTAACCACTAGGCTACCCTGCCGTTAACAAAGTGTTCATTTGAAACAGGTCCTCCTATATGCCTAATTTACAGTTATTTATGCAACGTTAGTTGCGATACAAACCTTAGGCTATATGTTTTGATTTCTAATACATTCTAAGGCTGCATGATGTGAATCTAATTATGTTTTTTTTAAAGTTGCATGAAAGGCATGAGCTCTGCTCTGTTTCTTGCGCAGTCTCTCATTCATAATTTGACAAGCACTTGATAATATTCTCATCGTCTACTAATATATGTGTGGAATCATTTTTTATTTAGAATGGCCCACAAAAACATCATTTCATCCATAGCCTGCACTCAAATAGTGATTGGAGGTTCCGTAAGGTTCCGGTTTTAATATGCCAGGTAAGCTACATCGGTTGTAAAAGCAGATTCATTTGGTAATAAATATAGCAGCACCAGAAAGATGGGATCCTTTTTTAAATAGTGGCGAGTCATAAGTCTGTTTTCACAGGTCGATTGAGCAATGACTGGGCTTATAAGAACACATGTTTCATTAGACTCTGTAGGCTATGTGCTCTCCAACCATGTTCCAGGGGTCCTGGGCCTTATTTGGCCACTTTAGTTGTGATACAAACTTTATCAAAACATATAGGCCTACAGTATGGGCTAGGCTACATGATGCATGCGACTATGATTTGAAAAAGTGTTGTTAGTTGCCTTGGACTGCACACGCTGGGCATCATTCACAAGTGATAATATTCTCACCCATCAGACTATTCTCAATTTAATCTTGTCTTTACATATACTAAGTAATATATGTGTGAAATTAGTTTGGATTTAGAATGGGCTATTATCATGCAACTGTCAGAACACGGGCACGGGGGAAAATACATGTAATTCATATGCACTTGAATAGCATATGGAGGAAGCTTTTCCCGCAGTTAATTTTCATGCCAGTCAGGTAGACTACTCCAGTCTTAAAGCGAAGCAATGTGCTCAATATTAGGAGAGTTGAGAAATATATATAGTCTATTGAAAACTGATAGGATCCTTCTCTTTTAGAGGCCATCAAACCTCTGTTTTCTCACGCAATTGCATAACATAGCCTGTAGAAATATAGTGCAACATGGGCTTCTAGAAATGACATGTATCAACCAGCTATAAGGAGCTGGCTCTCGCTGTGCAACAGGTTGTCCTATTCCGCTCGAACTCTGAATGCCAAAGCTCTCATGAAGTGTTTGTTTTGATTTTCAAGCTTTTGCATTGATGCCAGAGGGATTAGAGGAACAACAGAGCGCTGAGTACCAGGCCATTGGCGACTGGTTAGTTTGGTAGTCTACAAGTGACCATTAGCGACATCAGAGCGCAGTTTTGGAGAAGCCTAGTTACTGTGACTCAATGGTCACGTGGAATTTGACTGCGGTCATGACTCGTGACTGTCGGTGTGAAGGTAATACGGTCACCGTAACAGCCCTAAATGCAACAGCTCTACCAAAGAGTAGGTTTGGGATGAAGAGGGTGCGATTGTCGGGGGCCTTGACAGCAGCTATATAACTGATGTTTTACAGTCTTCATCTATCACATTTGAAGTCTTCGGCATCTCTGATGGCAAGGTAAACTCAGGGCCTCTGCTCTGACGGGAATCCCATCTAAAATGACAGCGTGAACCTCTGAGAACAGATGGTGCATCCAGATTGAATTCTGACGTCTGTTTCCTTTTAGCAGACCTAGGGATGATCCTTGTGAGAGCACCCCGGGTATTTAGCTGGCTTCTAATGGGTGCATTTGAGTCACGAGTCCCCACAAAGCAGTATATCATATTCATGTGAATCCCACCGCTGACACCAAATGTCTACACCAGGCAGTGTATCTTATTCATATTTCCTACCAATTTTCGAGGTCTGACCTGCACTGTATGTCACTGTGATTGGTCTCGTCCATTGCCTGGCTCTGACCTGGGACCTGTGGGTTTTGTCAACTGACAAGGACAAGTATCTGCGGTGATGTGTCATCCATCTTATTTGTTGCTCTTGGTATAACTTAATTAATCCTGCAGAATGATTGAACGGTGCCGGGTCAGAGGAATAATGAATTGAGGAGAAGCCTGTTTTGAAAGTCTGTATCATGTCATTTGTAAAAGACTTGGACCAGACCAGAAGCACCTGGAGTGCTTTTTTGTCCCTCTTTGAGGCTTTGATTTTTTATAAAATAGGATGTAATATAACAAAGATGTAACATATATTGAACAAAAATATAAATGCAACATACAGCAATTTCAAAGATCTGAATCAGTTACAGTCTATATAAGGATATCAGTCAATTTAAATAAATAAATTAGGCCCTAATCTACAATCTTACAAAAAGGGTTCAAAAAGGGTTCTTTGGCTGTGCCTCTGTAAAGGGTTCTACATGGAACCAAAATGGTTCTACCTGGAACCAAAAAGGGTTCTTCAAAGGGTTATCCTATGAAGAACCCTTTTAAGTTCTAGATAGCCCCTTTTTTTCTAAGAGTGTATGGATTTCACATGACTGGGAATACAGATATACATCTGTTAGTCACAGATACATAAAAAGTAAGAGCATGGATCAGAAAACCAGTCAGTATCTGGTGTGACCACCATTTGCTTCATGCAGCGCGACACATCTCCTTCGCATAGAGTTGATCAGGCTGTTGATTGTGGCCTGTGGAATGTTGTCCCACTCCTCTTCAATGACTGTGCGAAGTTGCTGGATATAGGTGGGAACTGGAACACAGTGTCATACATGTTGATCCAGAGCAACCCACAATTCTCAATGGGTGGGGCATATCTGGTGAGTATGCCATGCCATTCATCTGCCACCATCACCTCGTGTTTCAGCATGATAATGAATGACCCCATGTCGCAAGGATCTGTACACAATTCCTGGAAGCTGAAAATGTCCTAGTTCTTCCATGGCCTGCGTGCCCACTAGACATGTCACCCATTAAGCATGTTTGGGGTGCTCTGGATCGATGTGTACGACAGCATGTTCCAGTTCCCGCCAATATCCAGCAACTTCACACACAGACATTGAAGAGGAGTGGGACAACATTCCACAGGACTCAACCAACAACCTTCGCTCTGCGTGAGGTGAATGGTGGTCACACCGGATAGTGATTGCTTTTCTGATCCACGCCCCTACCTTTTTTTAAGGTACTGTATCTGTGACCAACAGATGCATATCTTCATTCCCAGTCATGTGAAATCCATAGATTAAGGCCTAATGAATTTATTTCAATTGACTGATTTCTTTATATGAACCGTAACTCAGTAACGTCTTTGAAATTGTTGAATGTTGCATTTATATTTTTGTTCAGTATAATACTATCAAGGCACAAGGCGAGACCCAGATGCAGACAGAGGAGGCAGATGGTTAGAGTCTGATATTTATTAACAATCCAAAAGGGTTAGGCAAGAGAATGTTCGTGGACAGGCAGAAGGCCAAAACCAGTTCAGAGTCCAGGATGTACAGAGTGGCAGGCAGGCTCGAGGTCAAGGCAGGCAGAATGGTAAGGCAGGCTGGAATGGAGTCCAGAAAACAGGCAAGGGTCAAAACCGGGAGGACTAGCAAAAGATAAATAGAAAGCAGGCGCACGGGAAAACATGCTGCTTGACTTGAAAACATGCAAGACGAACCGGCACAGAGAGACAGGAAACTCAGGGATAAATACACTCGGGAAAAGAAGCAACACCTGGAGGGGGTGGAGACAAACACAAGAAACAGGTGAAACAGATCAGGACATGTACAATTATTGACACCCCTGTTTTCAGTACGTTTCAATACCTCACCTTGATAACACATACAATATACTGTAGCTCAGTATTTGAATTATGTATCTTATACAGTCACTTTTGCTCATCTTTATCAAAGGTGTCAATCATTTTAGAACTCACTGTAGGTGTTGCACATGATGCAGTTGTACCATGAAAAGCATTGGTTTAAAATATAAAGTTGTAGGCACATAAGCTCTTGTGGCTACCGAAGTTGGTCTTTTGATTGGTATTTTGCTGACTCAGCGTTACCAAGATTAGTAAGATATCCGTATATAATATATCATATATAGGGTGGCAGGTATACTAGCGTTGGGCCAGTACCCGAAAGGTCGCTAGTTCAAATCCTTAGTCGACAAGGTGAAAATCTGTTAATGTGCCCTTGAGCAAGGCACTTAACCCTAATGCTCCAGGGCTGCTGGATAATGATGACCCTGGCTGTGACCCAACTCTCTGAGGGCGTCTCAGGGGGAGTTGGGATATGCAAAAAAACACATTTCCAATTCACACTATGCGTATTAATGTACATTTGTACAAATTGAAATTGTGAAATTGAACAAATATATATTTTTTAATAAAAATGTAGGCACAAAGAGTCCACCACCAGCCTGTGGGCTGAGCCATATAAACTGTGGACAATCTTTCACCATCTAATATGGGCTTAAAATATCAGAACATTTAAAGGTTGATGATTCCACTGACAATACTGTGGTGAAATGTTTTAAAAGCCTCTGCTCGTCTGTTGTGTGCACTGGAATAATCTCACTCGTTCTAGGGGCAGATTGAATTCTGTAATCTCTTTGGGATTTTTATAATTGAAAGTCTCTCGACTCTGCTGTGGTAAAATATAACATTACTCCACAGATTGTAACTGCCATATTGCAGGAATAACCTTTTAATATGTACCCAAGAGAATGAGCATGATATGCTCCAGATGCAATGTTGTTAGCTCGGTGCTTAATTATTGAATGGTGAAATAACTGTATTTAAGAAACTACACAGGATGCAATTCACTTGTATCTTAGGAGCATTAGATTTCATATCTCTTCTTTAGTTCAGCCTCACAATTGCACATCATTTGCATTTTGTTTTCCAGTGTCTGTCTGACATTACAATCCATTTCACAAGTAGATCTGATTTCTATCTCTTGTTTTTAACAAACACCTTCCTTCATTTCTATCAAGTCCCTTTCATAACATCCACATTTTCGCCTCAAGGGAAAATTACATCCTTATTTAGTTTTATAGCAATCAGAGAGTGGGGACATGAACAGCACTCACAGTTTTGGCTTGTCTAAAATATATCAGAGCTCTAGCTATCTGCATTTCAAACATACATTTTTTTTTAAACAGGAATTTATCGCACAATGCTAGAGAACAATTGTAAAGAGTTTCTCAATTAACGTTTTTGATGTCATCGTGTACATTTCTCAAACTCAATTCTGGACCTCAAAGGCAGTTCCACAGCATTTGTTGTAATCAGGGACAGATTTAGACTTGGGATGCCAGGTGGGCGCAGTTAATTGTCAGTTTGACCAGAAAACCAGCAGCCTCTTGACCTCATCGGGTAAGAGTTGAATATCCCTGCTGTAAAGTGTCTAAGTCTTGTAATATCATATTTATTTCTGAGTGCTCACTGCAAAATTGTGTGTTGCTCACTTTTTGAATAAGTAGAACATAGATTAATGAAGAGATGGGAACAGTATCATATCATATAAACTATTCAAAGCGGTATACCATAACATTTACATTTTAGGCTATGAAAGTGGTTTGAGTGGTACTTTCTACAGTAATATTACTCAATATTAAATAACTGTGAAGGACAAGCAATGACTGTTGGTTATTGCTCTCGTTCACACCACAACAAAAGTTACTCACATTCTCTTTTGATACAATCTCTTCTGATTCATTGCATTAAGTCACAAAATGCTAATTCACTTCCAATTTCATGGACCTGAAAGCACTCAAAATAGCTTGAATTAGGCAATGAAAAAGCACACAGAGGTATGTCTTTGAAAGGCTTGACAATATAATCCAGGGGTTGCAGAACAGTTTGTTTATCAGGCATGGCTGGCTTTAGTGTGTCCAGCTCATTTGCGTTTCACACTATGAGAATATTGACCGTTTTTTCTCACTTCACGGTGGTGTAGTAATATTATTAGGTGCTATAGGGAAATACTGCTCATATACAGATTTCACCTAGCTTCAGGGATTTTTTGTCAAATAAATATTTATTTTAATACTCACTTTGAGAAAGTTTTATTTTAAATGTTAATACTTTTTGGAATTATACACTGTGTTCAGTTAGTTCTTAAACCTCGTTAGTTCTGAAAACACAGGACATGTTGTTAGAAATTCCAATGTGCCAATAGTTGATTGTAAGCACTAATCTGACACTCGCTTTCACGTTGTCATAGGGAAAGATAACTTTGATGATAGCAATGACCTTCTTTAACAAAGTCATTTCAGTGGCGTCTTGAGATTTGGTTGTTTTCCAAATCCACCTAATCATGCCTCTCAAATGCTGAATACTTATGCACCTGATAAAACATAGAAACACATTTTTTAAAATTGGACTGCCTCAACAATCTAAGTGTCTAAATGTATGTTTACAGGTTAAAGGGGAATTCAAGAATATGGGAAAAAAGAAAAACAGGCCTTTATAACAAAGTTATCCCATAGCCTTGAGGACATTCATTACTGTACCTGACCTCTTTATACTTTTAATAAATCAGTGGGCTCTGTAATTCCCAATTTAAACTGCTTCCTAAAGCAGAACTAATCACTCATGGTATTCAAGACTTAGAATCGATCTAGAAGTGTTTCACATAAATCTTGCTTAGGTGGGGCACAGATGTCCCTGAAGCATCACACAGACATGGTGACATAATTCCCCAATATTATACAGACTTCTCAAATAAATTTGTTAATTGAGGCAGTGTTCTCATTAAGTTCATGTATTCATGGGGAAGTAGGTGTTACAGTACATTATTCTTCTTTCTATTTCCATTCGCTCTTGATTATGGCATTTATTATTGGTTACTTTGGTTTGCTATTTTGCAGTATAGGCTCTTAGAAATCTACAAGAGCAACAACAGCAGAGAAAAGACAGACGTGGATTGTTGTCCTATTTCCCGAGTAGGTTGTCAAGAAGTAAATGGTTGCCATACACATGCTATTTCAATCTCATAGCCGTTTAATTGTTGCTGGAACGTGTGCAATGAGGAAGGTAATGAATGAAACACAGAAAGTGATAACAATACATAGTTTCAATTAAAATCACTCATGTGTGACTTATACTTGAGGAAGGGCTTTCCGCATGCTGGAGGTGCTTGGGATTGAACAGTTCTGTAAGTACACCGGAAGAAATTATTGTCTCACAAAGTTGTCCAAAGGTGTTGGATACTGCCATTTAACCCAATGAGGTAGATGCTCAATATATTAGATAGGAACTAGAATAATAAATTATATTACATTAATATAATTCTATAGTACAATTTGTGTCCCAAAAGCTGAAATTGTAGTCCTTAGAATAATCAATGACTCACTGTTAAAAGGGAGTAGACAAAAATACATGAGCTGTGTTTGGGGCTATATCAATTTGTATCATGTCAAGTCACTGCATGGTGTTCCACACTACCAATGATAGATGAACTACTATGTCAATATTTGGTTAGATAATGGTTATAATGGCTATTGCCATTGCTTCATAAATTCAGTAGAATACTGCTTGATCATTTTGGCCTATTCCTTTTGTCTCTCTGAAACAGACTTGGAGAATTTCAAGACACAGAGTCGAAGTCCAGTGAGGGTTCGTGAGGGCCAAGGAGTGGTCCTACTCTGTGGCCCACCACCCCACTCTGGAGGTAAGAAAGCCTTTGCGGAACACCTAATGACTGTGAAAAGACCAACTAAAAACTTGTTTAAGTGGTACACTATTTCCATAAGTCATATGTAGGCCTACAATAAATACATAAATATCATGGGTATTATTTGAATGCTGGTGGTAATGATGATCGGTTCTTGGTTGGCAATGATCAAATAAAAATGTCCTTTATCAGTGAACTGTAGTCTAGAGGGCATGCGCCAAAACCAGATTGGGCAAGTATGCTATTTATTGCAACAGTTTTTGTAACAAAACCATTGGTAGAAAAAAACCCTCTTGCTTTCTATTCGGTACATGGAAATGTAATGTTAAAAGTGCTTTGTATGTACACTACGTTATCACGCACAACTTTTATCCGCAACAAGTCAATTTGATGGAAACACAGCTCTGGTGGGAAAATGCACATATGCAGATTTTTAGAATTGGATGGAAACTTTGACAAGCAACTAACCAGTCACGGAAGGGGGACTTGTAGAGAGATATTGCAAAATCCAGGCACAGCTGCTCTCTTTGCTCTTCAAGTGTTTGCAGTGCCAGTGTCTCCAGTGCATCGGTGTACCTCACATATGCAGTGCCCAGGACGATGCAGCAAGCACACTTTTGGATGTGCTCAAGCTGGTCTGAGAGGGATTGGGATAATGAGCTATTCCAAGCTGTGAAGTCAGAAAAAGCACCATCTTCTTATTTTAGTATTTACAATCTATGCACTTCTGGATCAATCAATACATTTTCGGACTGAATACAATTTACATTTCATGTCCTGAGGTTTCTTATGGCCTATTTTAACAGAATAAATGCATTCGTTATTTATTATGGAATATTTATACTATTGAAATATCAACGGTCAAAATGTCAGCCATGGCCATTCTAGTAATTATAGAATTCCGGCGCACAGAGGGTTAACGATTAACTAGAAATAACTCAAGAAGGCTTCGGGATTTGAGTGTGGCCAAGACCCAAGATGCTATACAGAGTTAAAGAGAAATCACAGTGGCACGTTTTTTCAGAGCCTGTGCATTAGGGTCCTGCTTTGTTTGCACTCATGTCCCCTACTGCTCTCTGAGTGTCTATCTGGATGACTGTGTTCAGACCCAGACCTAATGCACCTGACCTCCTTTTCCTAATGGAACTAGACTTTTTAGATTTACTCAAGGATGTAATCCCTTGTTCTCCTGCACATCTGACAGAAATCAAGGTAGCAAGCTAGCTACACACATGGCTTGCAGATTTTGTCCTCTATAAAATCTTATATACAGTTGAAGTCGGAAGTTTACATACACTTAGGTTGGAGTCATTAAAACTCGTTTTTCAACCACTCCACAAATGTCTTGTTAACAAACTATAGTTTTGTCAAGTCGGTTAGGACATCTACTTTGTGCATGACACAAGTAATTTTTCCAACAATTGTTAACAGACAGATTATTTCACTGTAT
Source organism: Oncorhynchus tshawytscha (assembly GCF_018296145.1). Lineage (NCBI taxonomy): Eukaryota > Metazoa > Chordata > Actinopteri > Salmoniformes > Salmonidae > Oncorhynchus > Oncorhynchus tshawytscha. The sequence goes on along the minus strand of NC_056444.1, from coordinate 60,262,722 downwards.
TCACTGTTTCACAATTCCAGTTGGTCAGAAGTTTACATACACTAAGTTGACTGTGCCTTTAAACAGCTTGGAAAATTCCAGAAAATGATGTCATGGCTTTAGAAGCTTCTGATAGGCTAATTGACATCATTTGAGTCAATTGGAAGTGTACCTGTGGATGTATTTCAAGGCATACCTTCAAACTCAGTGCCTCTTTGCTTGACATCATGGGAAAAGCAAAAGAAATCAGCCTAGACCTCCACAAGTCTGGTTCATCCTTGGAAGCTATTTCAAATGCCTGAAAGTACCACGTTCATCTGTACAAACAATAGTACGCAAGTATAAACACCATGGGACCACACAGCCGTCATACCGCTCTGGAAGGAGATGCGTTCTGTCTCCTTCCTGAGATGAACGTACTTTGGTGAGAAAAGTGCAAATCAATCCCAGAACAACAGCAATGGATCTTGTGAAGATGCTGGAGGAAACAGGTACAAAAGTATATTTCTCCACAGTAAAAACTATTCCTATATCAACCTAATCTTAACTATCGCTCAGCAAGAAAGAAGCCACTGCTCCAAAACTGCCTGTCACGCCCTGACCATAGTTTGCTTTGTATGTTTCTATGTTTTGTTTGGTCAGGGTGTGATCTGAGTGGGCATTCTATGTTGAATGTCTAGTTTGTCTGTTTCTGTGTTTGGCCTGATATGGTTCTCAATCAGAGGCAGATGTTAGTCGTTGTCTCTGATTGGGAACCATATTTAGGTAGCCTGTTTTGTCATTGTGGGTTGTGGGTGATTGTCTATGTGTAGTGTTTGTGTCAGCACATTTCATATATAGCTTCACGGTCGTTGTTCATTTATTGTTTTGTTCAGTTTTCTTTGTGTTTTCGTCATCCATTAAAATGATGCATTCACACAAGCGGCGTGGTAATGGGCAGCAGCAGCAGTGATGTCAGGATTTCTGGACATGGGAGCGAGATCTGGACTGTGTCACTACTTGGGATGAGATAGACAGGTGGGCGGTCGACCCAGGGAGAGTGCCGGAGCCCGCCTGGGATTCTCTGGAGCAGTGTGAGGAGGGATACCAGCGAATGGAGTCAGCACGGCGGCGCGGTAGGAAGCCCTAGAGGCAGCCCCAAAAATGTATTGGGGGAGGCACACAGGGAGTGTGGCGAAGCCAGGTAGGAGACCTGCGGCAACTTCCTGTGCTTACCGGAGAGCGAGAGAGACCGGGCAGGCACCGTGTTATGCTGTGGAGCGCACGATGTCCCTGGTACAGGTGCATAGCCCGGTGCGGTACATTCCAGCTCCTCGTATCGACCGGGCTAGAGTGGGCATCGAGCCAGGTGCCATGAAGCCGGCTCTACGGATCTGGTCTCCAGTGCGTCTCCTCGGGCCGGCATACATGGCACCAGCTTTACGCATGGTGTCCCCGGTTTGCCAACACCGCCCAGTGCGGCCTATTCCACCTCTCCGCACTGGTCGGGCTACGGGGAGCATTCAACCAGGTAAGGTTGGGCAGGCTCAGTGATCAAGAGCTCCAGTGCGCCTGCACGGTCCGGTCTATCCAGTGCCACCTCCACGCACCAGCCCTCCGGTGGCAGCCCCTCGCACCAGGCTGTCTCTCCATCTTCTGCCTACAGGGTCTCCCACCTGTCCAGCGCTGCCAGAGCCTTCATCCTCTCCAGAGCTGCCAGAGTCTCCCGTCTGTCCAGAGCTGCCAGAGTCTCCCGTCTGTCCAGAGCTGCCAGAGTCTCCCGTCTGTCCAGAGCTGCCAGAGTCTCCCGTCTGTCCAGAGCTGCCAGAGTCTCCCGTCTGTCCAGAGCTGCCAGAGTCTCCCGTCTGTCCAGAGCTGCCAGAGTCTCCCGTCTGTCCAGAGCTGCCAGAGTCTCCCGTCTGTCCAGAGCTGCCAGAGTCTCCCGTCTGTCCAGAGCCGTCAGTCAGCCTGGACCTGCCAGAGCCGTCAGTCAGCCTGGACCTGCCAGAGCCGTCAGTCAGCCTGGACCTGCCAGAGCCGCCTCAGTCCGGAGCTGCCCCTCAGTCCAATGGGGCCCTTTAGTAGGGTTGCCAGTCCAAGGTCGGTGGCGAGGGTCGCCGTTCCTAGGAGGCCACAGAAGCGGACTAAGACTATGGTGGAGTGGGGTCCATGTCCAGCACCAGCGCCGCCACCGCGGACAGATGCCCACCCGGGCCCTCTCCTATAGATTCAGGTTTTGCGGCCGGTGTCCGCACCTTGGGGGGGGGGGGTTACTGTCATACCCTGACCATAGTTTGCTTTGTATGTTTCTTTAGGGTGTGATCTGAGTGGGCATTCTATGTTGGATGTCTAGTTTGTCTGTTTCTGTGTTTGGCCTGATATGGTTCTCAATCAGAGGCAGGTGTTAGTCGTTGTCTCTGATTGGGAACCATATTTAGGTAGCCTGTTTTGTCATTGTGGGTTGTGGGTGATTGTCTATGTGTAGTGTTTGTGTCAGCACATTTCGTATATAGCTTCACGGTCGTTGTTCATTTAATGTTTTGACCAGTTTACTTTGTGCTTTCGTCATCCATTAAAATGATGCATTCACACCACGCTGCGCTTTGGTGCACTTCTTACGAAGATCGTGACATTGCCATTAAAAAGCAACGTCCTCTGGTCTGATGAAACAGAAATAGAACTGTTTAGCCATAATGGCCATTGTTATGTTTGGAGGAAAAAAGGGGAGGCTTGCAAGCCGAAGACCACCATCCCAACCGTGAAGCACGGGGGTGGCAGTATCATGTTGTGGGGGTGCTTTGCTGCAGGAGGGACTGGTACACTTCACAAAATAAATGGCATCATGAGGCAGGAAACAGGAGGAAGCAGGAGTACACCTTGTGACTGTGTCAGCGTGCACTGCCACAAGAGTCACTAGTGCACAACAAGGACACTCCTGTCGGCCAAACCCCCCCCTAACCCGGACGACGCTTGGTCAATTGTGCGCCACCCGGTTGCGACAGAGCCTGGACTCAAACCCAGAATCTCTTGTGGCAGAGCTAGCACTGCGATGCAGTGCCTTAGACCACTGCGCCACTCGGGAAGCATTTAAAGAAAATAACCCCTACCTATTAAGAAAGTATACCAGTTTCATTTGAGGACCAGGATGTTGACAGCTGTTGGTATTGCCCTCAGGTAGCCTGTTTCTGGTCTCAAGTTCAAAAATGGCTGAAAATGCATAACATTGATCTAAAATTGACCCTAGAACTAGAACTGTTGGGAGATCTGGAGAGACCGGGTCAGTCAATTACTAATATACTAATACTCTTAGTAAAAGTATTTATCTTCAACTCATTCATTTTGATTAGATACAGTGGTTGCTCCACTAAAAGTTTTGTGATTATGCTGCGGGACTTAGGTAATTTGTGGTTTAGTACGGTACCCTGCGTCACCACTTCATTGCTCCAGACCAGTGATAGGGGGAATTAGAGCGCTGATTATGCTTTTGAACACAGGGTGTGACATTGTTACTAATTTGTAAATAAAGCCAGTTTGTTATTTAGAGTTATTTACAGTGGGTTAACAGTGGGTTTACTGCCTTGTTCAGGAGCTCAAGGATTCGATCCAGCGACCTTTCGGTTATTGGCCCAACGCTCTATCTATCATTATAAAAAAACTGTTAGGTTCTAATTATCATAGTAAGAAATCGACAGACACTATGAAAGCTTAAACCAAGTTTATTCGCCCATTGGGTCAATACAGCTGCATCAGACAAAGACATATTTCACACAAGCACTGATATTTAACCCCTTCTCCCAGGCTGAGTCTCCTCCTACCATCTGAACAGCCAATGCATCGCTGTTGCTAGACAGAACCTTAGTGACATCTGTTCTTCCTCACTTCATCTGACCTGACCTCTACCCCAAAGTGCTCACTCCTCCCCAACTCAAGGCTGTCATGTTGATTGGTACCAGACTGTCTCTTCTCTTCCCAGAGGATCCCTCCCATAGGATCCCTGATGGCTAACAATAACATATCCTGACATAATGTAAACGTTATACCTTACCCTCTTCCTCAGTGACATGAATAAGTATATTTCATATTCTCAGAACCCAACAGTCCACCCTCTTGAACAATAGTTTCCTACTGTTCAACTTACATAATCTTGGAAATGACTTATAAATGAACAAACAATGATAACAACACGTGAACAAAAGATAAAACATGATTAACATTCACAGTGAGGTTTCCAACCTCAGAGACTTATGGCCTCTGTCCTATAATCACACCAAGCACACTCTTATTTCCATTTCTCATAGAACACTGATAATAAGGTGTCCAGTGGATCTGTTGCCTTCTCCCAGTTCAACCTTCTCTTTCTGGTCCCTAAGAGAGTTAAAGCACAAGACTTGGAAAGCAAAAATAAACACAAGACATAACAGCATTAATAATGTGTTAAGATATGCACAATGCATGAAAACCCTAATTTTGATAACATGACAATTCCCACTCTCTCTCTTCGCCCGACTATGCCTTCAGGATACTTTTCTGCTGAGTTTGGCAAAAATTAAAGCCATAAAAATCCTTCTCATCCTTCCGCCCAGTCTTCCCCGTCAGACCACAGGATCCAAGAGGTGTTCCCAAGCCATGTCATTCTCACTTTGCTCCCCATCACCATCTTTGCAACCTGATGGGCACGTCACCTGATAGTCACGTCGCCTGATAGGCAAGTGCGTATCCTTAATCAAGCTCACCCATTATGCAGCTGGACCTCACTTCACGTAAGAACTGTGAACCCACCGAGTAGAGACATGGCAATCTTTATCGCTGCAGGTGCTATAAGGAGTACTGTGTGTGGACCAGACCAGTGCTGTTCCAATACCCCCACCTGGTGTATCTTGATGTACACTCAATCTCCAGATTTTTACCTTGTCAGCCCGTGCACTCAGTTATCTCCTGCTCCTCATCTGCTGCTTTCACCTGAGGATATTCATGGTTCATGGGTCATTTCCTGACAGCATAGATTCCCCCTTTATGCCCAAATCACTAATTTGTGACATTTGAATAACAGCCCCCGGTACCCCCATCGGTCTCCCAGTTACCAGCTACCAAGCCATGCGGCATGAGTCCTCATAAACGGATATCCCAACAATGCTACAAAAGTAACCCCTGCTACTACTGACACTGCATATGACGCATACCTCAAACTCCCTCATTTGCGCCATATCCAATTCCATGCTGTTACCATAGCCTCCTTTAATTACTGTCCCTACAGCGACTGCAGTGAGTAACTACTGCATGGAGTCAAGTGTTCACCGGTTGTTAGAAATTGGGAAAGAGATTAATGAGTTGGAAGAATATCCAACCTAACAAAACTCTGAGTCTCAGGTTTCTTAAAAGTCTACCATAGTGTCTGAAATGCCAACACTATCGCTTCTACTCTCACCATGATCTGGGTATGTGTAATGTTCAATTTAACATAATAGTCCCTATATTGTGCACAGTTAGCTGTCCTCCCTCTCTTATGAGCTATTTCCGGTCTGAAGTTTTATTTTACAATTCCTGACATTTAATCCTAGTATAAATTCCCTGTAATAGGTCAGATAGGATCACCGCATTATTTTAAGAATGTGAAATGTCAGAATAATAGTAGAGAGAATTATTTATTTCAGCTTTGATTTCTTTCATCACATTCGAAGTGGGTCAGAAGTGTACATACACTCAATTAGTATTTGGTAGCATTGCCTTTACATTGTTTAACTTGGGTCAAACGTTTCGGGTAGCCTTCCACAAGCTTCCCACAATAAGTTGGGTGAATTTTGTCCGATTCCTCCTGACAGAGCTGGTGTAACTGACTCAGGTTTGTACACCTCCTTGCTTGCACACTCTTTTTCAGTTCTGCCCACAAATGTTCTATAGGTTTGAGGTCAGGGCTTTGTGATGGCCACTCCAATACCTTGACTTTGTTGTCCTTAAGCCATTTTGCCACAACTTTGGAAATATGCTTGGGGACATTGTTTATTTGGAAGACCCATTTGCGACCAAGCTTTAACTTCCTGACTGATGTCTTGAGATGTTGCTTCAATATATCCACCTAATTGTCCTATTCATGATGCCATCTATTTTGTGAAGTGTACCAGTCCCTCCTGCAGCAAAGTACCCCCACAGCATGATGCTGCCACCCCCGTGCTTCACGTTTGGGATGGTGTTCTTCTGCTTGCAAGCCTCCCCCTTTTTCCTTCCAACATATCGATGGTCATTATGGCCAAACAGTTGTATTCTTGTTTCATCAGAACAGAGGACGTTTCTCCAAAAAGTCCAATCTTTGTCCCCATGTGTAGTTTCTAACCGTAGTCTGGCTGTTTTGGAGCAGTGGCTTCTTCCTTGCGGAGCGGCTTTTCAGGTTATGTTGATATAGGACTCGTTTTTACTGTGGATATAGATACTTTTATACCTGTTTCCTCCAGCATCTTCACAAGGTCCATTTCTGTTGTTCTGGGATTGATTTATTTGCACTTTTCACAACAAAGTACGTTTATCTCTAGGAGACAGAACGCGTCTCCTTCCTGAGGGGTATTACGGCTGTGTGGTCCCATGGTGTTTATAGTTGCGTACTATTGTTTGTACAGATGAATGTGGAACCTTCAGGCATTTGGAAAAGTGACTTGTGTCATGCACAAAGTAGATGTCCTAACCGACTTGCCAAAACTATACTTTGTTAACTTCTTGGTGACGGGGGCAGTATTGAGTAGCTTCGATGAAAAAGGTGCCCAGAGTAAACTGCCTGTAACTCTGTCCCAGATGCTAATATATGCACAGTATTAGTAGTATTGGATAGAAAACACTCTGGATAGAAAACAAACTGTTTGCATGATTTCTGTGAGTATAACAAAACTCGTATGGCAGGTGAAAACCTGAGACAAATCCAACCAGGAAGTGGGAAATCTGAGGTTTGTAGTTTCATTTAAGTGATTGCCTATCCAATATGCTGTGTCTATGGGGCCAAATTGCACTTCCCAAGGCTTCCAGCAGATGTCAAAAGTTGTTTGAGGCTTCTATTGTGGAAGGGTGTCGAATAAGAGCTGTTTCAAAAAGTGGACTAGGCTGAGGCCAATCTCTCACTTTGGCCAATCAGTTGTTTACTGCGCGGTCACAAGGGCGCGCCGTCCCTTCTTTTTCCTCTGTAATGAATACGCTATTGTCCGGTTGGAATATTATTGAAGATGTATTATAAAAAGATCCTAAGGAGTGATTTTAAACATTGTTTGACATGTTTCTACGAACTGTAATGGAACTATTTTGACTTTTCGTCTGGATTTTGCGCTCGCGCATTGTGCCTTTGGAATAGTGAATAGTGAATGAGCGAACAAAACGGAGTTATTTGGACATAAATATGGATGTAATCGAACAAAACAAACATTTATTGTGGAAGTGGGAATCCTGGGAGTGCATTCCGACTAAGATCAGCAAAGCTAAGTGAAGATTTATAATGCTATTTATGACTTTTGTTGACTCTACAGTTTGGCGGGTGCTTTTGTGGCTGAACCTGTTCTCAGATTATTGAATATTGTGCTTTTGCCTTAAAGCTTTTTTGAAATCTGACACAGCGGTTGCATTAAGAACAAGTTTATCTTTAATTCTATGTAAAACATGTATCTTTCATCAAGGTTTATGATGAGTATTTCTGTTATTTCATGTGGCTCTCTGCAATTTCTCCGGATGTTTTCTGAACATGGCGCCAATGTAAACTGAGGTTTTTGGATATAAATATGAACTTGATCGAACAAAACATACATGTATTGTGTAATATTGAGTCCTGGGAGTGTCATCTGATTAAGATCGTCAAAGGTTAGTGATTAATTTTATCTATATTTCTGCTTTTTGTGACACCTCTCTTTGGTTGGAAAATGGCTGAATGCTTTCTATGACTAGTTACTGACCTAACATAATGATTTTCTGCTTTCGCCGAAAAGCTTTATTAAAATCAGACACTGTGGTTGGATTAACGAGAAGTGTATCTTTAAAATGGTGTAAAATATTTGAATGGTTGAGGAATTTTAATTATGATATTTCTGTTGTTTTGAATTTGGCGGCCAGCAATTTCACTGGCTGTTGGCGAGGTGGGACGCTAGCGTCCCCGAACGATCCCAGAGAGGTTAACAAGAAATTTGTGGAGTGGTTTAAAAACGAGTTTTAATGATTCCAACCAAAGTATATGTAAACTTCCGACTTCAACTTTACATAGTCTCTAGGAATGATACCATTCTACTACCACAACCTTCATTTATGAGCCCCCACAGATCTCCACCGCAGTCATATTCCATCCCACTGAACAGCCCAATGTAAACATTCTGTCTCAACCCCAGGCCAGGTCTCTCCTCTTGAACAATGATCACTCTTATGTTCCACGAAAGCTAAAAACATATTGACTTGAAAAGGAAAGAGAAAAAAAGTACATGTTTAATAATTTCACACCACCCTTGATGCGACTAAAACTGGGGACAGAACCATCCTTCCTCGTCGTTCTATACCCATGTGATGTTGGTCTCCCTGCTGTCTGCTTCATTTTCATCATTGGTTGTTAATGCAAAACACAGACTATGAGCCTTGTTTGCAATTAATTGTACCGTATCATCCAACAATTGATGCGATATAACATAAAAATTCTGATAAAAATGGTAAAACAAGAAAACAAAAAGAAACTTCATGGTTGACCCAAGCTATGATCCATTGAGTTCTCTAATAACCTCCCTGTCGGAGGACACTTAAAGATAAGGTTTCTAGAGCCTCCCTAGGTCTAATACATTTGAGCAGTGCCTCCACCCATCACCGTTTGAAAGCAACTCTCTCTCCCTGTATCCAAATCATAACTACAACATTTAATACATTATCCAACCCAAATTCAGTCCTTAGTACTTTCAGTATGACTCAAATTCAAGCTTCTCAACCTAACACACACCATCTCGGTTACAATGTACATTTATAAGTTAAACCTTTTATTGCTGGTAATAACTCTTTTCATTACAGCCCTCCTTTGTCCCTGTTTTCCTGTTGCGAGTGGCCTGGAAATGAAAGATCGGTATCTCAATGCATACTTAGTCTAAATTGTTCACAGTGTGTAGACCCCCCCCTTTCTCCCGGCACTTATCATTCTAGCGTGTCTTCTTCAGATAGCGTTACAGTTCATCTTCCCAACGGCACATGTTAACTCTTGCCTGTCACATTTGATGGCCCTTGATAATGTCCTGATTTTCAATATACAAATAGGAACATGAGAGAAATGTGTATGTTCTCTCTCCACGCTCACTCCACATGCATGGTCTCAGGACTCTGGTGCACTCCTGCCACTGGTACCCAGGTTAATGGCTCGGACTCAGATAGGAGTGTTAAAAGTCACTGTCGCGGGGATCACGTGACCCTTGAACGAGATGGCCGCGTGAACTAAGAGCTCCGCACAAGTAGTTTCCAATTCCTAATCTTACCTCCACTTCAAGTTTAAACTCCTTTAGCTTTAGTAAAAAAGTCATGGCGGCTACAAAAGGCGACACTACAGGTGACATTTTTACCCGGACTCGAGCATTAGTGACGGAAAAAGCCTCCAAGAAGAAGCTAGCTTCAGAAAAAGCTAGCGCCATTAGCCAGGAGCAAGAGGACCCGGGCCCCCGCCCCCGAGGCCCAACGAATGCCAACCTCGCACTCTGTCGAAGACATCCTTTCTGAGTTGAGATCCCAACGTACAGAACTCAACATTAAATTAGATGCCATTAACTCTCCGCTCAGTGTGATAGGGGGCAAGGTGACAATCCTGGAAAACGCTTTGCCTGACATCAACAACAAGAACCATAAACGCGGGGCACCTGGACGAGGCAGAGGGGCGAATCCTATCCATGGACAACTTATTGACAGATGCCATGGAAACAATAGCATATGCTAAAATAGAGCATCTGGAAGAGAAAACAGAGGACCTGGAAAACGGGGCGAAGGAATAATTGTGTTCTATTAAATTTGGGCAAAAAAGAAGAGGGAAACATGCCACTGATCCGCTACCGGCAAGACAAACTTCCCGAGTGGTACACCTGTCCACTGACGGGCCCATAGAGCTCACCGAGCACTGAGGCCCCCACCAGCAGCCAGACAACCACCGCGCCCAATCACCATACGATTCCTGAGATTCACCGACAAGGAACGAGTCCCACAGGCGGTCGAAAATCAACACCATCACAGTGGGGAAACGCCAAACTCACTTTACAACAGGACCTGTCAGCTGGAATACCCTGAATGCGCCGTGAGTTTGACGAGGTGAAGAAATACTCCATTGACCGAGGCATCTTCAGGGGATTCAAATACCCAAACGAGCTCAGGATTCTTCACCAAGGAGCCCTGCGACACTTCAAAACTCCCGAAGAGGCAAAATGTTTTTTGAAAGACCATCCTGGTCAATGAGAAATGGACCAATGACTAAATGTGATTAATGCTATTACTAAAGGAGGTAAGACAACATATAGCCGATATCCAAAGACCCACCCGCCCCGCTAAATGTCATTATAGCCGTCCAATCTATATTTATTTTCCTTTAGCTGAGAGGGATAGGCTCTATAGCCTAACCTAGGCCTACTAACGTTTCAGCCTACTTTTATTTCCCACTTTTTGTTGTTGTTATTACTATGTCCCTTGTGGGAGGTATATGTAGGCTGGGCTATTGATTTTATTTTCTCCCTCTTTTAATATGGTCTGGACGTGAGCTACGTTGTCATTTACTCAATGCGGGGCGGAGAGGATGAGGCATTTCTTTGGTGGGGAGGGGGAGACGTTGTGCGTTGCTAACTGTTCCTGTTTTTTTTTGTTTTTTTTTCGGAACACAGAATTGAGACTGAGCGGCGGTGGTCAATAGATCCAACGGGATGTGTCGAGTTGTTTGGGAACTCAGCTGGGGTGTTCAGAGAATTATTTTATGTACACCATTTATTTTCCTTTTATGTGAACGCAACTATTATCCACTTTTACCCAGAGATGACTTGCACTAAAGTTTGATTACTGTTCGATGACTAGTACCTTAAATCTATTGACATGGAACTACCATGGTCTAGGTCATGCAATAAAACGGAAAAAGATACTATGTGCTCTAAAAAAAGGAAAAAGCAGACATCGCGCTATTACAAGAGACACACCTCTGTGATGCCGAACATGCCAAACTCCGCAGAGCTTGGGTGTATTTCTCATCTTTCAAATCAAACAGTAGAGGCACAGCCATGCTTATCCATAAGAATGTTCCATTCATAATTGACAAAAACACATCTGATCCGGAGGGGAGATTTATTTTGATAACTGGGTCACTGTATGGTCAACCAATTACTATCTTAAATATATACGTCCCTAACACAGATCCTCCTGCTTTCATGTCAAATATGATAACCCTGTTCAATGAGCATTGTGTTTCCTTTGGCATGGTGGCCGGAGATTTTTATTGTACCCTTAACCCAACCCTAGACAAATCATCTCAAGTCACCACCACAAATCCTAGATCTGCAAAGATGTTGAACTCTCTTACTAAAGAGATGGGACTGATAGATATCTGGAGAGAGACTAATAGCTCATCTATGGACTATACAAACTACTCTAATGTCCATAACACCTACTCCCGTATAGATTACATTTTGATCCCAAAGAGTTTCATAAATTCAGCCACGTGTACAATCGGAACAATAGCACTTTCAGATCACGCCTTTGTCCACCTCCGCTTTGACCTCTGCAAACACATCCCAAGGTCAAAGAGCTGGAAATTCAACGCCTCCATGTTATCAAATGAAGTGTTCCATACATTGGTAACTACATGGATAGACAACTACACACAAGACAACAAAGATTCTCCTGTTTCTCTGGCCACAATGTGGGACGCTGCTAAAGCCACACTAAGAGGTCATCTAATTGCATATGCTTCCTCTAAGAAAAAAGCAATGGAAGCACACAGGTTAGATCTCGAAAGGGAGCTGGAATGCTGTGAAAAAGTACATAAACAATCCCCAGACTGCACCTCCTGGAGTCAACTTAAAGCAACCAAAGCCCAACTGAATTTGGACTACACTCAGGAGATTAAAAAAAAACTTTTCTTTACGAAACAGAAATACCATGAGTATAGCAATAGGCCTAGTAGATTGCTTGCTTACCAATTTTTTTTAAAGCAGTCAGAGAGTACAATCATGGCTATCCGAACAGCAGAGGACGAGGTCACATATGACCCAAAAAAGATCCATTTAACTTTTCATGATTTTTACTGCAAACTATATACCTCTGAGGGAAAACACACATGGAGGAAGAACTCCACTCTTTCCTAGAGGGAATCTCGCTACCTAAACTATCAGAGACCGACCAAGAAGATCTCAACTCCCACTTCACTCCTGAGGAGATCCTGGAGGCAATTACCTCCATGCCACCTAATAAGTCCCCATGCCCATTCCCCAGAGAGTTCTACATAGCTTTTTGGCCCCAGCTCAGCCCTATCTTCATGCCAATGCTGGAGGATTTTTGCCAAAACTGATTTCTCCCAGACTCATTGCACACAGCTCGCATTACAGTGTTGCTCAAAAAAGACAAGGACCCTCTATCCTGCTCGTCCTTCCGGCCCATAAGCTTGTTGGATTTCGAATACAAAATAATTACCAAATTGCTCGCCAAAAGACTAAACACTCTTCATCCCAAAATAATAAAAGCGGACCAAACTGGATATATTAGAGACAGACACTCTTCTGATAAACATTTGCCGTCTTTTTGATATTATTGATCAAGTAAACGCACAGAAGACCCCTGTCCTGCTGGCTTCACTGGATGCTGAGAAGGCATTTGACAGGATGGAGTGGAGCTTTCTGTTTTCACTCTTAGAAAAGTTCAATATGGGCCCAAATTTTATTAAATGGATCAAATCCATATACTCTCATCCAAATGCCATGGTGACTACTAACAGACTGAACTCTGACAGATTCCCTCTGGAACGGGGCACAAGACTAGGGTGCTCCTCGCCCCCCTGCTCTACTTGTTGGGGGCGGAGCCTCTGGCAGAGCTGATAAGGGGCAATCCAAGTATTATGGGTGTTTCTGCAGGCGGCCTGCAGCACAAGATTTCCCTTTAAGCTGATGATGTCTTGCTCTACATATCCAACCCTGAGAAATCCCTCCCTCCCATTTTAGACACAATTGCTCAGTATGGCAAGTTTTCAGGATATAAGATAAATTTGAACAAATCCACTGTCTGCCCTCTCAATATTACACTCACCAGCTCTATGAAGACACTATGTCCTTTCCAATGGAAGACACAGGGGTTTCAATACATTGGGATCTTCATAACACCAGATCTGAATAGCCTGTTCAAGGAAAATGATCTCCTACTCCTGGATCAAATCAAGAACGATCTCCAAACCTGGATCTCCCTCCCAATTAGCTTAGTTGGAAGAATTAATGTTATCCGTATGAACATCCTCCCTAGACTGAACTACAGGGGGGCAAAAAAGTATTTAGTCAGCCACCAATTGTGCAAGTTCTCCCACTTAAAAAGATGAGAGAGGCCTGTAATTTTCATCATAGGTACACTTCAACTATGACAGACAAAATGAGATTTTTTTTCTCAGAAAATCACATTGTAGGATTTTTTATGAATTTATTTGCAAATTATGGTGGAAAATAAGTATTTGGTCACCTACAAACAAGCAAGATTTCTGGCTCTCACAGACCTGTAACTTCTTCTTTAAGAGGCTCCTCTGTCCTCCACTCGTTACCTGTATTAATGGCACCTGTTTGAACTTGTTATCAGTATAAAAGACACCTGTCCACAACCTCAAACAGTCACACTCCAAACTCCACTATGGCCTAGACCAAAGAGCTGTCAAAGGACACCAGAAACAAAATTGTAGACCTGCACCAGGCTGGGAAGACTGAATCTGCAATAGGTAAGCAGCTTGGTTTGAAGACATCAACTGTGGGAGAAATTATTAGGAAATGGAAGACATACAAGACCACTGATAATCTCCCTCGATCTGGGTCTCCATGCAAGATCTCACTCCGTGGGGTCAAAATTATCCCAAGAACGGTGAGCAAAAATCCCAGAACCACACGGGGCGACCTAGTGAATGACCTGCAGAGAGCTGGGACCAAAGTAACAAAGCCTACCATCAGTAACACACTACGCCGCCAGGGACTCAAATCCTGCAGTGCCAGACGTGTCCCCCTGCTTAAGCCAGTACATATCCAGGCCCGTTTGAAGTTTGCTAGAGAGCATTTGGATGATCCAGAAGAAGATTGGGAGAATGTCATTTGGTCAGATGAAACCAAAATATAACTTTTTGGTAAAAACTCAACTCGTCGTGTTTGGAGGACAAAGAATGCTGAGTTGCATCCAAAGAACACCATACCTACTGTGAAGCATGGGGATGAAAACATCATGCTTTGGGGCTGTTTTTCTGCAAAGGGACCAGGACGACTGATCCGTGTAATGGGGCCATGTATCGTGAGATTTTGAGTGAAAACCTCCTTCCATCAGCCAGGGCATTGAAGATGAAACGTGACTGGGTCTTCCAGCATGACAATGATCCCAAACACACCGCCTGGGCAATGGAGTGGCTTCGTAAGAAGCATTTCAAGGTCCTGGAGTGGCCTAGCCAGTCTCCAGATCTCAACCCCATAGAAAATCTTTGGAGGGAGTTGAAAGTCTGTGTTGCCCAGCAACAGCCCCAAAACATCACTGCTCTAGAGGAGATCTGCATGGAGGAATGGGCCAAAATACCAGCAACAGTGTGTGAAAACCTTGTGAAGACCATGGTTAGGGAGGGTTTTGAGGTTAATTTGTGACCAAATTATTTCTACATGCATTAAGACACTATCTGACATCACCTTCCATGATAACCCCAAGAGAAGACAGATCAGAACAACAGGTTAGTTTCAGGAAATCCAGACAAGAATATGACAAATAACAACATTCCCAATTTCGTAATAACATTATCTCTACGACAAATGTCAAAGAGCATAACAACATACTGTTATTGTTGAAACCATTTTCAAAATGAGTTCATACTCTCATATTTGACTGTCGACCTCTCTGAAGAGTTCCCAGATCAGGAAGTTAGCGCCCTAACCCATTGGGTAATCCCACACTCCAGTAGACCCAATCTGGTGAAATTTGTCTTGAAACAAAGACAATGACATCAGCAATACACATACCACAATCCATTTGGAGTAACTGTCATCCCTTATTAACATATATTTTTCCTTCTATATGCAGACTGAACAAAATACATTTGTATATTTACCCAAAGACCAGGGCCCCAGGGAACTGGTCATTTTCCCTTCGAACACATGATTCACATCGTGATTCAAAAACAACATGTTAAATCAGAACAAAACTCATTTGAATAACCAATCACCTTAGAATTACAACTCTTGTTTACTCCAATAATAGTCTCTCATAAAGTAATGGTAAAATAGAATAGAGACTGGTGTGTCTCATTCATTTTATAATTAAATCCCACCTGTTTCGATCATTTCTAGTGAGATTGATCAGGCCTCACCAGAAAGTCCGGATACAGGGCATTCGACACCATTACAGGGCATACAGGGCATTCGACACCAAATATTTCCTTCCCCTTTTCTTTCCCTGTCCTTCAGAAACCCTTTAAAACAGTTCAATCCTTCTGCATACCCAATTTAAAACCAAATTGGAAAGACCCCACTAAATAACTCCCATGTATCAACACCACTAATGTATATTCATAACCGTGTGTGTGTGTGTGTGGTAACCGTACAGTAGGTCAAAAACACACATGAACAGGCCTTATCTGGGAACTCAGTTTATGGCCTAATCCAGATACTTTTATACTTA
The DNA here is from genome assembly GCF_018296145.1 of Oncorhynchus tshawytscha. NCBI lineage: Eukaryota > Metazoa > Chordata > Actinopteri > Salmoniformes > Salmonidae > Oncorhynchus > Oncorhynchus tshawytscha. The sequence goes on along the minus strand of NC_056444.1, from coordinate 60,246,924 downwards.
AAACTGCCGAGTATCACTAACTGCTCTCCCTAATTACCACAGTCTCCGGGAGCATTCCAACGAGAGATAAAGAAACCCCCTCCTCTTCTGGAAAAGAAAGTGTACATTTCGTTAGCTTTCACTATGCTACATTTTAATCGGCAATCCACAAGTATTAATTATAAACCAAACATGATAATGGTACATCCACTGTCCTTACTACAATCATTAAACGTGTGTTTTAATCCACAACATTGTTTATGTATCCTTTATTTAGCATGTACTAACCTTAGACACGATGACTTTATCTCGCCACCGAGTCCAACGATTCACTGGTCTCTTTTCCCCCTTGATTCTCCATAACCACCGCACCACAATGTTCATGAACTAAAAAATGAAAAGTTACTTTTAGGTTTAGTAACCCCTTTGCTAATTCCTCGTTATCCCTCCACTCTTTTGCCCATTCTAGAAATCTAAGACGACATAAAATGTAAATCTATTTCATAATAAAACCACATAAAATGTCTCATGAGATTAAAAAAACAACTGTTTTCTGAGTTTGCAAGAAGTGTTTGGCCAGATCATATTAATTTGTTACCTCTTGAGAATCCATCCCCCTGGCATTTCGCCTAGATTCTTCAACCCAACATACTTTTTCCTGTGGCAAATTTAGCCAATTTCTCATCATAAGGAATCCGCCATATTTGATCCCTGGCCTCTATTAAAAAGTTGTGTAAGACATGTTCTCATACGTCTTCCTTTCACTGTGTGAAAGTTCTCTGTCCCTCTGACGCTTGCAGGGCAGCACTTCATTTGAATGCAGCAAGCTCCATTCCTACTTTACACTCATTCTTCCCATGTTGGATAGTCCCACAGCTCCCTGTTTTAGATATCTCTCTACTCTTTAAACATTTTTTGCTACATTTCTTTGTCTTACCTTGGCCATTGAAACCACTGTTAGTGACTTTCACTGTGGCCTTATTAACCCCTTGCACATCTGCGAAGTGAGCGGAGTTATAATATTCCACTCTCAAAACATTTCATCCACAACCCCCCACAATTTTCATTTTGATCACAGGTTTCAAACTTGCCATCAAAGCTGAAGTGCAATTTCTATCAATGCACTCCCGTACCCAGTCTTTCTGTGGCTGAGTACTTCTACTAATTCCGGGTTTATCAGTTTGTCTTTTTTGTTGGTAGAATGCTGACATCAAAACGTTGGTATATTGAGCTTTTGATTCGGTTTTATGTCATTGTGCCAAGTCATAATTGCCTCCCTCAAAATGCTGATGTTTGTTTAGTTATGGATCCACAAATTATTGTGGGAATAAATATCACTGAATTACAGAAATATTGGAACAAAGTTGTCTAATGATGGTAAACAAATTGTTGCTTACTTACTTAAAATACTCTTTCAAACATACACGGCGACGATCTACAGCACTATTATGGTTATTCGCAGGTACAGTACAGTAGCTGGACAACAGACTTGCCTAGAAGGAGGGTAGGGGGAGAATTCTATCGTCAAATGTATTTCTTAGTTAGGTTGGCTGTATCACACCCGGCAGTGATTGGTTGCAATTTCAGTTTAATCCACCAGTAAAGACAAAACTAAATAATACAACTTATTATTATTATGTATCGAATCCGACCGTGATTGGGAGTCCCATAGGGAAGCGTACAATTGGCCCAGCGTTTCTCTCCCTCTAAAAACAGAAATAAATGTTTTGGCCTTTACAAATATAATTTTGGCCTTTATTCTGATTACAGTCGCTCACCTTCGTTTTTTATTTATTTAATTTTTACAAAATAACCTCCAAAATATTGTTATATAATATCAAGTTGATGGCACAGTCATATAGCCCGGCACCTACATAAAGCTGAGTGACTCACTCATTCATGGCTTTGGAACAAAATAAATAAGTACCAACATTCTTTCTGATAATCTTTAATAAAGAAATGCTTTGGTTATCCTGACCTGGACACCATGTACAGTATTATAATAGCTCATTATAGGCTATTAGCAGGACAATATACCTTTACCAACGCCTCTCTGTATGTTGATACATTGTGGAAGGGGCCTCCCGAGTGGCGCAATACAAAATGCATTGCTACAGATGCAGGTTCAATACCTGTTCCGGCCTCCACCCGGAGACCCTTGAGGCTGCTTTTGGTTTTAATTTAGAATCCTCCAATCCCCAATATGTAATTATTGGCGGAGAGTCACGTCATATTTTCCAATATACTGTAGGCCTACCGTAGGCGACATGAGTCTCACTAGTGTTGAGTAATGTGCTGTTAAAAGTGGTGTAGGTCTTATTTAAAGAGCATATTGAAGTTAGAAGCAATAGGATTTGATGCACTAGCCTACAATGATTTTAGCACCGTTTCATGCTGCTCTGAGACAAGCATGGGGACTGGTCTTGATAAATCAATGAGATTTTTATTTTGAGTGAATTTCTGCTTGGGTATTGGTTAGACTGCAATTATACAATTAGGGTGTCAATGTTATGGTCTTAGTGTAACCTTTATTTAACTAGGCAAGTCAGTTAAGAACAAATTCTTATTTACAAGGACGGCCTACTCCTTCCTCCCCATCAGGGAATTCAACCCCAGTCTCTCACATGACACAGGGATTCTTTAGCTAAATAGCCAAGTACTGTAGCCTACTCCCGACTGTCACATTGTACAAGCGCAATATTTTCTGTTCCATCCTAACGGAACCCCAATGGGTTTTTCATTTTTCTTGGAATAGAAACATAATATGCCATAATATCAATCAAATTAATTAAGCAACATTTATTAATCAGTCACATATACTATGTTCTCACAAAAAATGCTTCTCAAAGATGGTATTCAAACTAGCACTAACTAGCATTAATGGTACCAGTGGTTCACACTTAAATGACGAACACTGTAGATTGAAATTGTTTGTTAAACATCACAGCATATTTGAAAGATGTATGGTGCATAGAAATCTGAAGAGAGAGGTAGGAGGGCTGAGGGAAGCTGAGGGTTGGGATGTGGAATTACAGACAAGTGGGAGTGGAGGTGCTGGGCGGGGGATAGAATGAAGGTCAAAGATAAAAGTATAAAAAATAAAGTAAAAATAAAACAACAAAAAGTAAGTTTGAATGACACTGAGGGGCAGTGTTTTTACAGCTAATGCCTGTTTGCTTGAGGCTGATGCCTTAAACAAAAGTAGGGTGTGGGGTTGGTCGGTCGGTCAGGGTAGATTGGTAGGTATGTAATGCGAACGTCTAGCAACCGAAAGATTGCGAGTTTGAATCTCATCATGGTCAATTTGAGCTAATTAGCAACTTTTCAACTACTTACAACTTATGAGCTACTTTGCAACTAGTTAGCATGTTAGCTAAAACTCCCCCTAACCTTAACCCTTCCCCTAAAGCTAACCTTAACCCTTTAACCTAACTCATAAACGTTACCCTAACCTTAACCCCTAACACCTAGCCTAGCTAAAGTTAGCCATCTAGCAACCTAGCTAGAATTTGTAACATATCATATGAAACGTAACATATCATACTATGAGACCAGGTTGTGGCCAAAGGCTGTGCAACCAAGTACAAGCAGTACCTGCAGTTTATATTTATCCACCCTCTAACCATTTAAAGGAAATTGAAGCCGCTTTTCTTATATATATCAGCTAAATGGAACCACAAAGGAAAACCTGTCAATCCATGTTAGTCAACGGCACATTATTGACCAACCACAGAAGTTCTGGAGTGACTCAGCATACTGCTCCTGCTTCCTGTTTCCGGGATCATTACTCAACTTTAAACAGTCAATTAGTAACCTTTTTGTTCCTCTTATTCCTGTTTGTCACCCCCTCTTATGTTTGGATGATGTTGTTTCAAAAACAAACATAAAAAATGCATAGACTTGTCAGGATGAACACTGAATGTATTATTAATAGTCAAAGAAGATCTTTCGCCTGTGTCTCCACAGCAGATGTACATGTATCAAACCAATAAGTCTTTGATGCTACAAGTCATGTATACCAAGGTGATGCTCAAAGGGGGCCCTATACTACAAATGTGTATTTATCTATTCCCCACAAGCAGTGTAATATGTACCTACAGTAGCTACATATCTACATTAAATGCGTAGGCCTACTGTAATAGTATTGGGATGCAATCATAAGCATTACATAAAAGTTTATCAATACTAATGAGCTTATGTCAACAATTGTAGGTACAGAATACATGGTGTGTAATATAAACAATGCAATTGTTTATTGATGAATGTCAATGCAATAATTACATACTTTAACTTTGGCCATACTTACATACCACTCTCAGAATAATAGTCAAGCAATCACTACAATGGAACTCATCCCTGTACATCACAGGAGGCTGTTGAGGGGAGGACGGCTCATAATAATATCTGGAACGGAGAAAATGGAAAGGCATCAAACACATGGAAACTATGTGTTTGATGTATTTGATTCCCTCCACTCATTAATTTAATGAGAGCACAACTCATTTCACAATTATTCCCAATACTACACTGCAGAGTCATCTATTAAACAGGCTTTACCAACAGGAATGATTGCTTTTGGGACAGGGAAACAACTTATCCTGAGGGGTATACTATGATGCTAGCTAGATCTACACAGGACTCAAAAAGCATGTGGAACTGCAGCCCTTCAGGACCTCCTATGAAGAACATTGACTCAGTGGAGGATCCTCAGAGGAAGGCGAGGACCATACTACTCAGTGAATTTCATACAAATAAAAATAGTGAAACATTAATAAAGTTATCCTTTTTAGATAAAACTGTACTAAAAATATTCTAATGTCACCAAATAACTGATTAAAACACAATGTTTTGTAATGACAACAGCACTCTGTAGGGAAGCACCATGGTGTAGCCAGAGGACAGCTATTTTCTGTACTCCTCTGGGTACAGTGACTTCAATGCAAAACCTAGGAAGCTCCTGGTTCTCACGCTATAACTGCTAAATGGATTTCTGTACTACTACTGTGTGATTGTACACATAGATTGGATTGGGGTTTACTAAGGCGTTTTATTAGCTATGTTGACTATGATGTTAGCTAATATGGTGACAACATTGTAGGCTGTGTGTAACGGTTATGGTATGAAGGTTTGTCTTGGAGAGGTTTTATCGCCTGGTCACAGACAGCTGTTGTGTTGTGCACTGAAGTACTCAAGCGAAGGGAAACTGTGAGAAAAGGAGAGTGCATAGATGTGAGGATGCTGTTTGTATGGCTGCTATGAAAGGGAATAGTGTGTGCGGATGATCAGGGGTGTATTCATTCCGCCAATTCTGTTGCAAATCTTTTCTTAAACAGAAGCAAACAAAATTAAACAGGGATGGATCTACCCGAATTTGTTTTGCAACAGTTTGGACAAATGATTACACTGTAGATCAGCTTGATGCACGCAAGAGTGTTCAAAGCAGTATTGAATATGTAATTGTCTGTCACCTTGATTACTCCAATGTGTTTCTCTACCTGTGCACCTACATTATAAACTTTAATTTATAGGCTAGGTTGTAGCATCCACATGATGGGTATAGGGAAATTCGAATAGCTATTGATGCTACTGTACATTGAGCTGGGTGAGTGCAATATGAATGACAGCCAGTCATCCAAAATGCTTTAATAGAAATAAGGCCATGTTCATTCAAAAAATAAAAAAACGTCCTCCCTAATCTTAAACGGCACTGACCGCCACTGGTTTAGCTGTAATGGAAAGTTTGTATCCTGTATACAGTATATGACTGTGATATGTGGTTGTTTCACCTAGCTATCTTAAGATGAATGCACTTGCTGTAATTCTCTCTGGATAAGAGCATCTGCTAAATGACTAAAATGTCAAATGTAAATGTTTTACATACAGATCTCATATTACTCATATTACTCTATTGAGTTATTATTATTTAATATTTATGTCACAAATGTATCATTTGTATATGTCTTTAAACATGTTTTAGATGTGGTACATTTGACTGTGCAAAACCTAGCAGTACTACTTATATATCTGAGAGTGAGGCAGATGCATAGCATTTTGCAGCAAAAAAAATCCTCAAGTGATTGATTTTAAACTAATTCAACACCATGCCATGATTAGATAGTGAAAAAACCCCGAACAACAATAGCTAATTTACCAACGTATCTGAAAATGGTTACATAGCGTTTTGGAATGAAACTCTTCATATATTTATACTCCCCCTTCTTTCCACAGAGCTCACCTTCACCTGGATCTTTAATGAGTACCCATCCTTTGTGATGCAAGACACTCGTCGCTTTGTATCTCAAAAGACGGGTAACCTGTACATTGCCATGGTGGAGCCATCAGACGTGGGCAATTACACCTGTGTGGTGACCAACACAGTCACCAAAAGTAGCATTCAAGGCCCCCCCACCCCTTTAGTGCTACGTGTTGATGGTAGGGCTCTCAAAGTGTACCACTGGTGAACATTACACATGCTGTATCATCAAACGATTTCCAAACAGTAACATCATACTTTTTTTACATTACTGTGTTCTTCAGTTAAGAGGTTTGTAAATAAATAACATAAGCTTAACAAACCGCAAACAAACAAACACACTATTCAATATTGCAGCTCACCCACCGGAACTGGAATGCCTATTTTTTTAATGATTTGTTAATTAAATGTGTATTATGTATGTTACCTGTTTATTGCTACTCCTTCAGGTGTAATGGGTGAATATGAGCCAAAGATTGAAATCCAGCTTCCCGACGTCATACCTGTGGCCAAGAGTTCTACTGTCAAACTGGAGTGTTTTGCACTGGGAAAGTAGGTCCTAATCTGTATCACACTAGAATAACAGAGTTAAGATCATAATGTAAACTCATTCCACAGTAGGGCTGGGTCGATTAACTGAAAATTACAGACTTCCTCTTATCAAAACAATTTAGCTTACATTGGTTATTTTCATTGATTTGGCTACACGGTGTTTCTGCAGATTTTTTGGTTTCTGAACAGTAGTGTTCATTAACCTTTTTGACATAGCCTACCAAAAGACCAGAAGGTCTATGCTAGCAATTGTGGCTTGATGCCCTATTACTGGTTAGCTTGCAAAGTAAAGAGTTTATATTCTTGATCGGTAGACCATTTTTGGAGCTGCATATTTATTAATGGAAATCCTCTCGCTACAATTTGATTGCGTTGCATACTGTTCAGCAATCCGCTACCTAACTTGACAGTTTTTCAAGTCATCAGTCTCAACTTGAGTCTTGAGGCTCCAAGTCAAGTCTTAAGTTATTTTCTTTTCTATCAAGATGAGTCTCAAGTCAACAAATTTGCGACTTGAGTAGTCTGTTATGTGGCTCGAGTCCACACCTCTGCCTATAAGCCTACCAACGAGGCATTTTTGTAGGAAATTACATTTACCGTTAGATCAATTACATGGCTATCTAGCAAGAATATAATATTTAGAGTTAGCAATTTAGCTAATGTGTTTTTAGTTCCCACTTCCTTAGGTGGTGAATTATATAACATATAGGCTATAGGCCATAGGTTATAGAAGACCTAGTCAAATTCATCTCTAAATAGCCCAATGAAATCTGATTATTCTGGATACTATTTTGGAATGTTGCACATAAAAATATCGATCATGGATTCCCTGAACATGTTAAGATGAAATAGCTAACTTCTTGCCTTACTTCTTAATGACACTGGAAAAAGTTAGTCTAAAGCACTGCCACTAATGAAAAGTAACTGTGCATTAAAAAAACACATTTATTTTTATTGAACTAAATGGGCCAATTTATCATGATATTACTTTTTGTCCATATCGCCCTGCTCTATTCCAAAGCTTTAAATGTCTCCACTTGTGCCGCGGAATTGCTAGGTTTTTGTTGGCACAACTTGCTAGTACGTTGTCAAGTGGGCAGTTGTGTGTTTGTGAGGCAGAGGTCACTGGTTTGAGCCATTGTATGGACAGTGTACCCAGATGGGGAGGAAGCTATACTGCTAAGCAGACATGCTGTGCTCCATCACACTAGTCACAAAACAAAATCAACCAGATGTTAAGCCTTGGGCACACTGTGTGATATGATTTATAGAGCAGTGTTTATTTAATTAACAAGACAGCATTGGACAGGGAAGAGTTCATTTACTGGCTGGTTTCTCCTCTCAAAGACCGGCCCCTTCTTCCTCAATTTGCTGTAATATCATCAAATCACATTCCAAATGATCCTTCCAGCCAATGAACTATTTTAAGTCCAACGCCGACTGGTCGGTGAAATAAACACATGTACAAAAACAGATACATTCACTTGAAAAGGGCTATTCAGGTTTTTACACTGTATTCTCTATCATTGTGTGTAACTAGCCCAGTTCCAACCATTAGCTGGAGAAGAGTGGATGGGGTAGCAGTTGGACGAAAGGTGGACGTGAACAAGGCCAGTGGAGTGCTCGAGATCCCCTACTTCCAGCAGGAAGATGCAGGCCTTTACGAATGTGTTGCTGAAAACTCCAAAGGGAGGAACTCGGTTAAAGGAAAGCTCTCTTTCTATGGTGGGTAAGAGTTACTCTGGGTTTTGTGTAGAGTTATGAAGAAAATAAACTGGGGGGGAAAAACTATGGAGTCATATTACACAACTTCCCTTCTCTTTCAGAAACCATCTTTTCATAAGAGGTATTTTTATGAAAATTCTGATGCAGCAAGGTTGAGTTCCCACTTTCTCAGAGATTTGTAAAATATTAGACTCCGATCCTCTTACCTCCTACTGTTGTAGATCATGAGGTAGCAAATAGCATCCACAGTGTGATGATGTTGCACAATTGTTCCAGTCATATTACAGTACATATCTGTAAAGAATTCACTGAAAAAGTAATTAATTATCAGTGTTATGTAAAATAGCTTGATGAAAAAAGTTTGCAAATAGTTTTTGGTAAAATGTCTTCCCCTATTATATTTGTTGTGAATCTGTAGCGGGCATGAGTCGGTCATGATCACATGATTAGGTAGCCCCGCCTGCAAACTTCAAAACCAGTGTCTGCCCTTGGCCTGAGAGGGAATTTCCTCTTGGTCTAATGGTCTAAGATGTTGGTTGCTTCTGTGAGAGACCTGGGTGCATATCCTGCATGTTACAAATGTTCAACACTTTTTTTCTTTACTGGCTGTATAACTGCATCATATAGTGGAATGGGGTTGTAAATTAAGGTTTTATCATATTTCATTCTTGACAAGCTGTGCCAGAGGCTAAACAGAGGCTGTAGTGAGTCCTTAGAGATTTATGTATCCCTTCAGGGCCAGGTGATTTTTCAGTACTCAGACTGGACTTATGGCCCATTTACTGAGAAAGCTTTTAATGGCCACTCTGAAGGTTTTACAGTATTTCTGCCTATTATTTTATTGTTTATGCATTAGTGGAGGATCCCCACAAGGCTTTACAGAGGGGTGGGCTATAAAATCAGGAATTACCAATTTGTATTCAAAAGGAGATGTCTTTAATATGATAATACATTTTCCAGTACTAGTGGGGAGATAGAAACATGTTGTACTTTGACAAAAACCTGACGTGGTCTTGATACTTTCTCCGTCTCTGAGTGGTGCATTGTGGAGGCTTGTTTGTCCTTGTAAGCTTTTAGTCTGTTTTTTTCTCCCAGCTACACTGACTGGCCTCTTGCCAGGTGATAAAAATCTCCTTTTGAACTCCCATAGACAGGAGCTGGTGGGGCATCCATCAGCTGTATAGAGGAATAAGATAATCAATATGGGGGATCTGGACTTGAAGCACAACATCCTCTGCTGCTGGCACAGGAACAATATGGGGCCCTTTCTTTCAATTTCGCTCTTAATTACCCTTCAAAGTTCCATTAAGTGTATTAAATAAGATCCTGTTTCACAGGTTGGATGACATATGAATAGGCCTGCTTGTGGATATAATTGACTTAAAAAGTACCCTCACAGTTGTGTCTCCTTTCCATTACCTACTCTTTGGTGGTCTCATTTGTAATTCTTCAGGAGGTTGTCATTTTGTATTTTCTTCATACAGTAATTCATTTTCAATTCACCAATGGTTGGGACTTGGATTCTTCCCAGTACATTCATCATACCGTAGACTTTTGTCAAATAAATTCAGTTGAGGAAAGGTTGTTTTTAAATAATGGAATTAAAGCCCTATTTCTTTCAAAAAGCTACAAAACAGTTCTTCATCCTTATAGGGTTGTCAAGAAACATTCACTTTGAACTATGAATTCAGCAAACCTATGTTAGAGTAGATAAGAAATACAAAGATAAATCATCAACATAAAACACCCCAAGTCCTTCTTGGCAACTAAGTCCAGATCTAAGTGATTGATTGAGTGCTATTGTACGTTTTTGGACGTATCTCTGAAGAGTATAGTCTCCTCCAGAGAAGTGCTTCAAAAGGTCTCACTACAATAAGCATGTTGGACAGGTGTAAAAGTGTTGGAGGTATTCCTTATGCACATGACATTTTCATTTATATTTTGGTAATTTAGCAAATGCTCTTATCCAGAGTGACTTACAGTCAGTGCAATCAACTAAGGTAGGTAAGACAACCACATAGGCATTGCGACTAAAAATGTTCTTCAATAAAACTTCTACAGTGTCAGCAAAGTCAGTGCTAGTAAGAAAATACAAATGCAAGTGTTAGTGCAAGAAAGATGAGTACAACATGACAATATGACAGCTATCATGATTCCACACAATATACTGTATATCAATCACTCAGGAGTATGTACAGAACAGTCTTCCAATAATAGATGAAACTTAGTAGCTCATACAAATTTAACCCGTGTAGACATGGTACAGTACTCTTGTCGTTGTTTCTCAGGTTTATCACAGGATACTAACAGTATGTTAGCTACTAAATAACATAACAGAAACGTAGTTTACAAACTTGCTTGCATGCACACACACATGCACAAAAACACACACCGAATAGGTGTCCTTGACCCCTTGGCCAGCATACAGTATTTATGTGTTCACTCAAAGGCCATGAGTCTGCCCCTATCCTTGTGGAAGATACAACCTGGTCTCAGGGCTTTATATTGATTTGGTATGTATGATTTATTCTCTTCATTTAGTATGATATGTTAGGTCACATTATGAATGGAATAGCGGTCATACAATATCATATGATTTAAATAATGTATAGTATCATATGTCTTTCCCGGTCGTAAAATAGCATATGAATTGTATGAAGTAACACATATTACTTTTTGGAGGACATATAGTATTATACATCTTTCTCTGAGACAAGGTTGCTTGTTGCGTCATAACAACAAAGGACAATTACAAAGGACTTTTACAGGGAGAATTTATGGTGAGGTGAAATAAAGACAAAGGTTAGGATCATTTACATTACCTGTTTAGGAAACTAAAACGAAAAAGGTTAGAAAAATGTACTTGAAAGGTTAGGAGAATTAAGTTAAGGTTAGGAAAAGAGTTCGGGGAAAGGTTAGCTAAAATGCTGCAGTTGTCACTGACATGACTCAAACACGCAACCTCTGAATTGCTAGACGGTTGCGGTGTAGGCCCACCCATCCTCCCCGACAAACCTCACTACTTACAGTACATTTATGTCTAAAGTAACTAAAGTCTAGAGACCATTAGTACATATCATATGTCTTGGAGGTGCACAACAATATGTATAGTATGCTTTGTATGGCTTTGAGGCCAGCCTGGAAGATAAGGCAGTAGTAATTTATGTGACACAAGAACCACCATTTTAAATGCACCACCATTTTCCAATAGATTTTCATTTCAAATTAGAAAATGGGGGCATCCTATAGTGTCAATAATGCTGCTGCCTTAGACTCACATCCACTTCACTTAGCAGTAATTCACAATAATGTGTCGAGTCAATATGAACTAACCTAAGCCAATCACCAATCTGTAAGCTTTTCATTAAAAATGGTTGTGACAAGAGAGCTGTATATGGGCTCTGCTATAGAACCTCTTATTGCTGTTTTTGTTTTTTTGCTTCTTTTGGGGTCAGATTTGGGTTAATGGGAAGTTGATTAATGAATTGCTTGGTTGGTTGCTTTATTAATTAACTAATTGCCTGCTTGGTTGATTAATTGATTTATGTTCACAACTGTAACCCATTTTCAATATTAAACCACCATCCTGTGGACCTTTGCAGCTCCCCCTCACCTGATCGAGGAGCCTCGGGATGCTCAGAAGCCAATCGATGACACCCTGGTGTGGGAGTGCAAGGCTAGTGCCAAGCCAAAGTCCTCGTACCGATGGCTGAAAAACGGCGAGCCTCTGGACACAATGGAGGTGAGTGTTTTCCTGTGAGAGTTGGAGGGAAGCCAGTCTCACTTCTTTAACAAAAATTGTTTTATTGCAGTACAGGTTTTTGTGATAAACTATCACTAGGTGATACTGCAATACCACAATGTGACCTAACTTTTTTTTTTAAACGTTGAATTAGAATGTGAGCAGCAAGTTGCACCTATGGTGTGCATTATAGAGCATTTTGCATACCTCATAAGGCATTATAAATGTGATTTTAATGCATTATGAAGAGGGTATTCATAAGAGGTGTTACCCAATTACTCAAATGACTAGAACGGACAAATCCTATCAGACTTATTAATTGTAATACTATAGTATAAGAACCTGGGACATGACCAATGTAAATCAAAGTGTTTACTCATACATAATGCAAAATGTTTCATCCAAATTCTTGACCATATTGCTGCTTTGTGAGAAAGGACATTGGTATTATAGTGAGCAATGACATGACTGGGTGGGTGGAAGAACATAGCATAGTCATTCTATTTGGAAGAGCTTCTTAGCATACAATTGAAAAAGGCCCACATGTCTGTGTAGCAGGGTGAGTTTGTTTTGCGAATGAGCCAAAGTGATGCAATTTTCTACTTGCGTCAAACACTGAGCCCCGCAGTAATCTGTTTTTCAATCTCTCCTATCTGCTCTTTCGAGTTTTTACCATTAAGCCACTTCTCCCCAGGGAAAGGAAACGAGAAGCCTTATCACACTGAGTAGATTTCACATTCATGCATTTGGCTTAGTTTGTTATTGTGATAAATCCCGTGAATCACAGACACGTATAATGTCAGTGTTGGAATGGAAATGTGTTAAACACTTTTTTTTACAAGTGAACAGGTGTCCATTCAGTTGATTTAAGAATCAAGTTACGTTGATGTTAAAGTAGACTTAGTTTGCTATCTCAAAGGTGGTCAGCAGTCTCAAATGTGCAATTGTTGGGTGCAATTGAGAGGGTCATTCGAAGGTCAAGTGTTGGTCACCACATATCCCGGACCACATAAAACACTTGTTAGTATACCGGTGTACCTCAGCGTTTATTGACTTTCAAATCACATATTCTATTCCAAATATCGGTCGGCGGAGGAAAGGTAACACACTTTTCATACATGTGGCTGTGTTAATGAGCTGGGGTGTTACCATTTTCTAAATGCCACCGTCAACCGTGGCAGCATTTAATCAATTTCCCAAACTCAAAGGTCAGCGGTGTAGTGGGAGAGGAGAGGAAAGGGAAAAGGCTACACGGACACTTGTGATCTGCAAAGCGATGTTTCATTTCAGAGTTAGTTCAAATTGGGTTAGGGTTAAGGGTTTGGTTAAGGTTAGGGTTAAGGTTAGGGTTAAGGGTTTGGTTAAGGGTTTGGTTAAGGTTAGGGTTAAGGGTTTGGTTAAGGGTTAAGGTTAGGGTTAAGGGTTTGGTTAAGGGTTAAGGTTAGGGTTAAGGGTTAAGGTAAGGCTCAGTTTCAGAATTTGGTTGGTCATTTTACAGGTCAGGAGTGTCCTTATAGCCTCTTCTGGAGGAAAGGAAGGGGAAAGGTACCATTTGTTATTCCTCATTACAATGGATCTGTCCGGCCCAGTCTTTTTGCTCCAACTATTCCTAATGTTGGCTAGACGTCAAGGGAAGTAGATGGTGTTGAGTAGGGCTGTAACTTAAAATGTCACCTCGTGAAACGAGGACCTTCTCATACACATATTTCCCCACTCAACAGCTAGCCCTGGACAAATTAATGAGTGAATCTCGAGGTGTTCCGATTTTTACAAATGCCCTCTAAAGTCACAAACATGACTTTGGAATCATTGCTGTTTTTTGTGTCTGCTCACCTAGCAGTGTCAGTGATGGGATCGTTAAATCCATTTCATACGACATGAGGTGCTCAAATGGCCTTTCAACTATCATCGTAAAATACTGCTAAAATCAGAGAATCGTCAAGCTTAATTAATGATGCCCATAAAGCAGACGTATGCCTCCATTTATTTTCTCTGGTAAGAGCTAGAATCCAGGCAGAAACTCATCTGACATTGTTCAAGTGGACAATGCTGGGCACCGAATGGAACAGTGAGGCTCAACCCCTACACACACACACACACACACACACACACACACACACACACACACACACACACACTGGTAGAGATACGTGTTGTGCCATCCCAAGTGCTGCATGCACAGTCCCCTCTCTCAGCCTCTAACACTGAGTCAGCCACTCGCCCATCGCATGACTGAGACTCATAAGGGCCCCTCAGCAGGGTCACTCACTGATGGTAAGGGACAGCCCTGTATTTTCAAGAGGCAGAGCAGTAATGCTTTCAGACAACAGACAGAGTGCAGGATGGTCCCTCCGGAACTGCTCTCTCAATGACATTAAAAGACTGGCTGCACTCAATGGAGAAGATCAAGGGCAAGAACAATGAGTGTAGCTCGACTAAATTGACACGACTATAAAAGAGGCATAGGAAGCAGTGGCAATTCTCATAAAGGTCAAAGAGAGAATAGAGGAGAAAAGAAGCGGATGTCATCCACATTCTGTTTGTGTGTGTGTGTGTGTGTGTGTGTGTGTGTGTGTGTGTGTGTGTGTGTGTGTGTGTGTTTGTGCGTGCCTGTGTGTGTGTGTGTGTGTGTGTGTGTGTGTGTGTGTGTGTGTGTTTCTGTACTTGCATTCACGCGTGCGTCTTATCAACTCAATATTATTTTTGATCCTGCATAACAAACAGCTCTTCTGAATAAGACGGTCATCCCAGATTTAGCAAGTCTATTATGTTCCTGATTAATTCCACAGGGACTCTTTATTTAAACTATCATTTGATGAGGTTTCAGGAACATTTTTAGCAGAGGGGGTTAGAATAATCCCCTATGGGCCTATTAGGACCCCAGAAAATTAGCAGTATTTTAATTACCACCCCCCTGACGGGGAGAAATAGTGGCTACAGCTGAAATGAGATCAGGTCTTCCAACGGAATACACCCGTTTCCATGGAATATTATTTCAAGTGTTCACACACAGCCCTTATTTTGTGCCCATAAACTGCTTATAATTTGCTGTTTCATAAATCATCAGTTCCTTATTTGCCATTTTTAAGTTGTGAGGTAACACTTAATTTGGTTCAACCCTTCGTCAAAGGGCCTCAAACCAAATGTTACCAAACCTAAGTATACAGTATAGAGAAGCAATATATATAAATTATACTTTGCAAGCACAGTGTGTGGGAGCATCTTTCATTTGAACACCAAACCTTAAAATGTCACCAAGTATTTGTATTTATCAATGATCCCCAACAGCAGCTGCTCTTCCTGGTGTCCAGCAACATTAAGGCAGTTATATACAATGTAAAATATTACATTACATTTCATACATTTTTTCACAACACATTAAGTGTGTGCCCTCAGGCCAATACTCTACTATCACATATCTACAATACAAACTCCATGTGTACGTACGGTATATGTGTTTAGAGTGCGTGTGCTAGCGGTTGTGTGCGTGTGTGTGTGTGTGTGTGTGTCTGTACCTGTGTGTGTGTGTGTCCCATCACGCTGTTCCATAAGGTTTATTTCTATCTGTTTTTTAAATTCTTATTCTACTGTTATCTGATGTGGAATAGAGTTCCATGTAGTCATGACTCTATGTAGTACTGTGTGCCTCCCATAGTCTGTTCTTGACTTGGAGTTTGTGAAGAGACCTTTGGTGGCATGTCTTGTCAAATCAAATCAAATCAAATCACATTTTATTTGTCACATACACATGGTTAGCAGATGTTAATGCGAGGGTAGCAAAATGCTTGTTCTTCTAGTTCCGACAATGCAGTAATAACCAACAAATAATCTAACTAACAATTCCAAAACTACTGTCTTATACACAGTGTAAGGGGATAAAGAATATGTACATAAGGATATATGAATGAGTGATGGTACAGAGCAGCATAGGCAAGATACAGTAGATGGTATCGAGTACAGTATATACATATGAGATGAGTATGTAAACAAAGTGGCATAGTTAAATTGGCTAGTGACACATGTATTACATAAGGATGCAGTCGATGATATAGAGTACAGTATATACGTATGCATATGAGATGAATAATGTAGGGTAAGTAACATTATATAAGGTAGCATTGTTTAAAGTGGCTAGTGATATATTTACATCATTTCCCATCAATTCCCATTATTAAAGTCTGATGGCCTTGAGATAGAAGCTGTTTTTCAGTCTCTCGGTCCCAGCTTTGATGCACCTGTACTGACCTCGCCTTCTGGATGATAGCGGGGTGAACAGGCAGTGGCTCGGGTGGTTGATGTCCTTGATGATCTTTATGGCCTTCCTGTAACATCGGGTGGTGTAGGTGTCCTGGAGGGCAGGTAGTTTGCCCCCGGTGATGCGTTGTGCAGACCTCACTACCCTCTGGAGAGCCTTACGGTTGAGGGCGGAGCAGTTGCCGTACCAGGCGGTGATACAGCCCGCCAGGATGCTCTCGATTGTGCATCTGTAGAAGTTTGTGAGTGCTTTTGGTGACAAGCCGAATTTCTTCAGCCTCCTGAGGTTGAAGAGGCGCTGCTGCGCCTTCTTCACGATGCTGTCTGTGTGGACCAATTCAGTTTGTCTGTGATGTGTATGCCGAGGAACTTAAAACTTGCTACCCTCTCCACTACTGTTCCATCGATGTGGATAGGGGGGTGTTCCCTCTGCTGTTTCCTGAAGTCCACAATCATCTCCTTAGTTTTGTTGACGTTGAGTGTGAGGTTATTTTCCTGACACCACACTCCGAGGGCCCTCACCTCCTCCCTGTAGGCCGTCTCGTCGTTGTTGGTAATCAAGCCTACCACTGTTGTGTCGTCCGCAAACTTGATGATTGAGTTGGAGGCGTGCGTGGCCACGCAGTCGTGGGTGAACAGGGAGTACAGGAGAGGGCTCAGAACGCACCCTTGTGGGGCCCCAGTGTTGAGGATCAGCGGGGAGGAGATGTTGTTGCCTACCCTCACCACCTGGGGGCGGCCCGTCAGGAAGTCCAGTACCCAGTTGCACAGGGCGGGGTCGAGACCCAGGGTCTTGAGCTTGATGACGAGCTTGAGGGTACTATGGTGTTGAATGCCGAGCTATAGTTGATGAACAGCATTCTCACATAGGTATTCCTCTTGTCCAGATGGGTTAGGGCAGTGTGCAGTGTGGTTGAGATTGCATCGTCTGTGGACCTATTTGGGCGGTAAGCAAATTGGAGTGGGTCTAGGGTGTCAGGTAGGGTGGAGGTGATATGGTCCTTGACTAGTCTCTCAAAGCACTTCATGATGACGGAAGTGAGTGCTACGGGGCGGTAGTCGTTTAGCTCAGTTACCTTAGCTTCCTTGGGAACAGGAACAATGGTGGCCCTCTTGAAGCATGTGGGAACAGCAGACTGGTATAGGGATTGATTGAATATGTCCGTAAACACACCGGCCAGCTGGTCTGCGCATGCTCTGAGGGCGCGGCTGGGGATGCCGTCTGGGCCTGCAGCCTTGCGAGGGTTAACACGTTTAAATGTCTTACTCACCTCGGCTGCAGTGAAGGAGAGACCGCATGTTTTCGTTGCAGGCCGTGTCAGTGGCACTGTATTGTCCTCAAAGCGGGCAAAAAAGTTATTTAGTCTGCCTGGGAGCAAGACATCCTGGTCCGTGACTGGGCTGGATTTCTTCCTGTAGTCTGTGATTGACTGTGGACCCTGCCACATGCCTCTTGTGTCTGAGCCGTTGAATTGAGATTCTACTTTGTCTCTGTACTGACGCTTAGCTTGTTTGATAGCCTTGCGGAGGGAATAGCTGCACTGTTTGTATTCGGTCATGTTACCAGACACCTTGCCCTGATTAAAAGCAGTGGTTCGCGCTTTCAGTTTCACGCGAATGCTGCCATCAATCCACGGTTTCTGGTTAGGGAATGTTTTAATCGTTGCTATGGGAACGACATCTTCAACGCACGTTCTAATGAACTCGCACACCGAATCAGCGTATTCGTCAATATTGTTATCTGACGCAATACGAAACATATCCCAGTCCACGTGATGGAAGCAGTCTTGGAGTGTGGAGTCAGCTTGGTCGGACCAGCGTTGGACAGACCTCAGTGTGGGAGCCTCTTGTTTTAGTTTCTGTCTGTAGGCAGGGATCAACAAAATGGAGTCGTGGTCAGCTTTTCCGAAAGGGGGGCGGGGCAGGGCCTTATATGCGTCGCGGAAGTTAGAGTAACAATGATCCAAGGTCTTTCCACCCCTGGTTGCGCAATCGATATGCTGATAAAATTTAGGGAGTCTTGTTTTCAGATTAGCCTTGTTAAAATCCCCAGCTACAATGAATGCAGCCTCCGGATAAATGGTTTCCAGTTTGCAGAGAGTTAAATAAAGTTCGTTCAGAGCCATCGATGTGTCTGCTTGGGGGGGGGATATATACGGCTGTGATTATAATCAAAGAGAATTCTCTTGGTAGATAATGCGGTCTACATTTGATTGTGAGGAATTCTAAATCAGGTGAACAGAAGGATTTGAGTTCGGGTATACATGGGTGTCTGGGTGTCATGGGTGTGTTAGTATCCTGCCCTACATGGTTTTTCTCTCAGTAGTTTGAATCTGTTGAAGGCATCCTGTCATACTATGAGTACAATAGCTCTCTCTGACTTTCAGATGGAAAACCGGGTGTCTCTTTTTCAGGACAGAGTGCAAGTGAACAACGGAGTCCTGACCATCAGCAGCTTGAAGCTGGCCGACATTGGGATGTACCAGTGTGTTGCAGAGAATAAACATGGTCGGGTCTTCACCAACACTGAACTCCGAGTTATAGGTAAGATTCAGCATGCCATTATCATCATCATTGTTGTCATTGTCATCGTCATTCAGCTGCATAACTAGCTCTCTTCAGTAGCTATGGTCACTAGCAAGGTTTGCAATTTAATAGTGCAGAAGCCACTTAAAGCCATACTGCACGCTATACAGTGTTAGGTTCTTATTTTTCAGAGTAAATAGCTCACGGACACTAGAGAAGCTTTAACCAAGTTGAATATTTCCCAAAGGTTCTGTACAGCTGTATTCAGACAGTAAAACATTTCTCACCATCACAGTTATATACATCCCACTTTAGGACACTCCTCCTTCTCTCTCCAATCCTTACATCTTATTGTTCAACAGAAAGAAGGTAACCAGATACTAAACCCTGATTACTCCCTTAAGGGGAACTGACCTCACCTCCTGACCTCAACCCCTCCTTCCCTTAGTCCATAGATGCCCATCTGTCTCCAACATCTCAACTGTTGCTCTGCTCCTGTCCCCCAACACATTCCACAGCTATCTGTCTTTCTACAGAGGCCCAGTCTCTTTCTCATTTGATTCTATACTTCTTTCCTATCATTTATTTAATATCTCAATGTTCAAAATGTCGAATCCAACAACATGTATCCTCCCACAGTCTAAATCTTGGAGGAAACCACAGGGTCGATTAAATCCGTAACGTGGAAGATCTGTGTTGTAGTGTGGTTGACATTTAGGGCTGGAGTCAACCAGTTCTGCCTGAACCTGCGATAACCAACAATTGCATAGAAGTTTCATTGTTTTTATTTAGACGATGTTGGAGGTGTAACTGCGTTGGAGCTGTCAAATTCGCAAGCGGCTCCCGGTGTTATACCTATCGTGAACATTGGCAGATGCGCCGAGACGCATTCGTAATAATCCCATGCAGCCTTGTTTACAAGTTTGAACACTGGAATGTGTGTTATAATCTATACAAATCAAATCAAATCAAATCAAATCAAATTTTATTTGTCACATACACATGGTTAGCAGATGTTAATGCGAGTGTAGCGAAATGCTTGTGCTTCTAGTTCCGACAATGCAGTAATAACGAGCAAGTAATCTAACTAACAATTCCAAAAAAAAAACTACTGTCATACACAGTGTAAGGGGATAAAGAATATGTACATAAGGATATATGAATGAGTGATGGTACAGAGCAGCATAGGCAGGATACAGTAGATGATATCGAGTACAGTATATACATATGAGATAAGTATGTAAACCAAGTGGCATAGTTAAAATGGCTAGTGAAACATGTATTACATAAGGATGCAGTCGATGATATAGAGTACAGTATCAACGTATGCATATGAGATGAACAATGTAGGGTAAGTAACATTATATAAGGTAGCATTGTTTAAAGTGGCTAGTGATATATTTACATCATTTCCCATCAATTCCCATGATTAAAGTGGCTGGAGTAGAGTCAGTGTCATTGACAGTGTGTTGGCAGTAGCCACTCAATGTTAGTGGTGGCTGTTTAACAGTCTGATGGCCTTGAGATAGAAGCTGTTTTTCAGTCTCTCGGTCCCAGCTTTGATGCACCTGTACTGACCTCGCCTTCTGGATGGCAGCGGGGTGAACAGGCAGTGGCTCGGGTGGTTGATGTCCTTGATGATCTTTATGGCCTTCCTGTAGCATCGGGTGGTGTAGGTGTCCTGGAGGGCACCTCGATTAGGCTGATATACTGTATATCCTTATTATTTTGTTGACTGGTTTTCATTTTGAGTGTCATTATTTTTATGTAACCTACACTTTCTCGTTCTGAACATCTAACACGGGTGTGATTTAAGGACTGGTGTGGTTTCATGACAATGATGACAAGAGCAGCTGCTCAGCAATTCGACTGCTCCAATGCCGTTACTATGCACCTCTGACTTTGTCTAAACAAAAACAATGAAACTGCTATACAGTTGTTGGTTATAGCAGGTTAGAGCTGGAACTGATTGAATCTAGGCCTTAAAGGTCATTTCCGATTAAGCCGACATATGCAGCGTTTACCGTGGATGCAATCTCCGCAAATGCGGTAACATTGCCTTTAAATGTCAATTGCGCTACAACTCAGATATTCCGCGTTATGGATTGAATCAAGCCCCAAGACTTTTAAGGCAGCCTTTCTTAAATATGGGTCTCGACCCAAAGTGGCTTGCGGACAGGTCTGAGTTTTTGGATCTCAGCTTACTGTTTGTTGATAGATAGAATAATAGATAACACAAGGTGCAATTATGAAATGTTTTACTTCAGCAGTTTTTCTCTTGTTATGTCAGTCACTGACTGTCACTCAATTAGCCATGTCAGCTAACAATGTTTAGACTGGTAAATTAGTCTAGCCAGCTATGTTATCTTGTAGTAATCATGACCGAATACCAACCAGGCACGCAGGGCACGTGCGTGTTAGTCACTGTCACTAAGATATCATATATAACATGGCATGAGTCATGGAAAAATGTGTAGAATTGCAGGAAATTAGCTTTAAAATGGCAAAGATTTCTCTCCACCACATGGCAAAATGTGCAGAATTGTAGGAAATGTATTTGTTTTTTAATTCTCTCTGCCATCAAGACAGGGGCCCTCTTGTAATCTTGTAGTAATCATGGCCGAATACCAAACAGGCACGCATTTTTTCTCACACATTTCTCATTTGGATCCCAGGCTGAAGAAGTTTCAGAACCCCTATTTTAAGGCGTGAGAGTGAAATGACTTGTTCCTCATTAGAGCAACTAATGTCATGGTGGTGTAGAGAATGAGAGCATAATTATTCCGAAAGCTAAAAGACCTTGGACAAATTGAATGACAATATCTGTTGGTCTGTAGATATTAACCCTTTACACTCTACCCGTATATACGGGTTGAAAATAACAGATTTGGGCACTGATGAGCGCCTAAATTGAAACACATTGGCTGTACAGTATCATGCTATAAATGCTCAATCAAAGCTCAGGCTGTCCGCTTCACTGCGCTTTATGGGTTTTGACTGACAGGCGTTCTGAACTTGAGCACCGCATGTGAGAATAAGTTGCCCCCATCCTTCCCGTTAATTGGGCAAATGTTTTGTTGACTGAGTGAGGGAAATTAAGAGGACTTTATGTATTTTGAAAGATGAGACATTGAGGACCTACCCCATATTTTCCAGGGATATTCTTATCATGTTCTGAATGTAATCCAGAGTATTTTCAGATTTCGCTAGCAACAAATGTGGCAAAAAGTACAGTACATTTTAAATTCACATAAAATCAACCGTGTAATGTTTGGATTCTGTCTTGTCTCAGGTAAACTGTTGTGTCCTCAACTTTGGTTGAATAATTTTCCCATAACCTCCAAACTATTCCCTTTCAATTACTACCATGCTTATGCATATGCTTTTCATATTTCTTCTGTAAGAAACATTTCAGTTTAGCCATATAGGCGAAGGGTTAAAGGGAGGAAGTGACATTTTTTTGTATTTTTGTCTTAAACACCGTGGCAAGAAATAATTGCAAAGCGCATTGCACAGGTTCTCAGCGCTGTCATCGTCGCTCGGCAGCGTGTTGGCTTTGAAGAGCGCTCTGCTGAGTCGATATGCATACAAAACAGATCCAGACGTCGGAGTGTTAGTAATTAAAGCCTAAAGGAGTGGCTACAAAGCCTCCCCTCGTTTTACATCTTTTCTTTTTTGTCAAAGCCCCACGGCTGAATGCTTGATGTATTACACCCCAGCAAGGAAAACTGCAAGGCGTTCTAAAACTATGAAGCATCTTTCTTAAATGAACGCCCTCTCCAAGTGTGTGTGTGTGTGTGTTTGTGCGCGCATGTGCGTGTGTGGTGTCTATGGAGGACGTGTGGTTAGCTGACCTACCTAATAGATATGGTGACCTATATGTTCTGAGGGATGCTCTCTCTTGATTTCTCTCTCTCTTCTTTCAATCCCTCTATTTTAGCCAATTGATATCTGTCTCTCCATCTCTTAATATCTCTCTTGTAGCTGTAGCCCCAGATTTCTCCCAGAACATGCTGAAGCCTCAGACCCTGGCCAGGCAGGGGGGTGATGTGCTGATTGAGTGCAGGCCTAAGATGTCTCCACATGGGATGATCTCCTGGAGGAAGGGGAAAGAAGCACTCCGAGAGAGCCACAGGTATGGTGGAAAGCCGGGACATTCGCAAACCTGGATTCAAATTGTACTTAATACTAATATTTTTTAGCATTTGCGATTTTGGGACTATTTCATTGGATCCATCGCACTAAACAGAATCAGTCAAGCATGCCTGATGCCCGTACTTTGTGAGAAATGCAGTGTGATATGTAAAGGAGATGTTGACACTTTGTCGTTATTTTACAGGATGCTTTGTATCAGGTAAATTAAATACATTGTAATAATGATTCCCTAGTGGCAAACTATGGTCCCTCATCTTGTGTCAGGGCAAGCTTTGATTTTTCCTCCTTGATGGACCACTTGCAAAACAACTACCAATTTAGCGGTTACTCAATTAGTGCCAGTTAACCATCTGGGACCAGGGACCAGTAAGCAACATCCCACAGACCGACACAGGCCCACAGACTGGAGATTGAGAAACACGGACGTAGTAGCTCTTAGGGATGCATACAAACACTTCTAAGTACAAAGCCATTTGTTGCCACACAGTTACCAATGTTGAATTACTTTCAATGATTTAACATGAGATTGGGGTCCTGTAGAATTACTGATATATTTTCTCATCTTCTTCCATTTCCCCTTCTCCACTACTCTACTACGCTGTCTTGGGCTTTTTGTGGAACTGTGTTCAAGTGTTTACTTAAGGTAATTGGGACTTTCTAGTCTTTGGCAGACAAATCGATCCTCTGATCCATCAGCTCATTACCACTGGGTTGGTCAAGTGAGAGGATTGTTAAATCTGAATGTATGAGCCAGGAATTGAGACACCGGGGTAGTGGATGAAATCTCAAGAAACGATGATCAATCATCGGTGGACCTACAACTTTAGCTAGACATCCCCTTTGTGGTATAATGGAACTGGCTAACAACCTAATTCCATTACTGTAGATCTGGGTGTAATACCTCCGGCACGAGCAACAAGGGAAAAGGCAGTGCCAATTGGTCAAAGTAATGTTGTATGAATTTTGCAAAAATGATCTGAATCATATGTATTCATAAATTCAATGTAGTGGTAATGTCTTAGTTTTTATTGATCTTTGGCCTTTTTCATTGATAGGTGCTATAAATGTGGCATGGTCCAGGGTGGTCATGCCCAAACATTTTTTAATATGAGGACTCATTCACAGCACAGGGGGCTGCTGAGGGGAGGACGGCTCATAATAATGTCCCGGAACAGCTCTAATGGAATGGCATCAAACACCTGGAAAACATGTGTTTATGACGTATTTGATACCATTCCACTGATTCCGCTCCAGTCATTACCACAAGCCTGTTCTCCCCAATTAAGGTGCCACCAACCTCCTGTGATTCACACATGCACCCACATGTACACACCGTAATTCAGTAAGTACAACATTGGCCTTGGGCAGAATTCCTACAATATATTCAATCTGGCCACTAATTATGTGTGCGCCGGGATGAGAACGGAATACTGTTCACCTTACATATTTGACTGTTTATTCAGATACACCGATTCGAATAGAGAGCGACGATTCGAATAGAGAGCGACGGGGACAGGCGAGAGAGGAATGAACGGTCAGAAGAGGTTTATCTGGGAATCAAATCCCCAGGGGTCGTATGTGGTCGTGACCTCCGGCATGAGATGAGAGAACATTGAAAAGAATCACACAATAACAATCTATCCTCCCTATCAGTATATATATAATTCTATCCACCAGACATAATTCTCTAAGTCTGCTATAGATTGACTTCAATGTAGCCTGGTAGCAGATCAGTTTGTTCTGTAGACAGCTCATCTGTCATGCTCGTTGTCATACCAAGAAAATAAGATATGGCACGACAACAAATAACCGAGGATTTGGCTAAAGCACATAATCCATTTTTTACAATGCTAACGTCAACATTACCTTGTGCTATGATCTTCACCTCTGGTTGACCTACTGTATATCTTTAATTGTTGTAGCCAATACTCATACATTTAGCTTTTTAGGCAATTCATTTATTTTTCTGTTATGAAAACCGCTCTAGAAATTACACAAATGATTGCTATTGTTATTATTATCTTCACATTCCCTGCAATAGCATCTTCGTTTTCACAGAGTAATGCCAAACGAGAGACATT
Organism: Oncorhynchus tshawytscha; assembly: GCF_018296145.1. Lineage (NCBI taxonomy): Eukaryota > Metazoa > Chordata > Actinopteri > Salmoniformes > Salmonidae > Oncorhynchus > Oncorhynchus tshawytscha. The sequence continues at coordinate 60,221,657 of NC_056444.1, read as the reverse complement.
ACAACATGGGCACATCTGCCGGTGCATGTGAAGAATCAGCAGGGGTCTGCATTTCTTATTTGATCTGGGATTAATTGTATTAACTGCCTCAGCAGCTTTTGTGCTGCATCTCCTGGATATCCATCCTCAGGCCTGGAAGTCTCACCTCCCTCTGCCAACATTATTAGGAAGCACCAGAGGTGATGTACCAGGTGGAGCCAGGCTACTTTGAAGAAATAGCTGGGTTGATACATCTCGCTCAGGAACAAGAATGAGTTGCTGTGGTTTGAACTGGCTTCTAGCAGTAATATCATTCCAAAGATTTAGTGTGAGGTGTGTCACTCGTATTTTGCTATGGTAATGCTTCAGTAATGCTCCTAAAAATGAATTTGGTCAATATGTATTTATTTCTGCACAGGTGTATTCCTGGTGTGAGCAATTTTAATCTGCTCACGGATCAAATCAACGACACCTAAGAAATATTTGATTTAGCAAGGAAATATCCTAGAGTAGAGATGTGTATAGAAAAAGTAGTTGGCTAGGGTTATGGCTGCATCTTTCACAAACCAATTCCCCCTGTATGTCTCTTAAGGATTCTTCTCCACTTTATCTAGATAGGACTGCACCGCTGTTATTGCAGGAGTGCTACACTACTAATCTATCTCACTGTCCTAATAACATGGATACTTCTTTCTAATCTTTGTGGTATTATTATGTGTAGATAGTCTGGGCCAGAGGAGAGCAAATGTACCAAGAACAAGTTTGGGCTGTGATTGTTTAATCAAGTCATGTAGCGTTGGCACTGCGCATCACAGGCACATCTTAAACAGGACTTGTGTGTGTATTTGGGGCTATGACATTAACCATAATGGCTTACAAGTCATTTAATTTCAATGCTGACCAAACGGAAAGGACAAAACTCACAAAATAGCTTTATAAAATTGCCATTGGAATTAGACCTCTTTGTTATATTAAATAGCACACATTGTTGCTTAAAAAATAGATGATCCATCTGTAAGCCTCTGAACCAAACAGACCACAATAAGTTCCTAAAGAGTCTCTAAAAATGCGGAAGAGAGTGTAATGTTTGTATCTCAATGAGGAGATGAAAACCCTACAATGTTGATGTTTCATACATACCCCCATATCAGCACAACAAAAGTATTGTACAAAACCTACAATGAATGGTTTTCTCTTTCCAATGCTTATTGAGCTTTGTGTATTCACATTTGATTATTTGATTTCTTTCATGTAGCTGATAGCCTAGGTCCTACATAGTGCTCTGGAGTGTGGTATCAACTTTAGTTTCAGCCAATTATGAGTATATACCCTGGATGGCTGATGCTACAGTATGTATTTGCCAATGAGAGGCTTTGAAGCCACCTCCGCCATATTGGTGGTACTCAGAAGGAGCAGTCCTCCATAAGAATGAATGAAATTGTACACTATTTCAATTAAATGTTTGAATACAAAATTAGATATATTTGAGTATTTATTTGTTGTAGTAGGGACTGTAACGTTAGTACTCTCACAAAATTCTACTTTAAGGGACATAGTGTTTTTTATTTTTTTAAATTATGTTCAATTCCCATAATTAATTTTAAAGAATGCATTAAGGTGTATGTAATAGAATATACTTGGCAAAAATGAATGTAGACATTAATAAATGCATATCTAAATGCATATCTAAATGCATATCTAAATGCATATCTTCCAAAATATTATTTTACGATGGTGGAGGAGTACAACAATGGCAGCGCAGAGGCTTCAAAACAGCGCCCCCTCCATCAGTCATCTGGGTATACAGTACCAGTCAAAGTTGGGACACAACTACTCATTCAAGGATTTTTCTTTATATTTACTATTTTCTACATTGTAGAATTAAAGTGAAGACTTCAAAACTACGAAATAACACATATGGAATCATGCAGTAACCAGAAAAGTGTTAAACAAATTAAAATATATTTTATATTCTTCAAAGTAGCCACCCTTTGCCTTGATGACAGCTTTGCACACTCTGGCATTCTCTCTATCAGCATCATGAGGTAGTCACCTGAAATGCATTTCAATTAACAGGTGTGCCTTGTTAAAAGTTCATTTGTGGGATTTCTTTCCTTCTTAATGCGTTTGAGCTACTCGGTTGTGTTGTGACAAGGTAGGGGTGGTATACCGAAGATAGCCATATTTGGTAAATGACCAAGTCCATATTATGGTAAGAACAGCTCAAATAACAAAGAGAAATGACAGTCCATCATTACTTTAAGACATGAAGGTCAGTCAATCCAGAAAATGTCAAGAACTTTGACATTTTCTTCAAGTGCAGTCGCAAAAACCATCAAGGGCTATGAGGAAACTGGCTCTCATGAGGACCGCCACAGGAAAGGAAGACCCAGCATTACCTCTGCTGCAGGGGATAAGTTCATTAGAGTTAACTGCACCTCAGATTGCATCCCAAATTAATATTTCATGGAGTACAAGTAACAGACACATCTCAACATCAACTATTCAGATGAGACTGCGTCAATCATGGTTGAATTGCTGCAAAGAAACCACTACTAAAGGACACCAATAAGAAGAGACTTGCTTGGGCAAAGATACACAAGCAATGGACATTAGACTGGTGGAAATCTGTCCTTTGGTCTGATGAGTCCAAATTTGAGATTTTTGGTTCCAACCTCCGTGTCTTTGTGAGACACAGAGTAGGTGAACGGATGATCTCCGCATGTGTGGTTACCACCGTGATGTATGGAGGAGGAGGTGAGAATGGTGTGGGGGTGCTATGCTGGTGACACTGTCAGTGATTTATTGAGAATTCAAGGCACACTTAACCAGCATGGCTACCACTGCATTCTGCAGTGATACGCCATCCCAGCTGGGATGTAAAAAATAGTTTTACATGTTTTTATTTTTAATGTATCACGTTGTCTAAGGATTGGAGACAGGCGCAGGAATACGTAATAGGGTTTTTTATTTACTCGACCCAAAGAAATGAGCGAGGTGTAAACCCCTAAATAATACACGGGACGAGTCCCGTAAAACAAGTGCACGATAACACGTAGCATGGAAGCCAATACAACAGCACAGGTACTCACAGGACCAACGGACATGGTAACAATAACACGTAGCATGGAAGCCAATACAAAGGCACAGGTACTCACAGGACCAACGGACATGGTAACAATAACACGTAGCATGGAAGCCAATACAAAGGCACAGGTACTCACAGGACCAACGGACACATTATTCAATTTCTGTTTAGTCACATGCCTGTGGAACTTGTTCAGTTTATGTCTCAGTGGTTGAATTTTGTTATGTTCATACAAATATTTACACATGTTAAGTTTGCAGAAAATAAATGTGAGTTTGGTAGTGATAAATAATATGTCCAGGATTTAACTTTAAGACCATCCAGTAACAGAGAGAAAAACATTTTGTATGAAATTCACAACAGTCCCCGTATACCTTAATTGCTGTTGTGCCCTTGAAGAAAGGGAGGGCAAAGAAAAGTAATTTCATAGAGCGGAAACTCTCCTTAAATATGGGCTGCATCTTTATATTCTATTCCACTTTGAAAGATGAGGAAGTCTGCACTGTGCAGTTTGCAGTATAATGTCAAGTCTTCTCCAAGTTAAATCTCATATCCATAACTCTTTATTCTGGTCCATTTCATTGGAAACCCTCTGATAAAGTTAGAGGAAGTGCTTCCCTCTCCCAGCGGCCTAGTTATAGAAATTGACTAATGCCATTTGATTCTGGTGAGCTTAGCAGGTCATATTTGATTGTTTGGGAAAGGATAGCTATCCTGTATGCTAAGGAAAATCTTTTGGGAGCTGTGTCTTTTTAAGAATGTGTAGCTTCACTTCCTCTGAAAGCCTTTTTAATGTGCATAGGGCATTGGTGAGACTCATCACACCATCTTGAGCAGTTTTGATGCTGAGAGAGCTGCTTAGAGCAGGGATGTGCAGGGATCTTACGTATTGCTTAATAGCGGAAGGTATTATCAGAATATGACAATGAAACGCTAGTACTAGTTCAGATGATCAGGTCGGAACACATCGCTTAATTCACCTAAGCAACTTACTTCCGTTCACATGAATATACTTAATATCCCGTGTATTTAGTGTTTGCACAGGCAATCTTCTGCAATTTACACATTATAGATCACACATAATCTGCCATACCATTTAGTTATGTGTTTCAATCATTTGTCTTCTGCATTAGGTTATTGGTTAATTTTTTCATCATCAATATGGTTGCTACCTAAGATGAGTTCAGTTGGCTTTTAACAAACTACATTTTCATAAGCCTTTCATTACATATCACTCTGACCAGCAGATGTGTGGCTTTAGATCTGTGGCACCGGTGTTTATACAACAGCTTTAAACATAGTGATATGACAGTGCCACAAGCAGCAAGATGAACTGCAGATATTGCAGATGAGCACGTTGCAAGCTCTTTCACTCACACAAAAGAAAGATGTGCATGGGTGTGCTTCACGCAACATGTTAGCTGCTGGACCAAAACTGCAGAGACTTTTGGCCTTGCAATTCACATTCATAGTTATTGCGTAAGTAGGCCCGATATTGCTGTTTTCTTGGTGTATGGCTGACTCTACCTTTAACTATGGACTGTTGTCATGGTACCTGATGGTCAAGGGCAGGGGTGCACAGCTCCAGTCTGAGCCACAGCAGCAATACCACTGGTTCTCTGTTTTCATTGATCAATAAAACATCTCACTGTTCTGACTAATAGACACACAACTGGTTAGATCTATTGAAACTGATGATTCAATGGCAAGGGTGATATAACCAGCAGAAACTGCAGCCCTTGAGGTCTGGATCTGTGAAGAGAACAGAATGGTTTCACTCCTCACTGAAGATTTAGAACAATGTTTAAAATAATAGTTTAGTAGTCACAAATGTTTAAATAGTCACAAATGTTACTTTATTTTATTTGTTCAATCTCTGTATATATTTCACCACTCATCAATAATAGTATTATCAGATCTTCAGAAACAGGCCTTAGTTGGATTACAGTTTATGTGACAACTATCAGTGTAGTATGACTTAAGATATTGACATTCGATTTTTGTATTCATTTCTAGAGTCTCAGTGTTGGACAATGGAAGTCTTCGAATAGCAAACGTTACCAAAATGGATGTCGGCCTCTACACCTGCGTGGCAAGGAACCAGTTTGGAGTGGCAAGCAGTGCTGGGAGTCTTTTGGTTAAAGGTATCTCTACTTCCACTCCTTGAGATGGCTCTCCATTTCTCTAATCCTTGCATTAAGATGTACATTTAAAAAAAAACATGCTGACTGGATGCTTGCAGCAGCAGATTGTACTGCAGGCTTCACGAGTAGGTTTGGTTGTTTGTTATTAGTTGAGAGTAGGACCCTTAGAGTTTTTAATTCGGTTAATATAATGACCCTGCACTATTGGAGAAGAGGTGGTATTTTGGAACAGGACAAAATTAATTGTATGACTTTTTACATCACCAGAGCATGAAGAAAGGGACCAATGTTTTCCTTGGCAATAGAAGATAACTATCTGCACTATCCATGAACAAGTGTCTCATTAGAGGAACCAGACTACAGAGCCATGTAAGGATTGATGATACAATAACAGATAGTTTCCATGTACCACACAAACATACAATTAGTTGATTGGGCATGTTCAGAGTTAGCATTGGATTTAAGATTCATTGCATTGCTATGGCTTAATGTTTAATTCATACCTTCCTGGGGTAGCTAATAGCCATGCTCTGTTTGTTTAAGAGTTAAATCTATTTAAATCACCCGCTTCTGCAAGGCAATGGATTTCCAAGCCCTTCTAAAGAGCAGAGTCAACAACAGTGCTCTATTAAAATGCCTTTTGGTGATTCCTCACAATTTATGAATTGCAAATTGTTTGGCATAGAAACTGCTTTCATTTCCTTTTTTCAGCCCTTTTGCCTCTAAGAATGGCAGTATCTTACATACTGTATATTTTACAGGTGATTTTTGTAGAGTATATTCATGAAATCCAGCCAGTCCCCTTTGAAAGAAATCAATATCAGCCACAGTCAGTAAAAGTATTGCCCATCTTTGCTTAAAGGGATTCCCCCCCCCCCTGACATGCAAATGTTTTGCATGTCAGCAGGCAAGTTTTCAAGATGTTGGACTTTCAAGAAGCAAAGTGTCACCAGCCACATCATCATGACTCTTGGAAAATTAGTCCAAATGAGGACTAAAATAGATTTTTTTAAATCATGATGATTCAAAATTCAATACATAGTTTTTGAGTGGATTTTCCCTGTAATAGTACATTCACATTCAGGGCTTGAGATATGGGCACGTACCCATATCTCCATATTTGCCCTGAACTCAAACTGAGTTTCAGATATAAAATCTAACATCAATGCAAGTCTCACATTCAAGTTTAAGTTATGTGTGTGTTTCTCAAGTTCGGATCCCACTATTAGCAGAGTGAGTGATCTGTCTACATGGTGCCATACAAGAATCAAACTCTTAATTTTACCATTGCTAGCACCATGCTACAATCAACTACTTATATCATCTACAATAAGTGTCTGGCTGTTATGATAGCAATGAAAGCTACAACAAATGTCATAGACTTTTATTTTATGGAGAGACATACCCTGCAGGAATGTGCACAGTTAGGCCCCTAGTGGTGCTCGAGAACCTGTCCTTTTGCCCTATGAGGAAAAAGCTTTTTTTTTAATGTGTCTGAATTGACCATAAAACTAGCTAATCTCACAAATCCCCCCTCCCCTTTTGTCGCCAGGGTACAAAACAAAAAGGCTGATGTCACCAACAAACTAAAACCAAGTAAAGACTAGTTAGATTGTTTCGACAGTATAGCTATAACTAGCTAGCTAACTAGATAGCTGATTTACATCATCTTCTAGCTACATTCGCAATGATCAGATGCAGACACAGTAGAGAATTATGATTGTAGTCAATTCATTTAAGTTAAATTGTATTGGTCACATACACGTGTTTAGCAGATGTTATTGCGGGTGTAGCGAAATGCTTCTGTTTCTAGCTCCGACAGTGCAGTAATATCTAACAATTTCACATCATATACCAAATACACACAAATCTAAGTAAAGGAATGGAATTAACAATATATAAATATATGGACAAGAGAGTGGCATAGACTAAGATACAGTAGAATAGCATACAATATACATTTGAGATGCAAAATATGTAAACATTATGAAAGTGACTAGTGTTCCATTTATTAAAGTGGCCAGTGATTTCAAGTCTATGTATATAGGCAGCAGCCTCTAATGTGCTAGTGATGGCTATTTAACAGTCTGATGGCCTTGAGATAGAAGCTGTTTTTCAGTCTCTCAGTCCCAGTGTTGATGCACCTGTACTGAACTCGCCTTCGGGGTGAACAGGCAGTGGCTCGGGTGGTTGTTGTCCTTGATGATCTTTTTGGCCTTCCTGTGACATTGGGTGCTGTAGGTGTCCTGGAGGGCAGGTAGTTTGCCCCCAGTGATGCGTTGAGCAGACCGCACCACCCTCTTGAGAGCCCTGCAGTTGCCGTACCAGGCGAGGATACAGCCCGACAGGATGCTCTCAATTGTGCATCTATAACAGTTCGTGAGGGTTTAGGTGCCAAGAACAATTTCTTCAGCTGCCTTCTTCATCACACTGTCTGTGTGGGTGGACCACTTCAGTTTCTCCGTTATGTTTATTCCGAGGAAATTTGACCTCCGAATGGTCTGTGCACAGCCCTGATATCCTGTATAATTATCCTGGATTGATAGTGGTTCGTCCATACCATGTTAGCAACAAGAAATCAATGAGATGACAATGAAGAGGGGAAACCATGATACCCTTTTCATTGTCAAGTAAAGTAATGCACTAGCAAAATGTAAGCTGGATGACATTGAAACACGCATGTCAAAATGTGTTCAAATGATTCCATATTTCCGAACTCAGTAGGTAGCAGTTGAAAATCTTCATTCTCATTTAGATAACAGCTTATTTGAAGGGTACCTACATAAGAACGTCATAACACATTCATAACCATAACACATTCATAAGCAGTACATACATTATTTCAAGAGCAGCATGTTCATAGTTGCAGTGTAAAGGACAGTACTGTGACATAACAAAAATATTGACTTGCGGTTGTTGACATAAGCACGGCTTATCAATGCAGCATGTAGGGATTATGAATGTGTTATGAAGTCTCATCTTGTTCATGTCATCATGTCTCATCTTTTTGTCTTGAGACATTCATTCATAGGGCATGCATTCATAGCCTCACCTGGAATGCACCCTAGGGGGTGTGAGATGACCCACTGGGCTGTTTTGACAGCGTAACGTATAGAGACCTTAAACACCATCTGACATGCAGTGTCTGATTCTCTGTCCATTAGACGCTTATGACACCCATGCATAATTCAGTTGGGGCTTGCTGTATGGAAACTCAGCCCTGCGTATCTCACTGCACTGCCGAAGTGGAAAAGACACTCAAAAGAGCCAGAGCAAAGATTAGGTTGTTATGCAGCATACCACCATGCTGTGGTTGAAATAGGAGGGCTTTTTGTCTAGCCAAATGGAACCAAATTATAGACTCCGGACTGACCTGTGGAAATGGAGGCGTGCAGAGGAATGGGTTTGTGTGGTTTCTTCAGTGATGCATTACTTTGTGTAAGTGACTTGTGGTTATAGTTTGAACAAACAGTGACAGCTAAAGCCACTTACACTGTTCATTCTCATTCAGTGTATGAGAAAGGATGACAATATGAGCCAACGCCTGAACAGGAGATTTCCATAGCTGTCTAGATAGGCGCTGTCCATTCAGTGAACATTACAGCCACAAGTTGAGATTATATTTTTCTATTTTCTTTATATAAAGAAGCTGTTACTGGGCTCTACTACTTTTGAGTTCCTTGTGATATTTCAGCTAAATCAAATCTATAAATCAAATTGAACAAATAGTTTTTTATTCCAAGATTTGGATTTTTAACACAGTCAACTAATATTTTGTTACTGTGGTATTTCTTTTTGGTTGATAACGATACAGTATGCCTAAGCTAGAGGCACTTTCTCTAGCGGGTACTTGTATACTGTGAAGCCAAGCGGCCCTAGTGTTAATGACTCCATCCACTTCAGTCAAGAACCTTTGGCGTTAACATGGGCTCCTAGAGCCCTTATTAGACAGGTCCATGATGAAAATGAATCATCAGATAGCTATATGGGCATCTGTTACAAGTTGGCAATCACAAGCTGCCCCGCTGTAGGCTATCAAAAAACTGTCAATGCATAATCATATTAATGGATGGAATCCGTGACCATTACAGTCATCATTACACGGTCTGAAAGCACAACAGAAGCACAACTGGCATAACAACTTAAGGTAAGTCATTTGGGCGAGATACAAAGTCAGTTGGACAAGATACTAAGTCGTTTGGATGAAATACTAAGTGGTTTGGAGAGGTCAGACTTTATTTGGATAGTCCACCTGTAGATGCTCTACAGATGGTCATACTATCAATAAACTATCTGTTGATAAGCAACTACTTGCTAAGGTTAGGTTTAGAATAAGAGTTAGGGTTAAGTTTAGGGTTAGGATAACGGTTGAGGTTAGGGTTATGGCTATGGTTAGGGTTAGTAGACAGAAGGTTGAAATGTTACTGATAGTCTGTAGAGCATATACAGATGGACAATCCAAATAAAGTGTTACCGGACATGATAATGCCCATTTATTTTACAGGACCAAAGCACAATAATCACAATCTCAGAGGTATAACAGTCCCGGAGTATAACAGTCCTGGAGTTAACAAGACACCAGAATAGCCCCATGCCTCCAAAGAAAAAACAGTTGAATGGACTCAAACGAAACCCAATAGAGCTATAAAACACATATATACATTTTGTCAATGTAAATAGGCAGAACAAAGTTCATAGTGATAAGAAAAGCGCCCCGCTGTTTCTGTCTGGCCCAGGTAGCTAAACTTGTTTTTGTCTCTTGCAGAGACAACCATTATCACCAGCCCAGCTGGGCATTTGGACGTGACAGTGGGCGAGAGCATCGTCCTCCCCTGCCAAGTCTCCCATGACCCCACGCTCGATTTGAAATTCACCTGGTTCTTCAACGAACAGCTCATCCACTTTGGAAACCACGGGGGCTACTTTGAGAAAGTTGGCGGAGTAAGTGCTTTTGAGTCTGCCTTACACTCATGTGTTTGAATTAAGTCTACTATGATGACCTTTTATAATTACTTGACTTATTTATGTGGTTGTCACTTGTGATTTGCAATCCAATTACATACAGTTGATCATATTAATTTATTTTTACTGTGTATGTTTATATGATGTAAAATTACCAAGGGCAGAGTAGACCTTTTACAGCATTATGTTATGAGCACAATAACATATACAGTACAACAATGAATACTTTACTGCTGATATATAGTGAATGGAGTATTGAATGATTTTCATTCATGAATCATATCAAATTTGTTTTTGCAATTAACAAGAGGGGTCTGCCTGTTTGCCTGTTCCACTTGTTGATAACAACTACTCCTTTGAAAAAACTGCTGCCTAAGGAATTGTCGATTCAATGCTCAGTCAAACATTACATTTGGTCATCTACAGTTGAATGTATTTCTCTTTAATTAGAAAAGCAATTATAATATCTTGGCTGCTTACTACCCACAGTTTGTTCTATATTCCTCCGGCTCATCAGCAATGCCATTAGTTGTGTAATTGTGTTTGCCTCATGGCTTCATTTGAGCGCTTGACTCCCTGCACTAATCACTTGACACAAAGCTGACATGTTGCAGAAAAGTGTGTCTTAAATGCAATGAGTAATTTCATAAAGGTTAAATAGTTCTGTTCATCAAACATTATATTTGTTGGAGGTACAGTGCCTTCAGAAAGTATTCATACCCCTTGACGTATTCCAAATGCTGTTGTGTTACAGCCTGAATTACAAAAGGATTTTTTTTTTAAAATTCTCACCCATCTATACACAATATCCCATAATGACATTGAAAACACATGTTGGAAATGTAAACACAGAAATATCTAATTTACATAAGTCTTCACTCCCATGAGTCAATACTTTGTAGAAACACATTTGGCGGCAATTACATCTGTGAGTCTTTTTTGGGTAAGTCTCTAAGAGCTTTGCACACCTGGATTGTACAATATTTGATGGTTGATAGTTGCTTGACAGACATTCTCAAGATTATGCTAATAGATTTTCAAGCCAGTGTAGATTTGGCCTTCTACTTTTGGCTATTGTGTCAAGACCCGGTTACGAACTCGGGTCTCCAGTGTGAGAAACAGTCACTGAACAAACTGAGCCACTACTAGTCGGCAGAACCCAGAAGATGAGGCAGACACAGCAGTACTTGAGACGGTGTTTTAATAAAATAAAAAGGAAAGTTCTTCAGGCAAAAATATAAATCATAATGTAAATCCAAGAGAAAAAGGTAATCCTCCAAGTCAAAAGGTAAATCCACAAGGTGGTAGGTACAGCAGAAAAAAGCCTCAAAAGATAATCAAAAATAAATAAACGAGAACAAAAACAGAGTACCACAAGAGCGTCCAACTGGAGCAACAAATGTTCACAGCATCGCTGGGGCTGAGTGCTAACCTTCAAACACAGAGCAAAGAACTGAGGAAAACTAAGGGTTTAAATACATTCAAGGGAAACGGGGCACAGGTGCAAATAATAACTGGAAACCAGGGAAAACAAAAGGGTCAAAAAGCACAATGGGGGCATCTAGTGGCCAAAACCAGAACAATCCTGGTCAAATCCTGACATATTGTACGGCTGAAAGGTGAATTTGTGTCTGTTGGAAAGCAGACTGAACCAGGTTTTCCTCTAGGATTTTGCACGTGCTTATAGCTGTATTCCATTTATTTAAAAAAAAATCCCTAGTCCTTGCCAATGACAAGTATATCCATAACATGATGCAGCCATCACCATGATTGAGTACTACTCAGTGATATAATGTGTTGGATTTGCTCCAAACATGCAGCTTTGTATTCAGAACATTTTTTCCCCTCATTTTTAGCAGTATTATTATTAGTGCCTTGTTGCAAACAGGATGCGTGCTTTGGAATACTTTTTTTCTGCACAGGCTTCCTTCTTTTCACTCTGTCATTTAGGTTAGTATTGTGGAGTAACTACAACGTTTTCTCATATCACAACCATTAAAGTATTTTATTTATTTTAAAATAACCATTGGCCTCATGGTGAAATCTCTGAGCAGTTTCCTTCGTCACCGGCAACTGAGTTAGGAAGGACGCCTGTATCTTTGTAGCGACTGGGTGTATTGATACACCATCCAAAGCCTAATTAATAACTTCACCATGCTCAAAGGGATGTTCAACCTCCCTGGTCTATGTGGTTGAAACTGTGTTTGAAATTTCCTGCCGACTGAGGGACCTTACAGATAATTTTATGTGTGGGGGTACAGAGATGGGGTAGTCATTCAAAAATCATGTTAACCACTATTATTGTAGATAAAAAAACATGAGCTGGCGCACACCCAGAATAATAGTTTGTGTGGAGGTGCTGACTAACGGCGAATAAACTATAAATTAGTCGCACTCTCCATGTATAATCTCCCAGCAATTTAATGGGTATTTACCAACGTTTCGTCAGGAAGGCACAGTGATGACAAAACGTTGGTAAATACCCATCCTGGAAGGCACAGTGATGACGAAACGTTGGTAAATACCCATCCTGGAAGGCACAGTGATGACGAAACGTTGGTAAATACCCATCCTGGAAGGCACAGTGATGACAAAACGTTGGTAAATACCCATCCTGGAAGGCACAGTGATGACAAAACGTTGGTAAATACCCATCCTGGAAGGCACAGTGATGACGAAACGTTGGTAAATACCCATCCTGGAAGGCACAGTGATGACGAAACGTTGGTAAATACCCATCCTGGAAGGCACAGTGATGACGAAACGTTGGTAAATACCCATCCTGGAAGGCACAGTGATGACGAAACGTTGGTAAATACCCATCCTGGAAGGCACAGTGATGACGAAACGTTGGTAAATACCCATCCTGGAAGGCACAGTGATGACGAAACGTTGGTAAATACCCATCCTGGAAGGCACAGTGATGACGAAACGTTGGTAAATACCCATCCTGGAAGGCACAGTGATGACGAAACGTTGGTAAATACCCATCCTGGAAGGCACAGTGATGACGAAACGTTGGTAAATACCCATCCTGGAAGGCACAGTGATGACAAAACGTTGGTAAATACCCATCCTGGAAGGCACAGTGATGACGAAACGTTGGTAAATACCCATCCTGGAAGGCACAGTGATGACGAAACGTTGGTAAATACCCATCCTGGAAGGCACAGTGATGACGAAACGTTGGTAAATACCCATCCTGGAAGGCACAGTGATGACGAAACGTTGGTAAATACCCATCCTGGAAGGCACAGTGATGACGAAACGTTGGTAAATACCCATCCTGGAAGGCACAGTGATGCCGAAACGTTGGTAAATACCCATCCTGGAAGGCACAGTGATGACGAAACGTTGGTAAATACCCATCCTGGAAGGCACAGTGATGACGAAACGTTGGTAAATACCCATCCTGGAAGGCACAGTGATGACAAAACGTTGGTAAATACCCATCCTGGAAGGCACAGTGATGACGAAACGTTGGTAAATACCCATCCTGGAAGGCACAGTGATGACGAAACGTTGGTAAATACCCATCCTGGAAGGCACAGTGATGACAAAACGTTGGTAAATACCCATCCTGGAAGGCACAGTGATGCCGAAACGTTGGTAAATACCCATCCTGGAAGGCACAGTGATGACAAAACGTTGGTAAATACCCATCCTGGAAGGCACAGTGATGACAAAACGTTGGTAAATACCCATCCTGGAAGGCACAGTGATGACGAAACGTTGGTAAATACCCATCCTGGAAGGCACAGTGATGACGAAACGTTGGTAAATACCCATCCTGGAAGGCACAGTGATGACGAAACGTTGGTAAATACCCATCCTGGAAGGCACAGTGATGACAAAACGTTGGTAAATACCCATCCTGGAAGGCACAGTGATGACAAAACGTTGGTAAATACCCATCCTGGAAGGCACAGTGATGACGAAACGTTGGTAAATACCCATCCTGGAAGGCACAGTGATGACAAAACGTTGGTAAATACCCATCCTGGAAGGCACAGTGATGACAAAACGTTGGTAAATACCCATCCTGGAAGGCACAGTGATGACAAAACGTTGGTAAATACCCATCCTGGAAGGCACAGTGATGACGAAACGTTGGTAAATACCCATCCTGGAAGGCACAGTGATGACGAAACGTTGGTAAATACCCATCCTGGAAGGCACAGTGATGACGAAACGTTGGTAAATACCCATCCTGGAAGGCACAGTGATGACGAAACGTTGGTAAATACCCATCCTGGAAGGCACAGTGATGACGAAACGTTGGTAAATACCCATCCTGGAAGGCACAGTGATGACGAAACGTTGGTAAATACCCATCCTGGAAGGCACAGTGATGACGAAACGTTGGTAAATACCCATCCTGGAAGGCACAGTGATGACGAAACGTTGGTAAATACCCATCCTGGAAGGCACAGTGATGACGAAACGTTGGTAAATACCCATCCTGGAAGGCACAGTGATGACAAAACGTTGGTAAATACCCATCCTGGAAGGCACAGTGATGACAAAACGTTGGTAAATACCCATCCTGGAAGGCACAGTGATGACAAAACGTTGGTAAATACCCATCCTGGAAGGCACAGTGATGACGAAACGTTGGTAAATACCCATCCTGGAAGGCACAGTGATGACAAAACGTTGGTAAATACCCATCCTGGAAGGCACAGTGATGACGAAACGTTGGTAAATACCCATCCTGGAAGGCACAGTGATGACAAAACGTTGGTAAATACCCATCCTGGAAGGCACAGTGATGACAAAACGTTGGTAAATACCCATCCTGGAAGGCACAGTGATGCCGAAACGTTGGTAAATACCCATCCTGGAAGGCACAGTGATGACGAAACGTTGGTAAATACCCATCCTGGAAGGCACAGTGATGCCGAAACGTTGGTAAATACCCATCCTGGAAGGCACAGTGATGACAAAACGTTGGTAAATACCCATCCTGGAAGGCACAGTGATGACGAAACGTTGGTAAATACCCATCCTGGAAGGCACAGTGATGACAAAACGTTGGTAAATACCCATCCTGGAAGGCACAGTGATGACAAAACGTTGGTAAATACCCATCCTGGAAGGCACAGTGATGACAAAACGTTGGTAAATACCCATCCTGGAAGGCACAGTGATGACGAAACGTTGGTAAATACCCATCCTGGAAGGCACAGTGATGACAAAACGTTGGTAAATACCCATCCTGGAAGGCACAGTGATGACAAAACGTTGGTAAATACCCATCCTGGAAGGCACAGTGATGACAAAACGTTGGTAAATACCCATCCTGGAAGGCACAGTGATGACGAAACGTTGGTAAATACCCATCCTGGAAGGCACAGTGATGACAAAACGTTGGTAAATACCCATCCTGGAAGGCACAGTGATGACAAAACGTTGGTAAATACCCATTAAATTGCTGGGAGATTAAACATGGAGAGTGCGACTTTATATATTTTGATAGTTTATAGTTTATTCTCCGTTAGTCTCCGTTGATAACCACTATTATTGTACACAGAATGAGTCCATGCAACTTATAATGCAATTTGTTAAGCACATTTCTACTCCTGGACGTATATAGGCTTGCCATGACAAAGGAGTTGAATACTTATTGACTCAAGACATTTCAGCTTAACATTTTTATTAATAATGTTTTACAAACAAAATTACACTTAGACATTATAGGGTATTATGTGTAGATCAGTGACACCAAATCTCAAATTTATAAATTTTAAATTTGGTCTGTAACACAGCACAATGTGAAAAAAGTCAAGGGATATGAATACTTTCTGAAGGCACTGTATATAGTTAACTTAGCCCACTAAAGTGCAAGTGTGTTTTCCAAAACAATACATTTCTCTTAATGCACTATCAAAACTTAAAATACCTGTCACAAAATGTCATAATATCAAAAAGTATAATTTGTCATCTAGTGAGAATATTTCTATATCAAAATTAACTTACACTCTCACAACTTAAAGTACACTTTACAAAAGCAGCTAACGCTATCCAAAAGTATTATTAATCAACAAATGAGGTTATCTCACCATTTATTAAATAATGGCTCAACAAATACTAACTATAACCATTAATAGATACACTTTTTCTATGAAAAAGAGTCAATGGTACAAGAGGGTATTCAAACATTTTATAGACGTGAGCTGCGTTCTCTGAATTAGGATCAAATAGTACAGTTTATCTCAATGGTGTTCAAGCATTTTTTGGAAAAATGTCGATTTTCAAAACAGTGTACGTACGACACAGAACTCTGTGGCCTTTTGCAAAACAGTAAATACATGTTTTTATGTACTGTAGTTTCCTTCTAAAAACATTCATAAAAACGATAAGATATGGTCAAAAATGCAATTAACTGCAACAAAAGAACACTACTGGGAGAACCTATACGGACACTACGGGTGGACAAATTGGTGGCGTATATAGCGCAGCTGAGAGCTGAGTGTACCAAATCACACTGACCAACTTTCTTTGGCCAAATACCGAATTGACTGTCATGCAGGAATGACTTAATCCCTGCGTCTTCTTTGACAGGTAAGTTAAGTGGTGAGTTTTTTAAATTGTATATTAAATAGCTAAATCGTATGGTTTATTTGATAATATTAATGCATGACAGTCCGTTCTGTCTTTGGCCAAAGAAAGTTGGTCCGTATGATTCGCTTCACTCGGCTCTATACGTCATTGATTTGTCCACCAGGAGTGACCGTATATCTTCTCCCAACACGACTGTCTAAAAAAAAAATCCTATTATAGCAATATATTTTCTTTGCAGTCACTAAATCAGGATGGAGGAACACAACTGATATATGAATGTATAGGCCACACCAAAGCAACGCTTGAATGGATGGTCACAATGTTACGAAATAGGACTAACCTAAAGTTGCATTAGAGTAACTCAACTTAATTTTCTGTATACTTGCAATGTTGTAAAAAATCCTAAAATGACACAGTCCCAATTACCTAAATATTTCACTATGTTGTACATGAAATAGCACTGATGGAGTGTTTAAGATTTTTCATCACTAGTATTAACTGATTGCTGAAAACAGTGAACACAACTCTTCTGAGGAAAATGTCTTAATATTCTAAGAACACTTAACAGTGAATTTTGTATCCACTGATTCCATTTGTATTCATACTTTTGCAAAAGGGCGTCTAAGATATGCAATCCAGATACAAAGGCAAAAAACTTATCAGAAGTTTGGAAAATGTATTTGGATATGTTTGGCCACAGTAAAAAAAAAAATGCTTGTATGTGATTGAGAAACTGTAAAGTAGGAAGAATTTCACAGAAAGGTGTACAAAATATATGATACTGTTTGGATTGCATATGTGTTCTGTGCTTTATGTAATTTTGTAAATGCTTACAATTCAGTAAATCAAATCTAATCCTGCAAAAGTACTCCAAACCAAGCAGGTAGTTATGGTACTACAAACCAAATACTGTGAAGTAGTTAGGCCTACTATATATGCTGTAACTAGACATGGCTGACAAAGCTCTCCAATGTAAAACATGATGAGGCCTCTGAAAAGCAACATGGAATAGAGTAATATTGAAAGTAATTCCCCCCCCCCAAACATGACTGAAGTACAGTAAACACAATAACTGTAAAAAAGTAACTGTAATAACTGTAAAAAAGATAATAGCTTCTCATGCTTTCGCCGAAAAGCATTATACAATTCTGACTTGGTGGCTAGATTCACAACGAGTGTAGCTTTAATTCAGTACCTTGCATGTGTGTTTTAATGAAAGTTTGAGTTTTATCGAAAACTATAGGTGGCGCTCTAAAATTTCCACTGATTTGATCCTGCTACAGGGACCAAGTCCCAAACAAGTTAACAATTATGCGAAGGGATTTACATGTTGGTGGTAAAGATATACATTATGGAAGTAATTGTTATTGGCTGTGAAACAATTATTTAGTTTTGATTGACATACTTTACACAATAGATGTTTGTGTCCTATGTAGAGAGTTGTGTCTACTGTTTTGTAAAAAGTGTTTTGTGATAGAGAGTGTATACTGTTATGCAAAAAAAAGTGTTTATCATTATTGTTTTGGCCATGTGGATCCCAGTTTCGCTCACATGGATCCCAGTTTCCTTACAATGTTCAAGCTAAAACTCTAAGTGCCGCCCACCACATGAGTTACTTACAACTACATTGTAACTTGGGTATTTTGCGGCCCAATAACAAGAAACCATCACAGAGTATAGTGAGTGTGAGCTAATGCTCGGCAAAAATGATCTCCTCACAAATGTTGGTCTTCTACGGTCTGAAAGCATTGGTCGTCTTGACCTCAATCTTATCTATGTGACAAAAGTCATACTAACAAGTACAGTAGAGCAGCTTCAAAGGTCAGCATGTATTATAGCTGACAATTAGAAACAGAAAGGAGTAAAAGGAATGGGACTGAAAATAGCCTTTTCATTCTCTCAGATAGAAACTGTCATCATTAAACGGTCTGAAATATTCAGACGTTTCTACTGAAGGTCTTTGACTTTTATCATGACTTTCACCTCATATATTGAACACATAACCAATCAAGTGTACTCTCTCAACCTGCTCGTATTTGAAGAAGGGCCTTTTATTTGATATCTTTTCTAGAATTCTAACCATTTCCTCACTGCTCTGGTTTGACATTCCTTATGGACAGCGCTCAGCAGGTGACATCATGATCCGTAACATTCAGCTGAGGCATGCTGGGAAGTATACCTGTGCTGTCCAGACCAAGGTGGACAGTGTTTCCATCGCCACCGATGTGGTAGTTAGAGGTATGGCTATGCTGGAGCACCAGTAGCACAAAATGTCACATTGATCAAAAATACAATTTGAATTGTGAAATCCCACTTTTGCCACTAATGTAGCAAATGGAAGGTTTAGAATTAAACCTGGAACCTTGGGTTCTCCTACTCTCCAATAATCAGCCCATAATGTTTAGACCTCTTCGTAAGCTTGTGTTTGAATCATGACTGCTACAGTACATTTTAATGAATAAATATATTATTAAAATGTATGTGTAGAACACACTGTACTTTATATCTCATGTTGATCAACTAAGATGATGCTGTGATAATGATTTTTTCAGGTGCTCCAGGCCCACCTGTGGAATTCCAGGTGACAGAGATGACAGACAGCACAGCGTCTCTCTCCTGGGGACCGGGTCCTGACAACCACAGCCCAGTCCTCACCCACAACATCCAGGCCCGCACAACTTTTTCACTGGGCTGGCAGGGAGTCATCACAGGTGCGTGTGTGTGTGCACGTGCATCTTTATCTATCACACACACTGTATATTAAATTGAATAATGCACTCACAACATAATCAAGGTTCAAGGTACATCATCACAATTAGCACACAAAGTTATAGACTGTATTTATATAGCACTAGAAGATCCTGCAACATGCTAATTAAAGGCTATTTGTTGTCCGGGTTAGTTCCTGAACTTCTTGGGGGCAAACAGCTGACAGCCACTGTCATTGACCTCAGTCCGTGGGTGGAGTATGAGTTCAGAGTGCTGGCAACCAACGCCATCGGAACAGGAGAGCCCAGCAAACCTTCCAAAAAAGCCCGGACCAAAGACATGCGTATGTACTGTATCTGCCCCACATAGCTCCCAACACAACGATGAATGCTGAATACTGTAATATAATATGCGCAATTTTACCCAATGAATTGTTTGTTTACATTCAAGTTGTGATGCAATATTGTTAATGCATTATTATAGGAAAGTGCAAGAGGTACAGTACAAGCCTATTTCCACTGGGATGTTGATGATTGATGATGAGGATCTTTTGTTTAAAAACTGCACGGTGACCCCAACAATTAACAGCATTAATTGACAGATGTTTTTCCATGATAATAGTAGGAGGCATGCAGACATTGACGTTTCTCTATGAAAACAAACACCCTTGATTTTGCAGCTCCCAAGATAACGCCATCCAGAGTGAACGGAGGTGGAGGTGGTCGCTCGGAGCTTGTCATCACTTGGGAGGTAAAGTGAACACTACTAATAAAGATGATCAGCTTGATTGGTAAAGTCATACAGATTCAGCAAAGTGCACGAAATGATATGTTGAAATCAATTATGAATCAAACATAACCCATTCTCTGACTGCAAGTATGTTTCAGAGCATGCAGGTTGTGCCAATAGGTATTTTTACACTACTGGGCCCAACCAAGCTGTATTGAGCTGGCCTGGTTACGCATTCACCAAAGTTGCTAGAACCACGCTGAAGAGGACAATGTGAAAATGTTTTATACGAGCCAGAAAAGTAGTTCCGGTCTGCATGGCAGTATTAGAAGGTAGATGTGTATTATGTGAATGCACCGATGTACATTTTGTGTTTTCACCTCTTTCTGCAGCCTGTCCCTGAAGAGCTACAGAGTGGCCCAGGATTTGGCTATGTGGTAGCTTTCCGACCTCAGGGGGCTCAAGGCTGGATGCAGGCAGCAGTCACCTCCCCCGACGCCTCCAGATACATCTTCAAAAACGAGAGCATCGCTCCCTTCTCTCCGTTTCATGTGAAAGTGGGCGTGTACAATAACAAAGGGGAGGGCCCCTTTGGGCCGGTGGCCACCATCTACTCTGCAGAGGAGGGTACAGTACACTGCCAGACCCTGTTATTTATTTAGGGAATGAATAACGTGAAAATTATATATTTTTTTCTAACGTTATTGAGATGTTCTATATAACTCTAGAATTCTGAAATCCATCAATACCTCTACAGGGTTCAACACTGTAGAGTATTTTTTGCAAAGTTTAAGTGATGCCAGACCCAGCTGAGTACACAACATACCTATTCCATCATTCCTTTTCATTTCAGATGCTATATGTATAGTGCGTATAATAAGTCTACACCTCCCTTGGATTTCTTCATTTTAATTTCTTCATTTTTTTCATTTTAATGTGTTACAAAGTGAGGTTAACATTGATTTAGTTGTACTTTTCTTGTCAGCGATCTAGCAAAATACTCTGTAATGTCAAAGTGGAATACAAATTTGAATTATTTTTTAAGATGAATGAAAATGAAGCACTAATATACCTGTAACTCGGCCACTCAGGAACATTCACTTCTTGGTAAGCAACTCCAGTGTAGATTTAGCTGTGTTATTGTCCTGCTGAAAGGTGAATTCCTCTCCCGGTGTCTGGTGTAAGCAGACTGAAGCAGGTTATCCTCTAGGATTTTAAAATGAATTTTCATTTTGCCTGTCCCGTTTCATTTCATCCTGAAAAAGTCTACAGTCTTTGCCGATGTCAAACATACCTATACCATGATGCAGCCACAACCATGTTTGAAAATAAGGAGGCAGTTACTCAGTGATGTGTTGTTGGATTTGCCCCAAACATACGATTTTGCATTTAGGCCAAAAAGTGTATTCCTTTACCTTGTTTTTCATTACTTCAGTGCCTTGTTGCATGTTTTGGAATATTTTTTTATTCTGTATATTTGTATTATTGTTTTCACTCTGTCATTTAGGCCATTATTGTGGAGTCACTACAATGTTTTTGATCCATCCTCAGTTTTCTCCTATCACATCCATTAAACTCTGTAACTGTTTTCAAATCACAAATGGCCTCATGGTGAAATCCCTAAGCAGTTTCCTTCCTGTCCTGCAGCTCAGTTCAGAAGGACGACTGCATCTTTGATGTGTCTGGGTGGTTTAATACATCATCCACAGCATAATTAGAAACTTGAGCATACGTAAAGATATATTTGATGTGTCATTTGTTATTGTTAACCATCTACCAATCACTGCCCTTCTTTGTGAGGCTTTTGAAAAGCTCTCCGATCTTTATAGTTGAATCTGTGCTTGAAATTCAATGCTTGACTGAAGGACCTTACAGATGATGTATGTATGGGGGACAGAGGAAAGGGTAGTCATTAAAAAATCATGTCACCCCTATTATTTCACACAGATGGAGTCTATATAACTTATTATGTGATTTGTTAAGCCAAATTTGATCTGAACTAATTTAGGCTTGCCTCAACAGAAAGATGAATACTTATTGAACGACTATAAAAAAAAAATGTTTTTAAATGTGTCGAATTTTTACTTCACTTTGACATTATGAAGTGTTTTGTGTAGATCAATGACAAAATATATATATTTTTTAAAGTTAAAGGGGATGTAGACTTTCTATAGGCACTTTATGTCTTATTGTCAGCTATCAGTAGTTACACATTCACTGTGTGTGTGTGTGACCCTAGAGCCCAGCAGAGCCCCGGGTAGGGTGCGGGCCAGGAGTGTGTCGGCATCGGAGGTAGAGGCCACCTGGAAGGCCCTGCCCTGGAGCAACAATAGGAGACGCATCCTGGGCTACGAGGTCAGAGCCCAAACACACTGGACATCATAGACATAAAATGGATAGATCTGACACTGCTTCAGTATTTCTCTTCGTACATGATCAATGGACTATCCAGTATTATCCCTCATTGAATTGTTACATTTATGTAGATTAAATCAACACCCTATCCTGTCTGTACAACTATCAGTTAGCGTACAGCCACACTGAGACGCATGAACATGGATGAAATCGTATATGATTGTTCGCTTTTGTCCGTCATTAGTCCTCGAGTCAACTGTTTTCGGATGAGTTCAGACTAGTTTTATCCGTCAAAAGTTTATTTTTTTTATTTTTTATCAAATGTTTTTCTATTTGGCATTTTGAATGATTATACAGATAATACAGACAGAACAGGTAGAGGGCAAAACATAAACGGATCCCCTACCAGATCAAACCTACTTCAACCCGCCCCATGCTCCAACAGGACAAAAAAGGATCCCGTACCAGATAAAACCTACTTCAACCCGCCTCATGCTCCAACAGGACAAAAAAGGATCCCGTACCAAATCTAACCCACAGCTTGCATGATATAGAATTTGACCAAAAAACAAACAAAACAAAGATATAATCAAACAAAAAAGTAAAGAAGAGTAAAAATAGGGATACAAATTCTAATTTGGGTTTATGTAGTTATGAAATTATCTGGGTCCATGTCTTCTACATAGGAAAGGTTTGCTAGATATTCTAAATGTAATTGCAGATCCCCTAACGGAGTAGCACATTTTCCCTAGCTTGAGATGTGGCGTAACTTCCTTTATCCAATGGCTTAAAGTAGAAGGAAACCGATTTTTCCACTTCAATAGTAGAAAACGTCTAGCTAGAGTGGTAAAGGCCAGCATGTTGCCCATAGCAACAGAGGGGCCTCCTGTGGTGCCACTCCGAATAATGAAATAAAGGCAGAAGTTTTTTTAGGTCTCTCCAGTATCTTTGAAAGAGAACAGAAAATTGACATCCAGAAATCTGTCAATTTCAGGCAAACGCCTTTGTGCGTTTTTTGTTGTTGTCAGACTATCAGCTCTGTTGTCATTCATCGGGCAACGGATGATTCCCATTGAAAAAGTATTGGCTCACTCCGAAATATTCTAACACAAAATCATAATGTGACCACGGCCTTAGACAAGCATATGAATACTCTGACGTGACAAACTATCTAGCCTACTCTTAACTTCTACCCGGTACAGCCCGAGGAAGATGGGTTCATCCTACTGGGGAGTTTATGGCCAGTGTGGCTGTGCTTTAAAAATACATTTGATTGATTTCATTGATGAGGAAAAAATGTTTAAACATATCAGGGATGTTGACCTGTAGTGTTGACCGGTGTGTTTTGAACTGTAGCTGAGGTACTGGGGTGAGAGGGAGAGACAGGAGACAGCCAGTGTGATCAGGACCATGGGTAACCGGACATCTGTGGTGATCAGAGGCCTGGAGGGCAGCAGAACCTACTTTATCTCCCTCCGAGCGTACAACAGTGCTGGGGTGGGCCCTCACTGTGCCACAGTCAATGTCACCACCAAGAAACCCCGTAAGTACAAAACCTACATTCAAGGATACCTGCCTGCATCCACTCTATAGAGCCCCACCCCCCTCACTTGAAAAAATAAATATTGACCCTGACTCGCTGTGTTTGAATACTCTTTGGACTGGAGACATTTTATTTGGATAGGCCATCTTTAAATACCCAACAAACTATCAATAGACCATCAGCATCTACAGATGGACTATCCAAATGAAGTGTTCACGCTTTCTTTTCTTCCAGCCCCAAGCCAGGCACCGGTGAAGATCATATGGAACACCTCAAACTCGAAGGTCATCCTCAAATGGGATCATGTTAGAGCTCTGGAGAACGAGTCCGAGGTCACTGGTTACAAAGTACGGGAGTAAACACGTATTTCAACTTTTTTGTCTTATTATTTATGAAATGATCCAGTATGTGCTAGGGTTATTCACCTATGTTGAGTTGTTCAGCACTTGAATGACTGAACAGACTGATTCTTATAAGCAAAGTATATAATAAGCATAGCAGTGTTTCTGACCACGACAAGGTTGATTCTCGTAGTGATTCTTATACAGTATGTGCACTCTAGGCTATGTTGTGCAGATCCACACTGTGTATGATTTGTGTTGTCACATCTCTCCAGGTGATGTACACACAGGACAGACACAGTCGTCCCAACGTGGTCGAAACCAACACCACGTCTCTGGAGCTGGCGCTACCGGTCAACGAGGACTATGTCATCCAGATCAAACCCTTCAGCGAGGGAGGAGAGGGGAGTAGCAGCAGACAAATCACTATTCCCAGGATAGCAGGTGGGACATTTTGCCTGACACGGTCAGAGCATTGGGCCAGTAACTGAAAGATTGCTAGTTCAAATCCCCATGCTGACAAGTTGAAAAATCTACAGATGTGCTCTTGAGCAAAGCACTTAACCCCAATTGATCTAGAGTCGCCGTTGATAACGTCTGACCCTGGCCGTGTCCCCACTCTCTGAGGGTGTCTCACGGGGAGTTGGGATATGCAAAAAACACATTTCCTATTCATACTATGTGTATCAATACACACTTGTACATGTGTGAAATAGGACAAATATAAGCACCCACCAAATTATACAATTATTATGAGGGCCAACTGATTTAACTTTTTGCATGAGATCATGTAATAATTTTAATTGAAATGACTGAAATAACATTAGGAACAGAACAGAATTTATATTTTTTTTAACACAAGAGCAACATCATATCATTCATTACACATGTACATCTTTAATTGGATTCAATGCAAACAAGTCCAGTATAATGGGCCCTTCTGTCTAACCATTATGATCCAAAATACAGTATAGCGGCGCCACCTCCTGATACATTTGAGCAATAACAACATGGTGGAAAACATTATTGCAGACTAGATGTGCATCATGACAACCTCACTCATCATGACAACCGATCATTCATTTTGTGTTTGTGAGGGTATTCTTAATTCAGTGCAGGGTTGAGGTCAATTCCACGTCAGTCAGTTCAGAAAGTAAACTGAAATTCAAATTCACATTTTCCAAAATGCATCTCTACGAGAAATTACATTACCTCACGGGACAAAGTGTTAACAGACCTTATTTTTCCCAGTTAGTCGTTAATATCTGTATAATTATAATCTCGTTTTAAGGTAATACTCCAAATATGTAATAGAGGGCTAACAATTCACCAACAGTATGGTAACACAGATCTGTTTTTCCAAACTCCTCTAACCTTAAACCCTTTAATTCCAGCACTAGTTACATATTGCTTTCATGGTGCGTAACCGTAAATTGTTACCATACTATTACCATGTTAATACCACTTTCTCCCGTGCTGTAATGCAAAGTGCTAGAGACATTTGGGGAATTGGAATTTCAGTTTACCTCCTGAATTGAAATGGTATTTACCCCAACCCTTATTCAGTGTCTAGAATAAATTGAACTGCATTCTGAACAGCATATACTGTAAGAAACTCGTTAGATTTGACTGGTTTTATTGCAGGTTCAATGGCCATTGGTGCAGCCCCGGAGTTATCAGCGGTATCCATGGTCAATATGCTTGCACTCTATTTCACAGCCAGGACGTTCCTATGACAAACAGCTCCTGGACCACACTGCTTTCCATGAGGGCACTGGACAAAGAGGCCATGTATCTTCTTCCTCTAACAGATACCCCCTTTGTTGACAATATATTTCCCTCAACCCTTTCATGGGAGATATTGAAAGTCCAGCTTGGAAACTGTTGTTACATAAGCAGCGTTGATAAACGCTGAAATTACGTTGTTACCGCTTTCTGTCTTTTTAAAATGTTTTCCGTAAATGGATAATCTCAAAAGCGTTTCTTTATGAAGACAAGGAGATACGATGCACAAGAAGCTGTGTACGTTTCAGGAACCCCTGTGAGAGCTTGGTCCCCCCCCCAAAAGGAGACTGCTACTTTCTAACATAATTTGGATAAGGGTACAACTGGCGAGTTAAGATGCCGCTGACCCTGGACAGTGTGAAGGGAATTAACTCACGCACATGAAATGAAGCTACGTTCAAGAGACCCATACCTGCAGTGATGATTGTCATTCCCTGAATCCTCAAAGACTGTATCTAGGACACCTACTGTACTGAAAAGGTTAAGAAGAGAAAACCTTGTTTCACAGGTGACCCCTGCAACTACCAGGGCGTCTTGACAAACCTCGTTATGTTATGGCCTGGTTCGGGACCTATGTTCCTTTTCCTGGAAACTGCACTTACTCTTACATAACATAAAATATAATATTATGTGCCATTTAGCAGACGCTTTAGTCCAAAGCGATTTATAGTCATGCGTGTGTACATTTTACGGATGGATGGTCCCAGGAATCAAACCCACAATCCTGCCGTTGCAAGCGCAATGCTCTACCAACTGAGCAACAGAGGACCACATATATCGTTATATATGGACTGTTATATACAGTATAAATTATAACATTTTGAGCCAACATGGTTCCCATCCACCCAGCCTCATAATACTGGCAGCTGCAGTACAGTCAGCACCAAAATGGCTTCTGGTAGGAACAACAGTGTGGTGGAAAGCTGATAGATGGATGTCTTTTCTCTCCCCACCTTTCCCTCCATTACAAGTGCATAAATAGCCACGCTAAGCTGTGTGAGCCAATTTCTTGTACACTGTATGTATGAAATCCTCAGGTCCCAAAATGAGCCTTATGTCTATTATCATTGATGTTTTTATTGTTATTATTATTACCGTGTTACTATTATTTATTAATCACATGTGTGTATCCAGATATTGTTTATTAGAAGTGATCCCAATTTTATTAAATGAGAACATGGTTCCTTTGGACCATTTTATGTTTTATGTTTGATCATTAGTGCTCAAATTTGCCTTTTTTCTTATGTCTTTCATGATTTGCATTGTAAAAGAAGTGGCAGTGTTTATTGAGTTTTTCAAACATTGTGCATATTCCTACAGTCAACTGCTGTTTGGCATGAAAGTGGTCAATGTAAGTGGCTTGGAATATTTTAATGGATCAACCTGCTTTTAATAAACATAATGACATTTTGTTTGCTTCTTTTCTGAGGGGAAATGTGATCCGATCTAATGTATTATTATTTACCATAGCAATAGTGAGAATACAGATGGACAAGTTCAAACAATGTGTTTGAATGTTGGATGTATGGCCCTGTATAGGCCTACCATTTTGAAAAGTTAAATACATACTCTTCAGAAGATAAATGTTTGCTATATATTTGCCATGAAAAGACAAGTCTTGGCATTAGGGAGGTTATGTGAAATACAGTGCCACATTGTATAAATATGACGTTGAAGACAAGATGTAAATAATCAAACAAACAGTATACAAATGATCCTGATATCATATGGTGGAATACGGATGCCACAACTCAGAAAATCCACAAGAAAAATGGTGATTCATGGACAGAGGATCTCACTCTCGTCGTGCTCTTTTCATTTAGTTTATTCATGTATGGAATGCAAGTTCACTGTACAGCAAAGACACAGCACCAAGCAATGGGGAGCAGCACAGAGCAAACATGATGTGAACTGAGTAGAGGAGGGCTATACAGATATTGGTGAGCTGAGGGGACTGGGAGGGTTCCGAGGTCAGCCAGAAGTCATCCAATCAGGGTTCGGCACAGGGCGATGGTCTCGCCAACGCCTCTGATTAATCATGGCTGGTTTGATTACTTGTCCAAGTTGCCAGGTTACTTCAACATGTAGGATGAAGTTGCCCTTAGATACTGATCTAAGGTCATGAGTAAGGTTAGGACTTGGGTAGGGTAAACTGATGCTAGATGCACCCAATGCAGACTGCCCGGCAAGCTATCTAGAGCTCATTGAAACTCTCTAGTGTACAGTAGTAACATTGCCACTTATCTGAAACCAATTTAATCCTCAGAATACTGTACAAAGGAATGCATGGCTGTTGACATTGGTTTCGCCACTCCTAACCCCCACATTGATTTTGCCACTGTGATTTGTAAAAGATATCGAACATAAATGCAAAAACTTGGCTGTCTAATGAGATTCAACAGTTACACAGCACACACCTGGTAACAGTTGAGTTATGTGTCCCAAAGCCAACATTAACTTGTCATAATCCTAACATGGCACCTTCAGCTCAACCTATGATTTTTTGTCTAAATGCATTAAGTCGGAGTAGCTTAGAGGGTTGTAAGAGGGTACCTGACAAGTAATACTCTGACAGGATATATACATTAGTCTTACCATATCACGTTTGTGACATTTTTGTTGGCTTTCTGGCACATAGTTCATCTAAAGTATATCCTCGATTACAAAACTGTTGGAAGTAGTTCCTTCATACAAATACAGAAGTGTCACTACTACCAAACATTATCACAGCACACTTTTCATACAGTAGGAAACATAGGCCATGGTATCCCTCACACACTCAAAATATAACCAGACCAAAACACACTAAAAGCAAATGAGGGATTGAGATACCAGGTATCACTGGAACACTTTGCTTGAAGGAGGATAAATAAGGGCTTCTATGTATAATGCCATATAGCCACTGCAAGAGGCCTGGTAAATGTCCATATAAAACTTGAATCCATGTAACACACAGTAAGTCATCCCTGAAAATGGCATAAACGCCACCAGGATAAAAATCATTAGCAATTACTAATGTCATAATAGTTGTTGTTAAATGTGTATGTAGATGGATGGAGAATCTTATGTATGCCCCTTCAAGTGCAGTGATAGCACTTTACAGCACTCCTATTATTTAATGGAGTCAACCAAATGTGAACATGTTGTGGGACCTCGGGATTGGCAAACCCTGTTATCATGACTGAATTTGTTATCTTTTTCCCCCCATTCTGAATTGAAAACACTGTATGCTAATAATACCTTCCATTTCCTTTTTCCTGTTACAGAGTTTCATTTCCTGTAGATGGAGTCTACAGTTAGAACAGACATAATGCAGACTTTTTCATTTCACTGACATCTAGGCCGGGATTCAATCTGAGGCGCATTGTGGAACTCATGACATTTCAAGGTCATTTCCAATTGAGCAGACATTTTCAGCAGCTACAGTCAATGAGGTCTCCTCGGGAACGTTGCCTTTAAAGATCGAATACACAATAGCGGGAAACAGCGCCAATGTCCGCCCCACGACTGTTGTTATTGTTTTTGTTTTGTCGACGAAGCAGAGGTGGGGAGCACTGGGGGAGCGTCATGCATCAAGAAAAACACGTCATGGGAAAAAAACAGTGTCTGTTGTTTGCAGTAACTTATTTGTTGTGGCAGTTTCACCATTAAGAAATTTTGTTTTAATGGGCGCATTGTCAACATCGCTCTAAAACGTGCCTCGGATTGAATCCCAGCCATAACCTATGTTGGACATTTACTGATGTACAGTTGAAGTCGGAAGTTTACATACACCTTAGCCAAATATATTTAAATTTTTCACAATTCCTGACATTTAATCCTAGTAAAAATGTCTGTCTTAGGTCAGTTAGGACCACCACTTTATTTTAAGAATGTGAAATGTCAGAATAATAGCATAGAGTGATTTATTTCAGCGTTTATTTCTTTCATCACATGCCCAGAGGGTCAGAAGTTTACATACATTCAATTAGTATTTGGCAGCATTGCCTTTAAATGGTTTAACTTGGGTGAAAGGTGTCAGGTAGCCTTCCACAAACTTCCCACATTAAGTTGGGTGAATGTTGGCCAATTCCTCCTGACAGAGCTGGTGTAACTGAGTCAGGTTTGTAAGGCCTCCTTGCTCGCACATGCTTTTTCAGTTCTGCCCACAATCTTTTTATGGGATTGAGGTCAGGGCTGTGTGATGGCTACTCCAACACCTCGACTTTGTTGTCCTTAAGCCATTTTGCCACAACTTTGGAAGTATGCTTGGGGTCGTTGTCCATTTGGAAAGTCCAAGCTTTAACTTCCTGACTGATGTCTTGAGATGTTGCTTCAATATATCCACACAATTGTCCTTCCTCATGTTGCCATCAATTTTGTGAAGTGCACCAGTCCCTCCTGCAGCAAAGCACCCCTACAACATGATGCTGCCACCCCCGTGCTTCACAGTTGGGACGGTGTTCTTCATCTTGCCAGCCGCCCCCTTTTTCCTCCAAACATAACGATGGTCATTATGGCCAAACAGTTATATTTTTGTTTCATCAGACCAGAGGACACTTCTCAAAAAGTACGATCTTTGTCCCCATGTGCAGTTGCAAACCGTAGTCTGGCTTTTTTATGGCGGTTTTGGAGCAGTGGCTTCTTCCTTGCTGAGTGGCCTTTCAGGTTTTGTCGATATAGGACTCGTTTTACTGTGGATATAGATACTTTTGTACCTGTTATCTCCAGCATCTTCACAAGGTCCTTTGCTGTTGTTCTGGGGTTGATTTGCACTTTTCGCACCAAAGTACGTTCATCTCTAGGAGACAGAACGCGTCGCCTTCCTGAGCGTTATGACGGCTGCGTGGTCCCATGGTGTTTATACTTGCATACTATTGTTTGTACAGATGAACGTGGTAACTTCAGGCGTTTGGAAATTGCTCCCAAGGATGAACCAGACTTGTGGAGGTCTACAATTTCTTTTCTGAGGTCTTGGTTGTTTTATTTTGATTTCCCCATGATGTCTTGCAAAGAGGCACTGAGTTTGAAGGTAGGGCTTGAAATACATCCACAGGTACACCTCCAATTGACTCAAATGATGTCAATTAACCTATCAGAAGCTTCTAAAGCCATGACATAATTTTCTGGAATTTTCCAAGCTGTTTAAAGGCACAGTCAACATAGTGTATGTAAACTTCTGACCCACTGGAATTGTGATACAGTGAATTATAAGTGAAATAATCTGTCTGTAAACAATTGTTGGAAAAATTACTTGTGTCATGCACAAAGTAGATGTCCTAACCGACTTGCCAAAACTATAGTTTGTTAACAATACATTTGTTGAGTGGTTGAAAAACAAGTTTTAATGACTCCTTTGTGTCATTATGTAAACTTCCGACTTCAACTGTAGCTAGCTACTGTGATATTTCATACTGCCTTAAGGTCTCTTCTACTTTGCATAATACTATAACATTGTATCTATACTGTAGGTATTCTAGTGGTTTAATTTAATTTCATAATGAATGTCTGTATCATGCAAACATTATCTAAAATACTTGTTTCATTTAAAAGGTAGCTAATTTGGCATACTTAATAAGGTTCTAATGTGAATCTCTTAATATGTCCTACTGTAGATAGCCACAGTATAACAGCAGAAAGTGACTGTATCTCTAACGGTTGGAAGGGGACCTGACCTTGGATCATTTTAGAACAGTAACATGCTCAGAATTTATACTTTCACAATTTTTATAAATACCCAACAGGCACATTCTATTGATCAGAGGTTCATAAGCGCTCCATTTATATACATCCAAATGTCTACACAGATCAACTTCAATAACAAGTAAACCATCATCATAATACAGTAACGTCAATTGTGTTCTTAAAACAAAAATGCCCAATTGCAAGAGTTCAAGGTAGGGTCTGCCAAGATGTCAGCCAAATGCCCGAATTGTGGGTTAAAGAAAAAGCAAGATATCTTGAGAAAGATTATTTATCCGAGAGTTTCAACAGCTCTTCTCCTCTGTTGTATGATGGTGAGGATGCGCCATTGCAGGAAGAAAAGTTCAACTTTGACCTTTCTGTGTTAGCTGTGGTGCCCCTTTCTCTACTCTGGCACATTTGGCATCGTCGAGTTAGTGCCACCAAACCAGCGCCGCGATTTACGGACCTCGCTGGTGCAGAGTAGCCTACTGTTCTCAAATCTCCTGCAATCTGTGTATCCTCTGGCATTCCCATAACCATTCTCACTGTTACAGAAATGGGCCAAAGCACAGTTATGGACTTTGCTGGTTTAGCGAGTATGTAAAACTAAGGGAAGGTTTTCCTGTTCATGAAAACCTGCTTTACTGCATGCATGTCAACAGTACTGGACCTACAACTAATGGATACACGTTTTTTTTCTCTTGACAAACTACGTAGATATGTAAGCACACTCTAGATTTAATCAAGATCCGCATTATAGCGCAATTAAAATATAAAGGTAATTTACAATTGAGCCGACATACTGTTTGCAGCGTTTACAGATAATGTAGTCTCAGCGAATCCGGGAACATTGCCTTTAAATTTCAATTGTGCTTTAGCGTCGATTTTCTGCTGTCCAGATTTAATCTAGGCCTCAGTAGGCATTAGAGTTGGATCTGAGGTCTAGAATGGTGGGTGGAATTTACTTAGTAGGACTTTGGACCACATTGTAGTCCTATAGTCTGCCAGATTATCTCATACTAAGAACCCCTGTAATAAAAATGTCCTGCACTTCAAGTGTGGCATTGGTGTGGGTTGTGACGGCAGTGAGACTCTAAAGTGATATGATGGGATGAGCACATCAAAGAGACAACAGCTCCTAAGATTTGGATCCACTTGACATTCAGGCAAAAACCTTCCCATTTAATTTCCTTAGAGGATACTATGCAGAGGCAAGCTGAGAACAGTTTGGTGGTCTAGATAGGATACAGCTTATATCAAATTAATCTCGCCCACCAGCTAGCTCTCTCTGTCGAACCGTCTGGTTTCCGAGCACCTCAGAAAAGGACTTGACTGGAAGCCTATGGCAGGAGCGGAGAAACAACCACTGGTTTTAATTGGCTGATCTCTCAGTCCATCACCATTTAGTGCAACCCTTAGAAACTCCCCGTAAGTGTGCTGCATTCGGGGGGACAGTATTGTTTTTGTGTTTGTGTGTAACAAAGCTATGGCTAGCTGTTAGCATGAACGTCGATATGTTCCTACTACCTGGGTTATGGGGAGTTATTTCCATGGTGCACCATAACAAATACTTTTCCCCCTCGATTTGGAACCACATCTCATAGTCGTGTGATTTGCTCAGAATTTGAATTGATTATCATGTCACTCAGTAAATCTACACCCCTTCACAGTCCCACACTGTTGCCAGGCTCTATGTTCCAGAAATTCGAGCCTGGGGACAAGTTTTATTATGTGCATTTTAGCTAACCCTAACCCTTAACCTAACCTTAGCCTAATTCTCCTAACCTGCTACATTAATTATCCTAACCTATCTAGTCAAAACCCAGTTGTTTGGCTTGAGTGTTGAGACCAGTGCAGACAAGTGTACTAGGTGTAGACTGAAACTTTCCAGCAGTGAAACAAGGAATTCTAGCATTATTTTGTCATTCAACCTGTTATTTCTTAGTACCAAGACTGCCATCATTTATGACATTTCCATATCTAGCCATCCATGTCTGTATTTCACCTTGTCTAAATATCAGGCTGTTACCATGGTTACTCCATGGCTATCAGTCTGAAAGAAGTCGCTGTAAAAAAGACGCAATAGTCTCTACCAGACAGAATGTTGAATAAAATTATATTTAAACATACTTTACCAGTTGTCTTTTTGGCGGTTGGAAGTGGAGATAAAATGGCCACAGGAAAGTACTATTAGCCCAACTTTCTGGGGCGCCGGTAGGTATATGGCTATGTCGGCTTGTAATTCCGGTGAGTATTTTCAATCATGTGATGCATTTCACGTGATGCACAATATGTAAACAATAAACAATGTAACCAAATGTTGTCAACCGAAGCACGTTTCCTCGTAATCAGCTGGAAGTGTTTGCCGTTCGGTCTGTGATTAGGTTCAGACAAATTGTTTAAGTGTTTGTCTCGTGCAAATTGAGTCAGTATTGAAAATACAAACCGGAAATATACAGACCAGCGTACTGAAGGTCGGGTTGATAACGTTCCCCTATGGATATGTTGTATCAGATTACCTCTGACATAGGAAAAATAATAATTGGACAACAGGTAAAGTGAGTTGAAGTGTTTTCAACATTTTGACTTGTAATGTGATTGTTCGGGAATGCTGAGCCAACATGCTAGAGACGAGTATGTAAGTATTTCACTCTCAGATTCTAAGAGGCTATATTTCACCATATCACCGCCAGAGCAAAGGTTCATAAATAAAGGGTTGGATTTAAAGGAGTCCTGTTACTATGGTAGACAACAGGGAAGTATATGGGTTGGCCCAGTGGGCAAGAGTAGTAAGGGTGAGGGATTGAAACGTGTGTGGCTGTGTGTGTCGGAGCCCCACTAGCAGTGGTCAGGGTGGTACAGCAGTGTGGTTGTCTCAGGTAGCTCAGGCACCAACAGGTCTGCTCCTGAGGGGGGCGCTCATGTCCCAGGAATCAGGACTATAGGAGAGATGAGACAGTTCATTGTTTAAAGCAGGGATGGGCAACTTTGATGGGGATGGGGCCACACAAAATCTGAACTCATAATGAGGGGCCGCAGTTGCCCCCCCCCCTCAGGCTCTAATTCTACCTTGATTACTACAAGCCTAGATAGCTGGCCGCTAGACTAACTTACCAATCTAAAACATGTTAGCTGACATGGGCTAATTGAGTGACGGTCAGTGACTGACATAACAAGATGAAAACTGTTGATGCACAACAACCACATTTCAAAATTGCACCTTGTGTATTCTATTATTCTACCTTGCAACAGTAACAGTTGAGACCCCGACTGAGTTCCCTACCCCCCCGCGAAATGATCCGAGGGCCTTCAAATGGGGTGGCCGCCAGTTGCCCATCCCTGGTTTAAACTATGACACCAGATGAAAGGAACTACCAACCTTTCATGCAGAGAGGTCATGGAGATTCGATTCACAATAGAAACCTGTCATTGTTTAAAGTTTTGAAGACCCCTGTACCTAAGATGTCCCATGTGGATCCTCAGTGGACGATTCTGTTTCCTTGACAACTACTGCCTTGGTGACCAACATGTCCGGATGCTGTTGCTTGGCTTCCTGTATCGCAATAGCGAGGGCCTGTGAAGGAACAAATGATATGACATTAATGTCAACTGCTTACTATGTCTGGTGTATGTCAAGTAATGAATACTCTATAAGCACTTCTAAGACGACACATCCCCTGCTGTATCTATGGCTTATAGGTTACTGCATTACAGAGGTCATGTTGTCCTTAAGCTGCAGTCTGCTCACCTGCTCCTGGTCAACATCATCATCTCCTGTGATTATGATCCTCTTCTCAATTCTGGTCTCTGAATAGCCCCCTTTCACCGTCTGGAACACACAACACATTTCTTTGGAACATTTGCCAAATTGAACACACCTTTGCTGTTGCTTATACCTCTACAGCTAGAGAAAAGGTGCGTGCAATTTGGCAAACATAAGATCAATGGAAACCAATAATACTGAAGGTACTGAATACGTCAGACCATTTGACAATTGTTGATACCTTGGTGACATGCGTGGTTGCAGAGGTAACATTCTCAGTAACAAGTATTGGAGATCCAGAGGCCTCTCTTCCCAACGTACACATGTGCACCTGTCAGGATGTCAGGACACATGGGGGGAAAAAAGCATTAATGACATCATGATCATACATGGACACAGTCAGTTCAAATACACGTGAATTTGAGAACCTGGTATTTAAAAATATTTGTTATTTTATTTGAGTATTTGAATGGTTGTTATAATAATTATAATAATAATAGTCTGCCAAATTGTGTTTGACAGGATTTTAAAATACTTACATGTATTTCAAATACTATTTTCAAATACCTGGGTTAAATTGATGGGAGTGTATTTAAATCGTTGTATTTGAGTTTTTCAAGTACTTTTCTAGTGTATTTCCAAATCAATTCAAATATTCATTCCAATATTCATTCCACCACTAGCTTAATACTTACATTGAATGTATGTGAAAGTAATTGAGATATTTGAAACCCAGGTCTAATGGACACACATGCACACACGCATGCAGATACACACAAACAGACACGCCTATACATGATATAAATTAAATACATACAGTGCCTTCGGAAAGTATTCAGACCCCTTAAGTTTTTCCACATTTTGTTATGTTACAACCTTATTCTAAAATTGATTAAATACAACATTTTCCTTATCATTCTACACACAATACCCCATAATGACTTTTGTTTTTTAATATGTTTTTTTAGAAAGGTTTGCAAAAACAGAAATACCTTATTTACATAAGTATTCAGACCCTTTGCTATGAGACTCAAAATTGAGCTCAGGTGCATCCTGTTTCCATTGATCATCCTTGAGATGTTTCTACAACTTGATTGTCCAATCTATTGGTAAATTCAAAAGATTGGACATGATTTGGAAAGGCACACACCTGTCTATATAAAGGTCCCACAGTTGACAGTGCATGTCAGAGCAAAAACCAAGACATGAAGTCGAAGGAATTTTCTAGAGAGCTCCGAAACAGGATTGTGTTGATGCACAAACCTGGGGAAGGGTACCAAAAAATGTCTGCAGCACTGAAGGTCCCCAAGAACACAGTGGCCTCCTTCATTCTTAAATGGAAGACGTTTGGACCACCAAGACTATTCCTAGAGCTGGCCGCCCGGACAAACTGAGCAATCAGGGGAGAAGGGCCTTGGTCAGGGAGGTGACCAAAAACCCAGTGGTCACTCTGATAGAGCTCCAGAGTTCCTCTGTGGAAATGTGAGAACCTTCCAGAAAGACAACTATCTCTGCAGCACTCTACCAATCAGGCCTTTATAGTAGAGTGGACAGAAGAAAGCCACTCCTCAGTTAAAGGCACATGATAGCCCATTAAAAGTTTGAAAGAAGGCACCTAAAGAACTCTCACACCATGAGAAACAAGATTCTCTGGTCTGATTAAACCAAGATTGAACTTTTTGGGCTGAATGCCAAGCATCACGTCTGGAGGAAGCCTGGCACCATCCCTACGGTGAAGCATAGTGGTGGCAGCATCATTCTGTGGGGATGTTTTTCAGCGGCAGGAACTGGGGGACTTGTCAGGATCAAGGGAAAGATGAACGGAGCAAAGTACAGAGAGATCCTAGATGAAAATCTGCTCCCGAGTGCTCAGTACATCGGACTGGGGCAAAGTTTCACCTTCCAACAGGATGACGACCTTAAGCTCACAGCTAAGACAATGCAGGAGGGATTCGGGACAAGTCTCTGAATGTCCTTGAGTGGCCCAGCCAGAGCCCGGACTTGAACCCCATCAATCTTCTCTAGAGAGACCTGAAAATAGCTGTGCAGCGATGCTCCCCATCCAACCTGACAGAGCTTGAGAGAATCTGCAGAGAAGAATGGGAGAAACTCGCCAAATACAGGTGTGCCAAGCTTGTAGAGTCATACAGAGGAAGACTCAAGGCTGTAATCGATGCCAAATGTGCTTCAACAAAGTACTGAGTAAAGGGTCTGAATACTTATGTAAATGTGATATTTCATTTTTATTTTATAC
Organism: Oncorhynchus tshawytscha; assembly: GCF_018296145.1. Taxonomy (NCBI): domain Eukaryota; kingdom Metazoa; phylum Chordata; class Actinopteri; order Salmoniformes; family Salmonidae; genus Oncorhynchus; species Oncorhynchus tshawytscha. The sequence goes on along the minus strand of NC_056444.1, from coordinate 60,183,777 downwards.
ATCTGCACAAATGTATCAATCTGTTTTTGCTTTGTTATTATGGGGATTGTGTGTAGATTGATGAGTGGGGGAAACTATTTAATCCATTTTAGAATAAATCAAATCAAATCGAATTTTATTTGTCACATACACATGGTTAGCAGATGTTAATGCGAGTGTAGCGAAATGTTTCTGCTTCTAGTTCCGACAATGCAGTAATAACCAACAAGTAATCTAGCTAACAATTCCAAAACTACTACCTTATAGACACAAGTGTAAGGGGTTAAAGAATATGTACATAAAGATATATGAATGAGTGATGGTACAGAGCGGCATAGGCAAGATACAGGAGATGGTATTGAGTGCAGTATATACATATGAGATGAGTATGTAAACAAAGTGGCATAGTTAAAGTGGCTAGTGATACATGTATTACATAAAGATGCAGTAGATGATATAGAGTACAGTATATACATATACATATGAGATGAATAATGTAGGGTATGTAAACATTATATTAGGTAGCGTTGTTTAAAGTGGCTAGTGATATATTTTACATCATTTCCCATCAATTCCCATTATTAAAGTGGCTGGAGTCAGTGTGTTGGCAGCAGCCACTCAATGTTAGTGGTGGCTGTTTAACAGTCTGATGGCCTTGAGATAGAAGCTGTTTTTCAGTCTCTCGGTCCCAGCTTTGATGCACCTGTACTGACCTCGCCTTCTGGATGATAGCGGGGTGAACAGGCAGTGGCTCAGGTGGTTGTTGTCCTTGATGATCTTTATGGCCTTCCTGTGACATCGGGTGGTGTAGGTGTCCTGGAGGGCAGGTAGTTTGCCCCCGGTGATGCGTTGTGCAGACCTCACTACCCTCTGGAGAGCCTTACGGTTGTGGGCGGAGCAGTTGCCGTACCAGGCGGTGATACAGCCCGACAGGATGCTCTCGATTGTGCATCTGTAGAAGTTTGTGAGTGCTATTGGTGACAAGCCGAATTTCTTCAGCCTCGTGAGGTTGAAGAGGCGCTGCTGCGCCTTCTTCACGATGCTGTCTGTGTGGGTGGACCAATTCAGTTTGTCTGTGATGTGTATGCCGAGGAACTTAAAACTTACTACCCTCTCCACTACTGTTCCATCGATGTGGATAGGGGGGTGTTCCCTCTGCTGTTTCCTGAAGTCCACAATCATCTCCTTAGTTTTGTTGACGTTGAGTGTGAGGTTATTTTCCTGACACCACACTCCGAGGGCCCTCACCTCCTCCCTGTAGGCCGTCTCGTCACTGTTGGTAATCAAGCCTACCACTGTTGTGTCGTCCGCAAACTTGATGATTGAGTTGGAGGCGTGGGTGGCCACACAGTCGTGGGTGAACAGGGAGTACAGGAGAGGGCTCAGAACGCACCCTTGTGGGGCCCCAGTGTTGAGGATCAGCGGGGTGGAAATGTTGTTGCCTACCCTCACCACCTGGGGGCGGCCCGTCAGGAGGTCCAGTACCCAGTTGCACAGGGCGGGGTCGAGACCCAGGGTCTCGAGCTTGATGACGAGCTTGGAGGGCACTATGGTGTTAAATGCCGAGCTATAGTCGATGAACAGCATTCTCACATAGGTATTCCTCTTGTCCAGATGGGTTAGGGCAGTGTGCAGTGTGGTTGAGATTGCATCGTCTGTGGACCTATTTGGGCGGTAAGCACATTGGAGTGGGTCTAGGGTGTCAGGTAGGGTGGAGGTGATATGGTCCTTGACTAGTCTCTCAAAGCACTTCATGATGACGGAAGTGAGTGCTATGGGGCGGTAGTCGTTTAGCTCAGTTACCTTAGCTTTCTTGGGAACAGGAACAATGGTGGCCCTCTTGAAGCATGTGGGAACAGCAGACTGGGATAGGGATTGATTGAATATGTCCGTAAACACACCAGCCAGCTGGTCTGCGCATGCTCTGAGGGTGCGGCTGGGGATGCCGTCTGGGCCTGCAGCCTTGCGAGGGTTGACACGTTTAAATGTTTTCCTCACGTCGGCTGCAGTAAAGGAGAGTCCGCATGTTAGTTGCGGGCCGTGTCAGTGGCACTGTATTGTCCTCAAAGTGGGCAAAAAAGTTATTTAGTCTGCCTGGGAGCAAGACATCCTGGTCCGTGACTGGGCTGGTTTTCTTTTTGTAATCCGTGATTGACTGTAGACCCTGCCACATACCTCTTGTGTCTGAGCCGTTGAATTGAGATTCTACTTTGTCTCTATACTGACGCTTAGCTTGTTTGATTGCCTTGCGGAGGGAATAGTTACACTGTTTGTATTCGGTCATGTTTCCAGTCACCTTGCCCTGATTAAAAGCAGCGGTTCTGGCTTTCAGTTTCACGCGAATGCTGCCATCAATCCACGGTTTCTGGTTTGGGAATGTTTTAATCGTTGCTATGGGAACGGCATCTTCAACGCACGTTCTAATGAACTCGCTCACCGAATCAGCGTATTCGTCAATGTTGTTGTCTGACGCAATACGAAACATATCCCAGTCCACGTGATGGAAGCAGTCTTGGAGTGTGGAATCAGATTGGTCGGACCAGCGTTGAACAGACCTCAGCGCGGGAGCTTCTTGTTTTAGTTTCTGTCTGTAGGCAGGGATCAACAAAATGGAGTCGTGGTCAGCTTTTCCGAAAGGAGGGCGGGGCAGGGCCTTATATACGTCGCGGAAGCTAGAATAGCAGTGATCCAAGGTTTTTCCAGCCCTGGTTGCGCAATCGATATGCTGATAAAATTTAGGGAGTCTTGTTTTCAGATTAGCCTTGTTAAAATCCCCAGCTACAATGAATACAGCCTCCGGATAAATGGATTCCAGTTTGCAAAGAGTCAAATAAAGTTTGTTCAGAGCCATCAATGTGTCTGCTTGGGGGGGAATATATACGGCTGTGATTATAATCGAAGAGAATTCCCTTGGTAGAAAATGCGGTCGACATTTGATTGTGATGAATTCTAAATCAGGTGAACAGAAGGACTTGAGTACCTGTATGTTGTTATGATCACACCACGTCACGTTAACCATGAAGCATACGCCCCCGCCCCTCTTCTTACCAGAAAGATGTTTGTTTCTGTCTGCGCGATGCGTGGAGAAACCAGTTGGCTGCACCGACTCCGATAGCGTCTCTCCAGTGAGCCATGTTTCCGTGAAGCAAAGAACGTTACAGTCTCTGGTGTCCCTATGGAATGCTACCCTTGCTCGGATTTCATCAACCTTGTTGTCAAGAGACTGGACATTGGCGAGAAGAATGCTAGGGAGTGGTGCACGATGTGCCCGTCTCCGGAGTCTGACCAGAAGACCGCTCCGTTTCCCCCTTTTACGAAGTCGTTTTTTTGGGTCGCCGGCTGGGATCCATTCCGTTGTCCTGGGTGAAAGGCAGAACACAGGATCCGCTTCGCGAAAGTCGTATTCTTGGTCGTACTGATGGTGAGTTGACGCTGCTCTTATGTTCAGTAGTTCTTCTCGACTGTATGTAATGAAACCTAAGATGACCTGGGGTACCAATGTAAGAAATAACACGTAAAAAAAACAAAAAACTGCATAGTTTCCTAGGAACGCGAAGCGAGGCGGCCATCTCTGTCGGCGCCGGAAGTCAACAAGGCTGTAATGTAACAAAATGTGTAAAAAGTCAAGGGGTCTGAATACTTTCCGAATGCACTGTATATACATATTAAACAGAACAATGCAAACATACTTATACATAGATACACAGTCAGACATACACATTCAAATGATTTGATTCACTCTAACACATCTAATTCTAACAATCTCATTCAAACACAGAGGGAGAAGTAGGTTTACAATCTGTGTGCTGGAGTTAAAATTGGACAGGTCAGGTAATAATGTACTCACAGGGGAAACACCTTCTGTTGTTGAATAAGAAGTCTCGCCTGTACTGCTTACAGTCACACCATGATCCTGAAAAAGACAGAAAACCCAATGTGATGCCCGCTCATGGTTTGAATGTCAGACTTTCAAATATGTCAGACAGACCATTTTACGATCAGTCGCGATATAATGCATTATACTCTCTGTGCTTTCAAATCATTATAGGAATGTATTATAAGGATGCTGTAACTACTTATGAGCTATTATGATGTTATAGGAAGTGTTATAAGGAATTATAAATTAACTTATTAGGCATTATATATACACACTACCGTTCAAAAGTTTGGGATCACTTAGAAATGTCCTTGTTCTTGAAAGAAAATATAATTTTTTGTCCATTAAAATAACATAAAATTGATCAGAAATACAGTGTAGACATCGCTAATGTTGTAAATGACTATTGTAGCTGGAAACAGCAAATTTTGAATGGAATATCTACATAGGCGTACAGAGGCCCATTATCAGCAACCATTACTCCTGTGTTCCAATGGCACGTTATTTTAGCTAATCCAAGTTTATAATTTTAAAAGGCTAATTGATCATTAGAAAACCCTTTTACAATTATGTTAGCACAGCTGAAAACTGTTGTTCTGGTTATAGAAGCAATACATCTGGCATTCTTTAGACTAGTTGAGTATCTGGAAAATCAGCATTTGTGGGTTCGATTACAGGCTCAAAATGTCCAGAAACAAATAACTTTCTTCTGAGAGTGTTACCATGACGGTAGGACCGCAGAGATTTGGGGTCGTAACGAATACTGACATGTTGTTAACTTTGAAATTACTTTAAAAAAACATAAAACCTTGATAGAGAAGACTAATGGCATATTAACATGCATTTTCTACAATTTAGTCAGATACTATAAATGGCTGATGTGTTTTTATCACATGAAAGCAACATTTGCATTTGTCTGTAGCCTACAGAAGTTTGTTGTTTGCAATTATAATGTCCAAGTTTGATATTGCCTAGTTGGTTGACTGGTCAGTCCATAAATCTGAGGTCTGTATATTTGAGGTTCTACTGTCGCATGGCAATGGCCACTACCTGATCAACTATACCAGATCTCCATCGAAAATGCTTGTCTACCTGATCTGTAAACTCCACGATGGTTGTAGTGACCTCTGACCCATTGGGCTGTGTCTCGACCTTGACATCGGTCTTCCTCAATGCGTGGCTGGCGACAACACAACTAGCCTCTCTGCTCAGAGCTGTCATGGGGGACACGTAAGTGGTCTCTCTGACTGTCTGGTCTCTGTCGACCTTGACCTCAGTCTTCCTCAGTGCATGGGAGGCGACGACATCACTAGCCTCTCTGCTCAGTGCTGTCATGGGGGACACGTAAGTGGTCTCTCTCACTGTCTGGTCTCTGTCGACCTTGACCTCAGTCTTCCTCAGTGCATGGGAGGCGACGACATCACTAGCCTCTCTGCTCAGTGCTGTCATGGGGGACACGTAAGTGGTCTCTTTTTGTGACTGGTCTCTGTCGATCTTGACCTCAGTCTTCCTTAGTGCATGGGAGGCGACGACATCACTAGCCTCCCTGCTCAGCGCTGTCATGGGGGACACGTAAGTGGTCTCTTTTTGTGACTGGTCTCTGTCGATCTTGGCCTCAGTCTTCCTTAGTGCATGGGAGGCGACGACGTCACTAGCCTCTCTGCTCAGTGCTGTCATGGGGGATGAGTAAGTGGTCTCTTTCTGTGACTGGTCTCTGTCGATGGGAACTGACCTCTTTGGTTTTCTGGGCACAACAGGCTTTGGGGAAAAATACAGAATAATAACTTCCATTGCTCAAATTTTATTTGAGATTCAGCACTCATTACAAGCCATCTGTATGTAAAATATTTTAGAGAAAGCGTCTTTACATTTACTGAAGGCATATGGGCCAGCGCTTTCCCATCATTTTGTCATATGAAAGATCAGTGAAATCCAGCATAAACTTCAAGAAAACATTAATGAGCTGTAATGCTACTCACATTACGTTGTCAATGTTAAACTTAGTCAATTACTGTTAATGATGTAGCGATTTGTCTACTAAGGCTTACTTCAGCTGTTTTGACTTGTAGACTCGTTACTTATTCTAAGAATAAAATATGATCCTATAAATGTAAACCTTTAGTGAACTATCACTTCAAAGACCTACCTGGACCCAAACTGTCCATTTGCTTGTGTACTTTACCTCATGATGTCGGACGTCTTCGGTGTGTAGCTGCTTGGTAGGAGGGCTGCTGCTAGCCCCGGTGAGAGGAGCCGAGACGAGAGGTGGCGGGGTTCCCTGCAGGTCGATACTCAGGCTGAGGCCCACATCAGGTGACATGGGCCTCTCGCCCAGCTCCATCATGCCCCTGGAGAACTCCTCCATGCCCGTATGGAGGTCCATGAGGACAGTGAAGTCCACCTCGGCCTCCAGGCTGGACGTAGAGCTGACTGTGATGCTGGAGCACTTGCGCTCAATGCCCAGGTGGGTTTCCTTCAGGTACAGGGTCTCGTGGTCTTGGTCGTCCTCTGACACTGAGCCCAACCGCCGCTCCCACGGCTCCCTCTGCAGGTTAGATTGAGGAAGATGGGCAAGAGAATGAAAAAAACATAGACGGCTCAATACAAGGGACTTGATATAAAGCTTTTTTCGCCTGTGCAAAAAAATATATACTTAAAAGGTAAAACAGAAATATCAAATAATCATTCAAACATGAGACTTTTAGGTAAAATGAACAGGCTCATATTTTAGCTTTGAAGGAGTTGAACATGCTTTTTCGCACATTGAATAAAACTGACTCACCATGGCTTCGTCAAAAGGCTCCTCATGAATGGCAGGTGTAGGAGGGGTGTCCTGTAGAATAAAAATGAGGTTTGAACGATTGCAAAGCCAATTTGAATTAACCTAAACAAACTGTAAAGAACAGCCATGAACTGTACACACATGAATATTGGCATCATCCTTCTGACTGTCATAGAACAAGAATATTCCCAGAGAGAATTCAAGGGTCTGCATTGTCAATGAATGCAGTGACATCACCTTGGGGTTTACTCTTTACTTCAGTACAACGCTGGCAAAAAATATTTCCAAACAATGGAGTGATGGTGAAACCAACTGTGTGACAAGTTATGAGCAACATATGTTGACGTCATCACACATAATAGCCGTTTCCACCATCCTTTTGTTGAAGACATTGTTCTAGCCAGTGGTTCCAAGATATTTTGCACATGCCAAGGCTGAGTAGGCTTCATAATGTCATGCTTATCCCATTGAAAGTAGACCTATGCTAACTGTAAGCCTACAGTTCATATATGAATAGTAAGCCTACATTTGTTCTAGCTCTAATAACTTGAGGTAATTGTTCACACAAGTTTCGCACATGCACATAGGATGTCTTTAAAGTTATCATTATCACAAAATCAAATTACTGTAAGTGCGATGGTAATGCCATGCACTGTTGAGGTTAGATAACAATACCTTCCAGGAATCAGGTATTTGTATACTTAAGTCCAGTGTACAAGTACCTCAGCCCTGAACAATGTGGCTGGCAGCGCTGCAGCCAAGAACTAGTGCATAACATCTCATAATAAATGTCAATTGGCTATGTATTGGCTATTGCTGCAGAGATGCCAACGCTGAACATTTTGGCCAAATGTCCAAATCGCACTGTTTGCAAACAAAAACATTATCAAACATTAGTGGCTTCAAAGGAAGGGGATGGTGAGAAAGCCTTTGACTCCTTGCAACAGCAACTACCTTTAGTCAGGGAGGTAAGAGGATGATGTTGGAAGGTGAGACTAGGTGTTAACGTGGTGAAGAACAGACGCCAGAAGCTTAAGCAATGGAAACATTGCTTAAAGGCCCACCGGATTTTTAAATGGACAAGCAGATGTTAAGCTTTGCAGAGGGAAACGAGAGCCAGGAGCTCCCGGGCCATGAACGTGTTAAGTCTCAAAATGCCTTTGGCCAATGATTAGATGTGAAGGGCCACAGGCTTTGACCTGCTTTTTCATATACAGCCGCATGAGTTCTACATGTGTATATTCAAGCGGATAAAAACAAGGTTGTGATCGACTTAAGCACATGCAATGCTTTAGTTTCCAGTAATAGACAGGCAGGTTAGGCAGACGACGTTACCACTTGTTTCCTCTTGGTTGCTTCCTGGCTAGAGTTCCTGTAATGACCGTTGCTAGAGTCGTTGGTGACATTCTGCCTGTTGCGAACTCTTGTCTCCCTGGACCACTGTGTTTTCAGAGGAAGGGTTGAAGGTGGCGCTGCATGGGAGGCCAAAGCCTTTGAGCCAAAGGAAAAGGTGTCTGTAAAATCTGGGTAAGCCTCGGGATGACCTTCATGGATTAGTCTTCCACCGTCAGTCCAGAAACTCGATCCAATAATGTCCCTCTGATCCTCGTGTTCACCAGTCCCTTGTAGCTCATTCTCTGGTAGCCAATGCTTTGTGACCTCTGTGTGCTGGTTGGTAGTTGTCATCCCTTGCTTGCTGTCATTTGCATCAGGACATGCTGGAGGCAAACCTATTCTCTTCCTGGTTTCAGAGGGTTCCTCTGTTGATTGCATCACCCGAGTGTCATCTACTCTTCCGGCCACGCCTCCTTCAGCTTGGGTTTGCGTTTGAGGATTGATGACCCCTTTGTTCCCCCCTTTATTCAAAGACTTCTTTGATCTCTGTGGCTTGAGAGGAACTATTCGGGTGACTTTGGAGTGTGATGCACTCCCAGTTTTGTTGGAATAGTTTCCTCTCTCGGGCTTTGGTTCTTTTGTTTCCAGAGCTTCAGGTTCTCTCATCTCCCTCTTTCTTTCAGACTCACTTCCACCTTGGTTGCTGTTAATTACAGATTCCATAGCGACCTGGTCATTGCTATTGTTTTTTCTCTCTGGGAACGATTCATACTGATACAGACCCTGCTTCAACTGTTTGCTTTTCATTTCAATCCTCTCTTTGGAATAGAGATTATCCACTATAGGTGAATCAAATCCATTCTCTTGAACACTGTTCCTTGAGAAAAAGGTGTCATATGAATACGTATTACTTCCAAAGGTTGCATCATCCACGGAGTGCATATCCTTATGCCCAGTTGCAGTCAAAACTGTTTCTTGTCTTTGGGATCTAAATCCAGGGCCACCTACTTTAGTTTTTCCAGACTCCTGAGGTGAAGTTATAGGCTTCTTCTCTGTTGCTTTTCCAACTTGCACATCCTCAGACACCATACCAATACATGTGTCCTTGGGATCAAAAGCTAAGTGCAGTGTATAGGGAGAGGACTGATTCTGTTCTTCTTTTGAGCTTCCGTGAGCACCATCTTGCTTTTCACTCAATATGGAATCCACAGAGGCCTATATATTGGTAAAAACACAGATTCATTAAGCTGCATGTATCCATTCTGATGCATTACTATGGAGTTTGTTACACCATATCACCCCATGGACTTAAGGTAGTATGTCATTTGAAAGGACTGGATGAGGGAAAGCTATATATGGTGGAACACTATTTTTATACAGGTTGGAGTTTTCGCAATATTTTTCCACCTATCTATTAGAGAGCCGTGTTCCCTGTAGCTTTTTTATCAGCATTTTGCAAAGGAAACCAACTACTTTAGTCATGGGCAGTGGAGGGGGACAAACGGAGTATGAGGGTGCCTGTCCTTCCAATTAAGTGGTAAGTGAAACCCTCCCAGCAAACATGCCAACATTGGCATGATGTGGGCCCAATGCAGCCTAAAATATTGGCTCAATGTAGGCTGCCCACATTTGGGCAAAGCACCTTTGCTCGTCGGCTCCAGGTTGGCCCTAACACTGTACCCAAACCGGCTACGCTCGTGCACCATCGTGTGCAAATTGACTTTGTCCCCCCACACCAAACGTGATAACCACACGTAGGTTAAAATATCAAAACAAACTCTTTAACCAATTATATTAATTTGGGGACAGGTCAATAAAAAAATAAAAAAGAGCATTAAAGCATTAAACATTTATGGCAATTTAGCTAGCTAGCTTGCAGTTGCTAGCTAAATTTGCCCTATTTAGCTAGTTTGCTGTTGCTAGCTAATTTGTCCTAGGATATAACCATGAGTTGTTATTATTCTTCTTTTTTTTCAGTTCATCTTTCAATCACCCTACGTGGTTATAAACAATGAGGAGATGGCACGTGGGTATCTGCTTCTATAAACCAATGACGAGATGGGAGAAGCAGGACTTGCACAGCGTTCAGCGTCACAAATAGAACTGACTTCTATTTTAGCTCATGGCAACGCAGACGCTCATTGGCACATGCAAGCAGTGTGGGTGCAATAATTTCATAACATGTATGTTTAAATTTATTTTGCAACGCTCGCACACCGGACGCGAGCGGTGTGGTCAGCATTTGAGGCAGGTGGCCCCAATATGGGCCCCAATATGAGCTTATAGTATTGGCCCTATGTGTATTGCTGACCTTATGCCAATTTACCAGTTTTATCTATTATTTAATGGAGATGTATTTATTCATAATGTATTTAATGCAATTTAACACATTTTCTAGCCTTCAATGTATTTATTTATTGTTTATGAAAGACAACAAATCCTATCATCCATATATTTTTTTACAAGAGAAACTGTTTAATTTCACATGTACTTATTTAAATCAACTTCTTTGATGTAAACTCCCTAAAATCTTACGTGGATTTTTGGCCGGTACTGAATGTGTTTTATAGATGTGTCTGTGTTGGGTTTAGAGACAAATAGGCGTATGTGTTATTCTGGTCACTGACTGAGGCAGTACGACCTTCAGAGCTACATATACCATTTATTTTCTCTGGCTCAGTATGTCACTGGTGAGATTTTCATCTTTCTGGCAGTATAAGCATTACTAGTTATTGTTTTCGTACCTCTCATGATAAATAATGACTTTTTGGTATGTCTATTTGAATAAAAATTTTGCCATTACATCTAACAGGTTAAAGACTTCATCATTGGCAGTGCACAAGATAAATCTTTTGGGGGCATCACACAACAGAACACTTGAACAACAGAACAAACTAGAACAGCCCTCTCAGTAACAGTTGCACAAAAATAACTGCAATCCACGGCCCCAAATATTCTAATGAGCGCAGCATCTACATTATGAAGTAGCTGGCTTGGTGTTGGCTAGGCCGAGCTGGGCTAGCCCGAGCTGGGCTAGCCCGTGAGGGGCTGGTGTTGGCTTGGTGTGGGCTAGACCGTGCCAACATTGCCAACAGAATACCCACAGGGGGCCAATGGGGTCATGTTTGCTGGGCTGGTGAGAATGAGTATACAGTAAGATTCCAAATTAAAGCTTTGGAAAGTAACATCGCCGCACCCCCCCCTCTTACCTGTTTCCTCTCTGGGGTGCCTCCAGGGGGCGTGGCTGTGGACAAGCGTTTCTCCCTCTGTGACAGCTTGCTGTTGGGCTCCCTGAGAGCTCTCTTTAGTTCATTGATGCTGGCCTGGTGCTTCTGCAGGACATCCTCGGGCTTGTCCAGGAACTGCTGCTAGATAGAGAGAGGGAGATAGGTCACAGACTGGAGTTAGTATTCTTCCTACTTCCATTTCAGACATCTCAGGGATTGAACCAGACATGGACATTTAATTGAAAAGGGCTGTGTTAATGGTCAATTATGTGTTTGCAATTCTTCATCTCAAATTCCACCTCCATTTCAATTCTGCTCAGAGCTCACAACATGGATGTTACAACACATATCCAATCTGTTTCTGATATGGGCTAAATAACGAGACTAACGCTCCTATGCATGGATGAAGAGTATAGACATGGACCCCATTACACTCCTCTTGAGTACATCGTTATTTATCTGCCCTGGAATTACATATTTCTGGCAAGCGATATCTTGAATTTTCCAGATGACCAAATCACACACTATGAAAGATTTTAAAATCAACTGATGTTATGTCATCCTCAGCGGTAATTTTATCTGATTAATATCTTTCAATCACGATGACATCATGTTAATGACATTTTTATGTTTTCCTTCAAGGCTTGCAATACTTTATTGGGTAACACTTTACTTGACACCCAGCATCATAATAAGTTATGACATGGTCATAACTATGTCATAATATGTCAAAACAGCTGACATAATATGGTCATAACACTGTCATGACACATTTATATTTGTTGTGACATATACTGCGTTATTTTATGGCTGATTCTGACACCTACACCTACCACGGTGGCTATTTTTCATTATGGCTGGTTATGATGTCTACATACTGTAAGGGTGTCAAAACCCACAAAACCTACCACACAAGGCAAAACATTCCATTACACCATAGCCTAAGTGTCAACAGAATGTTAATGTAGTATATATATTTTTAAAATTTACCATATTAAATTATCATTGTAATTGAGCACACATTGATGTCAAACACATTCCAATTCGCATACTGTCCCAACAGACCCACAGATGACGCAAATTCTCAATCTCACTCCACACTGCCCTTCCCCACCTTGACAAAAGGAACACCTATGTGAGGATGCTGTTCATTGACTACAGCTCAGCGGTCAACACCATAATGCCCACAAAGCTCATCACTAAGCTAAGGACCCTAGGACTAAACACCTCCTTCTGCAACTGGATCCTGGACTTCCTGACAGGCCATCCCCAGGTGGTAAGGGTAGGCAACAACACATCTGCCACGCTGATCCTCAACAATGGGGACCCTCAGGGGGGCGTGCTTAGTCCCCTCCTATACTCCCTGTTCACCCACAACTGTGTGGCCAAGCACGACTCCAACACCAACGTTAAGTTTGCTGTGGTAGGCCTGATCACCGACAATGATGAGAGCCTATAGGGAGGAGGTCAGAAACTTGGTAGTGTTCCAGAACAACAACCTCTCCCTCAATGTGAGCAAGACAAAGAAGATGATATTTGACTAGAGGAAAAGGAGGGCCAAACAGACCCCCATTAATAACAACAGGGCTATAGTGGAGCGGGTCAAGAGTTTGAAGTTCCTTGGTGTCCACATCATCAACAAACTATCATGGTCCAAACACACCAAGACAGTCGTGAAGAGGGCACAACAACACCTTTTCCCCGTCAGGAGACTGAAAAGATTTGGCATGGCTCCCCAGATCCTCAAACAGTTCTAGAGCAGCACCATCGAGAGCATCCTGACCGGTTGCATCACCGCCTGATATGGCAACTGCTTGGCATCCGACCGGAAGGCGCTACAGAGGGTACTTTTCTACAGAGGGTACCATTCAACTAAGTCATAGACTGTTCTCTCTGCTACCGCACGGCAAGCGGTACCGGAGCACCAAGTCTAGGTCCAAAAGGCTCCTTAACAGCTTCTACCCCCAAGCCATAAGACTGCTGGACAATTAATCAAATGGCTGCCCGGACTATTTGCATTTATTATCTATGCATAGTCCCTTTACACCTACATACATGTACAAATTACCTAAACTAACATGTAGTTGAACTGCAAGTCTAGGACTAAAAGGCTCCTCAACAGCTTCTACCCCCAAGCCATAAAACTACTGAACAATAAATAAAATCGCCACTGGACAATTTACATTGACCCCCCTTCCCTTTTGTACGCTGCTGCTACTCGCTGTTAATTATCACTTCACCCCCACCTACATGTATAAATTACCTCAACTAACCTGTACCCCCGCACACTGACTCGGTACCGGTGCCACCTGTATATAGCCTCGTTATTCTTAATGTGTTACTTTTTATTATTACTTTTTATTTTAGTCTACTTGGTAAATATTTTCTTAAATCCTCTTGAACTGCATTGTTGGTTAAGGGCTATCAAGTAAGCATTTCACGGTAAAGTCTACACTTGTTGTATCTGGCGCATGTGACAAATAAAGTTTGACTTGTTGCATTGTTGGTTAAGGGCTTGTAAATAAGCATTTTACGGTACGGTCTACACTTGACACCCTCTTTTTAACTGATATAAGTGCATGTATGTATCATGAAGTGTATTTTCTACAACCTATTTAAAATATGATGTAGGTGTCATAACCAGCCATAGCATTACACAATATACAGTACCAGTCAAACGTTTGGATACACCTACTCATTCAAGGGGTTTTCTTTATTTTTACTATTTTCTACATTGTAGAATAACAGTGAAGACATCCAAACGATGAAATAACACATGTGGAATCATGTAGTAACCAAAGAAGTGTTGAACAAATGAAAATATATTTATATTTGAGTTCTTCAATGGAGCCACCCTTTACCTTGATGACAGCTTTGCACACTCTTGGCATTCTCTCAACCAGCTTCATTGAGGTAGTCAACTGGAATGCATTTCAATTAATGCGTTTGAGCCAATCAGTTGTGTTGTGACAAGGTAGGGGTGGTATACAGAAGATAGTCTTTTATTAAATAGGGCCATTAAATAAGTCAATTTTATGACAAGAACAGCTCAAATAAACAAAGAGAAACAACAGACCATCAATACTTGAAGTAATGAAGGTCAGTCAATCTGGAAAATTCCAAGAACTTTCAAAGTTTCTTAAAGTGAAGTTGCAAAAACCATCAAGCGCTGACTGAAACTGACTCTCATGAGGACTGACACAGGAAAGGAAGACCCAGAGTTACCTCTGCTGCAGAGGATAAGTTCATTAGCGTTAACTGCACCTCAGATTGCAGCCCAAATAAATGCTTCACAGAGTTCAAGTAACAGACACATCTCAACATCAACTGTTCAGAGGAGACTGCGTGAATCAGGCCTTCATGGTCGAATTGTTGCAAAGAAATCATTACTAAAGGACACAAATAAGAAGAAGACACTTCATTGGGCCAATAAACACATGCAATGGACATTAGACCAGTGGAAATCTGTCCTTTGGTCTAAAGAGTCTAAATTTTAGATTTTTGTTCCAACCGTGGTGTCTTTGTGAGACGCAGAGTAGGTGAACAAATGATCTCCGCATGTGTGGTTCCCACCGTGAAGCATGGAGGAGGAGGTGTGATGGTGTGGGGGTGCTTTGCTGGTGACACCGGTCAGTGATTTATTTAGAATTCAGGGCACACTTAACCAGCATGGCTACCACAGCATTCTGCAGCGATATGCCATCATATCTGGTTTGCGCTTAGTGGGACTATCATTTGTTTTTCAACAGGACAATGACCTAAAACACACCTCCAGGCTGTGTAAAGGCTATTTGACCAAGAAGGAGCATGATGGAGTCACTTCAGATGACCAGGCATCCACAATCACCCGACCTTAACCCATTTGAAATGGTTTTGGATGAGTTGGACTGCAGAGTGAAGGAAAAGCAGCCAACAAGTGCTCAGCATATGTGGGAACTCCTTTAAGACTGTTGGAAAATCATTCCTCATGAAGCTGGTTGAGAGAATGCCAAGAGTGTGCAAAGCTGTCATCAAGGCAAAGGGTGTTTACTTTGAATATTTTTTAATTTGTTTAACACTTTTTTGGTTACTACATGATTCCATATGTGTAATTTCATAGTTTTGATGTCTTCACTATTATTCTACAATGTAGAAAATAGTAAAAATAAAGAAAACCCTTGAATGAGTAGGTGTGTCCAAAATTTTGACAGGAACTGAATGTCACAACAGATGTAAATATATGGGTCATGACAGTGTAATGAGCATATTATGACTGGTTATGCCAAGTTATGTCAGCTGTTATGACATATTATGATATGGTTATGACCGTGTCATGACACTGGGTGTCAAGTCACTTTATTGCAATACTGTATTATTATAATGTAGCTTAATAGAGACTGTGGCTATAAAGGCAATAGAACAAAAATGCAGAATACTCTGTCTGCTACTGGCTTTGTCTAAGTTAACAATGTCCAAACCTACAACTGAACTTTTACAATAAAGTTGTCCTTAATAAACGCAAACAAACTGAGGGGTGGACTGAAGCTGTACTGAACAACATATATTGCTGCCCTTACTGATCGACACCGTCAAGATGAGCTACACAGCACAGCACATGACAGCACACCTGGTGAGGGGTCACAGAGAGAGAGCACAGGCACAGAGCAAGGAGAAGCAGTACCTCCTGTTGGGGGCGTGGGTTGGCCAGATCCTGGTCCGACTGGGGGAGGGGGACGGGGTGGGTGGAGCATAGGCACAGAGGAAGAGGTGGGGTGGGGGTGGGGCACGTGCAGAGACAAAGAGGCAGAGTACCGCAGGTGAGTCAAGAAGGCAGGCACACACACACACACACACCCACACAGAGGTTGTGTTGGTAGCATCCAAGCATCTCACTGAGACAGTGAGTTCGTTCGGCGATGGAAACATCTAGTATTTGGAGACAGATGTACAGAGAGATGAACAATGGTGAATTACATAAATGCTGTAACTGAGATATTTGGAGGAAGGACTCAGAGTCTCGTGCTATTTCTCACTCCAAACATTTCAACGGCAAAGTATGAAAGATCAGCATTCAAGGACCTAGATGTTGTCATTGATAGTTCAAAGTGAAGGTTTTAAATGGTGTTTCCTTTTGTATTATGGAGATGAATGTAAATCAAACATACAGTAGTTGTGTTCAAGCTCAGCTAATCCTTCTAATGACAATGTACACATGAAAATGGTAATGGACCCATTGTTGAACACAGCTGGACACTCAGATGCACTGAAATGAATTCCCTATGTAGACATATTACAAACACTGACCAAACACAGTCTAAATACCTTGATAGTACCCAGACTTCATAATGCCATTAGCCTACCCTAGACTACTACGACGGTGATCCAGTCAAGTGATGTGATTTAGGCTGTGCACAAAGCCAAGGGATCTAAGAAAGCCAAAACTGTACTGTCCATGTGGAATAACACTTGGAGTAATAACCTAGCTACAAGTCGGAAGAGGCTGAATAAAGAAATAAACAACACAAAAACCCAGAACAAACAGACAAACAGACATACAGACAGACACTAGTCATCACAAACGAAGTACCTCAAGCTTTGAGTCTACTGGCGAGCCTGCCTCCTCACCCTGCAAGCGAGAAGGTGGGAAGAGAGAAGCGGTTGTTCAGTGGGGCGCAGGAAGCCACAGCAGGAAGAGGAGAAAAGGAATTTTAGGAGAGTGAAGGGTGCAACAGGGCGAGGGGGAAAGACAGCATGTTAGATTTGAAGAGGAGATTAAGGAAACAGAGCACAGAGAAGGGCCTGAGTTCCACGCAGAGGAGCAGAAGGGAGGGAAGAGAAGAGGAGCCGAGGACAGAGGGAATATGGATTAGACTAAAGTGAATGCAGGAGAGAGGGATGAGTGTAAGTCAGGGGCTCACATGATGGATTTTCTCACTGCGCTGCAGGTTAGGTATTCTGATATTTCAAAAAGCACATATTTAGACATTGATGGAACTGGAACTACAAGGGGAGGAATATGAGTAAAATTCATCGTTCTTCTCTGTATCTTATGCATATAATTTAGAAAAACTAGTTAGGTACGTACATTTGATAAATAACCACAATTCTAACAAACCTGAATTTAACTTACTAACCAAGGGTCTTGTTTTAGCAGGTTCTTTTGTTTTAAATCATATTAATAGAGTTAAAATAATAAAACGGAGTGGCTGTGTGGTCAAAAACATTGGACGCCTCTTCCCGACAGCTTAACAATCAAAACTTCTGAGCATGTGCGTGATTCTCTACTTTAATATTTGTTTTATGCATCTGCTGCTCCCTCCATTGCTGCTTCCCCCTCCTATGTGTGTGTGTGTGTGTGTGTGTGTGTGTGTGTGTGTGTGTGTGTGTGCATGTGAAATTGGGAGTTAGTGTTCAGGATTCATTTAGTTTTTATCATTTTTGGATACATGTTAATGCCATATATTTTATGTGGAAAAATCAATACAACCAAGCAATCAACTTGTGAAATTGGCTAATAATTCACTAAATTCAGCTCGCATATCTCACAGCGTCTGTAACACATGCACAGAATGTGATTCGGTTGTTTAGCTCTGGAGAAGAGGCGTCCAATTCAGCCATAATAAAAAGGGGGATCTAACAATACATCCACTTTAGGTAGAAAGATAGACTTTCACTCACTGTCATGTGAATTTGGACAGTGAACCACATTGGCTCTAAACCAGGGGTGGGCAAACTACGTCCCGTGTTGTTGACGAACAAATCGGTAATAACAAAATGTGTGAGGCCCTCCGTTGAATTTCAAAATCCTGATGTGGTCCTTGAGCCAAAACATTTGCCCACCCCTGCTTTATATTCAAGCATTTTCGATTTGAGATTGAATATTTCATAAGAGGCGACAGTACTTGAGGGTATTTTCATTATCTGTTTTACCACTTAGAAATGAAAGCACCTAATGGCCGTGTCTGAAATCTGTCTTGCCTTCTACTTACTTCAACTACATACTATGTACTAATAGTACTGCATACTACTTAGAACAGACTGTTTAGTAAAAACGTAAGCAGTAAGCAATAAATATCAACCTATTGCTCATCCATACTGAGAAGATGTCATCTAATGCGCAATCACACTTGTTCCCTGCAATTTGTTCATTTTTGTAGAGTGAGTTCCCTATTATGATTATCAGCTGTTGTCAAACACACGTGGGTATGAAAATACAATTATCTTCCTTTGTGAGGCGATTTATACTAGATGAAAGGCTGAATTTTCACATTCTATAAAACGTAAAAACTATTTTCGCATACTCAAAAAGCCTACCATTTAGAACTCAAGGGTATTCGGACAAGGCCTATGTATCTAGTCCCCCCATTTGAAGAAGTCTTAAGTATTTTGACAAATTCACGTATAGTGTATTAAATACGTCAAACGTGTAGTATTTGGTTGCATATTCCTAGCATGCAATGACTACAACTACATTTGCAGTTTGTTTTGGTTGTGCTTTGGGTTATGAATGAATCATGATGAGTGAGTGAGAAGGTTACAGAGGCTACAACAAAACATGCTAATCTCTCACCATTACCAATAACAGAGAAGGTTAGCATTTTGGGGGGGTATATGATCTTTGTGCCTCTGTAACTTTCTCAATCATTCACGGTTCATCCATTATCATGGTAGCGTCCACATTAACAAAGAAGTGTTCAGAAACATCTTCTATTCTTACTTACAATACAAGTGACTCCAAAGTTACACAATATATTATTCACCATTCAGTTTCTATTGGGCAAAATATAATCTGAAACACAACCAAAACAAACTGCAAATACGTCCAACAAGTTTGTTGAGTCACGAGCTTGATGTAGTCATTGAGTGCAAGGAATATGGGACCAAATAGTACGAAACGTTTGACTACTTTAATACACCGTGAATTTGTCTAAATAATTACTTACAAAATGGCAGAAAATGATCCTTTATCCTTTCACCTGTCTTTCACCAGTGATCCTTTATGATGGAGAGGACTCAAGGAAAAAGGGAGCCATCATCTACTATGAATATAGGGTCCGCCACCCTTGCCTCGCCTTGTACCTTCAGCTCCATGGTCTTGGCGGACGCGGCAAAACCATCAGTCTCCTCGTCCTGATCCTGGTACTCCTGGTCTTGTTCCTGGTAATCCTGATCCTGGTCTAGGTCCAGACTGCCCTCTTGTTCCAGGTCTTCTCTGGACAGGAACTGGGTGTGATCACTGGAGCTGCGCTGGGACAGCTGGTCCATGCTGTCTCCCAGGGCTGAGGCTGGGCAGGGGATGGGGGTAGGGCACACAAAGGATGGCGGAGAAAAGAGAGAAAAGCTAGTCAGCCCTGGCTCACAGAAAGCAAGAGAAAGGTCAACATTGTCTGTACGGTAAATTATGATTGATCGAGATTACAATTTGTTTACATTGACATCCATTTTACAGGTAAGTATTTATCGCCTTACAGTTGAGGCAGCGTAAACTGATTCAGGAGTCAGAACATAGATTATGGCCAGGAGTCATTCAAAGGTGCTTTCATAGCCATGGTAAGATGTTTGGCGGGGGATGCATGCACTACATTGGTTCGCTAATAAAGGCCCAGTGCACTACGTTTGTGAATATATATTTTTTATTTCCTGATTTTTCAGGGGGTGCTGCAGCAACCTCAGCACCCCTACTTTAAAAAAGTAGAAATATTTAACACGGTAGGCCATTTGAGAACAAGTTCTCATTTACAACTGTGACCTGGCCAAGATAAAGCAAAGAGTGCGACAAAAACAACAACACAGAGTTACACATGGGATAAACAAATGTACAGTCAATAACACAATAGAAAAATCTATGTACAGTGTGTGCAAATGTAGTAAGATTAGGGAGGTAAGGCAATAAATAGGCCATAGAGGCTAAATAATTACAATGTAGCATTAACACTGGAGTGATAGTTGTGCAGATGATGATGTGCATGTAGGGATACTGGGGTGCAAAATAGCAAATAAACTGTATAAATAACTGAGGTAGTTGTGTGTACTATTTACAGATGGGCTATGTACAGGTGCAATGGTCGGTAAGCTGCTCTGACAGCTGATGCATAAAATTAGTGAGGGAGATATGTCTCCAGCTTCAGTGATTTTTGCAATTCGTTCCAGTCATTGGCAGCAGAGAACTGGAAGGAAAGGCAGCCAAAGGAGGAGTTGGCTTTGGGGATGACCAGTGAAATATACCTGCTGGAGGGTGTGCTACAGGTGGGTGCTGCTATTGTGACCAGTGAGCTGAGATAAGGCAGGGCTTTACCTAGAAAAGACTTATAGATGACCTGGAGCCAGTGGGTTTGGTGATTAATATGAAGCGAGGGCCAGCCAACGATAGCATATAGGTCGCAGTGGTAGGTAGTATTTGGGGCTTTGGTGACAAAACGGATGGCACTGTGATAGACTACATCCAATTTGCTGAGTAGATTGTTGGAGGCTATTTTGTAAATGACACCATTGAAGTCAAGGATCGGTAGGATAGTCAGTTTTACGAGGGTATGTTTAGCAGCATAAGTGAAGCAGGATTTGTTGCTAAATCGGAAGCCGATTCTAGATTTAATTTTGGATTGGAGATGCTTAATGTGAGTTTGGAAAGAGAGTTTACAGTCTAACCAGACACCTAGGTATTTGTAGTTGTCCACATATTCTAAGTCCGAAATTCTGCCAAACTCCAAGCATTGATTATGCAAGAATGGGCTGCCATCAGTCAGGAAGTGGCCCAGAAGTTAATTGACAGCATGCCAGGGCAGATTGTAGAGTTCTTGAAAAAGAAGGGTCAACACTGCAAATATTGACTCTTTGCATCAACTTCATGTAATTGTCAATAAAAGCCTTTGAGCCATATGAAATGCTTGTAATTATACTTCAATATTCCATAGTAACATCTGACAAAAATATCTAAAGACACTGAAGCAGCAAACTTTGTGGAAATTAACATTTGTGTCATTCTCAAAACTTTTGGCCACGACTGTATACTTCCCACGGCTATGGGTGTGTTGCAGCTCTGCACACTGAGCTGCAGACAATGAACTTTTTAAAGGTCATTTCACAGACGTTCGCAGAGAATGCATTTATGTAAAACCCTTCAGATGTTGGCTCAATTGTAAATGACCTAGAAGTGCAATGTTCTTTTCAATAACGCGCCTAGGCTTGATTCCCGGCCTATGTATAACAATGTCCTATGGACATTCAATAATACAACAGTTGTTCTCAAATAGTACAAAGCCTGTTTAAAGTTCCAAATAATTCACAGTACAATCAGATGCTACCTATTCTATCTGCCTACCACTGCAATATACACTCTTAGAAAAAAGGTGCTTTTTCGGCTGTCCCCATAGGAGAACTCTTTCAAGAACCATTTTTGGTTCCAGGTAGAACTCTTTGGGTTCCATGTAGAGGGTTCTACATGGAACCCAAAAAGGGTTCTACCTGGAACCAAAAAGGTTCTCCTATGGGGACAGCCGAAGAACCCTTTTGGATCCTTTTTTCTAAGAGTGTACTGATGAAAATTTGAAATAACAATGAATAAACAAGAACCTACTTGACAAAGAGGCATAAAGAAAAAAATTACAGAGTTAGCCCATATTCTAAGTGGTGAGTATGTTGTACAAATTCATGATGTTATAGTACAGTAATAGTTCGGTCCTTACCTCCGTCCACACTGCGGGGCAGCAGGTACCTCTTGCTAACCGAACGGTCAAACTGTGGAGCTGGCCGGTCGATCAGCACACTGGCCTGACGCGACTGGGCCTGGGTCCGCCCACTGTAGCGGAATTTGGAGCCAATCACCAGGAAGCCCTTGGGAGGGGGCTCTGGAGACACCAACCTATAGAGAGACTCAGTTTTAGTATGAAGGTTTAAAGAGATGGACACTATAATGTTTATATTTTATATTAAACATTAACACGAGATCGTCATTTTGAATTTACATGTTTAATTACTCTGCCATTTTTAAAGTCATATTCCTTCCGTCCTTGACTTTTCAAAATAAGTCTATATAACACACTGTCATTGCTAGAATCTTAATATCGCAAACAGAATTTGTGTTAAAAGCAGTTTTATTTATGTACAAGTCTGTCTTTAGTTATATATATATATATATACACAGTATATATTGTATGTATATACACTGAAGAAAAATATAAATGCAACATGCAACAATTTCTAAAATGTTACTGAGTTACAGTTCATATAAGGAAATCAGTTCATTTAAATAAATTCATTAGGTCCTAATCTATGGATTTCACATGACTGGGAACACAGATAAAATATGTATCTGTTGGTCAGATACCTTTAAAAAAAAGTAGGGGCGTGGATCAGAAAACCAGTCAATATTTGGTGTGACCACCATTTGCATCATGCAGCGTGACACATTTCCTTGGGGTGGCAGGTAGCCCAGTGGTTAGAGCTAGTTGGGCTAGTAACCGAAAGGTTGGTGGATCAAATCCCCAAGCTGACAAAGTAAAAATCGTTCTGCCCCTGACAAGGCAGTTAACCCACACTTCCTAGGCTGTCATTGTAAATAAGAATGTGTTCTTAACTGACTTGCCTAAAGGTTAAATATACAAGAATAATGAACATAAGAGTTGATCAGGCTGTTGATTGTGTCCTCTGGAATGTTGTCCCACTCCTCATCAACAGTTGTGTGAAGTTGCTGGATATTGGCAGGAACTGGAACACGCTGTCGTACACATCAATCCAGAGCATCCCAAACGTGCTCAATGGGTGACATGTTTGGTGAGAATGTAGGCCAAGGGCCTTAGAATCTCATCACGGTATCCCTGTGCATTCGAATTGCCATTGATAAAATGCAATTGTGTTTGAAGTCTGTATCTTATGCCTGCCCATACCATAACCCCACTGCCACCATGGGGCACTCTGTTCACAACATTGACATCAGCAAACCGCTGCCATCTGCCAGGTACAGTTGAAACCGGGATTCATTAGTGAATAGCACACTTCTCCAGGATGCCAATGGCCATCGAAGGTCTGCATTTGCTCACTGAAGTCTGTTACGATGCCGAACTGCAGTCAGGTCAAGACCCTGGTGAGGACGACGAGCACACAGATGAGCTTCCCTGAGACGGTTTCTGACCGTTTGTGCAGAAATGTTTTGGGTGTACAAACCCCCAGTTTCATCAGCTGTCCGGGTGGCTGGTCTCAGACGATTCTGCAGGTCCTGGGCTGGTGTGGGTACACATGGTCTGAGGTTGTGAGGCTGGTTGGAAATACTGTCAAATTCTCTAAAACGATGTTGGCGGCGGCTTATGGTAGAGAAATTAATATTCAATTCTCTGGCAACAGCTGTGGTCGACATACCTGCAGTCAATATGCCAATTGCACGCTCCCTCAAAACTTGAGACATCTGTGGCATTGTGTTGTGTGACAAACTACATATTTTAGAGTGGCCTTTCATTGTCCCAAGCAGAAGGTGCACCTGTGTAATGATCATGCTGTTTAATCAGCATCTTGATATGCCACACCTGTCAGGTGGATGGATTATCTTGCCAAAAGAGAAATCTTCACTAACAGGGATATAAACTAATTTGTGTACAAAATTGTAGAGAAATATTATTTTTGTGCACAAGGAGATATTTTATTTCAGCTCATGAAACAGAAAGTATTCACACTCTTTGACTTTTTCCACAGTTTGTTGTGTTACAGGCTGAACTTAGAATGGATTAAATTGAGATTGTTTGTCACTGGGCTACATACAATACCCCATAATGTCTAAGTGGAATTATGTTTTGAGAAATGTTTACAAATTTATAAAAAATTTAAAGCTGAAATCTTTTGAGTCAATAAGTATTCAACCTCTTTGTTATGGCAAGCCTAAATTAGTTCAGGAGTGAAAATGTGCTTAAAAAGTCACATAATAAGTTGCTTGGACTCAATAATAGTGTTTAACATGATGACTACTTCATCTCTGTACCCCTCTGTACAGGATGCTCTCGATTGTGCATCTGTAAAAGTTTGTCAGGGTTTTAGGTGACAAGCCAAATTTCTTCCGCCTCCTGAGGTTGAAGAGGCGCTGCTGCGTCTTCTTCACCACACTGTCTGTGTGGGTGGACCATTTCAGTTTGTCTGTGATGTGTACACAAAGGAACGTTGAGTGAGAGATTGTTTTCCTGACACCACACGCCGAGTGCCCTCACCATACGCCGAGTGCCCTCTCGTCGTTGTTGGTAATCAAACCCACTACTGTCGTGTCGTCTGCAAACTTGATGATAGAGTTGGAGGCGTGCATAGCCCCGCAGTCGTGGGTGTAGAGAGAGTACAGGAGGGGGCTGAGCATGCACCCTTGTGGGGCCCCAGTGTTGAGGGTCAGCGAAGTGGAGATGTTGTTTCCTACCTTCACCACCTGGGGGCGCCCATCAGAAAGTCCAGGACCCAATTGCACAGGGCGGGGTTGAGACACAGGGCCTCCAGCTTGGTGATGAGCTTGGAGGGTACTATGGTGTTGAATGCTGAGCAGTAGTCAATGAACAGCATTCTTACATAGGTATTCCTCTTGTCCAGATGGGATAGGGCAGTGTGCAGTGTGATGGCGATTGTATCGTCTGTGGACCTGTTGGGGCGGTATGCAAACTGAAGTGGTTCTAGGGTGGCCGGTAAGATGGAGGTGATATCCTCGTCTAGTCTCTCAAAGCATTTCATGATGACAGAAGTGAGTGCTACGGGGCGGTAGTCATTTAGTTCAGTCACCTTTGCCTTCTTGGGTACAGGATAGAGGTCGACCAATTAATCGGAATGGCCGATTAATTAGGGCCGCTTTCAAGTTTTCATAAGAATCGGAAATCTGTATTTTTGGGTGCCAATTTTGCCGATTTCTTTTTCTTTTCTTTATACCTTTTTTTAAACTAGGCAAGTCAGTTAAGAACACATTCTTATTTTCAATGACGGCCCAGGAAAGGTGGGTTAACTGCCTTGTTCAGGGGCAGAATGACAGATTTTCACCTTGTCAGCTCGGGGGATCCAATCTTGCAACCTTACAGTTAACTAGTCCAACGCTATAACCACCTGCCTCTCGTTGCACTCCACAAGGAGACTGCCTGTTACACGAATGCAGTAGAAGTCAAGGTAAGTTGCTAGCTAGCATAAAACTTATCTTATAAAAAAACAATCAATCAATCATAATCACAAGTTATACACATGGTTGATGATATTACTAGTTTATCTAGCGTGTCCTGCGTTGCATATAATCGATGCAGCGCTGGGGGATGATTTAACAAAAGCGCATTTGCGAAAAAAGCACAATCGTTGGATGACTGTACCTAACCATAAACACCAATGTCTTTCTTAAAATCAATACACAGAAGTATACATTTTTAAACCTGCATATTTAGCTAAAAGAAATCCAGGTTAGCAGGCAATATTAACCAGGTGAAATTGTGTCACTTCTTATGTGTTCACTGCATGCAGATTCAGGGTATATGCAACAGTTTGGGCAGCCTTGCTCATTGCGAACTAATTTGCCAGAATTTTACGTAACTATGACATAACATTGAAGGTTGTGCAATGTAACAAGAATATTTAGACTTAGGGATGCCACCCGTTAGATAAAATACCGAACGGTTACGTATTTCACTGAAATAATAAACGTTTTGTTTTCGAAATTATAGTTTCCGGATTCGACCATATTAATGACCAAAGGCTTGTATTTCTGTGTGTTATGTTATAATTAAGTCTATGATTTGATAGAGCAGTTTGGCTGAGCGATGGTAAGCAGCAGCAGGCTCGTAAGCATTCATTCAAACAGCACTTTCGTGCGTTTTGCCAGCAGCTCTTCGCAAGCACAGAGCTGTTTATAACTTCAAGCCTATCAGCCTAATGGCTGGTGTAACCGATGTGAAATGGCTAGCTAGTTAGAGTGGTGCGCGCTAATAGCGTTTCAAACGTCACTCGCTCTGAGACTTGGAGTGGTTATTCCATTTGCTCTGCAAGGGCCGCGGCTTTTGTGGAGCGATGGGTAACGCTGCTTTGAGTTTGGCTGTTGTCGATGTGTTCCTGATTCGAGTCCAGGTAGGGGTGAGGAGAGGAAGCTATACTGTTACACTGGCAATACTATAGTGCCTAAAAGAACATCCAATAGTCAAAGGTATATGAAATACAAATGGTATAGAGAGAAATAGTCCTATAAATACTGTATTAACTACAACCTAAAACCTCTTACCTTGGAATATTGAAGTCTCATGTTAAAAGGAACCACCACCTTTCATATGTTCTAATGTTCTGAGCAAGGAACTCAAACGTTAACTTTTTACATGGCACATATTGCACTTTTACTTCTCCAACACTTTGTTTTTGCATTATTTAAACCAAATTGAACATGTTTCATTTTTTATTTGAGGCTAAATTGATTTTTATTGATGTATTATATTAAGTTAAAATAAGTGTTCCTTCAGTAGTGTTGTAATTGTCATTATTACAAATAAATATAAAAGAATTGGCCGATTAATCGGTATCGGCTTTTTTAAAGGCCTCAAATAATCGGCATCGGTGTTGAAAAATCAGAATCGGTCGACCCCTAGTACAGGAACAATGGTGGCCATCTTGAAGCATGTGGGGACAGCACATTGGGATAGGGAGCGATTGAATATCCGTAAACACAACAGCTAGCTGGTCTGCGCATCCTCTGAGGACGCGGCTAGGGATGCCATCTGGGCCAGCAGCCCTGCGAGGGTTAACCCGTTTAATGTTTTACTCACGTCGGCCATGGAGAAGGAGAGGGGGGGTGGCGCAAATGCCGTCATTCATCCACGGTTTCTGGTTAGGGTAGCTTTAAATAGTCACAGTGGGTACAACATCTCCAATGCACTTTCTTATAAACTCACTCACTGAGTCAGTGTATAGATCAATGTTGTTCTCTGAGGCTGACCGGAACATATCCTAGTCCGCGTAATCAAAACAATCTTGAAACGTGTAAATGTAGGACTCTAGAGAGTTAATGGAGAGTTTAGAGAGTTTTCCGTTTGTACATATAGCCTACATTTTACATACAGTGCCTTGCGAAAGTATTCGGCCCCCTTGAACTTTGCGACCTTTTGCCACATGTCAGGCTTCAAACATAAAGATATAAAACTGTATTTTTTTGTGAAGAATCAACAACAAGTGGGACACAATCATGAAGTGGAATGACATTTATTGGATATTTCAAATCAATAAAAATCAAAAACTGAAAAATTGGGCGTGCAAAATTATTCAGCCCCTTTACTTTCAGTGCAGCAAACTCTCTCCAGAAGTTCAGTGAGGATCTCTGAATGATCCAATGTTGACCTAAATGACTAATGATGATAAATACAATCCACCTGTGTGTAATCAAGTCTCCGTATAAATGCACCTGCACTGTGATAGTCTCAGAGGTCCGTTAAAAGCGCAGAGAGCATCATGAAGAACAAGGAACACACCAGGCAGGTCCGAGATACTGTTGTGAAGAAGTTTAAAGCCGGATTTGGATAGAAAAAGATTTCCCAAGCTTTAAACATCAAATCAAATCAAATCAAATTTTATTTGTCACATACACATGGTTAGCAGATGTTAATGCGAGTGTAGCGAAATGCTTGTGCTTCTAGTTCCGACAATGCAGTAATAACGAGCAAGTAATCTAACTAACAATTCCAAAAAAAACTACTGTCATACACAGTGTAAGGGGATAAAGAATATGTACATAAGGATATATGAATGAGTGATGGTACAGAGCAGCATAGGCAAGATACAGTAGATGATATCGAGTACAGTATATACATATGAGATAAGTATGTAAACCAAGTGGCATAGTTAAAGTGGCTAGTGATACATGTATTACATAAGGATGCAGTCGATGATATAGAGTACAGTATCAACGTATGCATATGAGATGAACAATGTAGGGTAAGTAACATTATATAAGATAGCATTGTTTAAAGTGGCTAGTGATATATTTACATCATTTCCCATCAATTCCCATGATTAAAGTGGCTGGAGTAGAGTCAGTGTCATTGACAGTGTGTTGGCAGTAGCCACTCAATGTTAGTGGTGGCTGTTTAACAGTCTGATGGCCTTGAGATAGAAGCTGTTTTTCAGTCTCTCGGTCCCAGCTTTGATGCACCTGTACTGACCTCGCCTTCTGGATGGCAGCGGGGTGAACAGGCAGTGGCTCGGGTGGTTGATGTCCTTGATGATCTTTATGGCCTTCCTGTAGCATCGGGTGGTGTAGGTGTCCTGGAGGGCAGGTAGTTTGCCCCGGTGATGCGTTGTGCAGACCTCACTACCCTCTGGAGAGCCTTACGGTTGAGGGCGGTGCAGTTGCCATACCAGGCGGTGATACAGCCCGCCAGGATGCTCTCGATTGTGCATCTGTAGAAGTTTGTGAGTGCTTTTGGTGACAAGCCGAATTTCTTCAGCCTCCTGAGGTTGAAGAGGCGCTGCTGCGCCTTCCTCACGATGCTGTCTGTGTGAGTGGACCAATTCAGTTTGTCTGTGATGTGTATGCCGAGGAACTTAAAACTTGCTACCCTCTCCACTACTGTTCCATCGATGTGGATGGGGGTGTTCCCTCTGCTGTTTCCTGAAGTCTCCTTAGTTTTGTTGACGTTGAGTGTGAGGTTATTTTCCTGACACCACACTCCGAGGGCCCTCACCTCCTCCCTGTAGGCCGTCTCGTCGTTGTTGGTAATCAAGCCTACCACTGTTGTGTCGTCCGCAAACTTGATGATTGAGTTGGAGGCGTGCGTGGCCACGCAGTCGTGGGTGAACAGGGAGTACAGGAGAGGGCTCAGAACGCACCCTTGTGGGGCCCCAGTGTTGAGGATCAGCGGGGAGGAGATGTTGTTGCCTACCCTCACCACCTGGGGGCGGCCCGTCAGGAAGTCCAGTACCCAGTTGCACAGGGCGGGGTCGAGACCCAGGGTCTCGAGCTTGATGACGAGCTTGGAGGGTACTATGGTGTTGAATGCCGAGCTGTAGTCGATGAACAGCATTCTCACATAGGTATTCCTCTTGTCCAGATGGGTTAGGGCAGTGTGCAGTGTGGTTGAGATTGCATCGTCTGTGGACCTATTTGGGCGGTAAGCAAATTGGAGTGGGTCAAGGGTGTCAGGTAGGGTGGAGGTGATATGGTCCTTGACTAGTCTCTCAAAGCACTTCATGATGACGGATGTGAGTGCTACGGGCGGTAGTCGTTTAGCTCAGTTACCTTAGCTTTCTTGGGAACAGGAACAATGGTGGCCCTCTTGAAGCATGTGGGAACAGCAGACTGGTATAGGGATTGATTGAATATGTCCGTAAACACACCGGCCAGCTGGTCTGCGCATGCTCTGAGGGCGCGGCTGGGGATGCCGTCTGGGCCTGCAGCCTTGCGAGGGTTAACACGTTTAAATGTCTTACTCACTTCGGCTGCAGTGAAGGAGAGACCGCATGTTTCCGTTGCAGGCCGTGTCAGTGGCACTGTATTGTCCTCAAAGCGGGCAAAAAAGTTATTTAGTCTGCCTGGGAGCAAGACATCCTGGTCCGTGACTGGGCTGGGTTTCTTCCTGTAGTCCGTGATTGACTGTAGACCCTGCCACATACCTCTTGTGTCTGAGCCGTTGAATTGAGATTCTACTTTGTCTCTGTACTGGCGCTTAGCTTGTTTGATAGCCTTGCGGAGGGAATAGCTGCACTGTTTGTATTCAGTCATGTTACCAGACACCTTGCCCTGATTAAAAGCAGTGGTTCGTGCCTTCAGTTTCACACGAATGCTGCCATCAATCCACGGTTTCTGGTTAGGGAATGTTTTAATCGTTGCTATGGGAACGACATCTTCAACACACGTTCTAATGAACTCGCACACCGTATCAGCGTATTCGTCAATGTTGTTGTCTGACGCAATACGAAACATCTCCCAGTCCACGTGATGGAAGCAGTCTTGGAGTGTGGAGTCAGCTTGGTCGGACCAGCGTTGGACAGACCTCAGCGTGGGAGCTTCTTGTTTTAGTTTCTGTCTGTAGGCAGGGATCAACAAAATGGAGTCGTGGTCAGCTTTTCCGAAAGGGGGCGGGGCAGGGCCTTATATGCGTCGCGGAAGTTAGAGTAACAATGATCTAGGGTCTTTCCACCCCTGGTTGCGCAATCGATATGCTGATAAAATTTAGGGAGTCTTGTTTTCAGATTAGCCTTGTTAAAATCCCCAGCTACAATGAATGCAGCCTCCGGATAAATCGTTTCCAGTTTGCAGAGAGTTAAATAAAGTTCGTTCAGAGCCATCGATGTGTCTGCTTGGGGGATATATACGGCTGTGATTATAATCGAAGAGAATTCTCTTGGTAGATAATGCGGTCTACATTTGATTGTGAGGAATTCTAAATCAGGTGAACAGAAGGATTTGAGTACCTGTATGTTTCTTTCATCACACCATGTCACGTTGGCCATAAGACATACGCCCCCGCCCGTCTTCTTACCAGAAAGATGTTTGTTTCTGTCGGCGCGATGCGTGGAGAAACCCGCTGGCTGCACCGCTTCGGATTGCGTCTCTCCAGTTAGCCATGTTTCCGTGAAGCAAAGAACGTTACAGTCTCTGATGTCCCTCTGGAATGCTACCCTTGCTCGGATTTCATCAACCTTGTTGTCAAGAGACTGGACATTGGCAAGAAGAATGCTAGGGAGTGGTGCACGATGTGCCCATCCCAAGGAGCACTGTGCAAGCGATAATATTGAAATGGAAGGAGTATCAGACCACTGCAAATCTACCAAGACCTGGCCGTCCCTCTAAACTTTCAGCTCATACAAGGAGAAGACTGATCAGAGATGCAGCCAAGAGGCCCATGATCACTCTGGATGAACTGCAGAGATCTACAGCTGAGGTGGGAGACTCTGTCCATAAGACAACAATCAGTTGTATATTGCACAAATCTGGCCTTTATGGAAGAGTGGCAAGAAGAAAGCCATTTCTTAAAGATATCCATAAAAAGTGTTGTTTAAAGTTTGCCACAAGCCACCTGGGAGACACACCAAACATGTGGAAGAAGGTGCTCTGGTCAGATGAAACCAAAATTGAACTTTTTGGCAACAATGCAAAACGTTATGTTTGGCGTAAAAGCAACACAGCTCATCACCCTGAACACACCATCCCCACTGTCAAACATGGTGGTGGCAGCATCATGGTTTGGGCCTGCTTTTCTTCAGCAGGGACAGGGAAGATGGTTAAAATTTATGGGAAGATGGATGGAGCCAAATACAGGACCATTCTGGAAGAAAACCTGATGGAGTCTGCAAAAGACCTGAGACTGGGACGGAGATTTGTCTTCCAACAAGACAATGATCCAAAACATAAAGCAAAATCTAAAAAATAAACATATCCAGGTGTTAGAATGGCCAAGTCAAAGTCCAGACCTGAATCCAATCGAGAATCTGTGGAAAGAACTGAAAACTGCTGTTCACAAATGCTCTCCATCCAACCTCACTGAGCTCGAGCTGTTTTGCAAGGAGGAATGGGAAAAAAGTTCAGTCTCTCGATGTGCAAAACTGATAGAGACATACCCCAAGCGACTTAAAGCTGTAATCGCAGCAAAAGGTGGCGCTACAAAGTATTAACTTAAGGGGGCTGAATAATTTTGCACGCCCAATTTTTCAGTTTTTGATTTGTTAAAAAAGTTTGAAATATCCAATAAATGTCGTTCCACTTCATGAGTGTGTCCCACTTGTTGTTGATTCTTCACAAAAAAATACAGTTTTATATCTTTATGTTTGAAGCCTGAAATGTGGCAAAAGGTCGTAAAGTTCAAGAGGGCCGAATACTTTCGCAAGGCACTGTATCTAATAAAAATGATATTGTGTTCTTTGAAGTACATTTTCTTTCGTATTCTAATGTTACCTAAGACCTTCATGAACACAACCAAATGATTATTTTTGCAATAGCATATATTACATGTATTTATCAGACTGTTAGAATGTTGATGTCAAGAAAACGCGTCATTGGCTTAGAGTATCGAGGCCCGGCATTTCTAGTGTGAAAGAGAGTGTCATACTATCTGGAGCATAAATTTGACAGAGGTAAAAGTGGCTGGCAATTAAGAAATTACACTTAACGTTGCAGTCTTTTTCTTTGCCATTTCTAAAAGCTCAACCAAACTGTGTAAGGAAGGCCCAAAAAACTGTCAAAGACTCCTGTCACCCAAGTCATAAACTATTCTGTCTGCTACCGCACGGCAAGTGGTACCGGAGCGCCAAGTCTAGGTCCAAAAGGCTCCTTTACAGCTTCTACCCCCAAACCATAAGACTGCTGAACAATTCATAAATTACCTTGATTAACCTGTACACCCGCACATAGACCCTGAATATAGCCTCGTTATTGCTATTTTATTGTGTTATTTTTTATTACATTTTTTACTTTAGTTGATTTAATAAATATTTTCTTAACTATATTTCTTTAACTGCATTGTTGGTTAAGGGCTTGTAAGTAAGCATTTCACAGTAAGGTCTACTACACCTGTTGTATTTGGCGCATGTGACAAATACAATTTGATTTGATTTGCTTGTTGCTGTGCAATGTAGCATGAGCTGTGTGATGCTTAGTGTCTTAAGCTGAGTATGTTTGTGTGGGTGCGGGTACGTGCATTTGTCACCAGTGAGGGGCAGTTGCCTACCTGAAGAAGGTGTGGTGTTCAATGCAGACCTTCCACAGGCGTTTGGAAGCCCGGTGGTTGGGCAGCTTGAAGCCGATGGTGCTCTCAAACTGTTCATACTGAGGATGGAGGGGAGGAGTGAGAGATGGGGGAGGAGTGGGGGATAAAAGGAGGAGTGAACCGAGGGAGTGAAGGAGCACGTGTGTGTGTGTGTGTGTGTGTGTGTGTGTGTGTGTGTGTGTGTGTGTGTGTGTGTGTGTGTGTGTGTGTGTGTGTGTGTGTGTGTGTGTGTGTGTGCGTGTGTGTGCGCGCGCCTGTGTGTGTGTGTGTGTGTGTGTGTGTGTGTGTGTGTGTATGTGTGTGCGTGCGTGCGTGGAACCATCTCACGACCCTTGATAAAAAAACAAGGAAATTGCACCCTGTATATTGTACTCTATTCTCTAAGCAGTAAGAGTGTGTCATTCAAACACTACACAGCAGTACTGAAAACTGGGCCCAATTACACTGTGGGTTTTAGTGCTTTTGAAGTAGATAGTTGGAAGAAAAGATCTTACACAATCCCTGAATGAAGATATCAGTGTCAGATTAGGGTCTCTATTCAACTCGTATCACGGAAGTTACAGCGTTACAGCGTAATTTAAATTTAAGGCCAATGTTCCCTTGTTAACTGAGAATACACAGAAACGCTGCATATGTAGGCTCAATCGGAATTTACCTTTACATTTAAAAAAAAATGCGATACAGATTGAATAGAGTCCTAACATTCTGTAGATACATAGGCCCGCAGAAAGCAGAACAGAGAGGAAAACCATCGGTAGATAATCACTTTAGGAGGAGAAAACCAGAGCAAGCAAAATGAGACACTAACACTTCTAGAGAGCAAAATCCCTGATGAAAGCATATCCTTACACGCAGCCCACCATGCTTTGAAGTCCCAGTGCTCGGCAACAGAAGAAGAAGACCGTTCCCACTTCCAAGACCACAAAACATCCCACATCTCCCTAATCTTTAAGAATAGTAACTTGACCGCTATAAATAGCCCACATTGAAACAAATCATGCCCAATTATTCCATGGCTCACTGAGTCCCCAGATAAGATTCAAAAGTGACACTTCAATAGAATCTGTTAAATAACACCTACTGTAGCATTAAGCTAGCATAGGACAACTGGCACATCAGGTCACAGCAGCCATGCTCGAAATCCTAACTATTGTGAAAGCATGAAACAACTGTAAAGGTTGATATAATGGTTGACCTTTTTAACCATGTCATGCTTTGTGGCACTTAACTGAGTTGTCACAGTTATACAGTTGGCTGCAATGAACTGTTTTGCCTGTTTTGCAGAGTTAGTGTAGACTTCGTGTGAAGTGAAGTCATGTCAAACAAGATGCATAATGTAGGCTACAAGATAACATAATATGGTCTGTCTACCTCCCCGGGGCGTATTTTGATGTAGAAGTTGCTCCTCTTGTAAGAGATTTTGAGGATCTTCGGCCAGGCGAAGCGGTTGATCCTCAGACGGTCACGGTAGATGAGTAGTCCGTTGGCGCTGACGCCAAGCATGATGTCAATGCCCTCTGAATCCTGTCAGAGACAAAGGGTGCAACGGGAGGGAGGGAAGGTCAGGGATGGCGAAGAAGTGTGTGTGTCACTATCATACGGATCCAATCCAGATAGATAAGATGAAGTAACATGAAGTAACAAGCGCTAGATGCGAACAGGCTATCAAGTTGACATCTTGTGACTATTCTTTTAAAATGTTTTCCTTGCTGATTAGTCTAAACCATATTTGCAGCCTTACATTCTTAGTTACATTGTTGTCTATAATGTAGCAGTACACACACACACACGCACGCACACACAACAACACCACACCACAAACAAACACAATTTGTAAATCTTTCCATACTGTACCTTGGCATGATGCAGGTCTACACCATACATGGAAAGCTTCTTGGCATTTTCAAGAAAGTTCACCTCTGCCTCCGCTGGACTCATTCCCCTAAGGGAGAACACAGAAGCTGTCATTGGACTATTACGACACCGCAACTTACAGCACTTTGAATAAAGAGAACAATGGGTCTGTTTGGGTTATAGTACGCAGGTTTGTCATTGGAATTAGTGGTTGATGTATGGTTGTGGCACAAAAATGTCGAGGTCTGCTCAGGCTCTGATTAATGTTAGACTTCTGCATGTTTTGAATGTTTGCATTTGTGTGTAACTAATTTAATTGTCTATCTACTATCCATATACATTCATGTATTGAGAATTCAACACAATTGGTAACGACCTAGTACCAAATGGTACATATCAGGGGCGGACTGGCCATAGGGGGGTTTGGGCAAATGCCAGATGGGCTTGTCCATTTTTAGCCCAGTGGGCCTGTGGAAATTGTGGGATTTGCTCAAAACCATAATAATTTAGCTAATTCCAGTCCCAGTCCGTCCCTGGTACATACTGATGCTTGTGTCAATGAAACCAACGTGTCTACTATGCAATTGTTAGGTAATTACCATTTTAATTGTATTTGAATCTATGCCGACAGCGTAGACCTGTGCCGGAGGCTTTTTATTTACAATGATGAGCTGGCACGTGGCCGGTCAGGCCCTGACCTGTAGTTGCGGTGAAGCTCCATCACCCTCTCCTCTAGCTCCCTCGTCTGGTTGGGGGCGAAACGGAAGTCACTGATGTAGTCTGGCCCGTGTTCCTCTGGCTCATAGTCACCCAGCTCCGCCTGCACCGTGTAAGAACCTAGCAGGGCGTAGGTCCCGAAGGAGCAGGGCAGACGCCAGGACAGCATGTCGTCCCTCAGCTGTAGACACAGGTAGTACCTGCATGCATCGATGAGTCATGTTCATTAGGCACCAAACGAAGGACAATGTATTCAAACAGGGAGAGGTGTAACTGGTCCAATAATAAATGCTTTCTGTTTAATGTTGCATAAACAAAAAATATGTATTCTGTTTCATGCCCTGATGAACATGATCATGGATAGACAAGAGGCAAACAGCATAGAGGGAATGCAGGATTTATAAGGCAACTTCCCACAGCTCGTTAGTCCCTCCCACATGAAACAATGCCCCTGTTTAATATAGAATAGTATAGTACTTACTATAGAATTCTGTAGTAAACTGTAGTATACCGTAGAATACTATACTCCATGCTGTAGTATCCTTTGATCATGTGTAGTACTTAATAGAGAATTTTGTAGTATACTGTAGAATACTATACTACACACTTTAGTATCCCTCGATCGTGTAGTACTTAGTATAATCGTGTAGTATACTGTAGAATACTACACTTCATACTAGGGAAGTAATGATTCACCGATACGCATCGGTCCCTGATTCAAATGTTTAAGACACAAGTGCATCGGTCCACAGACCCCAAACCGATCCAAATGCATCGGTCAGAAAATATATAAAATGTTACAAATCGCTGGTTCACTAAATGTATTAGCTTATATTACATTCTTTCTACCTTCTGAAAATGTCTCTCATCTTTAGTGACGACTGATGCTTCCTCTCCTTCAGTGTCGAACTGCATGTAACTGTGTTGACAGATATTGATCTACAAGTTATTTTGCATGGCGAACAACCATAGGCGATATCAGTAGCCTAGTCAAACTGCGCTGTCACTGTGCGCTCCCTCTCCGGCCTCTAGGTCACCAGGTTGATCATTAGGGCGCACACCTGTCACCAGCGGGGTGCCAAGATGGCGGCTTGAACAGATGCTTTTTTACCGAGCTCCGTACCAAACTTCAGAAAGATTGTGAAAAAAACAAGTTTACAGTCATTACTATTTTTATTTGTTTAAGATATAAGATCTTTCCTGTGACTGGAATAATAATTGGATAATTTATTTTGGCGTGTCCATGCAAAGTCATGACAAAAAAAGAAAGGAAGAAGTTAGCCGTTCTATTGCTAATCAACAAGAGAGAAACGTGCTTATAGACAACTGCCATAACTACGCTTGCCCTATGGATAATATCATGCTTTCGATTGCTGTTGAAGATGACGAATTCCCCTCTTTACCAGTTACTCCGTGCAAACCTCCACCCTCCAAAAAACCCAACATGAAATCTGACATCATGGCTACCCTCTACTTAATCATCAACTCCAGGTCTGACACCATTGAGAAAATGGTAGGCGTAAACACCATGGTTATCGAAGGCTTGAAAAAGACTGTGGAGTTTGCATGTGGTGAAATCAAGGATGTGAAAACGAGAGTGGCAAAAGTTGAAAAAAGTGTGGAAAAGGTGGAAAAGAATAACAATGTCTACCATAGACGTCTCAGTGATCTGGAACAATTACACAAGAAGATGGAACCTGAGACTCTACGGCTTGCCAGAGGTGGAGAATGAGAGGATGTGTGAGGAGTGGCTATCCGCATCTGCCAAGAAGTTTTGCCTGGAGAGAAGAACAAAGTTGGTGATACCATCGACGTTGTGCATCGCCTCGGCAAGAAGCAACAGCAAAACGATTCAAGACCAAGGGGTATCATCATCCTCTTCACTGACATTCTACAGGGATGCTGTCTGGAAAGCTGCTAGGAAGAACGCCTTCCTTCAGAGCCATGGTCTGCGTTTCGCCGAGCATTTCAGCCCGATTGATGGTTGATGGTTGATGGTGGTTTAAGCCATGGCATACTCATGTTCCTTATATTGTTTACCTAACAAG
Organism: Oncorhynchus tshawytscha; assembly: GCF_018296145.1. Lineage (NCBI taxonomy): Eukaryota > Metazoa > Chordata > Actinopteri > Salmoniformes > Salmonidae > Oncorhynchus > Oncorhynchus tshawytscha. Next base: position 60,146,308 of record NC_056444.1, on the reverse strand, counting down.
CATCAGGTGACTATTTTTCGGAATACTCAGGTACTTAGTTTAGTTTGTTCTTGTATGACCAGACGAAGAAGATTGAAAGTTGTATTTATTTTTTATGTATACAGTAACTAAGATACTGTTTTAAAGGGCATACAGGTCTGCTCTGACTTTACACGGTTATTGTTCTATTTAGTTATTAATACTTATTTCCAAAAAAAGGTCTTAGGAACGTGTATATGTAAAACCTTTTTTATTCTATTATTTTATGATCAGTTTTCATATGCATTTAAAATAGTAGGTAAACTTTTATTTAAATTATTATTTTGCATTTTATGCCTCAGAATAGTTCCTGATTACACTAAAGAGGGTTTTTAGTCTCTCTTACTACAAGAACCCTTGGTTTGGTCTTGAACATCATTTTCAGTTGAGTTGAATTTCAAAGCCGGATAACGTCTAGCTCAAAGGTTATGGAATAAACTATTTTCACTTTAAATTGACTTAAATGGTACAGATCTCGGTTCCTTATCATTTACGTTCACTGCTCCTACGTCTTTGACTCATCCTACAACAGTTTATACTTTTATATCATCTTTGTTGTTTTGTCTTTGTCTATAGTTTCTCTTAATGCTAGGGGGTTACGAAACAATGTGAAGCGCAAAGCCTTATTTTTATTTGCTAAACAATTTCGAACAGATTTTTGCTTTTTTCAAGAGTCTCACTCAATTTCGGCTGATAGCAACTTCTGGAGGTCACAGTGGGGCAACGATATTTGGCTTTCCCATGGATCTGAACACTCCGCTTGTGTCACTACAATGAAAAATAGATTTGGTGGTAATATTCTACACTCAGAATGTGACTGACCCCTTTGGTCACTTTATTTGTCTTGTGATCAGTTACAATTACATTACGCTCATTACTGTAAACTTCTACAGGTACAACACCAAACATTAGAATGATGAGTTGCTTGAATCTATAGAGAAACATATACTTCATTGGTTATCTAAATTTCCCAATTCGTTATTATTGATAGGACTTTAACATTACTATAGATAATTCAACTGATAGATGGCCCCCAGGTAGGCCAACCAATCAGAATTTGGGTTTAATACTTTTTCTGGAAATGTTTGATCTTACTGATATACGGAGAGAGAGGTTTCCAGCTTACAGATCCAGAATAGATTTGTGGCTTATATCCAAATGTATTGGTAGTGAGTGTGTTACTACAAATATTTTTACTACTCCTCTCACAGACCATAGGGCCATTTACATTAATATTAAAATATTTACCCCTGATACTAACCTTGGTAGAGCATCCTACTGGAAGCTAAATAGCTCATTATTAAATAATGATATAGTTCAATTTGAGGTTAAAGATCTGCTCTCACACTTTTGGGAAAGGGCTTGTGAAGAAAAATCTTATTGCAAGAACTGGGAGCTCTTTAAATTTGAGGTGTCCAAATACCTTAGAAAATATGGTAGTAATCTTGCTAAGACCAGAAGAGCTGAGGAGGAAAAGGTGATCATTAAGATAACTTCCCTTTCTCAGAGGTCCCCAGCCGGCCTCTCGGGGGAGGAGAAGATGGAACTAATTTAGTTGCAAAATAAACTGGATAATATATATAGATTAAAAGCAGAAGGAGCCTTTATTATATCTAGGAAAAATTGGATTGAGGAGGGAGAACAGAATTCATCCTATTTTTTTAGACTTGAGAAATTTCACTCTAAAAATAACACAAAAAATGAATCACTAAGTACTGTAGCAATTTTTACAGAAAATTGTATAGCTCTACGTACTGTCAGGAATTCACAGATACAGTGCCTTGCGAAAGTATTCGGCCCCCTTGAACTTTGCGACCTTTTGCCACATTTCAGGCTTCAAACATAAAGATATAAAACTGTATTTTTTTGTGAAGAATCAACAACAAGTGGGACACAATCATGAAGTGGAACGACATTTATTGGATATTTCAAACATTTTTAATTTGTTAAAAAAAAGGTCGCAAAGTTCAAGGGGGGAAAACTGCTGGAGAATGCTCTCCATCAATAATACTTTCGCAAGGCACTGTAGATTATATACAATGGACAATCGAGCTAAATACCTTAAGGGACATACATACACTTATAATTCTAACAGCTTTTTTGTTAGTAGAGTATTTAATTGTCTTAAAATACAGTTCAATTTCTTTTTGTAGTGTAAGAAAATGTGTTTTTTTGTTTGTAAATTTACATTTGTGTATATGAAATTTGGCCAAAAGAATAATGAAATTAATTACATGAAAATGTTTCAGCTTATTTCTATCGTATGTAAAGAATCCAAGCAGTACATCTCTCCACAATAGTGTAAAATCTTCATAAATGTGTTCAATTATAAATCTACTGATGTCTTGCCACAGTTCGATGTGGATAGGGGGGTGTTCCCTCTGCTGTTTCCTGAAGTCCACAATCATCTCCTTAGTTTTGTTGACGTTGAGTGTGAGGTTATTTTCCTGACACCACACTCCGAGGGCCCTCACCTCCTCCCTGTAGGCCGTCTCGTCGTTGTTGGTAATCAAGCCTACCACTGTTGTGTCGTCCGCAAACTTGATGATTGAGTTGGAGGCGTGCGTGGCCACGCAGTCGTGGGTGAACAGGGAGTACAGGAGAGGGCTCAGAACGCACCCTTGTGGGGCCCCAGTGTTGAGGATCAGCGGGGTGGAGATGTTGTTACCTACCCTCACCACCTGGGGGCGGCCCGTCAGGAAGTCCAGTACCCAGTTGCACAGGGCGGGGTCGAGACCCAGGGTCTCGAGCTTGATGACGAGTTTGGAGGGTACTATGGTGTTAAATGCTGAGCTGTAGTCGATGAACAGCATTCTTACATAGGTATTCCTCTTGTCCAGATGGGTTAGGGCAGTGTGCAGTGTGGTTGATATTGCATCGTCTGTGGACCTATTTGGGCGGAAGCAAATTGGAGTGGGTCTAGGGTGTCAGGTAGGGTGGAGGTGATATGGTCCTTGACTAGTCTCTCAAAGCACTTCATGATGACGGAAGTGAGTGCTACGGGGCGGTAGTCGTTTAGCTCAGTTACCTTAGCTTTCTTGGGAACAGGAACAATGGTGGCCCTCTTGAAGCATGTGGGAACAGCAGACTGGGATAGGGATTGATTGAATATGTCCGTAAACACACCAGCCAGCTGGTATGCGCATGCTCTGAGGACGCGGCTGGGGATGCCGTCTGGGCCTGCAGCCTTGCGAGGTTTAACACGTTTAAATGTTTTACTCACCTCGGCTGCAGTGAAGGAGAGTCCCCATGTTTTCATTGCAGGCCGTGTCAGTGGCACTGTATTGTCCTCAAAGCGGGCAAAAAAGTTATTTAGTCTGCCTGGGAGCAAGACATCCTGGTCCGTGACTGGGCTGGTTTTCTTTTTGTAATCCGTGATTGACTGCCACATACCTCTTGTGTCTGAGCCATTGAATTGTGATGCTACTTTGTCTCTATATTGACGCTTAGCTTGTTTGATTGCCTTGCCGAGGGAATAGCTACACTGTTTGTATTCGGTCATGTTTCCGGTCACCTTGCCCTGATTAAAAGCAGTGGTTCGCGCTTTCAGTTTCACGCGAATGCTGCCATCAATCCACGGTTTCTGGTTTGGGAATGTTTTAATCATTGTTATGGAAACGACATCTTCAACGCACGTTCTAATGAACTCGCTCACCGAATCAGCGTATTCGTCAGTGTTGTTGTCTGACGCAATACGAAACATATCCCAGTCCACATGATGGAAGCAGTCTTGGAGTGTGGAATCAGATTGGTCGGACCAGCGTTGAACAGAACTTCGCGGGAACTTCTTGCTTTAGTTTCTGTCTGTAGGCAGGGAGCAACAAAATGGAGTCATGGTCAGCTTTTCCGAAAGGAGAGCGGGGGAGGGCCTTATATGCATCACGGAAGTTAGAATACCGGTAACCCCTGTATATAGCCCCACTATTGTTATTTTACTGCTGCTCTTTAATTATTTGTTGTTCTTATCTCTTACCTTTTTTTTGGTTTTCTTAAAACTGCATTGTTGGTTAAGGGCTTGTAAGTAAGCATTTCCCTGTAAGGTCTACACCTGTTGTATTTGGCACATGTGACGAATAGAATTTGACTTGATTCGACCCTATGTTTTATCATCTGAGAAACCGATGGCTCGCTACCCTACCTGCAGAGTTACCAGTCAGGTGCTCTGGTCTGGAAATAAAAGCTACATCTGCAAATACTGTCCCCGGTAGAGGTGAGTGTTTGAAAGCAACTTGGCATCAAAAAAAGCTTGCAACATTTTGAAAAATCACTTGATCAAACTAAGCTTTGGACGTCATTGATCATGATACAGGTATCGGTACTTTTGTATCAGATCAGACTGCTTTGAAAATGTTACGCAAGCCTGGAAGTGTCGGTATTGTACATCCCATCACCATCAAAGATAATAAAACAAAAACACTATAGTAAATACCACAGTAATGTCCACAAAAACACTACAGTTATTACTGTAGCATCTATATTATTTTCATTTTTTTACTCCCTTATTCTCCCTAATTTTAATCTTGTCTCATTGCTGAAACTCCCCAACGGCCTCGGGAGGCGAAGGTCCTCCGAAACACCGAAACAATGTGTTGGAGGAAACACAGTTCAACTGACAACCGAGGTCAGCCTTCAGGTGTCCGGCCAGCCACAAGGAGTCGCTAGAGCGAGATGAGCCAAGTAAAGCCCCCCTGGCCAAACCCTCCCCTAACCCAGACAGCGCTGGGCCAATTGTGTGCTGCCCCACGGGAGTATAGTATTTATACTATAATAAACTGTAAATACTACAGTATATTACAGTGATGTCTGCAACAACACTAGAGTAAATACTACAGTATACTAGAGTCATGTCCCAAACACCACAGTAAATTCCGCAAAAACATTACAGTGAATAACACAGTAAAGTCAGAGAAAACATTACAGTGAATAATATAGTATATACAGTTGAAATCGGAAGTTTACATACACTTAGGTTGGAGTCATTAAAACTTGTTTTTCAACCACTCCACAAATTTCTTGTAAAACAAACTATAGTTTTGGTAAGTTGGGTAGGACATCTACTTTGTGCATGACACAAGTAATTTTTCCAATAATTGTTTACAGACAAATTATTTCACTTATAATTTACTGTGTCACAATTCCAGTGGGTCAGAAGTTTACATACACGAAGTTGACTGTGCCTTTAAACAGCTTGGAAAATTCCAGAAAATTATGTCATGGCTTTAGAAGCTTCTGATAGGCTAATTGGCATTATTTGAGTCAATTGGAAGTGTACCTGTGGATGTATTTCAAGCCCTACCTTCAAACTCAGTGCATCTTTGCTTGATATCATTGGAAAATCAAGAGAAATCAGCCAAGACCTCAGAAGATAAATTGTAACTTCCACAAGTCTGGTTCATCCTTGGGAGCAATTTCCAACTGCCTGAAGGTACCACGTTCATCTGTACAAACAATAGTACCCAAGTATAAACACCAGGGGACCACGCAGCCGTCATACCGCTCAGGAAGGAGATGCGTTCTGTCTCCTAGAGATGAACGTACTTTGGTGTGACAAGTGCAAAACAATCCCAGAACAGCAGCAAAGGACCTTGTGAAGATGCTGGAGGAAACAGGTACAAAAGTATCTATATCCACAGTAAAAAAAAAAGTCCAGTAACCTGAAAAAAAAAAGCCACTCCATAAAAAGTACGTTTTACTGGACATTTGGAGCAACTGGTCTGACAAAACAAAAATAGAACTGTTTGGCCATAATGACCATTGTTATGTTTGGAGAAAAAGGGGGACAGCAAAGAAGAAGAAGCCACTGCTCCAAAACCATGAAATAGATGGCATCATGAGGCAGGAAAATTATGTGGATATATTGAAGCAACAAAGTCAGACATCAGAAGTTAAACTTGGTAGGAAATGGGTTTTGCAACTGCACATGGGGCAAATATTGTACTATTTGAACTAAAAGAGCAATGTCCTCTGGTCTGACAAAACAAAAAAATAGAACTGTTTGGCCATAATGACCATTGTTATGTTTGGAGAAAAAAAGCTGCAATAAATAATTTTCTCTACTATTATTCTGACATATCACATTCTTAAAATAAAGGGGACACTTGCAAGTCAGAAGAACACCATCCCAACCTAAGGTGTATGTAAACCTCCGACTTCAACTGTATATATAATAATACTACAGTATTTATACCATAGTATACTATAGTATTTTTTCATGTGGGATTTGTCGGCAAAAATGCTTGATTTTGCTGCGGCAGTTCTGAAGTTTTGTATGGCAATTTGCAACGACTTCTGGCTTGATTTAACAAATGTATGCAGTTAATTGCAAACCCTGTTTTTGTAGTGCAGTGATCACACAATTTTATTAAGTAATAATTGCAGTTTTATGCAGTAATAGTGGTCAAATTTGCAAGCCCTAGCATAAATCGCAAAATCCTGGAGGGACTGGTTATTATCAATAAAGGCAGTTAGACATCAAATCTGACTTCCATAGCATATTTAGTAGATGTTGTTGCTGTTGATTATGATTCAAACCCACCTGGTGATGTCTTCAGTGAGCTGAGATGGGTCAGGGGGATAAAACTTGACAGCAAATCCGAAATGCCATGAGCCAACTGTGGATAAACGACACACAGTCAGCACTGTGTGTGTGTGTGTGTGTGTGTGTGTGTGTGTGTGTGTGTGTGTGTGTGTGTGTGTGTGTGTGTGTGTGTGTGTGTGTGTGTGTGTGTGTGTGTGTGTGTACATGCGTGGTCACACTAACTTCGGATTTGCTTCTTGATCTCCTTTGACGGGTCCAGCCAATTCTGAAAGAAAGAAAGGGAAATCCCCTTGAGAACAACACACAGCAAAAAAAAAAAACAGCCAATGCCCCTCTTTTTGAAAACCCTGTCAGAGAGCTAACTACTGCACTGACTCCTCTCTTCCAAAGCCATCTCCTCTATTCGGAGGAAAATGCATCCACAAAGCAAAAGGAAATAAATGTCTCGGTAAACCATTAATGCCTTAAAGTAACTTCCCAGTGTTCCAGAATTCTATGAAATATGATCTATAAATAATTACAATATGAATTAATAAATGTCCTTCCTAAAATGCCAATTAAAGATGTTAAAAAGCAGTTACTCTCTGTGCCCCTGCTTGCCCTGTTAGGAACAAAAAGAACATGGGCATATACCAGCCAAAAACAGCTGATTTGCCAGCTCAGCCAACCAGACACGCATGCACTTGGATATTGAAAATTAGCTACCAAGTCCGAGTCCCACCTGTGGAAGGCTGCCCAGCTGCACATGCACTTGTCATTTTTACCCATGCCGAAGGCTGCAGCTTGTAAACCAATTTAAATAGCTAGTATGGATGGGTTCAGATTTTGGATACACATAATGGAACTACTAGGAATATTTAACTATAGCAACAATAAATGCAGATGGATTATTTCACAAACATGAGTCGTTTCTTTCCATTGCTTTATCACTATTGCGGAAATTGTTGTTGTTAGTTAGCTAGCTAGACACAATTGCAACACAATTGCAACACCCACCCATAGCAGGCACTCCAGCAGGTATATTTCACTGGTCATCCCCAAAGCCAACACTTCTTTTGGCCGCCTTTCCTTCCAGTTCTCTGCTGCCAATGACTGGAATTGGTTTACAAGCTACAGCAAAAATCACTGAAGCTGGAGTCTCATATCTCCCTCTCTAACTTTAAGCATCAGCTGTCAGAGCAGCTTACTGTACCTGTACACAGCCAATTCAAAATATATATATATATATTTCACCTTTATTTAACCAGGTAGGCTAGTTGAGAACAAGTTCTCATTTACAACTGCGACCTAGATAAAGCATAGCCGTGTGAACAGACAACAACACAGAGTTACACATGGAGTAAACAATAAACAAGTCAATAACACAGTAGAAAAAAAAGAAAAAAAGAGTCTATATACATTGTGTGCAAAAGGCATGAGGAGGTAGGTGAATAATTACAATTTAGCAGATTAACACTGGAGTGATAGATGATCAGATGGTCATGTGCAGGTAGAGATACTGGTGTGCAAAAGAGCAGAAAAGTAAATAAATAAAAACAGTATGGGGATGAGGTAGGTAAAAATGGGTGGGCTATTTACCGATGGACTATGTACAGTTGCAACGATCGGTTAGCTGCTCAGATAGCAGATGTTTAAAGTTGGTGAGGGAGATAAAAGTCTCCAACTTCAGCGATTTTTGCAATTCGTTCTAGTCACAGGCAGCAGAGAACTGGAAGGAAAGGCGGCCAAATGAGGTGTTGGCTTTAGGGATGATCAGTGAGATACACCTGCTGGAGCGCGTGCTACGGGTGGGTGTTGCCATCGTGACCAGTGAACTAAGATAAGGCGGAGCTTTACCTAGCATGAACTTGTAGATGACCTGGAGCCAGTGGGTCTGGCGACAAATATGTAGCGAGGGCCAGCCGACTAGAGCATACAGGTCGCAGTGGTGGGTGGTATAAGGTGCTTTAGTAACAAAACGGATGGCACAATGATAAACTGCATCCAGTTTGCTGAGTAGAGTATTGGAAGCTATTTTGTAGATGACATCGGCGAAGTCGAGGATCGGTAGGATAGTCAGTTTTACCAGGAGAGTTTACAGTCTAGCCAGAGTGACCGTGTTACCTAGCCTCAGTGCAGTGGGCAGCTGGGAGGAGGTGCTCTTGTTCTCCATGGACTTTACAGTGTCCCAGAACTTTTTGGAGTTAGAGCTACAGGATGCAAATTTCTGCTTGAAAAAGCTGGCCTTTGCTTTCCTGACTGACTGCGTATATTGGTTCCTGACTTCCCTGAACAGTTGCATATCGCGGGGACTATTCGATGCTATTGCAGTCCGACACAGGATGTTTTTGTGCTGGTCGAGGGCAGTCAGGTCTGGAGTGAACCAAGGGCTATATCTGTTCTTAGTTCTGCATTTTTTGAACGGAGCATGCTTATCTAAGATGGTGAGGAAGTTACTTTTAAAGAATGACCAGGCATCCTCAACTGACGAGATGAGGTCAATATTCTTCCAGGATACCCGGGCCAGGTCGATTAGGAAGGCCTGCTCGCAGAAGTGTTTTAGGGAGCGTTGGACGGTGATGAGGGGTGGTCGTTTGACTGCGGACCCGTAGCGGATACTGGCAATGAGGCACTGATCGCTGAGATCCTGATTGAAGACAGCGGAGGTGTATTTGGAGGGCCAGTTGGTCAGGATAACGTCTATGAGGGTGCCCTTGTTTACAGATTTAGGGTTGTACCTGGTGGGTTCCTTGATGATTTGTGTGAGATTGAGGGCATCTAGCTTGGATTGCAGGACTGCCGGGGTGTTAAGCATATCCCAGTTTAGGTAACCTAACAGAACAAACTCTGAAGCTAGATGGGGGGCGATCAATTCACAAATGGTGTCCAGGGCACAGCTGGGAGCTGAGGGGGGTCGGTAGCAGGCGGCAACAGTGAGAGACTTATTTCTGGAGAGATTCGTTTTTAAAATTAGAAGTTCGAACTGTTTGGGTATGGACCTGGAAAGTATGACGTTACTTTGCAGGCTATCTCTGCAGTAGACTGCAACTCCTCCCCCTTTGGCAGTTCTATCTTGACGGAAAATGTTATAGTTGGGTATGGAAATCTCAGAATTTTTGGTGGCCTTCCTAAGCCAGGATTCAGACACGGCAAGGACATCAGGGTTGGCAGAGTGTGCTAAAGCAGTGAGTGCTAAAGCAGTGAGTAAAACAAACTTAGGGAGGAGGCTTCTGATGTTGACATGCATGAAACCAAGGCTTTTTCGATCACAGAAGTCAACAAATGAGGGTGCCTGGGGACATGCAGGGCCTGGGTTTACCTCCACATCACCCGCGGAACAGAGGAAGAGTAGGATGAGGGTACGGCTAAAGGCTATCAAAACTGGTCACCTAGAGTGTTGGGAGAAAAAAGGAGGAGCTGATTTCTGGGCGTGTTAGAATATATTCAGGGCATAATACACAGACAGGGGTATGGTGGGGTGTGGGTACAGCGGAGGTAAGCCCAGGCACTGGGTGATGATAAGAGAGGTAGTATCTCTGGACATGCTGGTTGTAATGGGTGAGGTCACCGCGTGTGTGGGAGGTGGGACAAAGGAGCTATCAGAGGTATGAAGAGTGGAACTAGGGGCTCCATTGTAAACTAAAACAATGATAACTAACCTGAACAACAGTATACAAAGCATATTGACATTTGAGAGAGACATACAGCAAGGCATAAAGTAATCGCAGGTGTTGATTGGGAGAGCTAGCTAAAACAACAGGTGAGACAACAACAGCTAATCAGCTAACACAACAACAACAGGTGAAATGGTGATGACTAGGCAGAGAGAGTCAGATTAACTACACACAGAGCCTGAGTTCGCGGCTGGGGCCGACAGATAAAAATAAATAAACAGAATGGAGTACCGTGATTAATGGACAGTCCAGCAGGCATCAGCTATGTAGCCAAGTGATCATAGTGTACAGGGGGCAGCAGTAGATGGAGCAGGGAAGCCGCCACTACGTTAGCACGCGGGCGACACAGCGTTTAAAGTTAGTAGCTCGGGGCTAGTAGGAGCGTCTGCTCCGACGGAGGCCGGTTGAAGGCACAGCGGATGGAGTATTCGTCGGCAGACCAGTCGTGGAGGTGCGGCAGGGTGCCGTGTCGACAGAGAATCCAAGCCAGATGGCGAAAGAGGTATTGTAGAATTTAGTTTGCTAGCCGGGAGATGTGCCTGGCTTACGGCTAACACGGCTAACTGGTGCTAGCTTCGTGGCAGTGGCATTTGCCACTATAGCCAATCGGTAGCAGCGGTGATCCGGTGCCAAGGTCCAGTGTTTACAGCAAGGATTCGGTGGAGTATTGGGCTCTAGCCGTGTATGAGTGGGGTTTGTGTGAACAGCTGAGTAGGCCGGGAGGTGGGCCTCAGGGATAGCTTCGGTGCCACGGTGAATGCAAGCTAGCTGTGAAGATCAGTAGTAGTGTAGTAGTGGTAGTGGTCCAGGGATTACGGCAGGAATCCGGCGTTGTTGTGGAGAGACAGTCCGATACTGGTAGACTAGCGAGTATTATCCAGGCTAAAAACAGGGCTGGTATGTGTGCAGAAGGTAAAAGCCGCTAGCAGTGGCTAACAATGACTAAATAGCTTGTAGCTAATTAGCTGGTTAGCTTCTGGAGGTTCTTGAATGTGTTCTAAAATTGAAAATAATAGCGATTCCACATCACATTGGGTGAGGCAGGTTACCGGAAGGTATAATCAAATTCAAAATCGAAAAGAGATTGAAAATAAATTGAAATATATATACAAAAAATATACAAAAAAATATGAATAAATACAAAAGTACACGAGAGGACAAACAAACACGTCTTCACTGCTACGCCATCTTGGAATGAGAGGATTTGTAAATAGCACACCGAACTACCTCATCCCCATATTATTACTTACCCTCTTGCACCCCAGTATCTCTACTTGCATATAATCATCTGCACATCTATCATTCCAGTGTTAATGCTAAATTGTAATTATACGCCTCTATGACCTATTTATTGCCTACCTCCCTACTCTTCTACATTTGCACACACTGTACATAGATTTTTCTATTGTGTTATTGACTGTACGTTTGTTTATGTGTAACTCTGTGTTGTTCTTTTTGTTTTGCTTTGCTTTATCTTGGCCAGGTTGCAGTTGTAAATGAGAACTTCTTCTCAACTGGCCTACCTGGTTAAATAAAGGTGAAATAAAAATTAAATAAATAAGCTTACTGCTGCAACCTAAGTCAGTCAACAACAGCTAACTGGGTCATTCCATAAAAATAGTGCCTTTATGTCATTGTGAAATTATGTGTGTACCTTTTGATAAAACATTTAATTTAACATTTGGATCACATACAGTGCATTCGGGAACTATTCAGACCCCTTCAGTTTTTCCACATTTTGTTATGTTACAGCAGTATTTAAAAATTAATTAAATACACTACCGTTCAAAAGTTTGGGGTCACTTAAAAATGTCCTTGGTTTTGAAAGAAAAGCAATGAAAGAAAGGAGCTTCACAAGACCTCAACTGGCAGTTTCAATAAATAGTACCCACAACACACCAGTCTCAACGTCAACAGTGAAGAGGCGACTCCGGAATGCTGGCCTTCTAGGCAGAGTTGCAAAGAAAAAGCCATATCTCAGACTGGCCAATAAAAATAAAAGATTAAGATGGGCAATCGAACACAGACACTGGACAGAGGAACTCTGCCTAGAAGGTCAGCATCCCGGAGTCGCCTCTTCACTGTTGACATTGAGACTGGTGTTTTGTGGGTACTATTTAATGAAGCTGCCAGTTGAGGACTTGTGAGGGGTCTGTTTCTCAAACTAGACACTCTAATGTACTTGTCCTCCTGCTCAGTTGTGCACCAGGGCCTCCCACTCCTCTTTCTATTCTGGTTAGAGCCAGTTTGTGCTGTTCTGTGAAGGTAGTACACAGCGTTGTACGAGATCTTCAGTTTCTTGGCAATTTCTCACATGGAATAGCCTTCATTTCTCAGAACAAGAATAGACTGACGAGTTTCAGAAGAAAGTTCTTTGCTTCTGGTCATTTTGAGCCTGTAATCGAACCCACAAATGCTGACGCTCCAGATACTCAAATAGTCTAAAGAAGGCCAGTTTTATTTCTTCTTTAATCAGTACAAAAGTTTTTAGCTGTGCTAACATAATTGGAAAAGTGCTTTCTAATGATCAATTAGCCTTTTAAAATTATAAACTTGGATTCACTAACCCAACGTGCCATTGGAACGCAGGAGTGATGGTTGCTGATAATGGGCCTCTGTACGCCTATGTAGATATTCCATTAAATATCAGACTTTTCCAGCTACAATAGTTATTTACTACATTAGCAATTCCTACACTGTATTTCTGATCAATTTTATCTTATTTTAATAGACAAAAAATGAGCTTCTCTTTCAAAAACAAGGCCATTTCTAAGTGACCCCAAACTTTTGAATGGTAGTGTATATTTTTCTCTTCATCTACAGTATCTACACACAATGGCAAAGCAAAAACAGGTTTTTATACATTTTTGCAAATTTATTTAAAAAAAACGGAAATAATACATTTACATTAGTATTCAGACCCTTTACTCATTACTTTGCGGAAGCACCTTTGGCAGCGATTACAGCCTTGAGTCTTCCTGTGTATGACGCTTCAAGCTTGGCACACCTGTATTGGGGGAGAACCTCCAATACTTCTCTGCAGATCCTCTCAAACTGTCAGGTTGGATGGGGGTCGTCTCTGCACAGCTATTTTCAGGTCTCTCCAGAGATGTTAGATTGGGTTCAAGTCTGGGCTCTGGCTGGGCCACTCAAGGACATTCAGAGACTTGTACTGAAGCCACTCCTGAGTTCTCTTGGCTGTGTGCTTAGGGTTGTTGTCCTGTTGAAAGGTGAACCTTCGCCCCAGTCTGAGGTCCTGAGCGGTCTGGAGTAGGTTTTCATCAAGGATCTCTCTGGAGTGATAGAGGTAGATACTGGAGTGATAGAGGTAGATACGTATAGGGGTAAGGTGACTAGACATCAGGATATATGATAAACAGTGTAGCAGTAACGTATATATGATTGTATGTGCGTGTGTGTGTGTGTAGAGTCAGTATAAATGTACGTGCATATTATTTGTGAGTGAGCAAATGATGCAGTGTCAAATCAAATCCAATCAACTTTTATTGGCTATATACACATGGTTATTGTTTTTATTTAACCAAGCAAGTCAGTTAAGAACAAATTCTTATTTACAATGACAGCCTAGGAACAGTGGGTTAACTGCCTTGTTCAGGGGCAGAACAACAGATTTGTACCTTGTCAGCTCAGGGATTTGATCCACCAACCTTTCAGTTACTGGCCCAACGCTCTAACCACTAGTCTACCTGCCGTTAGCAGATGTTAATGCGAGTGTAGCGAAATGCTTGTGCTTCTAATTCCGACAGTGCAGTAATATCTAACAAGTAATCTAACAATTCCACAACAACTACTGTACCTAATACACACAAATCTAAAGGGATGGAATAATATATAAATATATGGATGAGCGATGACTGAGCGGCATAGGCAAGATGCAATAGATGGTATAAAATACAGTATATACATATGAGATGAGTAATGTACGATATGTAAACATTATTAACGTGGCATTATTTAAAGTGACTAGTGATACATTTATTAAAGTCGCCAAAGATTTGAGTCTGTATGTAGGCAGCAGCCTCTCTGTGTTAGTGATGGCTGTTCAACAGTCTGATGGCCTTGAGATAGAAGCTGTTTTTCAGTCTCTCGGTTCCAGATTTGAAGCACCTGTACTGACCTCGCCTTCTGGATGGTAGCGGGGTGAACAGGCAGTGGCTCGGGTGGTTGTTGTCCTTGATGATCTTTTTGGCCTTCCTGTGACATTGGGTGCTGTTGTAGGTAGTTTGCCCCCAGTGATGCGTTGTGCAGACCGCACCACCCTCTGGAGAGCCTTGCGGTTGAGGGCGGTACATTTGCCGTACCAGGGGGTGACACAGCCCGACAGGATGCTCTCAATTCTGCATCTGTAAATGTTTGTAAGGGTTTTAGGTGACAAGCCAAATATCTTCAGCCTCCTGAGGTTGAAGAGGCACTGTTGTGCCTTCTTCACCACACTGTCCGTGTGGGTGGACCATTTCAGTTTGTCCGTGATGTGTAGGCAGAGAAACTTAAAAATGTCCTCCTTCTCCACTGCTGTCGCTTCGATGTGGATAGGGGGGTGCTCCCTCTGTTGTTTCCTGAAGTCCACGATCATCTCCCTTGTTTTGTTGATGTTGAGTGAGAGGTTGTTTTCCTGACACCACACTCCGAGTGCCCTCACCTCCTCCTTGTAGGCTGTCTCGTCGTTGTTGGTAATCAAGCTCACTACTATTGTGTTGTCTGCAAACTTGATGATCGAGTTGGAGGCATGCATGACCACGCAGTCATGGGTGAACAGGGAGTACAGGAGGGGGTTGAGCATACACCCTTGTGGGGCCCCAGTGGTGAGGGTCAGCGGAGTGGAGATGTTGTTTCTTACCTTCACCACCTGGGTGGGGTTGAGACCCAGGGCCTCAAATTTAATGATGAGCTTGAAGGGTACTAAGTGGTTGAATGCTGAGCAGTAGTCAATGAACAGAATTCTTATATAGGTATTCTTCTTGTCAAGACGGGATAGTGCATTGTGCAGTGTGATGTACTGGTACACCGCCTAATATAGAGGTCCTGGATAGCAGGGAGCTCAACCCCAGGATGTACTGGGCTGTCCGTACCACCGTCTGTAGTGCCATGCGACCGAGGGTGGTGCTATTGCCATACCGAGCAGTGATGCAGCCAGTCAACATGCTCTCAATGGTACAGCTGTATGACTTTTTTCTATTTCATTTTTTATTTCACCTTTATTTAACCAGGTAGGCCAGTTGAAAACAAATTCTCATTTACAACTGCGACCTGGCCAAGATAAAGCAAAGCAGTGCATCAAAAACAACAACACAGAGTTACACATAAACAAATGTACAGTCAATATCACAATAGAAAAATCTATGTACAGTGTGTGCAAATGTAGAAGAGTAGGGAGGTAAGGCAATAAATAAGCCATCGAGGCAAAATAATTACAATGTAGCATTAACACTGGAGTGATAGATGTGCAGATGATGTACAAGTAGAGATACTGGGGTGCAAAGGATAAATAACAATATGGGGATGAGGTAGTTTGGTGTGCTATTTACAGATTGGCTGTGTACAGGTACAGTGCTCTGACAGCTGATGCTTAAAGTTAGAGATGGAGATATGAGACTCCAGCTTCAGTGATTTTTGCAATTTGTTCCAGTCATTGGCAGCAAAGAACTGGAAGGAAAGGCGGCCAAAGGAAGTGTTGGCTTTGGGAATGACCAGTGAAATATACCTGCTGGAGCGCCAGCTACGGTGACCAGTGAGCTGAGATAAAGCTGGGCTTTACCCAGCAAAGACTTATAGATGACCTGGAGCCAGTGGGTTTGGCGACAAATATGTAGTGAGGGCCAGCCAACGAGAGCATACAGGTGGCAGTGGTGGGCAGTATATGGGGCATTGGTGACAAAACAGATGGCACTATGATAGACTACATCAAGTTTGCTGAGTAGAGTGTTGGAGGCTATTTTGTAAATGAAATCGCCGAAGTCAAGGATCGGTAGGATAGTCAGTTTTACGAGGGTATGTTTGGCAGCATGAGTGAAGGAGGCTTTGTTGCAAAATAGGAAGCCAATTCTAGATTTAATTTTGGATTGGAGATGCTTAATGTGAGTTTACAGTTTAACCAGACATCTAGGTATTGTAAGGAATGACGCTGGAGATGAGAAGCAGGTACGGCGAGTCAAACATTTAATCTGGAACAGACATAGAACAAGACAGGAACAGCGTAAGCACACGGGTAACACGGGCATATGACAAACAATGCAGCAGCGGGGAACAGAGCAGGGAACTGACAACTATAGGGGAGGAAATAAACAGGTGAATGAGTGAGTCCAGGTGAGTCCAATATTGCTGAAGCGCATGACGAGGGAAGGCAGGTGTGCGTAAATGATGTTGGCAGGAGTGCGTAATGCAGGGCAGTCTGGCGCCCTCGAGCGCCAGGGGGGAAAAGCGGGAGCAGGCATGACAGGTATTTGTAGTTGTCCACATATTCTAAGTCAGAACCGTCCAGAGTAGTGATGCTAGTCGGGCGTGTGGGTGCGGGCAACAATCGGTTGAAGAGCATGCATTTAGATTTACTAGCATTTAAAAGCAGTTGGAGGCCGCGGAAGGAGTGTTGTATGGCATTGAAGCTCGTTTGGAGGTTTGTTAACACAGTGTCCAAAGATGGGCTAGATGTACACAGATTGGTGTCGTCTGCATAGAGGTGGATCAGAGAATCACCAGCAATAAGAGCAACATCATTGATATGTACAAAGAATAGAGTCGGCAAGAGGGGAAAGAGGTGCAGCCTTGTTCACGACTGTGTGTGTGTGTGTGTGGACAATTTTAAGTATTAGTGATTTAGACACTGAGGAACTTGAAGCTCTCAACCCGCTCCACTGCAGCCCCGCCGATGTGGATGGAGGCATCTTCGCCCCGTTTCCTGCAGTCCACGATCAGCTACTTGGCCTTACTAACGTTGAGGGGAAGGGTTTGATCCGGCACCACACTGCCAGGTCACTGAACTCCTCTGTGTAGGCGATCTCATCATTGCCGGTGCGTGGCCACACAGTTGTGCGAGGCCACACAGTCGTGGGTGAACAGGGAGTACAGGAGGGGACTAAGCACACACCCCTGTTGGACCCCCGTGTTGAGGATTAGCATGGCTGAGGTGATGTTGCCTACACTCACCACCTGGGGTCAGCCTGTCAGGAAGTCTAGGATCTAGTTACAGAGGGAAGTGTTCAGTCCCAGGGTCCTAAGCTTGGTGATGAGCTTGGAAGGGACAATGGTGTTGAATGCTGAGCTGTAGTCAGTGAACTGTATTCTCACATATGTATTCCTGTTATCCAGGTGGGTAAGAGCAATGTGGAGTGCAATTGAGATTGTGTTGTTTATGGGCCTGTTGGGGTGGTGTACAAATTGGAGTGGGTCTAGGGTGTCTGGGATGATGGAGTTGATGTGAGCCATAACCAGCCTCTCAAAGCACTTCATGTTTACAGTTGTGAGTGCTACATGGCGGTAGTCATTGTGGCAATATGCCTTAGAGTTCTTGGGAACAGGAATGATGGTAGTCATCTTAAAAGATGTGGGAATTACTGACTGGGACAAGGAGAGGTTGAAAATTACTGTGAATATGCCTGCCAGGTGTTCTGAGAATGCTCTGAGAACACGCACTGGAATACTGTCAGGCCCTCTGGACTTGATCTGATTAAAAGACCTTACTCAAATCGGCCTTGGAGAATGAGATTAACCAGTCCTCTGGGTCGGTGGCGTCCTTTACACCAGGCACGATGTTGTTATTGTCGGAGAGGGCATAAAATGCATCGAGTTCGTCTGGAAGAGAGTCATCGTTGGACAGATCACAGCTGAGTCTTCATTTGTAATCTGTAGTGGACTGTAGCCCTTGCGACGGAGCCTCAGTAATATGATTCTACCTTATTGCCACAGTATATTGTCCTTTGGCTCGTTTGATGACTCTGCGGAGATCATAGCACTTGTTCTTGTCCTCAGCCATAGCCTCAGGGTTGTCTGCGATAGCCCTGTCTGTGGTAACCCTGTCTTTAAGTTTAGAGCCAACCTCTGTGTCAATCCAGGCCTTTTGATTGGGGAAAGCAGCAAACCTTGACTTCGCCAAAGCATTTCCTAATGAAGCCGGTGATGGAGGTGGTTAGCTTGTCGATGTTATCAGCGGAGTCTCAAAACATTTTCCAATCAGCGCTAGTAAAGCAGTCCTATAACATAATCTCTGATACTGCTGACCATTTCTCAATGGAGGGAGTCACAGGTACTTCTTGTTTGAGCTTCTGGAAGCAGGAGTACGGAGTTATGATCTGATTTGCCAAATGGCGGACGAGGAAGGGCCTTGTATGCTTGCTTGTGGGTTGAATAACAGTGGTCTAGGACTTTATCACCCTTCGTGGCGAAGGAGATGTGTTGATGGAAGTTGGGCATCGCGTGTCTTAATGACGCAGAATTTAAATCGCCAGCAACCAGAAAAGCAGCCTCCGGACGTAAGTTTTCCTGCTTGTTTATAGCCTCATACAGTTCGTTAAATGCCAACTTGTTATTTTTCTTGCCCTGAGGTGGAATTTATGCAACAATCACGATAACAGCTGAAAACTCCCTCGGGAGGTAGAAGGGTTGGCATTTGTCCATCTCATCTCAGTACGGCGCCATACGTGCTTTGGCAGAGAGGCAACGTCAGCATAGCCAACAACTTCCCATGCTTTGGTAAACAGCTGAGGGGTGGGGGTGGAGACAATTGAACTGTCTTCAAACGATAGAGTAAAACAAGCTGAAACACGATATCTACAAAAGTATGTGGTCACACAAGCTCACGGAACTGCCAAGTGCTGAAGCATGTAGCGAGTAAAAATCGTCTGTCCTCGGTTGCAACACTCACTACCAAACTGCCTCTGGAAGCAACGTTAGCACAATAACTGTTTGTCGGGAGCTTCATGAGATGGATTTCCATGGCCAAGCAGCTGCACACAAGCCTATGATCACCATACATAATGCCAAGCGTCGGCTGGAGTGATGTAAAGTTCGACGCCATTGGACTCTGGATCAGTGGAAACGCATTCTCTGGAGTAATAAACCACGCTCCACCATCTGGCAGTCAGACGGACAAATCTGGGTTTGGTGGATGCCAGGAAAACACTACTTACCCAAATGCATAGTACCAACTGTAAAGTTTGGTAGAGGAGGAATAAAGAGCTAGGACCTTTAGTTCCAGTGAAGGGAAATCTTAACGCTAGAGCATACAATGACATTCTAGACGATTCTGTGCTTCCAACTTTGTGGCAATAGTTTGAGGAAGGCCCTTTCCTGTTTCAGCATGACAATTCCCCCATGCACGAAACGAGGTCCATAATGAAATGGATTGTCGAAATTGGTGTGGAAGAACTTAACTGGCCTGCACAGAGCCCTGACCTCAACCCCATCGAACACCTTTGGGATGAATTGGAATGCCAACTACGAGCCAGGCCTAATCGCCCAACATCAGTGCCCGACCTCACTAATGCTTGTGTCTGAATGCAGAATATTTCCCCGCAGAAATATTCCAACTTCTAGTGGAAAGCCTTCCAGGAGAGTGGAGGCTGTTATAGCAGCAAAGGGAGGACCAACTCCATATTAATTCTCATGATTTTGGAATGAGATGTTCGATGAGCAGGTGTCCACATAGTTTTGGTCATGTAGTGTATTTTGGGTTCTGATGGGGAAGGACAGTTGAACTAAGCTCATGAAGCATTTCAAAGTGATATTCTTCAACAATCAATGGCTCAAGAATCAAAGTCCAAAAATGTATGTACCAATCCTGGATTGTCTCTTTAATATTCTCAGGGCACAGGAATATAAATGCCAGTTAAGCCCTGTCCGCTTAGCTTAATGTCACCGGAGTCTTCTGAGAGATACTTTCTCTATACACTGTGGACCCCATGCGCCACCTTTAAAAGGGCAATCACTTCTAATCACATTTCAAAGGGCAATGGTCTCTTTCCTTCTTTCACCCTGACTGGTCCACTGTGAGGACGGGCAACCACCGCATAGCCCTTTCCTGCAGTCAAATAACCTAGTGGCCTCATGGGTGGAATGTTATAAATAGTTTTCATAATTAATAAACGTTTCTTCCGTTTCTTCTGTTGTTTCTATGTTAAACGGGTTTTGTTATATTTCAGTCTTCTGTGATGTATATAAAGTGTAATATTGGGATGCAAATTCAAATCTATATCTGACATCATACATGTCTTCCTTTTTTAAGCCCATAACCATGTGTGTGAGGTGTATACATTTGTTTCAAAGTAGACTTGTTTAAGACTACCAAGAAACACTTTGTGTGACCCTGATTTAGCCCACTGCAGTAGAAGGTTAATACATTATCTGATTTTTAAGGACAATGTCACCTGCACATGGGTTGTTCCATGAATAGAGTGCCCTCAGACATTATGTGTGTGAATTATAATAAAACACTCAATGTAACAGTTGGATCACACACTGTACATCTATGCTCCAACTCAGTGTCTCCCAATCTCAGTCCTGTGGACTGAAACTCATCGGTTTCTGAGACCAATCAGAGAGGTCAGAATCTGTTTGCATACTCAAAGAGTCAGGAAGGAAAGAAAACACAGACTTGGAGAAGAAACATAAGTGGGTATGGCGTTTGGCCGGAGCGATGTGGATGGGTAGCCAGGCAAGGTTTTAACCCACTTAACCCTAAGATTTTCCCATGTTTTCTCCATCATTGTAAAGCCCTAGTTATTTAGCTGCTTTGGGAAAGTAATTTCTGAAGATATGTGCTTAAGTAATGTCATTAGAAATTCATTTACTTTTGTCACTCAAGTTTAAGGTCAACAGTGTAACATGAACTGAACTCTCATTTTAACATGGTAAAACTATTATTTTGAAGAAAAAAAATCTAATAAAACATTGCACCTGTAATAGTCAAATCATAGTGTAAAAACAGGTCGGTTGGTTTTACACTTTTAGGCCATTTTCTGGTGTTTTGAGGTTGGAAACTGAGCGTGTCGAGCATACCATGTCAACCCTGTTACCCATAGATAGATATGCTAGAAATGTTTTAAGTTCTAAAATCTCACTTTTATCTTTATTGGTATTCAACCCACTGAGTCAATGCATTTTATAATCATTGCTGGCAGTGATTACAGCTGTGAATCTTTCTGGGTAAGTCTGTAAGAGCTTTGCACACCTGGATTGTGCAATATTTGCACATTATTCTAAAAACAAATTCTTCAAGCTTTGTCAAGTTGGTTGTTGATCATTGCTAGACAGTCATTTTCAAGTCTTTCCATAGATTTTCAAGCCAATTTCATTCAAAACTGTAACTAGTCATGAACATTCAATCTTGTCTTGGTAAGCAACTCTAGTGTATATTTGGCCTTGTGTTTTAGGTCACTGTCCTGCTGAAAGGTGAATTTGTCTCCCAGTGTCTGTTGGAAGGCAGACTGAACCAGGTTTTCCTCTAGGATTTTGCTTGTGCTTAGCTCTATTCCGTTTATTTTGATCATTAAAAAAACTCTCTAGTCCTTGCTGATGACAAGCAAAACCATAACACCACCATACTTGGAAATATGAAGAGTGGTGTTCAGTGATGTGTTGTGTTGGATTTGCACCAAACATAACACATTGTATTCAGGACATAAAGTTAATTTCTTTGCCAAATGTTTTGCAGGTCTACTTTAGCGCCTTATTGTAAACAGGATGCATGTTTGTAATATTTGTATTTTGTACTGGCTTCCTTATTTTCATTCTGTCAATTAGGTTCATATTGTGGAGTAACTACTATGTTGTTGATCCATCCTCAGTTTTCTCCTATCACAGCCATTAAACTCTATAACTATTTTAATGTCACCATTGGCCTCATGGTGAAAACCCTGAGCAGTTTCCTCCCTCTTTGGCAACTGAGTTAGGAAGGATGCCTGTATCTTTATAGTGACGGTGTGTATTTAGTTTAGTTTCATTTATTTACACCAAAGAAAACAAGTGATAGACAACAATACAGATAAAACATTTAATGAAATAAAAACGGTGTGCAGGTGTGGTTGGAAGACCAAGGCCTTATATGAAAACCACACAACAACAAAAACTATTTTCAATACATAAGTAAAACAATAAAAAAGGTTTGTTAAAGGTCGTCACTGTAAATAAGAATTTTCTTAACTGACTTGCCTCGTTAAATAAAGGTTACATAAAAATAATAAAAAGATATTTTGGTTGATGCATGGTTGATACAGTACACTATCCAAAGTGTAATTAATAACTCCACCATGTTCAAAGGGATTTTCAGTGTCTGCTTTTTTATTTTTACCCATCTACCAATAGGTAACGAGTTATTGCCTTCGTAACGAGGTATTGCAAAACCTCCCTGGTCTTTGTGGTTGAATTTGTGTTTGAAATTCCCTGCTCGACTGAGGTATTCATTCAAAAATCATGTTAAACACTATTATTACACACCGAATGAGTCCATGCAACTTATGTGACTTGTTAAGCACATTTTTACTTCTGAACTTATTTAGGTTTGCCATAACAAAGGGGTTGAATACTTAATGACTCATTTTCATTTTTTATTCCTTGGTAACATGACAAAATGTGGAAAAAGTCAAAAGGTGTGAATACTTTCTGAAGGCACTATAGGTGCCAGTAGGTGGGAGCGAGGGGGAGGGTTCTAGGTGGGAGTAAGAACGAAGATTCTGACCTTGGTGTTGTCTGTGTCATAGAACGTCAGGCCAAAGTAGTCCCTCTCCAGCAGGTTCAGATGGCCACAGACCATGTCCAGCACGGACTGCCCCCTGGCAAATTTCTGTCAAAAACACACATGATTTTAAAAACGCACACATGCGCACAACCCCCCCCCCCACACACCCCACACACCACACACACACACACACACACACACACACACACACACACACACACACACACACACACACACACACAGGAATGGTTTGGTGTTGTGGGGATTTGTCATATTCAGAAAGATACCAGTGAGTCAAGTGATATCATAATAACCTTGTACATATGCTGGATATCTCTTCTACCCTATCAGAATGAATCTCACTGCCAAAATACTGCATAGCCCATTTTTGATACAGATACAGTAACAGCGCATCTTTAAATACAGGAGCTATTTATGAATTTAAAAAAAACTTTTTGTCCGATGGTTTAGGAAATGCATCATGGAACTATTATCGTGGCTCCCTATTGGCGCAGTGATCTAAGGCACTGCATCTCAGTGCTTGAGGCATCACTACAGACCCTGGTTCAATTCCAGGCTGTATCACAACCGGCTGTGATTGGGAGTCCCATAGGGCGGTGCACAATTGGCCTAACATTGTTAGGGTTTGGCTGGGGTAGGCCGTCAATGTAAATAAGAATTTGTTCTTAACCAACTTGCCTGGTTAAATAATATATATATATATATACTATATTTATATCTATTAGATTAACTGACTAAATGAAAAATCTCATTCATCACACTATGAAAATACCATCAGCATGAAAATCCAGCCCTTCTGTTGGCTGACAGACATTTTCATGGTCCAGTACCTCCACAGCCCTGTGGGATAGGAAAGGCTAGGCAATGGCTACAAAAGGAAGGAACCGCTAGTATTTCACAGGGCCACACCTAGTTTTCACCCCTTTAGGGCTCAGAGCCGACACACTGCATGTTTCAGTGTTTCAGAGGCAGCCTTGGCAGATGCTGTCTACACACACACACACACACACACACACACACACACACACACACACACACACACACACACACACACACACACACACAACACACTCGTCTCCCGGGAAACCTGGCTCCTACGGCGACAGTGCAACCAAGCAGCTGTTACCATGGAAACAGAAGTAATAGGTTCCTTTTCTTTTTGTCTGTGCTCTGTCTTGTGAATGGTGGGGCACATGGCTTTGTTATACTCCTTTAAAGAAAACTGGTACAGTAGCCATTACCTTGCAAAATTATTAATGAAACATAAATTAAATATTAATGAAACATTAAACATAACCTGGCCTTTAATCAAAGAAATGCTGTGGTACCAGTCTGGCGAAATACAGCAACCACAAGCGAGTGAGGGAGCGATTAACGTAGTGGCTGCTGAGAAATTTTGGAGTGTATTGGATTTTCGAACTAAATTAAATTGCAACACACATTTTAGGTGGTCCCCCCAAGCATTGCAACTAAGCTGTTGATGAGATTTTGCTCCCGTCCCAATTGCCTCCAATCACATTTCTGCCACACTAGTTCTATGGGCTGATTGCATTAGAAGCCATTTGGCGTAATCCTGGAAATCCATTTTAGAGACTGTATGGTCCATGCAAACACGATGAAGGGAGACAGTATCTCGGTATGGGCTAATAGCTAGTCTCAGAGAGAGTGTTGAGTTAAGTAGTGATAAGATTGATCAAGTAAGAAAGGCTAAGAAAGGCTATACTGGACAACAGTATAGAATAGAATATTAAAAACAGGCCTTTTCAAGTTTAGGCAAAACTCCTTCTCTTTTATAAACATTCATTAATTCAAGAAATGTGGTGGGAAATTAATATCCAGTTAAGCATTTTTTTTCACATTTTATTGTCTTCTTAATTAAATTACTATAATAAAAAATGGGTTTATCTTGTATTCTTCGAGAGCAAAAGGAGTAGTGTGTGGTGATGGTAACCAGTTTTGATTGGCTACGGCCCAAGGTATCATAGCCTTCCTACTGTACCTGCGTTGTTCCACTAGTAGAGTGCCTTTTGGGGACTGTCATTTGGGTTTAACAAATTAATACAATTATTTCACCTAATTTTAAGATTCTGTCATAAAGAGCACATGTTCAACTTCATAAGAAACATGTTATCACATCTCAACTACTGTAGTAAATGCCAAGTAGGTGCCAATGAAAGTAACAGAGTTGACCATAACAGGGTTGATGTTTCCATCTTAAATCAGCCATGAATCCTGTTGTGACAGGGTGAATGGAAGCTCGTTGTGTGCAAATGAATGCAAGCTTTACAAAAAAAAAAAAATGTAAAAAAAACATCGCGCCTATCTACTGTATCTTTAGGTAACGGGGTTGGTATGTTATGCTCGACACGCTCAGTGTTCCACCACAAAACCCCAGAAAATGTCCAAAGAATAGAACCACCTGCCTTTACACTAAGATTTGACTATTATTTCAATGTTTCTTTTGAAAAAAATATTTTAAAAAGGAATTTCAACATATTAAAATGAGAGTTCTGTTCACATAACAGGGTTAATCACTAATCAATTAATCACTAATCACATGAAATAAATAATCATCTTCAAAAATCCTGATAAAGAAAAGATGTACATTTTCCCACCAATTGTGTTTTCATCAAACTGACATGTTGCGGAAAAAACACTGTGCGTGATGATGTAGTGCACATAAAAGGCACTTTTCCCTTATGTTTTCATGTACAGAATAAAAATCAAAAGCATTTAACTTTACTGGTGGTTTTGTAACAAAAAATGGTGCGTTAAATATAGGGCTGAGAATTGCCAGAGACCTCCCGATACGATATTATCACGATACTTTGGTGCCGATATGGTATGTATTGCGATTCTCAAGATTCTATATGTATTGTGATTCGATACTGTAACAGTTCTTTAGGTGAAGGAGAGTCAGACCAAAATGCGGCGTGGCTATTGCGATCCATGTTTAATCAAACAAAGTAAACACGAATCAAAATACAAAAACAATAAACGTAACACGAAACAGCCTAATACTGGTGCAAAGTAACACAGAGAGAGAACAAGGACAATCACCCACAAAAACCCAACACCAAACAGGCTACCTAAATATGGTTCCCAATCAGAGACAATGACGAACACCTGCCTCTGATTGAGAACCATATCAGGCCATACATAGAACTAGACAAACTAGACATGTAACATAGAATGCCCACTCAGCTCACACCCTGACCAACATAACATAGAAACATACAAAGCAAACTATGGTCAGGGTGTGACAGATACTGTGATTTTATTGCGATTCAATGTTCCAAACATATTACTCACCATATGTCTGTTGCAGAGGGACAAGAGAGAGCCATGACAAAACTAGTTTAAGGTCAACAGTGTAACCTGAACTGAACTCTCATTTTAACATGGTAAATAAAAGTGCTGAAAACAAATTGGCTCCCTATTTAAAAAGAAGATGGGAAACAAGCTATGAAGGAAAAATACAGGAGTTTTGTACAGCCAACTAGCACAAAAATAATAATATTATTATTGTGATATGTAACTGTATCGATTTTTTCCCCCATCACTAGTTAAATAACGAATGTGCCAGCTCTGGTCTTGGCATGTGATCTCCAGCCTATAGCTTTCAGATAGGCTACAGTGCGGGTAGGCTAGCCTATATGATGGTTAAGAGTGAGGTCATTTTCACTTGTCAAACGGCAGCTGAGTATCAATTATCATGTCACCTGAATAAGACCCTCAATATTTATTGGATAGGAGCATCAATCACTTTCACCACCCTATGAAGTTATTTATAACTTATTTCATCTGTAGCCTAATAAACTGCATGCTTTCCCAAGTCGTGGTGGAAGGACAACACAACATACAGTATCGTCGCGTGACTCCAAGTTTACTTCGATATGATGATTGTTTGCGCATAATGCCGTTTTCCACCACCATTTCTCAAACAATACATTTTACCGACACAAAAAGATCTCACCATGTGAACTAACAAATTGTCTGTTGACATTTAGGAAATTGCACCGACATTTCCTGTTTCCATCACCCCAGTCGGTTTTATGCGTCAGGTAATTCATCCGCATGAAATGGTTGGATGGAAACTTGGTTAGTGATGGTGAAAACTTGGAGAAATGTTGGTGTAAAGTGGGTTTAAATCCTAGAAGTCGGGAAACATGATGAGTGACATTTCAAAATGCACATTTTTGGCATGAGCAAGTGTTAATTCATATTAAAAATCGGATTTATTTCATTTTTACTTGTGGTTCATATTAAAGTGCAGTTAATTTAATATAACAGGCTTTTAAAATCTAATATTGGTGCACAATTTCTAAAATATCAAAGGAACGCAAAAGGCACTCTAGTTGTGGAACGGCCCAATTCCTTGAACTGGCCTGATCAACAGTTGCTTCATCTGTCTATGATGTGTGGTCTATGTCTGTTAAGAAGAGAAACTGGTTGGAATGAGAAAAGGCAGGCAGGCCGGTCTAATAATTATTGTATCAATTGTATGGCTTGAGGTTAGAGATTTAACAAGGTAAATGCACTGTACTTAATCAATATCAGCAATGTTAAGCACCAAAGATCAATAAGAAAGTGGTGTGGATTTCTTGTTGGTGTATACCATTAAGGCACAGTTCTTCATCGTACATCATTATACATTACACCCTGGGGCGGCAGGGTAGCCTAGTGGTTAGAGCATTGGGCTAGTAACCGAAAGGTTGCAAGTTGACAAGGCACAAATCTGTCGTTCTGCCCCTGGACAAGGCAGTTCACAGTTCCTAGGCCGTCATTGTAAATAAGAATTTGTTCTTAACTGACTTGCCTAGTTAAATAAAGGTTTCCAAATGAGTTTTGAGGATGTCCCTATAGGAGAACTCTTTTTGGTTCCAGGTAGAACCTTTTGGGTTCCATGAGGTTTCTGCATAGAATCCAAAAGAGTTCTACCTGGAACCAAAAAGGGTTGTTCAAAGGGTTCTCCTATGGGAACAGCCGAAGAAGCCTTTTTGGTTCTAGATAGCACCTTTTTTCTAAGAGTGTACATTAATGTGCCTGGAGATTTGTACAATATTCATATGCTTCACCCACACCAAACCATCCCTGCCCAACTTCACAAACACACACACACACACACACACACACACACACACACACACACACTCTCTCTCTCTCTCTCTCTCTCTCTCTCTCTCTCTCTCTCTCTCTCTTCTCATCTATTTTCTCCTTGGTCGTACAAACCTACTAAAACGTCAACTGTATAGATTTCCTATCCTTTAACTGAATGCTTCTGATGTCACTGCAGAAGATGAGAGATGGTCGAGGTTGGGGGTGGATATGGGAAACCTCTAGTACATCCACCAACATATTCCCCCCTATACAAATAGGCCTCATTATATTTCTAAATTAAAATCAAAATTACTAGCCTATACTTGTGCCGAATGTGCTGCAACAGAATCACCTGTCTTTACAATGATTTGAAAGATGTGCGTAATTCCAGTCCATATACAGTGCATTCGGAAAGTATTCAGTCTCTAGGGAGGTGACTAAGAACCCGATGGTCACTTTGACAGAGCTCCAGAGTTCCTCTGTGGAGATGGGAGATCCAACCATCTCTGTAGCACCAATCAGGCCTTTATGGTAGAGTGGCCAGATGGAAGCCACTGCTCAATACACGGCACATGACAGCCCACTTGGAGTTTCCCAAAAGGCACCTAAAGGACTCTCAGATCATGAGAAACAAGATTCTCTGGTCTGATGAAACCAAGATTGAACTATTTGGCCTGAATGCCAAGTGTCACGTCTGGAGGAAACCTGCCACCATCCCTACGGTGAAGCATGGTGGTGGCAGCATCATGCTGTGGGGATGTTTTTCAGTGGCAGGTACTGGGAGACTAGTAAGCATTGAGGGAAAGATGAGCGGTGCAAAGTAGAGAAAGAACCCGATCGAACATCTCTGGAGAGACCTGAAATTATCTGTGCAGCAACGCTCCCCATCCAACCTGACAGAACTTGAGAGGATCTGTAGAGAAGAATGGGAGAAACTCCCCAAATACAGGTGCCAAGCTTGTAGTGTCATATCCAAGACGACTAGAGGATGTAATCACTGCCAAAGGTGCTTCAACAAAGTACTAGTAGATCAGGGGTGGGCAAACTTTTTGGCTCGATTGGGGAGAAAAATAATAATAATTATGTCTCGCGGGCCGGATTGAAGTGCCCGCGGGCCATACTTTGCCCCCCCCCCTTAAAGTTGAGGGTCTGAATACTTATGTAAATGTAATATTTCAGTATATACAGTATCAGTCAAAAGTTTGGACATACCTACTCATTCAAGGATTTTCTTTATTTTTAATATTTTCTACATTGTAGCTTTTTTGGTTACTACATGATTCCATATGTGTTATTTCATATTTTTGATGTCTTCACTATTATTATACTATGTAGAAAATAGTAAAAAATTAAGAAAAACCCTGGAATGAGAAGGTGTGTCAAATTGTATACTCTTTTATATATTTAACTAGGCAAGTCAGTTAAAAACCTATTCTTATTTACAATAACAACCTACAACGGCCAAACTCGGACAACGCTGGGCCAATTGTGCACCGCCCTATGGGACATCCAATCACAGCCGTTTGTGATACTGTCTGGATTCAAACCAGGTTGGTCTGTAGCAACGCTTCTAGCACTGAGATGCAGTGTCTTAGACCACTGCGCCACTTGGGAGCCCAAAGTAATGGTACTGTATATATATTTTGATTTATTTGCAAAACAATTCTAAAAAACTTTTTTTTTTAAGTAACGTAAAAAGTAACGTAAAAAATTTGGGGGGAATACTTTCCGAATGCACTGTATTAGAGTATAATAGAATACAGTACAGTAATACAGTTCACACTTAAAAATATTAGTCTCTTAAACATTTGCCTGCTTGTTTAATTTATTTACCCAAGAGAGCATAGAGCTAGCTACATCTATGGGCTTTTATGTTTTTCTGTTTTGCGTAATGTGCAGTAGATTTATCATATACAGAATGTATTGGATAATGGCACAATCATTTGGGCTTTTTCTGGCTTGGGCTCATTAAATGTTGTTAATGTAGAGATCATAAAATGTATTTAATATATGGGTCATCGGGCTCAGGTAGCATCAGGTTTGAATTTTCATGCTGATCAAAGCTCTAATCAAATCCAGACATAATTATATATATTTTTATGCTATTGAATGACACTTCCGGTTTTGGCTGGAAATACCAGGTTACCCAGAAGAAAAGTGACTTATTCTGACTTATTCTCGGGATGGAACATTTGTAAAATATTCAAACCTAGTGTGTGTGTGTGTGTGTGTGTGTGTGTGTGTGTGTGTGTGTGTGTGTGTGTGTGTGTGTGTGTGTGTGTGTGTGTGTGTGTGTGTGTGTGTGTGTGTGTGTGTGTGTGTGTGAGTGTGAGTGTGTGTGTGTGAGAGAGAGAGAGAGAGAGAGAGAGAGGAATAGGACACTGAATCAAGAGGTCCATTGATATGGGAGGGCTGTAAGTAGCAGCCTCAGAAAACACATCCTGTCTTAGTGAACCTTGTGTTCAAGTAAAATCAGAACTCTCTTACTCATCCTATACATAAATATCACTAATTAAGAAAAAGTCTTTGTGATTGTCTCCACCCCCCTACAAGGTGTTGCCCATCTTCCCTATTATCCCCTGTGTATTTATGCCTGTGTTCTCTGTTTGTATGTTGCCAGTTCGTCTTGTTTTTCAAGTCAACCAGCATTTTTATCTCAGCCCCTGCTTTTCCCAGTCTCTCTTTTTCTCACCCTCCTGGTTTTGACCCTTGCCTGCCCTGACTCTGAGCCCGCCTGCCTGACCATTCTGCCTGACCCTGAGCCTGCCTGCCGATCTGTACCTTTGCCCCACCTCTGGATTATTGACCTCTGCCTACCCTGACCCTGAGTCTGCCTGCCGTCCGGTACTGGTGCCCCACCTCTGGTTTACTGACCCCTGCCTGCCTTGACCTGTCTATTGCCTGCCCCCGTTGGATTATTAAACCATTGTTAATTCGACATTGTCTGCATCTGGGGGCAGCAGGGTAGCCTAGTGGTTAGAGCGGTGGACTAGCAACCAGAAGGTTGCAAGTTCAAACCCCCAAGCTGACAAGGTACAAATCTGTCATTCTGCCCTTGAACAGGCAGTTAACCCACTCTTCCTAGGCTGTCATCAAAATAAGAATTTGTTCTTAACTGCCTTGCCTAGTTAAATAAAGGTTCAAAAAATAACTACAACCTTTGCTAGAAGCTAATGAGCTCCAGGCAGTGCACATAGATAGAGGTGTGTTTGCAGCAACTTGGATATAACTTGTTAATGTCTACAAATCAGCATGTTTGATTTAGCATTTGAACACTACAAGGGACAGATTGCTTTGGAACTGGCACTATCCTTATTCTTGAAGCATTACCAAACATGCTATGATGCCGCCTAAAATAATTTCTTTCACAGAATTGAAATCTGGTCTAGTGATTAGCCCTAGTCATGGTCAATCCTGTCTTTGCCCCTAAACTCTCTATCTCCCTGTCTGATTTCAACTTTGTTACAAAAAAAGGGGACCAAAACATTTTTAAATAAAAAAAGATTTGAAATCCCATATAGTAAATACCTCTACTCCAGTTTCATACTCTGAGCCGTCAAGTAGGGAGATTTTGACAGGAACGGTTTTGGGGCGTTTGGAAGATTTCTGGGGGGATTTTGATGCTTTGCTGGGGGTCTTCTCTGAGCTGTCATCCATGTCCCCATGATGGTCATCTGACGTCTTACTGTCATGATCCTTAGGATAAGTGAAAAGTTTCAAATAAGACGTCATAAACCACAAATTATTGACTTAGTAACCAAGCCAATGTATGAAATCTCAAAACATAATAACCACAAAAGGCATACGATACAATGCAAACTGCATAATATTCAAAGATTGGCTCCATTTTATGATATACTGTGTTTTGTAGGTTTAATGCAATGTGAAGTGCAAAATGATACACGACTGTGAGTCTTGCAGCTCTCCAACCTGATTGGTCCTCCTGACATCACCCTCCATGGTACTCTTCATCTCCATGGGCAATCCCTTTTCTGTGGTCATGGTAATGGAATGCAATCCTGAAACAATAAATTAACAGAAACATAAAGTCAGCAGTCTTCTGATGTCCACATCCCAAGACCAGCATGACATATTACCTATAGTGGGTGAACCCAGCCTGCCTATTACACACTCACACATATACCCTACCCATCACACTCTTCCCTACCCCTTGCAAAATCCGAAACCTCCCCAATGTTGTTGAAGTCACCATCCTGCGACACAGTGGCAATTACTGGCCACAAAATGAATATCCAACAATGTCACATCTAATTTTCTTCTTAACTGACGGCTATTGTGGTTGCTTCAATTAGGCTCTGGCTGCAATCACTAAGTGCTTTTTACGTCAAAAGCGATGTGTCCTCACTGTAATAGCAGAGTTGAGCAGAGCCTCTCTCAGGAGCTGTCTGCATGAAGAACGTTCACTTTAGGAGGCTCTCCCTGATGCTAGCAAAGACATAGAATAAATTACATCAGCAAGAGAGCCCTGCGGCATAGCGGAAGACAGCAGAGAGAGAGAGAGAGAGGGAGAGAGAGAGTACAGGGAACGTGACAACAATTTTATTAGAGGGGTAGAGAAAGAGAGAGAGAGAGAGCGAGACAGATGAGCTTTGTCATGTGAAGGTGACCACTCGCTCTCTGAGAATAATCTGATTTGTACTCTTAAACAGAAGTTCCGCCCCTCACGATTAAAAATAGCTGACATTCTTAGAGAGCTCAATTATCTTTCAGATAACAGCCACATAATGTAGCTCTATTATCAGGGGGCAAAGGGTGTCCGCTCCAAGTTTTCTTCTGCTTCAGCTGTTGTCTTTGAAGATATGGGGAATAGGACTTTGACAACTACTTCTACCCCAGTGATGGTAATGCAGTACTTATTACAACCCTTTATGTAATTTAGTTATTTTATGACAGTGTTTCCCAAAAGGTTAGTTGTTGTTATCTTACATTTACGTAATGTAGCAGATACTCTTATCCAGAGAAACTTACAGTAGTGAGTGCATAAATGTTCATATCTGTCCCCCGTGGGAATCAAATCCACAACACTGGTGTTGCAAGTGCCATGCTCTACCAACTGAGCCAGACAGGAGCTACACTAGATAACCAAAAATATGTGGACACCTGCTCGTTGAACATCTCATGCCAAAATCATGGGCATTAATATGGGTAGGCTTTCCACAAGATGTTGGAACATTGCTGCGGGGACTTGCTTCCATTCAGCCACAAGAGCATTAATTAGTGAGGTCGGGCACTGATGTTGGGCGATTAGGCCTGGCTCGCAGTCAGCGTTCCAATTCATCCCAAAGGTGTCCGACGGGGCTGAGGTCAGGGCTCTGTGCAGGCCAGTTCTTCCGCACCGATCTCAACAAACCATTTCTGTATGGACCTCGCTTTGTGCACAGGGGCATTGTCATGCTGGAACCGGAAAGGGCCTTGCCAAAACTATTGCCACAAAGTCAGAAGCACAGAAACGACTAGAATATCATTGTATGTTGTAGCGTTAAGATTTCCCTTCAATGGAACTAAAGGGCCTAGCCCGAACCATGAAAAACAGCCCCAGACAATTATTCCTCCACCACCAAACATTACAGTTGGCACTATGCATTCGGGCAGGTAGCGTTCTCCTGGCATCTGCCAAACCCAAATTCGTCCGTCGGACTGCCAGATGGTGAAGCGTGATTAATCACTCCAGAGAACATGTTTCCACTGCTCCAGAGTCCAATGGTGGCGAGCTGTACACCACTCCAGCCGACCCTTGGCATTGTGCATGTTGATCTTAGGCTTGTGTGCGGCTGCTCGTCCATGGAAACTCATTTCATGAAGCTCCCGACAAATAGTTATTGTGCTGATGTTGCTTCCAGAGACAGTTTGGAACTCGGTAGTGAGTGTTACAACCGAGGACAGATGATTTTTACACGCTATATGCTTCAGCTCGTGTGGCCTACCATTTCGCGGATGAGCCGTTGTTTCTCCTGGACGTTTCCACTTCACAATAACAGCACTTCCAGTTGACTGGGGCAGCTCTAGCAGGGCAGAAATGTGACAAACTGACTTGTTGGAAAGGTGGCATCATATGACGGTGCCACGTTTGAAAGTCACTAAGCGCTTCAGTAAGGCCATTCTCCTGCCAATGTTTGTCTATGGAGATTGCATGTCTGGGTGCTCGATCTTAAACACCTATCAGCAATGGGTGTTCCTGAAATAGCGGAATCCACTAACTTGAAGGGGTGTTGAAGGGGTATATAGTGTAAGTAAGTCATAAGAAAATGCTATAATATTTAGGTTGGTCACACAGTTCAAAAACGTGAAACAAGTAAAGCATATAGTATACAGTAATAATACTTTACGAACAACAGACAACTACGATGTCTGGCCATTGTAGCCAACTTGATAACAATATACTGACTTCCTACTAACATCTGAATTTAAGCCTTTTGTTGTCTTAGAATAGGCTACATTTGCCAGTCTGGTTATCCTACTTCAAAAGTATTTCCAGGTAGGCCTATCTATCCATAGAAGGAGAATGTGCACATAAAAGACTCAAGATGTAAAAAGTGAATCATGCAACCATAATATTCAATTTGGGATTGGGAGGTGTGCAGAGCTCATTCTCTTACAGGACTGAAGTAGCCAGCGGCACAGTTATAATCTCATAGTCTCATTGAGGATAATTGTCACGTGTGCCCCCTCTCCGGTCTCAAGGTCACCAGCCTGCTCATTATGGTGCACACCTGTCACCATCGTTATGCGCACCTGTGCGTCATCAGCCTCACCTGGACTCCATCACTTCCCTGATTACCTTCCCTATATATGTCACTCCCTTTGGTTCCTTCCCCAGGGGTTATTGTTTCCATTCCTGGGTCATGTCTGTGCATTATGGTTGTTTCATTTATTTATTAATACATTCACTCCCTGAACTTGCTTCCTGACTCTCAGTGCACATCGTTACAGAATAACACCTCACCGAAGGGAAGCATCAAGCAAGTGTTTTTTTAATATTTATTTTTTGTTTTGGTAGGAATGATGTTGGGTCCGGGAGCCGCAACAGGCTCTCATACCTCAGCCGGATCGCCAGGCTCCCCTGCCTCAGCCGGCTCGTCTGGCTTTCATGCCTTCGCCGGATCGCCAGGCTCCCCTGCTTCCATCGGCTCGTCAGGCTCTCATGCCTCAGCTGGATCGCCAGGCTACTCTGTCTCAACCGGTCTGTCAGGTTCCCGTGCCCCAGCCGGCGACAGGTTCCCGCGCATCAGCAGGGGTGACCGGTCCGCTTCTGATCCCCGAGATCGTCCCTTTAGTTGGCGTCCTGCGGATGGAGCCGAACGCACCGGGGAGGGGGTCCCGTCACATATGCTCTCACTCCGGCGTTCTAGGTCGCCATGCTCCTGCGTCTCAGCTGGACAAACAGGTTTCCCGTGCCTCAGCATAGGTGACCAGTCCACTCCTGATCCCCGGGATCGTCATTTTGATCGGCATCCTGCGGCATGTCGGGGAGGCGGTACTATCACGTGTGCTCCCTCGCCGGTCTCTAGGCCACCAGCCTGCTCTTTATGGTGCACACCTGTCACCATCGTTACGAGCACCTGCGCGTCATCAGACTCACCTGGACTCAATCACTTCGCTGATTGCCTTCCCTATATATGTCATTCAAACAGAAATTTGCATCCTGTAGCACTAATTCCAATAGGTTTGGGACACTGTAAAGTCCATGGAGAATAAGAGCACTCCTCCCAGCTGCCCACTGCACTGAGGCTATGAAACACTGTCACCGCCGATAAATTGACGATAGAGAATTTCAATAAGCATCTTTCTACGGCTGACCATGCTTTCCACCTGGCTACCCTACCCCGGCCAACAGCTCTGCACCCCCCCACAGCAACTTGCCCTAACCCCCCCATGCTTCTCCTTCACCCAAATTCAGTTAGCTGATGTTCAGAAAGAGCTCCAAAATCTGGACTCCTACAAATCAGCTAGGCTGGACAATCTGGACCCTCTCTTTCTAAAATCATCCTCAAAGCCAACACCTCCTTTGGCCGCCTTTCCTTCCAGTTCTCTGCTGCCAATGACTGGAACAAATTGCAAAAATCACTGAAGCTGGAGACTTATATCTCCCTCACTAACTTTAAGCATCAGCTGTCAGAGCAGCTTACCGATCACCGCACCTGTACACAGCCTATCTGTAAATAGCCCACCCAACTACCTCATCCCCATATTGTTATTTATTTTTCTTGCTCTTTTGCACCCCAGTATCTCTACTTGCACATCATCTGCACATCTATCACTCCAGTGTTAATGCAAAATTGTAATTATTTCGCCAATATTGCCTTTCCTCCGTAATCTTATTTATTGCCTTGCCTCCCTACTCTTACTACATTTGCACACACTGTACATAGATTTTTCTATTGTGTTATTCACTGTATGTTTGTTTATCCCATGTGTAACTCTGTTGTTTTTGTTACACTCCTTTGCTTTATCTTGGCCAGGTCACAGTTGTAAATGAGAACTTGTTCTCAAGTGGCCTACTTGGATAAATAAAGGATAAATAAAACTCCCTTTGGTTCCTTCCCCAGGTGTTACTGTATCTGTTCCTGGGTCATGTCGGTGAATTGTTTGTGTTACGTGTTTGTTTCATTTATTTATTAAAACACTCACTCCCTGAAGTTGCTTCCCGACACTCAGCACACATCGTTACAATAATCTATGTTGTAGGGCCGTGTCACGCCCTGGTCGAAGTATTATTGTGTTTGTCTTTATTTAGTTGGTCAGGCCGGGGTGTGACATGGGTTTATTGTGGTGTGTTTTGTCTTGGGGTTTTGTTAGTTATTGGGTGTGTGGCTTAGTGGAGGTATCTAGCAAAGTCTATGGCTGTCTGGAGTGGTTCTCAATCAGAGGCAGGTGTTTATCGTTGTCTCTGATTGGGAACCATATTTAGGCAGCCATATTCTTTGAGTGTTTTGTGGGTGATTGTTCCTGTCTTTGTGTTTGCACCAGATAGGGCTGTTTCGGTTTTCACATTTCTTTATTTTGTACTTTCTTCATGTATAGTTTTTCCTTCATTAAAATATCATGAATCATCATCACGCTGCATTTTGGTCCGATCCTTGTTCCACCTCTTCGTCAGAGGAGGAGATAGAAGAAAGCCGTTACAGGCCGTCCACGACTCCAAAACATAATGGTCGACCAAGAGTCGTCTGTTTTAAAACGTGTATTTTTCCAAACATCCTACGTGTTTTAATTAGGGTTGCAAAGGGTCGGAAACTTTCCGGGAAATTTCTGGAATTTTCCCAGGAAATTAAGCCCAGGAATTTGGGGAATTTACTTCAATTCATCAAAAAAGTTAGTTTATAACAATTAACCTTTTTTTGTGGGATACACAAGGCATTTCTAGGTCTTGTGGCATATTTTGGTTAAACTTTCCCCAATTCAATGGAATCGCAACCCTGTGCATGCACAGTGCATTCTTCCATCACATGTGCAGTGCACTCTTCCATCTCATGTACAGCTGATTCTCAGGATCATGCACACTAATGAGATGCTATTGAGCCAGCACTGTCTGAGCCAAGGACTATATGCTTTCTGGTAAGTTTTGATTACAATACTGGGTAAGGGTATATTTTAAATGACATATTTTTTTGTTAACTAGTAAATAGTAGCCTACAGCAGTGTGTTTAGATCATTTCTAACTTGTTAACAATTCCTGCTACCATGTGGGTTTTAACTTGCTTGAGCCTGCTAACTGAGGAGTGTCAATTCACCTGTTTCCATACATGTTTAATTTAAAAACATTTATCTTACAAAGGAATTGCTTAATCTAACTGCGTAACTATTTATCTGTACATGGAATTGTATTTGTAATCTTTATGGGAAAATGCCACTGGCA
This sequence comes from Oncorhynchus tshawytscha, assembly GCF_018296145.1. Taxonomy (NCBI): domain Eukaryota; kingdom Metazoa; phylum Chordata; class Actinopteri; order Salmoniformes; family Salmonidae; genus Oncorhynchus; species Oncorhynchus tshawytscha. Next base: position 60,108,416 of record NC_056444.1, on the reverse strand, counting down.
CTATCTGATGTGTGGAGACATTTCACTGCAGCTAATGTAGAAGGAAAAGCTGTGTACATTTGCAAATACTGTGCCAAATCATATGTGAAGAATGCAACAAAGATGCAGAATCATCTGGCAAAGTGCATAAAGCTCCCTAAGCGCTCACAACAAGCAACCTCAGACAAAAGTCCCTCTACTTCTATTTGAGGTGCAAATGATGAATCAGACACCTTATCGACAGCAACAGCTCATGGTCCTCCTGGAATCAGAAGTTTTGTTTTTTTTACTCAATAGAGGAACATTGTCAGAAAAATGCTGATGAATGTCTTGCTAGAGCTGTGTATGCAACTGGATCACCTCTGATGCTCACAGGCAATGTGTATTGGAAGGGATCTGAATGTTCTTCGCCCAGCATACACCCCTCCAACCAGACATGTTTTATCTACTCATTTGCTGGATGCAGAGTTCAACAGAGTTCAAGTGAAAGTCAAGCAAATCATAGTGAAAGCAGACTGTATTGCAATCATCTCTGATGGGTGGTCAAATGTTCGTGGGCAAGGAATAATTAACTACATCATCTCCACCCGTCAACCACTATTCTACAAGAGCACAGACACAAGGGACAACAGACACACTGGTCTCTACATTGCAGATGGGCTGAAGGCAATCATCAATGACCTTGGACCACAGAAGGTATTTGCACTGGTGACAGACAACGCTGCAAACATGAAGGCTGCTTAGTCTAAAGTGGAGGAGTCCTACTCACACATCACACCCATTGGCTGTGCTGCTCATGCATTGAATTTGCTCCTCAAGGACATCATGGCACTGAAAACAATGGATTCACTCTGCAAGAGAGCCAAGGAAATAGTTAGGTGTGTGAATGGTCATCAAGTTATAGCAGCAATCTACCTCACCAAGCAAAGTGAGAAGAATAAGAGCACCACATTGAAGCTGCCCAGTAACACCCATTGGGGTGGTGTTGCCATCATATTTGACAGTCTCCTGGAGGGGAAGGAGTCTCTCCAAGAAATGGCCATATCACAGTCTGCCGATATGGACAGCCCCATCGAGAGGATCCTCCTGGATTATGTATTTTGGAAGAGATTGGTAAGCAGCCTGAAACTCCTGAAACCTATTGAAGTAGCCATTGCACGGATTTAGGGAGACAATGCCATCCTGTCTGATGTTCAGACTCTGCTTGCAGATGTAAGAGAAGAAATCCGTACTGCCCTGCCCACTTCACTGTTGCTCCAAGCAGAGGAAACTGCAGTTCTGAAATACATCAAAAAGCTTGAAGACTTCTGCCTGAAGCCCGTACACGCCGCAGCGTACATGTTGAACCCCAAGTATGCTGGCAAGAGCATCCTGTCTGGTGCAGAGATCAACAAGGCCTATGGTGTTATCACTACCGTGTCTGGCCACCTTGGCCTGGATGATGGCAAGGTTCTTGGCAGTCTGGTGAAGTACACTTCTAAGCAAGGGCTTTGGGATGGAGATGCAATATGGCAGTCGTGCCAACATATCTCATCAGCCACCTGGTGGAAGGGACTTTGTGGATCTGAGGTTGTTTCCCCTGTTGCCTCCATCATCCTCAAAATCCCACCAACATCAGCCACCTCAGAGCGCAACTAGTCCTTGTTTGGGAACACACACACCAAAGCACGCAACAGGCTGACCAATACAAGGGTTGAAGAATTGGTGGCCATCTGGGCAAATTTGAGGTTTTTGAGCCTGACAACGAGCCATCCTCAACAGGGTTGGAAAGTGACAGTGAAGATGAGGCCTCAGAGTCTGATGTTCAAGAGGTGGACATTGAGGAGGTCCAGGGAGAAGACATGGAAGCCTGAGAGGAAGACAAACAAAGCTTTAGTTTCTAGACTATCATTTAACAGATGTATGTTGAAAATGTTTTTGGGGGATGCGATGGATCATTGGGGATCATTCAATATTCCCTTTCTTTTGTTGTTCAGTGAAATCATCCCATGTGAAGAGTCAACTCATTTAATTAAAGTTCAATTCGTAACTAAATTGTTTTTTTAGTTCTATTGGAAGGATTTAATCATTTGCAATTATGTCTATTTATGATAAGGTAAATGGTTTATGTTTATGTCTCCATATGATATGGTAATGCAAATATCCAATGCAAAAAACATCTACATTTAAATGGTATTCATATTAATTTGCATATATTTCCGTTAATTCCCATATATTCCCACGGAAAGTTTCCACCTCTGAATATTCCCCAAAACGTGCAACCCTAGTTTTAATCAAATCAACTATATTCACTGAGCTTGTCTGATGCTTTAAGCACATTGTTTGATTAAATCATTAAGACACACAAATGACTAGAGGGAGTCCGACCACCACAGTGTTTATCACAGCCATTTCTGACGGCAAAGATCTGTTTCCCAAAATACATCATTTGTTTAGGAAAACATTCCATATTCCTTCAAATCTTGATCTCTTTCCATAACATAAAGAACGCATCATGTGACCAATGTGGCCTGACCTATAGCATATCATAAACACATTAATAAATTGGTTATAACAAACTCCAAACACCGTAACAGCAAAATGGATGCAGAGGACGTGACAAATAAACCCAAAAAGGGGGAATGTTTAGGCTACTGGTTGCTCATGAGGTAAAGGGGAAGTCAGATGTGTGGAATAATTCTTAGTAGTTGTGGAAAATACTGGAGATCAAGAAAAGTAAGGTAAGGAGCAAGGGCTGCGTGTATATTATGTGTGCCAAACAGGTGCTGTTAGATCACAATATAATTTTTTCTGACCGTTTGGAAAAATGTAAACAACACAAAATAAATTACAAGCGTACCAGAGAGTCTGTTGTAATGTTTTTTTGTCAAGTCTTTATTACAGCAAAGACTAAACAGTCGCAATCGTTCGTGAATGCAATTTCCGGAATGGAACGGTTTATTTAATGTTTAAGCAAATTATTCAAAAGACGCTTTATTTTATTTTAAAATGAAAAAGCTTTACTGCATTTCCAATTATGAATAACTCGTATGCTGTGTGATGACATGAACGAATGAATGATTGATTGATCCAGTACCCTATATAAGTGTTGAAATATAGGCTTAATATATGCCTAAATTACAGTTGTAAGACTAAAGAGGATGCACTTAGGCCTACAGCTCAATGCCTGAACAGGCAGTTAACCCACTGTTCCTAGGCTGTCATTGAAAATAAGAATTTGTTCTTAACTGACTTGCCTAGTTAAATAAAGGTTAAAAAATTAAAATGGTGGTTACACAAGGCTGCTATATTAAGCCTACTAATGCTAATTACATTACTTATTATGATACTGATGATCATCATAGTTAAAAAAGAAGAAGAAGGAGAAAAAGACAAGGAGTGTTATTATTATTATAAATATAATTTTTGACAATTTGGAACAGTGTAAACAACACTAAATAAATTAGAAATAATACCAGAAGCTGTTCTAATAGGGGGAAAGTGTAAAGCCTTTATTAAAGCAAAGCAAAGATGTTTTTAAATGTGTGAAATTGTTTAATTGACATGTTTACTAGAAATGGTTTACTTGACAATCAACAGGCAACAGAAGCAGTATCTGTCTTATTTCTATAGATATATATGGATGATTCATAAAGCCAAGCAGATTTAACAGTTAGGCTATTGATTATAGACCTAATTAAATTGAGGATTCCTCTCTCCTCACTTTTCTTAGCCAATAAGGTAAGGGCTGTCTCCTCTGCAGCCTCCGCTGCAGCCTCCGCCGCATTGTTCTCAACACCAATATGCTGGTTAACTTTCTTTTATGCACATAGCAACATGGTCTAGGAAAAGGTGCCAATTCAACTGCGCACTGATGTGTTTCAGAACCACAGGTATGCCTTGTTAAAAGTTAATTTGTGGAATTTCTTTCCTTCTTAATGGGTTTGAGCCAATCAGTTGTGCTGTGACAAGATAGGGTTGGTATACAGAAGATAGCCCTATTTGGTAAAAGACTAAGGCAATATTACGGCAAGAACAGCTCAAACAAGCCAAAAGATACAGTCCATCATTACTTTAAAACATGAAGGTCAGTCATTCCAGAAAACTTCAAGAACTATGAAAGTTTCTTCAAGTGCAGTCGCAAAAACCATCAAGCGCTATGATGAAACTGGCTCTCATGAGGACAGGAAGACCCAGAGTTAACTATGCTGCAGAGGATAGGTTCATTAGAGTTAACTGCACCTCAGATTGCAGCCCAAATAAATGCTTCACAGAGGGCAAGTAAAAGACACCTCAACATCAGGTGGTCAGAGGAGACTACGTCAACCAGGCCTTCATGGTCGAATTGCTGCAAAGAAACCACTACTAAAGGACAACAATAATAAGAAGAGACTTGCTCGGGCCAAGAAACACGAGCAATATACATTAGACCGGTGGAAATCTGTCCTTTGGTCTGACGAGTCCAAATCTGAGATTTTTGGTTCCAACTGCCGTGTCTTTGTGAGACGCAAAGTAGGTGAACGGATGACCTCCACATGTGTGATTCCCACCATGACGCATGGAGGAGGAGGTGTGATGGTGTGGGGGTGCTTTGCTGGTGACTGTGAGTGATTTATTTAGAATTCAAGGCACACTTCTGCTTTGCTGTAGTGGGGCTATCATTTGTTTTTCAACAGGACAATGACCCAAAACACACCTCCAGGCTGTGTAAGGGCTATTTGACCAAGAAGGAGTATGATGGAGTGAGGCATCAGATGACTTGGCCTCCACAATTACCCGACCTCAACCCAATTGAGATGGTTTGGGATGAGTTGGACTGCAGAGTGAAGGAAAAGCTGCCAACGGGAACTCCTTCAAGACTGTTGGAAAAGCATTCCTCATGAAGCTGGTTGAGAGAATGCCAAGAGTGTGCAACGCTATCATCAAGGCAAAGGGTGGCTACTTTGGAGAATCTCAAATATAAAATATATTTTAATTTGTTTAACACTTTTTTGGTTACTACATGATTCCCTGTGTGTTATTTCATAGTGTTGATGTCTTCACTATTATTCTGCAATGTAGAAAAAAAAAACCTTGAATGAGTAGGTGTGTCCAAACTTTTGACTGATACTGTATATTTTTCTGCTACTGTTCGGCTAAAGGAATGTTGGTCGACCAACAGGCTGTCGACTAAACAATCGACCCATCGATTAAATGTGTTCAGCCCTACTATGTTGTGGAATACTTAAGTTAAACATGTAAACAAATATTACTCCTTCTATATCTGTAAGTCAAACCACACGTGTATCATGGTGTTAGTGTAACAGTATAGCTTCCATCCCTGTCTGCCCCAAGCTGGGCACGAACACGCAACATTCGCAACCCAAAGAAGCACCATCAATACCACTGACCTAAAACAAAAGCATTTCTAGGTCTGGGGAAACAATACTTCTCGGTCTCAGGGCGGATGACATCACTTGCACAAGATTAGCGCTAACTGAGTAGTCCACATCGGCTACGCTATAGCATAAAGACAGGAAACCATGAGTGCCACCAATGGACATTAGACAAGATTACAGACATCTCTAAATCTTTCAGTACTTTGATCCAGAATTGAGTACCATTTCTCTAGCTAGAATGGACGTGTGATTAAAAAACAAGGGATAAAGCTAATGAGATGGTGGGATTAGTGAAATGGCACAAGGCAGGCTAAGATTAAAGTTTAACACATCCAGGAAAACCTTAATTAAGAAGTAACAAAATAGGGTTTTAATTCAGTCTTTTAATTGCTCCACACTTGTAAACAGCTGATGGATAATGTGGTATTAGTCACCAAAGCATCAAGGACGTTAAGATGAACATTTCCCTCAGCCAGCTGTCTGTCTGCTAGCGGGTCTCTGAATTTAACTCTTGAAAGGCTCAGACGGAAGACTTCTCTCAACTTTAGCGACAGGCAAACCTATCTGTGCAATAAGCAGAGGCAATCCAAAAATGATATAAACAGGCTCTTGAGAGGACTAATGTGATACGCAGCATGATAAGTAGGCTTGGGTGGTATACTGTATATACCTATACCAGGGTATTTGGATAGCCACTGGATGGTTTTTCATTACCCTCAATACCGTTGATACTATTTCTTTGAAGTTGTTTTTTTAAAATTAATTTTAATATTTGCAGCTACTTTTTAAAGGCTACTTCAGGATTAGCAGATACCCATAGACTTCCAGTCATTGTGCTAAGGCTAGTTAGAATTTGCTTGAGAAACTAACTTCATACCGATTAGGTCCTAGGCTGTGTCGCAGCCTTCTGCGACTGGGAGACCCATGAGGTGGCACATAATTGGCCCAAAGTCGTCCGGGTTAGGGGAGGGTGTCAAGAAGCAGTGCGGCTTGGCGGGGTCGTGTTTTGGAGGACGCACAGCTCTCCCAAGTCTGTATGGGAGTTGCAGCGATAGTACAAGACTAACTACCAATTGGATATCATGAAATGGGGGAGAAATAGGGCTAAAAAATAATAATAATGAAACACAAAAAAAAATGCTCATTAGTTTCTTCATACTGGACACAGAGACATAAAAATGGTATCCACGAGTTCATCTGACTCTGGGGAAGTAGATAAAGGGCTTCATTGGCAAAATACCAAAGTATCCCTTTAAGTAAATACCTGCAGTCAACTTGTGCAATACATTAGAAAATACCGAAGATCGCGTTCTACATTTTACCTGTCAGATAATTTAGCTAATTTATTAGCTCTTTAGTTATCTAGCTAAGTGATTAGCTTCTTACAAAATCAAGTTGCGCTTGGTAACAGCAGAGAATCTTCTCCTGGATCAAGAGCCTTGCTGTCTAATATTTGTTTTGTGCATGCAGCAAACTGTAAGTAGCCTTTTTTGTTACTTGTATAACTTTGATCTGGGATGTCTGTCCTGCAATTACTTCAGGTTAGAGACTGTATAACATGTAGTGCTCGTGAGCATTTCGTTATCATTCTCTATGGGATTTTACATGTACTTGTAAGCATTGCTAACCTTCGGATTACAAAGGCTCAGTGGGGTTTGAAAATAGCTTCCCTTGTGTTCAGTGCCAGTATTACTGAATATGGCACAAGGTCAGTAGGAACGCATGACAATCTGGATAGCGCCCAAGTCTAGTGATAAGTCCCTCAATTTCAAAGCTCAGTGTGGACAAAGAAAGTAATACATGGAGTGTCTTTGAACCCTTCATGAAGTGACTTCATGACCAGCACCTAACAATAAGAAATAGGGTAGAATTACTTTATTTCCTCAACAATGGCTGTAAATTGCAAACTGAAACTGTGTTGAGTGTGAGTGAGCTATATGTCAGGACTGTGCAGTTTTACATCAGTAAGGTCATGTTTATGCAATGGGTAGCCTAGACTCTTAGAAAAAAAATCTGGTATAAAGGATTTGGACGATACCCATAGTACACAATATATAAAGCAAGCAGCATAACAGCTGCACCGATGCATAGGCACTCACACGACCAACGGACATGGGAACAATAACCGACAAAGACAGAGGGAACATATATAACATACTAATCAGGGGAAATGGGAACCAGGTGTGTGTAATCAGACAAGACAGTCCGGGGTTGATGATAACGAATCCCGTTCAGTGAAGCCTAGAAAGCCGGTGACGTAGACCTCCGGAACTGGTGAACAGAATGAGCATCAGTGCCAGGAGGATCCGTGACATATCTAGAACCTAAAAGGGTTCTTTGGCTGTCCCCATAGGAGAACCCTTTGAAGAACCCGTTTTGGTTCCATGTAGAACCACTTACACAGAGGGTTCTACATGGAACCCAAAAGAGTTTCGCCTGGAACAAAAAAAAAGAGTTCTACTTGGAACCAAAAAGTGTTCTCCAATGGGGACAGCCAAAGACCCTTTTGGAACCCTTTTTTCTAAGAGTGTATGTAATATGCTCTGTGTGTGTGTGTGTGTGTGTGTAGAGAATTGGTCTTAGAAGTTGATCAGTGACAGAAGCGTGGGTGCTCATTTCAAATGTCAAGACGTGGGGGCCAATCAATTCTTTAATTTAGGCCGCAATGCAACTCAATTACTGAAAGCTCCACATCTGTTATGGTCACTGCACACTTAATCTTCAGCCTAGAGGAGATAATAGGGAATGGGATGGCAGGTGCTTAGATGCACAACTCTTTTGACTGTTTATCTCTTCAAAGAAGCTCCTTGTCATTAAGTCATGAACCCCATGGAACCCAAAAGAGTTCTACTTGGAACCAAAAAGGATTTTACCTGGAACCAAAAAGGGTTCTCCTATGGGGACAGCCAAATAACCCTTTTGGAACCCTGTTTTCTGAGTGAAGTAAATGACAGCAGATTACATAAGAAAATCCCCTTGATTAAAAAGACAATGAGGCAGTTAGGTGGTTGTTGTGGCCTGCAAAGCAGCTGAGCTTACTGTTCATAGATCATTGCCAGAAGTATGTTGCAGAACACTAGAGGCTGGGCTAGGGCTGAGCGATATGACCAAAATACTGTATTAAATCACAATATTTATTATTTATTTTTACGGTGTTATGGTATATATTTTATGTTTTTGAATAATAAAAGTTCTAAATATGCTTAATGAATCGTGCATGACCCTAGAGTGGCAACAACAAAAAAACATTTTAATGGGGCTTTCTGTGACAAAACTATCAGTAGAGTTGAAAATGCGATGGAAATACATTGAAGTTTCGATTTTTATTCGGTACATGAAAGATTAAGCATAAAAGCACTTTTTGTGTGCATTACGTGTGGAAACTCATGACTGGTGAGAAAATGCATGTAATTTCTTTAAGCAGATTTTAGAATATTCGCATGAAAATCTGTCGCTAATTGAATGGAAACCTAGCTTCTGACCATGCATTTTCAATGGATTCAATGGCAGTTCTTACTTTTGCCACAAGGGGCATTGTCCCGATTTCTAGGATGCTTTTGGCTCCAGTGCTGCCTAACGGGCACTATTCATGGTAAAAAATGTACATGTGCACACCCAAAGCGCTTGCTAGTCGGCTCTCACCCACCATGGAACTGTGATTGGTTGCCATGGCTGCAGACATTGTCGGATGATTTAAGAACTCTTGTGTTCACTCTGCAGACAGGACAGGCGGGAGCAACGGCTGCTGCACCTGTGGCTGTTCCTAATCCTCCACTCCCTACCAGCCCAAGCGTCTTCCTCCATTCGGGAGCCTCATCTCCCGGCACCGGAGTGCTATGAGGGGCCTCCTGGGAGGTGTCGTGGGTTCCTGCTCCAATGCTTGCTGGCTTTCGAGCTGCAGGCATCAACGTTTCCCAGCAAGCATTCCAGAATGGCAATACGTCATCTCCTTGCTCTCAGGACGGGCTCTGGCCTGGGCCACGGCCATATGGGAGAAGCAATCAGACATTTGTTTTAATTGGCAAAGCTTCACCCAGGAGATGAAGAGGGGTTTTGATCAACCCATCAGTGGCAGGAATGCTGCTCAAAGACTCATTGCGCTTCGGCAGGGCAGCCGGAGAGTAGTTGATTACGCCATTGACTTTCGGATGCTCGCTGCTGAGAGCGGTTGGAATACAGAAGCCCTTTGCTCAGCCTTTCTGAACAGACTCCGTGAGGTTCTGAAGGATGAACTAGCTTCCCAGGACAACCCTGACACTCTGGATGAATTTATCATTCTGGCCATCCGATTTGACAACCGGCTTTGGGAACGTCGTCGTGAGAGGACGGAGGGGTTCCGAGTTGTTTCCAGTGTTTCTGGGCAATGGGCAGTTCCTGCTTTCATAGACTCTGGGGCTACAGGCTGTGTTCTGGATCGCACATTAGCTGTTGTATTCGGCGCATGTGACTAATACAACTTGATTTGATTTTAAACTAAACATTAAAATACCGTTATTTAAGGCAAGGTAAAAATCCAACTCAGTCCATGCATCAATACCGGCATGTAATACAATAGAGTTTACCGGGCTGGGCAATGGATTTCAATGTCCTCTTGATGCCAACTTGGCATTGTGTTGTTGGCCAATTAATCTATTGTACGTTTTGACATTTCAAGTAATGTCTGGGAGCTTATTAATATCTGCTCTGTACATACACCCCCTGTGGTGTGTGTGTGTGTGTGGTGGAGCTTCCGCCCTTTTGCTTACACATTACAGATCTGCAAACAATGGAGTGTTAGGGGAAGGGATAGTGAGGGATTTGGAACTTTGTGAGTCTGGAATGTCAATCAGAGACTCCGTTATGTCTGTGAGATTACCTCTGTTCTGCTCTCAATTCCTGAGACAGAGCTCAGATAACAATCCCCACTTTGCGTCTCCGTTGAAATGAAACATCAGTATCATTGACATGTTGAAACCATATATCTGCTGTAGTAGAAAGACTCTTAACTCATACTGCAGAATGTCACTTTCAAACAATGGAGGTTGAGTATAGATATAGTATGGTAGCACAACAAAGGCTTGTCGATTGTAGCTAGCGTTAAGATAAATGCCCAGATTGTAATGGAAATAATGGGGGGGGTCATTTTCTGCAGAATGATGTGCCATGACGTGCCATCCGTCATGACCTGACGGTGCCTATCTGTCATTATGCCCTCTTCCTTACAGAGACCCTGACAATTTGCGGCCCCAGAAATGTGATGCGAGCTAGGGCGGGTCGCTGTACCCCTGGGGCCAATCCTTCATCTGCTCGGCAGGTGGCAGGAGGAATCTATCAAACATGGTGGCTCAGTGTCATGTCACAGCAGAGAGGGAAGGCACATGGAAGACAGAGTGAAGACTCTGATTGTCAAACACAGTTTGCCATAACATTTCAGCTGATGGGTCTAAAGCACGAGACAAAAAGACTTGGCATATGAAAGTTTGTCCAGATATCATGAAGCTATAATACAGGGGTCGGCAACCTTTTCTTATGGAACAGTTCAATGTCATTTATAATAAATATTCTACAAAGGTCTAATAATAAATGCAATAAATAACATTATTTATTGCAAAATACACAGTTCATTGTACAGAAATAATTAACTGTTACCAATAGCCCTAAACATAACTGAATGACAACTAGTCCAGAATATATAAGACAATCGTCTTTCCATCAAGTCCATATCTTGAATGAATACACGCCACTGCTGAGAATCATACTCTGTCTCTGGTCTCTCCCCTCTGACAGTTGCAATAGCCTAATAATCTTAATGCAAAATACATGGTTCAATTTACAGAAATATACAACTGTTAGGTCTAACAACAACAGCCCAAAACATAACTGCTTAAGAACCAGTCCAGAATACGAAAGACAAGAAGGCGAGGACTGTGATAGGGTCATCTCTCTCTACAAATGTATTGTCTATCTCCCTCCAATTAGGGCACATTCATTGTTTGTAAAATACCTTGTAGCAGCTGTAAGGGCAAAGATTCAGGCAGACAGATAGAGGTGCAAATAGATGTTGGTTTTATTTACACTCACCTCCGTATCTATTTGGACAGTGATGCAATAAATTAAAAAAATTGGGCCTCAATTACTCCAGCATTTTTGGGGGAAGATCAAATGTTTTATATGAGGTAAAAGTATATATGAGGTGACAGTATATAATGTGACAGTATAGATTCAAGGGCTCCCGAGTGGCGCAGTGGTCTAAGATCCTGCATCTCAGTGCAAGAAGCATCACTGCAGTACCTGGTTTGAATCCAGGCTGCATCACATTTGGCAGTGATTGGGAGTCCCATAGGTCAACGCACAATTGGCCCAGCATCGTCCAGGTTTGACCGTCATTGTAAATAAGAATTTGTTCTTAACTAGGGTTGCACATTTTGAGGAATATTCAGAGGTGGAAACTTTCTGTGGGAATTAACGGGAATATATGGGAATTAACGGAAACATGTGCAAATGAATATGAATACCATTTAAATGTAGATGTTTTTTACATTGGATATATTTCCCATATCATATGGAGACCGAAACATAAACATTTTACCTTATCATAAGTAGACAAAATTGCAAATGATTAAAACCTTCTAATAGAATAAATATATATAATTTAGTTATGAATTGAACTTTAATTAAATGAGTTGACTCTTCACATGGGATGTGTTCACTGAACAACAAAAGAAAGGGAATACTGAAAGATTCCCAATGATCCATCGCATCCCCCAAAAACATTTTCAACATACATCTGTTAAATGATAGTCTAGAAACTAAAGCTTTGTTTGTCTTCCTCTCAGGCTTTCATGTCTTCTCCCTGAACCTCCTCAACGTCCACCTCTTGAACATCAGACTCTGAGGCCTCATCTTCACTGTCACTTTCCAACCTTGTTGAGGATGGCTCGGTGTCAGGCTCAAAAACCTTAAATTTGCCCGGATGGCCACCAATTTTTCAACCCTTGTATTGGTCAGCCTGTGCTTGCTTTGGTGTGTGTGTTCCCAAACAAGGACTAGTTGCGCTCTGAGTTGGCTGATGATGGTGGGATTTGGAGGATGATGGAGGCAACAGGAGAAAAAGTCTCAGATCCACAAAGTCCCTTCCACCAGGTGGCTGATGAGATATGTTGGCACAACTGCCATATTGCATCTCCATCCCAAAGCCCTTGCTTGGAAGTGTACTTCGCCAGACTGCCAAGAACCTTGCCCTCATCCAGGCCAAGGTGGCCAGACACGGTAGTGATGACACCATAGGCCTTGTTGATCTCTGCACCAGACAGGATGATCTTGCCAGCATACTTGGGGTCCAACATACATCATCCAGTAGGATCCTCTTGATGGGGCTGTCCATATCGGCAGTGTGATATGGCCATTTCTTGGAGACTCCTTCCCCTCCAAGAGACTGCCAAACATGACAACACCACCCCAATGGGTGTTGCTGGGCAGCTTCAATGTGGTGCTCTTATTCTTCTCACTTTGCTTGGTGAGGTAGATTTCTGCTATAACTTGATGACCCTTCACATACCTAACCATTTCCTTGGCTCTCTTGTAGAGTGTATCCATTGTTTTCAGTGCTATGATGTCCCTGAGGAGCAGATATAATGCATGAGCAGTACAGCCAATGGATGTGATGTGAGGGTAGGACTCCTCCACTTTAGACCAAGCAGCCTTCATGTTGGCAGAATTGTTTGTGGTCCAAGGGCATTGATGACTGCCTTCAGCTGATGTGCAATGTAGAGACCGGGGTGTCTGTTGTCCCTTGTGTCTGTGCTCTTGTAGAATACTGGTTGAGGGGTGGAGATGATGTAGTTAATTATTCCTTGCCCACAAACATTTGACCACCCATCAGAGATGATTGCAATACAGTCAGCTTTCTCTATGATTTTCCTGACCTTCACTTGAACTCTGTTGAGCTCTGCATCCAGCAAGTTAGTAGATAAAGCATGTCTGAGGGGTGTATGCTGGACGAAGAACATTCAGAAATCTCTTTCATTACACATTGCCTGTGAGCATCAGGGGTGATCCAGTTGCATACTACGTTCCTCCATTGAGTTGCATACTACGTTCCTCCATTGAGTCAAAAAAACCTTCTGATTCCAGTAGGACCATGAGCTGTTGCTAACGATAAGGTGTCTGATTTATCATTTTCACCTCGAATATAAGTAGTGGACCTTTTGTCAGAGGTTGCTTGTTGTGAGCGCTGAGGGAACTTCATGCCCTTGGCCTGATGATTCTGCATCTTTGTTGCATTCTTCACATATGATTTGGCACAGTATTTGCAAATGTACACAGCTTTTCCTTTTACATTAGCTGGAATGAAATTTCTCCACACATCAGCCTGTGGCATTTTCCTGTAAAGATTAGAAAAAAATGAGTAAAAAAAAAAAAAAAAACATTTCCAAATACAGATAAATAGTTAAGCAGTTAGATTAAACAACTAATTTGTTAGATCAATGTTTTTTAAATGAAACATGTATAGAAACAGGTGAATTAACACTGCTCAGTTAGCAGGCTCAAGCAAAGCTAAAATCCACATGATAGCAAAAACTACTTAGCAGAAATTGTTAACAAGTTAGAAGTTATTTAAAAACACTTTGCTGTTGGCTACTAATTACTAGTTATGTATGTCATATCAAATATATTCACCTCACCCAGTATTGTAATCAAACTTACCAGAAAGCATGTAGTCCTTGGCTCAGACAGTCTAGTGGTGTGGGCTCAATAGCATCTCATTAGTGTGCAAGATCTTGAGAATCAGCTGTACATGTGATGGAAAAGTGCACTGGACATGTGATGGAAGAATGTACTGTGCATGCAGAGGGTTGAGATTCCATTGAATTGGGGAAAGTTTAACCAAAATATGCTACAAGACCTATAATTGCCTTATGTGTATCCCACAAAAAAGGTTAACTTTTATAAGCTAACTCTTTGATGAATTTAACTTCTTATGGCAGTATTGAGTAGCTTGGATAAATAAGGTGCCCAGAGTAAACTACCTGTCCCAGTTGGTAATATATGCATATTATTATTACATTTGGATAGAAAACACTCTGAAGTTTCCAAAACGGTTTGAATGATGTCTGTGAGTATAACAGAACTGATATGGCAGGCAAAAACCTGAGAAAAAATCCAAACAGGAAGTGGGAAATCTGAGGTTGGTCGATTTTCAACTCAGCCCCTATTGAAGTTACAGTGGGATATTGGTCATCTTGTACTTCCTAAGGCTTCCACTAGATGTCAATCGTCTTTAGAAACTTGTTTGATGCTTCTACTGTGAAGTGGGGCCGAATGAGAGCTGAATGAGTCAGAGGTCTGGCAGCAGTAACGCGCTGGTCATGCACATTTCACATGAGAGGTATCTCCCGTTCCTTTGCTTTTCTGAAGACAAAGGAATTCTCCGGTTGGAATATTATTGAAGATTTATTGATTCCATACATCATTTGACAAGTTTCTACGGTCTGTAACGGAACTTTAACTAGTGAACACGCTTCGTGGGTTTTGATTTGTTTACCAAACGCGCCTACAAAAGTAGCTATTTGGACATAAATAATGGACATTATTGAACAAATCAAACATTTATTGTGGAACTGGGATTCCTGGGAGTGCATTCTGATGAAGATCATCAATGGTAAGTGAATATTTACAGGGGGGGGGGAGTATTTAGTCAGCCACCAATTGTGCAAGTTCTCCCACTTAAAAAGATGAGAGAGGCCTGTAATTGTCATCATAAGTACACTTCAACTATGACAGACAAAATGAGAAAAAAAAATCCAGAAAATCACATTGTAGGATTTTTAGTGAATTTATTTGCAAATTAGGTTGGAAAATAAATATTTGGTCAATAACAAAAGTTTCTCAATACTTTGTTATATACCCTTTGTTGGCAATGACAGAGGTCAAACGTTTTCTGTAAGTCTTCACAAGGTTTTCCTGCAGAAAAAGCAAACCATGCAATAATCTGAGAACGGCGCTCAGAGAACAAATACATATATCCGCCATGTTGGATATATACAAATACATGTATCCGCCATGTTGGATATATACAAAATTGTAGACCTGCACCAGGCTGGGAAGACTGAATCTGCAATAGGTAATCAGCTTGGTTTGAAGAAATCAACTGTGGGAGCAATTATTAGGAAATGGAAGACATACAAGACCACTGATAATCGATCTGGGGCTCCACGCAAGATCTCACCCCGTGGGATCAAAATTATGACAAGAACGGTGAGCAAAAATCCCAGAACCACACGGGGGGACCTAGTGAATGACCTGCAGAGACCTGGGACCCAAGTAACAAAGCCTACCATCAGTAACACACTACGCCGCCAGGGACTCAAATCCTTTTTGAAATCTGACACAGCGGTTGCATTACAGAGAAGTATATCTTTAATTCCATGTATAACACTTGTATTTTCATCAACATTTATGATGAGTATTTCTGTAAATTGATGTGGCTCTCTGCAATATCACCGGATGTTTTTGGAACTACTGAACATAACGCGCCCAATGTATACTGAGATTTTTTATATGAATATGAACTTTACCGGACAAAACATACATGTATTATGTAACATGAAGTCCTGTGAGTGTCATCTGATGAAGATCATCAAAGGTTAGTGATTCATTCTCTCTCTAGTTCTGCTTTTTGTGACTCCACTCAGAAAAATGGCTGTGTGTTTTTGTGACTTGGCTCTGACCTCACATAATCATTTGTGGTGCTTTCACTGTAAAGCCTATTTGAAATTGGACACTGTGGTGAGATTAACAACAAGATTACCTTTAAAATGGTATAAAATACATGTATGGTTGAGGAATTTTAATTATGAGATTTCTGTTGTTTTGAATTTGGCGCCCTGCACTTTCACTGGCTGTTGTCATATCGATCCCGTTAACGGGATTTCAGCCCTACGAAGTTTTAAGCAAAATTCTCCAAATTCCAGGGCTTAATTAACTTCCCATGGAAAATTCCGGCAATTTACTGGAAAGTTTTCGACCCTTTTCAACCCTATTCTTAACTGACTTGCCTAGTTAAATAAAGGATAAATAAAAGAAATATCTAGTTCACATAAAGTGAAAGACCTTGATCCACATGATTATAGAGCCCAACCTATTTATTCTCAATGTTGGCCAATCACGGGACCTTCCTCACACAACCTTGCCTGTTTAGTATGCCAGTCCATACACTATCGGAGCTGTATTAATCAGATATTTTATTCTAATGGAGTTTGTGGCTAGTCCATCAATCTATGCTGAGAGGAAGTTGGCTCGAGCTACCTACTGTAGTAGAGGTGGGCGCACATGTGCAGTCAAGTGAGAGAACCTTCACAGGACATGGAACAGTACCTCTTTCTGTAGGCTATATTGGTGTTAGCTGATGTACAGATGTGTGCAGTTATAAAAATATGAATTATCCTTCTATAGGTACATGCAGCCACACTACCAAAATAGTGAGCAGCTAGTTTAGCAGAGGATGTCATAGACAAATACAGGATAGGCTCATAGTTTATTAGTTCCTCTAATTGGAAGATGTAATACTGTCACGTTCGTTATAAAGATGAGACCAAGGCGCAGCGTGAGTAGAGTTCCACGTGTTTTTAATAAAACCGAAACTCAGCAAAACAAAACAAACAAGCGCAAACGAAATGTGAAGCTATACGAATAGTGCAGACAGGCAACTAAACATAGAACAAGATCCTACAAACACCAAAGGGAAATGGCTACCTAAATATGATCCCCAATCAGAGACAACGATAAACAGCAATGATAAACATATCAGGCCAACATAGATATACAAAAACCCCTAGACCTAAAAAACCCTAGACATACAAAAACCCTAGACAATACAAAAACTAGCGTACCCACCCTAGTCACACCCTGACCCAACCAAAATATAAAGAAAACAGAGATATCTCAGGTCAGGGCGTGACAAATACACATGCTACATCATGACTGAGGCAGTTTGTTTCATATTAATTTGTTCACCTAAATAGTGAGCAATGAGCATAACACTTGTGAACCAATAGCTGTTCAGACTGTGAGTTAGTGTAATCAAACGTTCAAAACAGTGTCTGCAAAAGCAAACAGCCATTGCAAGAGGAATGTGCCAGGTAGCAGCAAAATCCTTTGTTGGTCTTTCGAGACAATATTGCTTGACACGAGAATGATCTTGGACATGCATTGTCTTCCTGAGGTAAATTGATGTAATACAGTCATCTAGTTACCTCTCAGTGGCGTAAAGACAACACAATGTCGTCATTCGAAAGATATAAACATCTGTCAATTGTAATGTGTAATGACTGTTTATTTACAATCAATCTTATGACTGAGACTGTAAGTTTATCTAGTGGTGAATTCAATATGGCTGTGAACGAATAACTGTTCCAGCAGATGCAATGAAATATCATGGATTGAAAATCAATCATGTAATGACATAGAGCTGACACAGGGGAGGCAGTGTGTCTGAGTGTGTCATGCATGACTGTAAAGGCGTTAGCATGCTACAGTTTGGCTGGCGCCTATAGGCAAACCGTAAAAAAATTGCATGACGACGAGTCGTCTCTTGTTGAATGACAACAGGCACGTCATTGAAGAATTCCTTCAGTTGACCAATCGCCAATGAGGGGGTGTAGACTTCGGCTGACGACTTCGGCTTGCCTTCACGAAATATGTTTGTGTGCCCGAAACAGCCGAAGAAACACTTGCCAAAGTCGAAAACGAACAATAACGTCAGAAAATGTCGTCATAATATATGCACGAACTGTTCCAAATGATCTTCTATGGACAATTGGCTTCTATTTCTGGGAAATGTGTTCCATGTGACATGAACATAAAATGCAATTTTCACAAGGAAACTAACTGAACCATAGGCTTTAAGGAATATTCCTGTAGGAATTTTCCTGTACAGCAATTCCTCATATAGTATGTATCTGGACGTGTTATGTGTTGATCATAACCCTTATCTCCAAACCAATAGTATTTATAAGCAACCCTCTTTCGCAGGGAGACATAATAACACAAGGGGCACAGAACAATGACATTGGTTGGCACAAAGACTAGAATGCACTCTGGAGAAGCAGAAACAGCCAGTAATCAAGGAGAGGTAAGACAGAGGGATGGAGGAGTGGCAGGCTTGCCTCCCTCTGAACAGGCCCCAAATAGGGGGGATAGAGAAATTATGTGAAATCCTGCTTCAGTTGCTGTGCGTGATCAGTTGAGAAGCACGGTGAGTGAACATGCACACTAGACTGATCACTGACACCCACACAGATGCTCAGTCGAATACTGTAGAGTAGACAGTAGATTAGCTAGGAGAGAAAGAACGAGAGGATCCAAAAGAAGATCAGATTGAATCCAGACAGTAAGAAATAGGACTGTGTTGTGAGACTAGAGGAGGCATGAGTCGGTAGCTGGTACTGTAAGCTCAGTCTGATGCAATGAAAGTATGTATAGACCAGCTCACCAATAAGAGCTAGCTGCTGTAATACACAGATCTCAATGTTGAAGGCCCTTTCCTGTTTCAGTATGACAATGCCCTCATGCACAAAGCGAGGTCCATACAGAAATGGTTTGTCGAGATCAGTGTGGAAGAACTTGACTGACCTGCACAGAGCCCTGACTTCAACCCCGTGAACACCTTTGGGATGAATTGGAACGCCGACTGCGAGTCTGGCCTAATCGCCCAATATCAGTGCCTGACCTCCCTAATGCTCTTGTGGCTGAATGGAAGCAAGTCCCCGCAGCAATGTTCCAACATCTAGTAGAAAGCCTTTCCAGAAGAGTGGAGGCTGTTATAGCAGCAAAATGGGAGACCAACTCCATATTAATGCCCATGATTTTGGAATAAGATGTTCGACGAGCAAGTGTCCACATACTTTTGGTCATGTAGTGTATAATGTTCTCTAACAGCCGTCATGCAAAAATATACATTTTCACCTAGATTTGGCTTGTCTCTACAATATTTAATCAATCCCACAACCACTGCCCGCTCAAACATCAGTCTTACAATTCTGTTTGTTGAACAGTTAGATTGTGGCGCTGTCTTGGAAGAACAATTGTCGTTTGCACAGCCATTGTTTTCTAAGTGTTGTTTCATGTGTGATACTTTATCATCCCTGATGTAAATTCAATAAATACCTGACAACATTACTGTAAATTTCTTCATGTGAAAGCCTCACATCTTGCAACTTGATATTAAAACTCACATAATTGTCTGGTTGGGGAAAAACAAACTTTCAGTGAGTGCAAATGTAGCCTACACTGAAAAATGGAAGCATCTACCTATGAGTGGTCTGCTTTTTTATTGTTGGCCTAGCTACTCAAACCCCATTCAGAAATTGTATTTGAATTACAAGTTGGTGGTGAATATGATGTGTTAACAATGAATGATGGGGTTTTTACTCACATCCAAAATAAGAACTGGACAAAAAGGTTCCGTTGTTGGAAGGGGGGTGCAGCAGCAGCAGGTAGGTAGGGGGGGTATTGGTATATTTGTAATAGGCTATGTCATTAAGTCATTTAAATAACCATTGAATAGACTACAGCAGATTACAGCTATGGATGTGAACTCAAAACTAGGCTAGCCTAGCCATGCTTTCAAATATTCTTATTCTGTAGCAGGTGCATCTCGAGGATTCTAAATTCTACCTTCTTTTCTTGATTTTGAACGATTTCAGTTAAACTATTTATTTAGCGTTTTGCCTACACAGTTGTTGCCTACCCAGAGCATGCACGTTCATATACAGATTGGCACGCATGCTGCTTGTCCCCTTTGCCACACCCGCACCAATACTCCGGCTTCATTCTCTTGTCTAGAGGTGAGACAATGGCTATTTGAATCATTTAAAACGCACACAAGTAAAGCCGTAGGCATGACAGCCAAATATACTGCATGGGTCAATTGCCTATTTCAATACTGTTTATTAGAATATTTCGGACAACAGATTTGACACACTTGCATCTGACTCGCAGGGTCCTCACGCATTGTTACGCGCGTAGCCTAATATACATTACTATAAGCAACACTGACACTAGTTATCGTAGGCTACGCTGCATTATAACCCAGCATATCATACATGAAGAAGGATGTTGGTCTTGGCATATGATTGAACACCGGACCGATCATACTGCACAGATTAAACCTTTGGCAACACCCTTGCAATCATTCCACGAAACCGGCGGTGGCTTTAACACCGGTAGCCTATATGGGAAGGTGTCAACACACGGTTTTGTGCAGGCATTATTTTCCACTACTGTACGAATAACAAAACGTTCCGGGTGTCGGCTACAATGTCATATTCACATGATACACAGGCTACACCTGTGCCTCCCATACACTGCAAGATAACTGCCAGAGAATGCAGAACAATGAAATAAAGGCTACCTGTCCTGTCGGGTCCAACTGTCAGTCTTCAGTCTAGATGTGGACCATTGAGGTTACAGGCCAGCGAAGCAACGTTACACCGACGCCGCCACCGCCCCTCAGCTTCTTTTCCCCGGGAGATGGCGCGAGAGAATAGATGGGAGGCACGACCGGGAAGGCGCGGAGGAAAGACGGAGGGGCGTGCTATAGGGGACAAGGGAACTCCCAGCGACGCGCGTGATGTGTCGACTGCTCCGGCTACCATATCTTGGACACAGGGCCGATGCAGACATAAAAAACAACAACACAACTATTTTTTACTCAGTCGGGTCTCAATTTACTAATGAAAGTAAGAATAGCAGAATAGACCAGGTGCAATTTCGAAATGTGGTTGTGCATCAGCAGTTTTTCTCTTATTATGTCAGTCGCTGACAGTCACTCAACTAGCCATGTCAGCCAGCGGCGATCCGTCATTCAGGGCAGAGCCGCACCTGTTTTGATATAAAATATAAATATTTTTTTTTGGGGGGGGGGGCTTGCCTGTTTTGCATGTTATTTTGGCATTAATATGTGTCAAATAACAGTTTACAAACAATGTAAAAAAAAATATATATATATATCATTGAGTTTATAAAGCCACATACAAACATGGTCTCTTTTTTGCTTCCTTGAGTGAGGCAGCTCCAAAATGCAGGTGAATTCAGCCTAGCTTAGTGCTTTCTGTGGTGGTGGGGCGAGCCATCAGAAAATAGGAGCGTTGCACCGTGATTGGCTCAGTGTTCTGTCACTCATGGGGACACTACGTCATCGCCAAGTTTAAGTCCTTAGTAAGGGTAGACATCCAAAATTTCAGCCCTTTGGGTCCTGCCATTACAAGTGCCCTTCCAAGAAGGCTCAAGGTCATTGGCCACAAATAAAACGACATCAAAACACATTATATGTACAGTAGCTTTGATTGGACTGATCATGTCAACATCTTACTTTCAAGGTCTTAGCTAGCAGCCATCATCATTAATCAAGTCGACAATCTACTGGCAAATTATTTTCAATCCTTGTCATATGAAGAGAAATAATGAAGATAAATTATAGATACAACTTTTCCGCGCTCATCAGCCATTGGACAACAAGTTGGAAATCGCAAATTCAACAATGAGTGGTTTGTAAGGAATCAGTGGCTAACTGCAAGAATTGCAAAGCAACCACTAACATTAGCATGAATTAACATGAATTCCCACCATACAGTGGCAAGAAAAAGTATGTGAACCCTTTGCAATTACCTGCATTTCTACTTAAATTGGTCATAGAATTTGATCTGATCTTCATCTAAGTCACAACAATAGACAAACACAGTCTGCTTAAACTAATAACACACAAACAATTATACATTTTATGTATTGAGCACACTGTAAACATGCACAGTGCAGGGTGGAAAAGTGGATGTAATAACTGGTTTACCCTCCTTTGGAAGCAATAACCTCAGCCAAACATTTTCTGTAGTTGCAGATCAGAACTGCACAACGGTCAGGAGGAATTTTAGACTCTTTACAAAGCTGTTTCAGTTCAGCAATATTCTTCTTTTTTTTTATTTTACCCCTTTTTCTCCCCAATTTCGTAGTATCCAATTGTTTTAGTGGCTACTATCTTGTAACATCACTATAACTCCCGTACGGGCACGGGAGAGACAAAGGTTGAAAGTCATGCGTCCTCCGATACACAACCCAACCAAGCCGCACTGCTTCTTAACACAGCGCCCTCCAATCTGGAAGCCAGCCACACCAATGTGTCGGAGGAAACACTGTGCATCTGGCAACCTTGGTTAGCGCGCACTGCGCCCTGCCCACCACAGGAGTCACTGGTGCGCAATGAGACAAGGATTTCCCTACCGGCCAAACCCTTCCTAACCTGGACGACGCTAGGCCAATTGTGCGTTGCCCCACGGACCTCCCGGTCACGGCCAGTTACAACAGAGCCTGGGCGCGAACCCAGAGTCTCTGGTGGCGCAGCTAGCGCTGCAATACAGCACCCTTAACCACTGCACCACCCGGGAGGCTGTTCAGCAATATTCTTGTGATGTCTGGTGTGAACCGTTCTCTTGAGGTCATGCTACTGCATCTCAATCGTGTTGAGGTCAGGACACTCCAGGTGTATTTTCTTCTGTTGAAGCCATTCTGTTGTTGATTTACTTCTGTGTTTTGGCTCAATGTCCTGTTGCATCACCCAACTTCTGTTGACCTTCAATTGGCAGACAGATAGTCTTACATTCTTCTGCAAAAATTATTGATAAACTTGATAATTCATTTTTTTGTCGATGATAGTAAGCTGTCCAGGTCCTGAGGCAGCAAAGCAGACCCAAACCATGATGCTCACTCCACCATACTTTACAGTTGGGATGAGGTTTTGATGTTGGTGTTCTGTGCCTTTTTTTCTCCACACATAGTGTTGTGTGTTCCTTCCAAACAACTCAACTTTAATTTAATCTGTCCACAGAATATTTTGCCAGTAGCGCTGTGGAAAATTCAGGTGCTCTTTTGCAAACTTCAGATGTGCAGCAATGTTCTTTTTGGACAGCAGAGGCTTCTTCCGTGGTGTCCTCCCATGCACACCATTCTTGTTTAGTGTTTCACGTATCGTAGACACGTCAACAGAGATGTTAGCATGTTCCAAAGATTTCTGTAAGTCTTTAGCTGACACTGTAGGATTCTTATTACCCTCATTGAGCATTATGTGCCATGCTCTTGCAGTCATCTTTGTAGGACAGCCAGTCCTAGAGAGAGTAGCAACAGTGCTGAACTTTCTCCAATTATAGACAATTTGTCTTACCATGGACTGATGAACATCAAGGCCTTTAGAGATACTTTTGTAACCCTTTCCAGCTTTATGCAAGTCAACAATTCTTAATCTTAGGTCTTCTGAAATCTCTTTTGTTCGAGGCATGGTTCACATCGGGCAATGCTTCTTGTGAATAGCAAACTCAAATTTTGTGAATGTTTTGTATAGGGCAGGTCAACACTAACCAAAATCTCAAATCTCATCTCATTGATTGGAGTCCAGGTTAGCTGACTCCTGACTCCAATTAGCTTTTGGAGCAGTCATTAGCCTAGGGGTTTACACACTTTTTCCAACCTTCACTGTGAAATTTTAAATTCTATATTCAATATAGACGAGAAAAATACAATAATTTGTGTGTTATTCGTTTAAGCACACTGTGTTTGTCTATTGTTGTGACTTAGAGGTCAGATCAAAATGTATGACCAATTTATGCAGAAATCCAGGTAATTCCAAAGGGTTCACAAACTTTTTCTTGCCACTGTAAATCTAGAGAATGCCAGACTTTTATGACAAAGTTTGATGACAAAATTTGTCCACAAAGGACACGCCACCTTCACAAGGTGAGGGCAAAAATGTATTGTATGCTGCTGCATAAAGGATGTATTATGCAAGGGAGATATTTATACTGTAGCTAAGAGAGTGATACTAAGTGTATATGTTGTGTAGTAAGCTGTTAGAAGCCCATGTGCCTCACCCTAATAATTTGGTCTATTTTCAACAATGCGGTATTGTAAACACATCGTTCGTGGCCGGTGTGTGCTTGTTTGCAAGCCTTTTTGTACAGCTTTGACAGTGCTACTGACATTTGCTCCTCTTAATTTCGCCTACTGTTCTAACTTGGTGGTGCATATGTAGCCTATAACCTGTTTTAGAGAAATGTAATCATCAAATATTGTAAGAGCTTTCATTGTCTGTTTATATGCCCCCTATTTTTTAACCTACAGTTCTGACTTGTTGTACAGCGAGTACACTGTAAAAGCGGCCCATGTTCTGAATTCTGTCGCTGTACATTTCAAAAGTGCTGAACAAATAGTTATATTAACTACGTCCGTTGTCTTAACCTCTTGAGTGTAGGGGGCAGTATTTTGATGTTTGGATGAAAAACGTACCTAAATGAAACTGCCTATTTCTCAGGCCCAGAATCTAGAATATGCATATAATTGTCAGATTAGGATAGAAAACACTCTAAAGTTTCGAAAACTGTCAAAACATTGTCTGTGAGTATAACAAAACTGATATTGCAGGCGAAAAACGGAGGAAAATCCAACCAGAAAGTGCTGTTTTTCCTGAAACCTCTTTGTTCCATTGCATGCCTTCCCTCCATTTAAAGGGATATCAACCAGATTCATTTTCCTATGGCTTCCACATGGTGTGAACAGTCTTTAGACTTAGATTCGGGCTTTTATTCTGAAAAATTAGCGAGAAAGATCACATCACGTCAGTGGATTGCTGGGTGCCAGCAGTGTTTTGCATGCGCAAGCAGCTTGGAGCAGACATTTTATCTCTCACTCCTATTGAAAAAGCTACGGTCCGGTTTAAATATTATCGATTATTTATTGTAAAAACAACCTGAGGATTGATTATAAAAAATGTTTGACATGTTTCTACGAACTTTACGGATACTATTTGGAATTTTTGTCTGCCCCGTCGTGACCTCTCAAGCATGTGGATTTCTGAACCTAACGCAAGGTATTTTGGATATAGAAATAATCTTTATGGAACAAAAGGAACATTTTTTGTGTAACTGGGAGTCTCGTGAGTGCAAACATCCGAAGATCATCAAAGGCAAGCGATTCATTTTATTGCTTTTCTGACTTTCGTGACCAATCTACTTTGCTGCAAGCTCTTTGTAATGTTTTGTCTGCTGAGATAGATGTCCTTACATAAACACCTGGATAGCTTTCGCCGAAAAGCTTTTTTGAAATCTGACACGCCAGGTGGATTAACAACACGCTATGCTGTGTTTTGCTATATTGCACTTGTGATTTCATGAAAATTAAATATCTGAAGTATCCATTCTAACCACAAAATACTTAATGGGAGAGAGAGAGACGGGCGGGTGAACTTTCCAACAGAAAGACAGACGTTTCCAACAGAGATCATGACGACATACTGAGCGTAAATATATATTGATTGCAATGCATTTCAGTCAATATAATTATCAACTGTGTAGTGACTTTTGTCTTTCGCTCCCTTCAGAGTCCACACCCACTTCCCTTTGTCTACCAAGCCGTCATATCGGCTTAGCCCACTAGGGAACCTCCCCTATCATTTCCTTGTAACCATATCTACTGTTTGTTTGTTATGCATTTATGTGATTATTTAGTTAGTTAGTAAATAAATGATTAAGACAATTGATGTATTGATGATTCATAGTGAAGGCTGGGTTCGTGCAGATAACCAACAATTTACGAAGTTCGGAATGAGACTAACGTGAGGTAAAGAATAATTAATTAGAAGACTAATTGATCAGATAATAAAATATCTGAAGAGTTATATTAGGAAAATTATAACTTTGTAATCTGAAGAATTTCCTTGGTGCCCCGACTTCCTAGTTAATTACATTTACCTGATTAGTTTAATCACGTAATAATAATTACAGAGAATTGATTTGATAAAATAACAGTCTTCAATTTAATGATGCCAAAGACACGACAAGCGTAAAAAGGAACATTTGAAACAGGTCATATAGGTTGCGCTAGATTTAGATTTATTTGGGAACTTTAGTTGTTAATGATACAAACCTTAGAATGTCATAGAAATCCAAACATATATGGGCTGCATGATGCAACTATAGGCTATTGAGAAAGTCACAAAAAAGCTTGCTCTCTGTTCCTTGCCTCAGGCTGTTTATGGGTGTTTTGAATTAATCATTACCTTAGAAAGCACTGTCGATTTCATTGTTAGGTTTTGAAATAACATCCACCATGACCATGTTTTCCACTCAGTTTCAACCTGTTGTTGAACTTCTTTCTTCTTGATCAATCACAGTGAGGTACGTTTTAAAAGCACAACTGTTTTGATGATACGCTTTTGATGTGTTTTTTGATTGCATTGATGTCAGAGTGGTTAGAAGGACAATAGAGCCCTGAGACCAGGCCATTAGCGAGTAGAATACTACCAACGAATGTCCTGAGTGCATAATAGGAGATTGCCATGACTCAACGGTCACATGGAATTTTACTACGGTCATGACTCTTGACTGCCGGTGTGGCGGTAATATGGTCACTGCAACAGCCCTAGAGGAGACAATGGCTTGTGCTTAAAACCTCTTTGGGCTAGGTGTCCCACTACGACAACATCCGGTGAAATTGCAGAGCGCGAAATTAAAAATACAAAAATCGTAATATTAAACATTCATGAAAATACAAGTGTCTTACATTGTTTAAAAGCTTAACTTCTTGTCAGATTTCAAAAAGGCTTCACAGTGAAAGCATACCATGCAATTATCTGAGGACAGCGCCCCGCATACACCAGCATTAAAACGTTTTTCAAACCAGCAGAGGTCGTCACAAAAATCAGAAATAGCGATAAATAGCGATACCATTGAAGATCTTCCTCTGTTTGCAATCCCAAGGTTCCCAGCTACACAACAAATGGTCGTTTTGTTCGATAAAGTCCTTCTTTATATCCCAAAAAATCTATATAGTTGGCGCGTTTGACTCAGTAATCCACCGTTCTACTCGTTCAACATGCAGACAAAGGAATCCCAAAAGTTACCGGTAAACTTCATCCAAACAAGTCAAACAACGTTTCTAATCAATCCTCAGGTACCCTAATATGTAAATAAATGATACAAATTTAAGACGGAATGTAGTATGTTCAATACCGGAGATTAAAAAAAACGAGGTGTGCAAACTCATTCACGTGGGCCACAAGACTAGAGTCCTAATGAGGGACACCTTGAAAAACTACAACTACTTGCTCATTTTTCAAAAAACAAGCCTGAAACCCTTTCTAAAGACTGTTGACATCTAGTGGAAGCCATAGGAACTGCAATCTGGGAGGAATTATTTTGAATATCCTTTAGACTAGCATTGAAATGGCCTGTGACCTCAAAAGAAAATCAGCATAGATTCTCCCGGGTTTTTGCCAGCCATATCAGTTCTGTTATACTCACAGACATTATTTTAACAGTTTTAGAAACTTTTTTTTATTTGAACAGTTTTAGAAACTCCTATCCAATGCTACCAATTAGATGTATATCCTAGCTTCTGGACCTGAGTATCAGGCAGTTTACTTTGGGCACATCAGTCATCCGAACTTCCGAATACTGCCCCCTAGCCCTAAACATTTATTTTATTTTATTCCAGGTTATCAGTTAACATTGTGTTACTTTCATCCCACCTGTATCTCCTGTAACCTTTCCTAGGCTAACAGACTAGCTAGCATAATCCTTGAAACCTATGCTCTCATTTAGTCACTAGATGCGTTAAGAAAATGACATTGTGTGTTTGGAACCTTAAAAACTAAACACGACTAACTCTACAAACGAAAAACATTTGGGTCAATTGTTTTACCTACGGTTGAAGTCAGAAGTTTACATACCCTTAGGTTGGAGTCATTAAAACTAGTTTTTCAACCACTCCACAAGTTTCTTGTTAACAAACTATAGTTTTGGTACGTCGGTTAGGACATCTACTTTGTGCATGACACAAGTAATTTTTCCAACAATTGTTTTAAGAAATATTATTTCACTTACAACTCATTGTATCACAATTCCAGTGGGTCAGAGGTTTACATACACTAAGTTGACTGTGCCTTTAAACAGCTTGGAACATTCCAGAAAATGATGTCATGACTTTAGAAGCTTCTGATAGGCTAATTGACATCATTTGAGTCAATTGGAGGTGCACCTGTGGATGCATGTCAAGGCCTACCTTCAAACTCAGTGCATCTTTGCTTCACATCATGGGAAAATCAAATGAAATTAGCCAAGACCTCATAAAAAAAATTGTAGACCTCCACAAGTAGGGTTCATCCTTGGGAACAATTTCCAAACGCCTGAAGGTACCACATTCATCTGTACAAACAATAGTACACAAGTATAAACACCATGGGACCATGCAGCCATCATATCGCTCAGGAAGGAGATGCGTTCTGTCTCCTAGAGATGAATGTACTTTGGTGCGAAAAGTGCAAATATATCCCAGAACAACAGCAAAAGGACCTTGTGAAGATGCTGGAGGAAACATACAAAAGTATATATATCCACAGTAAAACGGGTCTTATGTTGACATAAGGGGGCAGCAGGGTAGCCTAGTGGTTAGAGCGTTGGACTAGTAATCGGAAGGTTGCAAGTTCAAATCCCCGAGCTGACAAGGTACAAAGTCGTTCCGCCCCTGAACAGGCAGTTAACCCACGGTTCCTAGGCCGTCATTGAAAATAAGAATTTGTTCTTAACTGACTTGCCTAGTTAAATAAAGATTTAAAAAATAAATAACCTGAAAGGCTGCTCAGCAGTGCTCTAAAACAGCCATAACAAAGCCAGACTATGGTTTGCAACTGCACATGGGGAAAAAGATTGTACTTTTTGGAGAAATGTCCTCTGGTCTGTTGAAACAAAAATAGAAGTATTTGGCCATAATGACCAATGTTATGTTTGGAGGAAAAAGGGGGAGGCTTGCAAGCCGAAGAACACATCCCAACTGTGAAGCACGAGGTGGCAGCATCATGTTGTGGGGGTGCTTTGCTGCAGGAGGGACTGGTGCACTTCACAAAATAGATGGCATGTGTTGTTGGCTAGCACCTCTGAACAACAGTATCCTGATGAGTGTTGCACATTTTCTATGCCAGGCAAAATCGTGCCTGATTAGCTCATTGTTATGGATGTATCCAAATACATATCTATAGAAAACAGCTTAAACAAATGCAAATGCAGCTATTTTGCTAAATTAGCTGTAGTTGGCTAGCTAGAAAGCAAGGCATAAGAACATTGCCAGCCAGTATGGCAATAGAACATTTAGAATGAATGACTGGGTCACGTCCATAGATACAGAACAAAAAGACTGAACGACTGGGTCGGATCTCTGGCAACCGAACCGATAGAACGAACGACCAGCCAGCTTGGGTAGCAACCCTAGATTTGTTTCAGGACTATATCTTGTGGAAGGATGAAATAGTGTGAATAAATGAATGAAAATAATGTTTTTAATAAAAATATTTAAATCTTTATTTGAATATGTTGGTAACCCGTTGTATAAAAGTGTTAATGCCCTCGAAGCCGGTGTTTGGAGGATATATTGGCACGGTTTGCCGGCCCTAGACGAACCACGCCAATATATCCTCCAAACACCGGCTTCGAGGGCATTATCACTTAATTTACAGCATTGTAATATCACCATGGAAGGCCAAATCTCCATCCCACCAAAACAGGCTGAAATGTCAGGTCTTTTCAAACAGAAATGGTATTTTCAAACAGCTCTTACACTAAAAGAGCATTATCATCATGTTCACAATTTCACAGTATTATTCCAAACTCATAGTGTGGAAATATATATAAAACATAGAAAAATCACGTTTTTGACTACACTGGGCCTTTAAAACTGCCGGCCCTGCTTGGGCACCACTTGAGGAATTGTAGTCAAGCCTACAGGCTTTCATATTTAGTCAAATCTCCCAAAATGTAGGCCAAATGCTACAACTGAATAAAGGTGAAGTTGTGTAAAAATCCTGCTGACTTGCGATTTGTGATAGAATAAAGGTTTTGAGAAAAAAAAAACTGACCATGGGGCCTATTAAAATCGTATTAACTCTGACTGTTAATAAAGCTAATAAATCTTCCCTATAAAGCTAATAAGTATTTTTCTTTATCCTTCTATAGGCTTTAGTATGAACACTTTTAAAAAATCCAGTCGGCTACATCAACAGTCACTCCTCCCCTCTAACAAATGACCCAGGATATTCACCAATGTGTTGAGCTATGGGGTCTGGGGGTCTACTCCTGGTAATTTACTCCAACTAGCTCAGATGTGTGAGCAAGGCAATAAATAACAATACTGTGGTCTGTGCTTGCCAATGTTCCTGCAGACGTCATCTGTAGCTGTCAGTTACTGAAAATCCACTTGCATTTGTGATGTATGGACACTACACTCTCAGACAAAAGGGTTCCAAAAGGATTATTTGGCTGTCCTCATAGGAGAACCATGTTTTGGTTCCAGGTAGAACACTTTTGGGTTCAGTGTAGAACCCTCTGTCGAAAGGGTTCTGCAAGGAGCCCAAAAGGGTTCTACTTTGTGGTCACAAAGTTCTTTCAAAGGGTTCTCCTATGGGGACAACCGAAGAACCCTTTTAGGTTGTAGATAGCACTTTTTCTTTCTAAGAGTGTCACTCATGACAAATCATTGCTCCTCACTCTGCATAAAACTAATGGCTAATCCTATTACCATTCAGTGGGATATATGGCTATATTTACCATTACAGGCTTGTAAGCGTTCTTTCTCTTGCAAAGTTATTCTGAGAAAATAACTAATGGGCACATAGCCAGAGCTGAGGTCGATTCTAGTAAGCTCCATTCAGTTGAATTGTTATGTTTTCTGTTCATAGTCTGTGGTTAATTTAACTTGTGTTCTGAGGTTAACCTCACCTCTGCACCATGTATTCCTTTAAAATGACATTGGCTTTCAAGCATTTAGCATTAATATGATTTGTACAGTATTTCTCCACACATTAGTTCATATAAACAGCAATTGGCATATGTTGCATAGTCAAATGCATTCAGTTATTGAAAGCTAAGTAGGTGATATATTGCACTGGATGTGAGCATAGTAAGCTTGTGTAATGGGTGCCCTCCTTGGGTTTTGTGCGGAGTGTTTATGTACAAATATATGTAATATGCATAGGCCTATGGAAAATCAATGCCATTCAGGCTCAATGGTTCTCCTTCGGAACATTAACACAACTTGGCTGTGCCTTGGTTTGACGTAGGCGTGATATTTTGTTGACAATTATGTTGAGTGGGAGCTAGGAAGTAGCCTAATCAGTTTGACCTCACACATTGTCACAGGCAGCCGTCGAAAGTTGCCGCTTGGGAAAAAAAGTAATACTTGTAAATTCCCCCTTTTCTTGGCTTCCTCTATGTCCAGTGATCTGAAAAGGCTGGTTGGAGGAGAGCAATATAGTGGAGGGCATATCAAAGAGAAGAAAACAAGGAGATAAAAGCTTTTACAAACATTGTGACACACGTTCTCTCTTAAAGATAATAGATAATGAAATAAAGTTATGTTTGAGCCTGGATCCACATGGGGGCAGTATCTACCACAGTGTTCACGTTCATGCATTCCTATTCACACTGTTCCAATCACAATTTAAAGTTTGAAGGTTTCAAACGTTTTCCTTGTTCATACAGTCACAGAGATTTATAATCTTGATAAATCATATTGGTTATATCAAGATTATATGAGGACCGCAATGGAAATGATTCCGTTTTTTAACCTTGATCATTTTTTATGTACTTAATGTCGTCTCTGGCTGAAGCAGCCTACTACTTTTAATTATCAGATGAATTCAAATCAATCAATCAACCAAGATTATCCCCCATACAAGGTGAAGCTCAAATGTTTTGCTGTGAGAATTAGCTGGATCTAATGTATAAAGGTGATCTTGGGTCAAGAATTATCAATCCCTGTCCCTTTTAGTGGATGTTTGTTGGATAAAGCCATCCATAACTTTTGGTTGTCACGACTTCCGCTCCGCCGAAGTCGGGTCCTCTCCTTGTTCGGGCATCGCTCGGCGGTCGGCGTCGCCGGTCTTCTAGCCATCATCGATCCACTTTTAATTTTCCATGTGTTTTGTCTTGTTTTTCCTCACACCTGGTTTCAATTCACTCAGTTACTTGTTGTATATTTAACCCTCTGTTCCCTCCATGTCTTTGTGTGGGATTGTTTATTGTAGTACTTGTGTATGTTCCCCGTGAGCGCACAACGGGTTATTTTTGTGCCTATTTATCTTGTTGTTCTGGATGCTGTTGGTTTTTCATAATAAATCTCCGGTTATCACCCAGTTCTGCTCTCTTGCGCCTGACTTCTCTGCCGCCAATTACGCACCCGCTACATTGGTGTTGATCAGTAATTGTTTTTGCCTTTGTCAAAATGTTATTTGTTTAGACATTGATACAGTGCATTCGGAAAGTATTCAGACCCCTTGACTTTTTCCATATTTTGTTACGTTACAGCCTTATTCATCAATCTACACACAATACCCTATAATGACAAAGCAAAAACTGTTCTTTAGAAATTTTTGCAAATGTATTCAAATAAAAACTGAAAAATACATTTACATAAGTATTCAGACCCTGTATTCAGTACTTTGTTGAAGCACCTTTGGCAGAAATTCCAGCTTCGAGTCTTCTTGGGTATGACATTACAAGTTTGGCACACCCTTTATTTGGGGAGTTTCTCCCATTATTCTCTGCAGATCCTCTCAAACTCTGTCAGGATGGATGGGGAGCGTTGCTGCACAGCTATTTTCAGGTCTCTCCAGAGATGTTCCATCGATCTCAAGTCCAGGCTCTTGCTGGGCCACTCAAGGACATCCAGAGACTTGTCCCGAAGCCACTCCTGCGTTGTCTTGGCTGTGTGCTTAGGGTCATTGTCCTGTTGGAAGGTAAACCTTCGCCCCAGTCTGAGGTCCTGATCTCTCTGGAGCAGGTTTTCATCAAGGATCTCTCTGTACTTTGCTCCGTTCATCTTCCCCTCGATCCTGACTAGTTTCCCAGTCTCTACTGCTGAAAAACACCCCCACAGCATGATGCTGCCACCACCATCCTTCACCGTAGTGATGGTGCCTGATTTCTTTCCGATTGTGACGCTTGGCATTCAGTTCAAAGAGTTCAATCTTAGTTTCATCAGACCAGAAAATCTTGTTTCTCATGTTCTGAGAGACTCTTAGGTACCTTTTGGCAAACTCCAAGCTGGTGTCATGTGCCTTTTACTGAGGAGTGGATTTTGTCTGGCCACTCTACCATAAAGGTCTGATTGGTGGAGTGCTGAAGAGATGGTTGTCCTTCTGAAAGGTACTCCCATCTCCACAGAGGAACTTTGGAGCTCAGTCAGAGTGACCATTGAGTTATTGGTCACCTCCCTGACCAAGGCCCTTCTCCCCTGATTGTTCAGTTTGGCCGGGCGGCCAGCTCTAGGAAGGGTCTTGGTGGGTCCAAACTTCTTCCATTTAAGAATGACAGGTGTGTCTTTCCAAATCATGTCCAACCAATTGAATTTACCACAGGTTGTAGAAACATCTCAAGGATGATCAATAGAAACAGGATGCACCTGAGCTCAATTTCGAGTCTCATAGCAAAGGGTCTGAATACGTATGTAAATAAGGTATTTCTATTTTTTATTTGTAGTACATTTGCAAACATTTCTAAAAACCTGTTTTCGCTTTGGCATCTAATCAATTTTAGAATAGGGCTGTAATGTAATAAAATGTTTAATACTGAATACGTTCCGAATGCACTGTATCTGCCAAGTATTTCTGTGGACTCACAAATATGGGTAAACTGCCAAACTAATGGAAACACTTGAGTAAATGAAGTATATTAAAAGCAGGTGCTTCCACACAGGTGTGGTTCCTGAGCTAATTAAGAAATGAACATCCCATTATGCTTACGGTCATGTATAAAAATGCTGGGCAGGCCATTATTTTCGTTATTATTTTGACTACCATGGCCCCTATATGATGACAATTCCCCCATCCATAGGGCACGAGTAGTCACTGAATGGTTTGATGAGCATGAAAACAATGTAAACAATATGCCATGGCCGCCTCAGTCACCAGATTTCAACCCAAATCAACACTTATGGGAGACTCTGGAGCAATGCCTGAGACAGTGTTTTCCACCACCATCAACAACATGGAAGATTGGTGTCGTATCCCTCCGATAGAGTTCCAGATACTTGTAGAATCTATGCCAAGTTGGTTCTAGCTCTTGGTGGCCCAACACCCCATTAAGATGATTTATGTTTCTTTATTTTGGCAGTTACCTGTACATTGCATTAATTAAGGCTTACTTCTCATGTTAAACGTAGTTTGAGAGCACTTGCCAAGAAAAATGTCTGGTGCCTTGTAGTGCAGCTTGTTGCAATAGAGTATTGCCTGTTGGGTAAACTTGTGCAGAGGTCTTATTGTCATGCAGGAGCACTTTGAAGGTCTTGACTGTGGCTTCATCCCGTTTGCTCTCCAGAGATGGGAGTGAGTTGTAAGGGAGTTCCAATGATGTGGCAGCCCTAAGGTCTCACTACCAGGTCAGGCTGCAGGGTCAAACCAAAGACTATCATTGACCTGTGAATTGTAAAGGGTGTAGGCAGATTGCTAGCCTATGATATGCTAGATCAAGTGCATAAGGTCACGTACAGTACAGTGGTTGGATCAAGACAACGAAATAAGGAAGTCACCTTCATATTTGTTGTTGATACATTTCCTTAAATTAGATACTAAGAGTCACAGTTAAAGGGATTTTCCTGTACTATTGTATACTTTTTCACCAGTAGTCCTGAAAGTAGCGCCCACGAGCCAAAAATGGTCCTCGAAAATTGCGTACTATGCTACGTATGTGCAGACGTGCAACACATCTTTGCTCTCTATCACTCTGCTGTGGGTGCATCATGTGCAACTTGCTAGCTGTCACTCATATGGCGAAGGACAGAAGGTCATTGGTTAAACTCGAATTGCTAGGGGGCTGGCCCACATTGGGGAAAATGTAGGGAAAATGCCTCAGCACAGCTTCCAGAAAAACTGTTGCTTTCAAACTAGGGATTTCGTGTCTAATTGAGGTAAGACAGTAATTCTGCTCATAGACGGTTTAGTTGTTAGGCAACAAAATTGATGCATGCGCAACTATTGGTAAAAACAGACAGGGTTGGCTTAGATTGTTGATAACATGCAAACTATATTTCGTCTCCAAAGTTTATTGAAAACATTAATACTTTGCACTGTTATGAGCGGACCAAGGCGCAGCTGCGTAAGTATAGTTCCACATATTTTTAATATCCGTGAAACAAACAAAACAATAAAGAAACAACGAAACGTGAAGTCTTGACGTGCACACAGGCAACTAAACACAAACAATATCCCACAAAAGACAGGTGGGGAAATGGCTACCTAAATATGATAAACAACGATAAACAGCTGCCTCTAATTGGGAACCATATTAGCACCAACATAGAAATAGACATACCAGAACACGCCTTAGTCAACTCCTGACCTACTACACCATAGAGAAACAAAGGCTCTCTATGGTTAGGGCGTGACAGTACCCCCCAAAAGGTGCGGACTCCGGCCGCAAAACCTAAAACCAAATGGGGAGGGTAGGGGGGGTGATTAGTGTCGGTGGCGGCTCCGGTGCAGGTTGTAGCCCCCGCCCCCGCGCTGGGCTAAACGCCGTGCCTGGACTGGGCATCGGCGCAAAGGAGGGCTCTGGCCATGGAGCTGGGTTGGACGCCGTGCCTGGACTGGGCATCGGCGCAGAGGAAGGCTCCGGCCATGGAGCTGGGTTGGACACCGTGCCTGGACTGGGCACCGGCGCAAAGGAGGGCTCTGGCCATGGAGCTGGGTTGGACGCCGTGCCTGGACTGGGCATCGGCGCAGAGGAAGGCTCCGGCCATGGAGCTGGACTGGACGCTGTGTCTGGACTGGGCACCGGCGCAGAGGAGGGCTCCTGCCATGGAGCGGAACTGGACGCCATGCTTGGACTGGACACCAGCGCAGAAGAAGGCTCCTGCCCTGGAGCGGGACTGGACGCCGTGCCGTGCCTGGACTGGCCACCGGCGCAGAGGAAGGCTCCTGCCCTGGAGCGGGACTGGACGCCGTGCCTGGACATCGGTGCAGAGGAAGGCTCCGGCCATGGAGCTGGACTGGACGCCGTGCCTGGACTGGCCACCAGCGCAGAGGAAGGCTCCTGCCCTGGAGCAGGATGCCTTGCCTGGAAGCTCCGGACCGGGAACCGTCGCCGGAAGCTCCGGACCGGGAACCGTCGCCGGAAGCTCCGGACCGGGAACCGTCGCCGGAAGCTCCGGACCGGGAACCGTCGCCGGAAGCTCCGGACTGGGAATGCGCACTGGAGGCCTGGTGCGTGGAGCCGGCACAGGTGGCACCGGACTGGTGACACACACTTCAGGGCGAATGCAGGGAGCTGGCACAGAAGGTACCGGACTGGGGAGATGAGATGCACTGGAGGCCTAGAGCGTGGATCTGGCACAGGTGGTACCGGACTGGTGACACGCACTTCAAGGAGAGTGCGGGGAGCTGGCACAGGACGTACCGGACTGGGGAGGCGCACTTGAGACCTGGTGCGTGGAGCTGGCACAGGTGGTACCGGACTGGTGACATGCACTTCAGGAAGGGTACAGAGAGCTGGCACAGGACTCACCAGACTGCTGACAGGCTCTTCAGGTCGGATGTCGTGCAGAACACACCTACATTTCTCTCATCTCTCTATCGCCTCCCTGACGGTCTCTGGCTCTTCCCACGGCTCAGCCGCCAGCTCCATGTGCCACCCCCCCAAAATAATCTTGGGGTTTCTTTGGCAGCGGAATGACGACACGCTCCTCATGGCGAGTGCAAGAAACCGGCACAGGACATACCGGGCTGGGGAGACGCACTGGAGATCTGGTGCGTGGAGCCGGCACAGATGGAACCGGACTGATGACCTGCTCTTCAGCCCGCCTGCGCTAACCCCTCTCTCCGGTATCCTTCCTCACATTGTTCCATCGACTCCCAGGCAGGCTTTGGCACTCTCCTTGGCTCGACCGGCCACCCCTCGTGCCCCCCCACCCAAATTTTTTTTATTGGGGTTTCTGTTGCCGTGTTCCCCGGCGTCGTTGCTGTCCTTTCATGCTCCCTGGCGACTTCTGCCAAGGAAGGATCTCGTGTCCTCCCATGATTTCCTCCCATGTCCAAAACACCTTCTCCTCCATGGCATGCTGCTTGGCCCTTGCGTGGTGGGATATTCTGTCATGATCGTCCTAATGAGCGGACCAAGGCGCAGCGTGAGTATAGTTCCACATATTTTTTATCTCCGTGAAACAAACAAAACAATAAAGAAACAACGAAACGTGAAGTCATGACGTGCACACAGGCAACTAAACACAAACAACATCCCACAAAACACAGGTGGGGAAATGGCTACCTAAATATGATCCCCAGTCAGAGGCAACGATAAACAGCTGCCTCTAATTGGGAACCATATTAGCACCAACATAGAAATAGACAACTAGAACATCCCCTAGTCACGTCCTGACCTACTGCACCATAGAGAACCAAGGGCTCTCTATGGGCAGGGCGTGACATGCCCAATGAGCACTTGTCTCTCAAATACATGTTACATGTTACAGTTGTTGTCAAATACATGTTACAATGTGTAGTCACAAGCTTGATGTAGTCATTGTGTGCTATAAATATGGGACCAAATACTTCACTTTTGACTGCACTTATAAGTGAATTTGTCCCAATACTTTTGGTACCCTAAAATGGGAGGACTATGTACAAAAGGTGCTGTTATTTCTAAACGGTTCACCCAATATGGATGAAAAAAAAACCTGAAATGAAAGCTGACAGTCCGCATTTTAACCTCATAGTCATTATATAAGTTAATATCCAAAGTGCAGAGCCAAAACAACAAAAAATTTGTCAGTGTCCCAATAATTTTGCATCTCACTGTAAATACCTGCTATGCTGATAAGGTAGCACTATTGACATTACTATAGATACCTGTTATGCTGATGCGGTAACATTATAAACGCTACCATATAAATATATTTAATGCTAATGAGGTAACATTATAAACGCTACCATATAAATAGATTTAATGCTAATTAGGTAACATTATCAACACTAAACTATAAATACTGGCTATACTGATGAGGTGACGTTATAGACACTACCTTATAAATAACTGCTATGCTGATGAGGTGACGTTATAGACACTACCTTATAAATAACTGCTATGCTGATGAGGTGACGTTATAGACACTACCTTATAAATAACTGCTCTGCTGATGAGGTGACGTTATAGACACTACCTTATAAATAACTGCTCTGCTGATGAGGTGACGTTATAGACAATACCTTATAAATAACTGCTCTGCTGATGAGGTATTATAACCACTACCTGATATGCTCAAATCAAATCAAATTTGATTTGTCACATACACATGGTTAGCAGATGTTAATGCGAGTGTAGCGAAATGCTTGTGCTTCTAGTTCCGACAATGCAGTAATAACCAACAAGTACTCTAACTAACATTTCCAAAACTACTGTCTTATACACACAAGTGTAAGGGGATAAAGAATATGTACATAAAGATATATGAATGCTGATAAGTTATATGAGTTTACTAGATGAATGAAAAGAGATGATCATTCAGACCAGCCTTACTGATTGAACTTTCATAAACTACATTATACACTGTAAGCTTTTTCTCTCTGTTGTGTCAAATTTCCTCTGAGATGTATGTTTTAATTGTGACGAAGTCCCTGACAGACAAAAAAACTGGGCAATAATACATTTGAAGTGGCTTGAAGACAGTCATAAGGCCTTTTTTCACTCTTTCGACCATATTATTCTCGTCTGATCTCGGAAGCTAATGCTGCGTTCGCAAGAGGAAGGTGGAAATTTACGATTTCTGAAGTTGTAAATACCAATTGGATGCATTCACGTGTTTTGAACTTGTTGAGAAACACTGATTGGGTAATGGCCAACAAGCTGTGTAAACCATGAACTAACTTAATGTAGCAGGGGAAATGGATGTTAGGTTAAAAATTTGTATCCCTGAAACTGGCAACACCCGCTTTCATCCATCGCCGCGAAGGGTGATCATCTCCTGGCAACCAATTCCATGTGCAGCAAGACTTAAGAAGGGTTCCTCCTTAAATTGCCTCCTTAAATTTTTAGTTAAATGATTTTATTATATGTGAACAGCTTAGTTAATTTAGTGCATTGCAGACAGGAAAAGGTGGCCACATCACTTGGGAGGATGGTGGAGAGGGCCTCTACCACCTCCCCAGATGCCAGGATGGTATTGTACACCTTGCTCCGGAGGAGAGAGTTTCACCTGCCACTATCGAGGGAATAAATGCCAGCCTCCCTTGGGACTGTGCTAACTGGCCAAATGTGAAATTGACCCACCATCCCACCCTTAGTCTGGACTGTCTGTGTGATAATGTACACTTGTTCAAAGAGGGTGTACCCACCTTCGTCAGGATGTTTCTCTGGGTGGCCAGTCCACCTCACCCTACAGGAGCAGCAGACCAGCCACCAACTCCCTGAGACAAATCAGAGGCTCCTTTAGACCTGCATCTGATGACGCCTCACAGAGACTGGAAAACAGCCAGCAACACTGCGCCCCACATCACCAGTCATCACTTCTCTCCCAGGAACTGCATGCAGATACACTGAGCTATGCTCAAGCCAGTCACAGTGGCCCCACGCAGTTTGGAACATTGCCAGCGACACTGCCTTCCACACAACCCTCTTCAATTCATCCAACAACCTGCCTCCCATGTTACCAAACCAGGCAGGCATCAACTCAGTCCAGCTCTACACAAGACCGACCAATACCCTATGGTTTGGCAAAACACTGTCGAGGGTAGTGCACCACATGATGCAGTCCGCACCATGTATCATTCACATCATCAGCCCTCATATGCTGAGAATTAGGAGCTTTGCCAGCTACACTGCCCTCCGCACCACCCTCCTCAAATCCCCCACAACCTCCCTCCCAGGCTAGTTTTGGTTACCCTCCCTACTCCCATCCCCAGGACAGGTCTGGGACACTACTGCCCCCCATGGCGGCCCCAACCCTGCAACAAGAGCCACACCAAGGCCTCATGTGCACACCCAGAATGGAGCATTGGCAGCCACTCTGGTCTCCTGCAACAGCTTCACTCCTTTGGTGGGAGCTTCATCCGGCCGGACTGATCTCTGCCAACACTGCTCACCCAGTTCCCGCACCAGCCCCTGCATCCAGCGACTTTAGGGAGGTCTGTCAGCTCAGTCTGCTCTGCTCTTACGTGGTTGGCCAGGGACCTTGGCAAAGTCTCAGCTCACTCAACAAATAGCTACAGATGACTCTATGCCTGTTAGCTCTTATGGGAATGAGCTGAATACCCCCTCTGACTTTAAGTCATGTAGGAGGCTTGGGCTAATGCACCTATATGTGCGAAGTATGATTAAAAAAATTGACACGATTTACATTTGGGTACAGGACTTGTGTCCTGACATTGTGGTTCTCTCAGAAACACGGTTAAATGGTTCTGTCTTTGATAAAGACATTGAAGTAAATGATTATAATGTATTTAGATTTGACATATTACAGAAAGGGGGAGTTGTGGCCATATATCTCAAATCAATATTTTAAAATGTAAAATTTCATGGCGCCCTGTTCTTGAAATATTTCTGTTCCCAAGTCATTTGAGCTCCTGGTTGTAGATGTGTCCATAAACCAGAATACTGCAAAGGCAGATGCTGTTGGTGCTACATCTAAGTGTTGAACACATTTTCTTTCCTCTGAGTTTGTCATTTTTTAGGATTTGAAATCTGGATTGGCTATCCCCAACCTCAATCAATTTAAGAGTAAATGCATTGATTTTAGTCTGACTCAATTGATCTCAAAACCACCACAGCTAAATGGGAAAAACGCTGTTAACTCCTGATTGATTGAATTCTTACTAATAACCCCCATAAATATTTGTCTAGTGAAGTATTTGCATATGATCTCAGTGATCATTGTCCCGTAGTATGTGTTAGAGATACCAAACAGCTAAATTCTAATCCTTGTTTAATTAAGAAGACACATTTTTGAAAGTTTTCTCCTCAAGGGTTTTGACATTACATGTTCTACTCTGATTTAGTCTCCTGTATTCCTGACCCTGAGTTGGCTCTAGAAAATGTATCATCCATATTTATTCCTCTGGCAGATAAACATGCCTCTTTTAAACAGTTCAGAGAAAATAAATACACTGAGGTTGATATGCTTGATCCATTTTTGCTGCAGCTCTCTGCCCCCTGATTGCTGAATCATTAAACCATATTTTTTAAACCTGACACGTACTCCCCCTTCACAAAGGTGGTTACCACTGTGACCTAACTAATTATCACCCTATTTCTAAACTTTCTTGCCTAGCTAAAATATTTGAATCCTTCATTAATTCTCAGCTAAAATCTTTCTTATCTTTGAAATGTATTCTAAATGTACTTCAGTCAGGTTTTAAACAGGTCATATCAGTATCTCTGCTGCATCCCTAGTTATAAGTTATGTGGATAAAAGGCAACATTGTGCTGTCCTCTTCATTAACCTGTCAAAGGCCTTCAATACTGTTGATCACTCACTGCTAATTCAGAAGCTTTCCTCAATTGGCTTAGACCAGGCTATATGAACGTACCTGCCACTTCATTAAAGCCGTTAGATGCATTTTAACATAGCACACTGCACTTTATTACTGGCGACAGTTTTAGTACTCATCCCTGCATTCTCCACCAGAAAGTTAGTTGGCCCTCTTTGATGTCACATAGGGTGATACAGTGCTATGTTTTCATGTATAAAGCTCTTTTACAAATACTCCCACTTTACCTAGCATCATTACTAAACATTAGTTTTATGAGTGACCACACTCGGTCGCTGGGATTATCTCTGAAAATTCCTTTGGTCTTTACCGAGTTAGGTAAATCAGGTTGAACTTTTCTTGCAACTTATTTGTGGAACAATCTTAAAAATGTTCTTAAATGTGATGTTTTGGTTCCTGTAGTGCTATTCAGAAATCGAATTGAGGACATTATACTGATGAATGTATTTCTTTTTTATGACAGAGTTTTTCTACCTGCTTGTATTACTCGGTGGGCAGAGCCAAGCACGAGCTAGTGAGATCCTATTGGCTCGTTATAGCATTA
This sequence comes from Oncorhynchus tshawytscha, assembly GCF_018296145.1. NCBI lineage: Eukaryota > Metazoa > Chordata > Actinopteri > Salmoniformes > Salmonidae > Oncorhynchus > Oncorhynchus tshawytscha. The sequence continues at coordinate 60,065,998 of NC_056444.1, read as the reverse complement.
TTTTAAAATGTTCGTTAGCGAACCCTAGTTCTGTGAAGTGCGCGTGTGCACTTCTTCTAAACAACGCAATTTTAGAAAATCCGTCCACTCTGTTTGTTACAGGTTGTAGTTTTGGAAACAGAAAACTGTATGGATATCAAATGGTTCATAGATAAGAAAATGAGCAGAATGTCGCCCAAAATCCATCTCTCACAGCCGGACCCTGAGCTTTCTTTCATCACCATATATGGTACTGAGTGGAAACGCCAAGCGGATGCTTCACATTTATACATCAGGTGAAATATCTGTCTCGTTGTTCTAGCTGTAGTAAATTGGCTCTTTGGCTAGCTTTTGCTACAGCCTATGTCAATGAGCGTTAGCATTCTAGCTAACAAATGCTGCATCCAAAATAGTTATTTAAGCAAAGATCACAACCAAATATAGTCTTAGCGACTGTTATTAAAGCAATAATCAAAACGTAATTAAATGCGTATGAGAACCTTAAAAAGTGTGTTTGTTTATAAGTAATAAAAACGTCAATCTAGGCTATGTTGAATGGGCGCAGATGATGATGATGATGATGATGATGGCTTTCTTATGGTGCGTTCACGACAACTGAGAATTTGGGGGAAAACAAGGTAAACTGACGTCAGTAATCTTAAAGTCGTAAAATCGGAGCTCTAGAAAGAGGCCCAAGTTCCCTACTTGGATTCCCGAGGTAGAGGACCGTTGAAAACTAATATTCCCAGTCGGAGCTTGTTTTCTCCTAGTTCCCAATTGTCTTGAACGTACAGAATATGGAGGTTTCCGAGCTTCCAGTTGGTTTGAAGGCTGCATTAGTAGCGCATCCAAAAGATAAGCGCGTCTGTGCGTGACATCAGTGTGTGTCTTGTACTGACTTAAAAGGGGGTCTACCAGTGCTGTACGCTTTTTCTCTCTTCCTATGATTTGGGAAATATGTAAATAAATGTTCAAAGATTGTGTGTAATTAATTGGAATTCATGAATATAAATACAGCTTTTTCATTCATGAGGTTGCCATGACAACATGTGTTGTCAAACCAGGTAGATACGAACTAGCTACTCCTTTCTAGTATCTCTGGTCAAACTACTCGACAGCTAGCTAACGTTAATGCTGCTAGCTAAACATTTAGCTAATTAACATTTAGCTGACCCCGGTAAACAGATGTGGCGAATGCTACCACGAAAACATGTCAAGGAATAAGGTGGGAAAGCCCTTCAAATGAAAATGTATGCATGCTCTGTGTAGCCAACTTTAACGTTACTGTTAGCGCATTTTGACCTGTGGTTCTGATACTGGTGAAGCTGAAGGCTCTGGTTCTTCTAGGCAGCCGATAGTGGGCTCTAGAGCAGATCTAGCGCCGATTATCAGCTGCCTAGGCTGGTCTGGTCACGACTTCATTGTGTCCGACTCAGAGGCAGATATATTTAGCTTTGTCTCTGTTGTGAACTTTAGCGAAGATAATCAACTAACGTTCAATGTCTAGCTAGCTAACTTATTAGCTTGTTTAGGCAATTGTGAATGGCTAGCTATCTTAAATCATTCATTGTTTCACCAGACTGCTGGATACAAGGGTCCTTATGGTTATCAAAAAAGAAGAGAGGGGTGAGTTGTTCTGCAAATATGGTTGTTATTAACCAGCTAACGTTAGCTACTTAACGTTACTCACTAGCATGATTGGAAACATCTGACAGTACATAGACAATTTTACATTCATTTTGACACCCAGCTAGTTAATTGATGATAGCCACTGTAGGCTAATGCTATTAGCTGTGTGTGTGTGTTTTGTTTATTTGCATTTTACTAGATATATTGTGTGTACACACTTTAAGAAGAAAAGGTTTTACATGGAACCAAAAGAGGGTTCTTCAAAGTGTTCTCCTATGGGGACAGCCGAAGAACCCATTTAGGTTCTAGATATAACTTTTGTTTCTTAGTGTAGACGGACTTACTTACATGACAAGAAATACAATGCATATGATTTGTGATATGTGATCACAGTAATGGCAAATGTGATTTTATCTGGTGTGATGTTGGATGGCTGATGTTTGTGACATAGCCTGGCAATGGAAGATACTAACAAACCACTTGTTGACTCCATAGGGATGGAAGAAGTTGTGTACGTTACAAATGTGGCCTAACAAACACCATTCAGGATGTCTTGCGGCAAAGACCAGGCTGGATGGAGGTCAAAGAGTGAGTTGTGTAGGCTAGACCTAATCAAATCAAATCAAATCACATTTTATTTGTCACATACACATGGTTAGCAGATGTTAATGCGAGTGTAGCGAAATGCTTGTGCTTCTAGTTACAACAATGCAGTAATAACCTACAAGTAATCTAACTAACAATTCCAAAACTACTGTCTTATACACAGTGTAAGAGGATAAAGAATATGTACATAAGAATATATGTAAACAAAGTGGCATAGTTAAAGTGGCTAGTGATACATGTATTACATAAGGATGCAGTCGATGATATAGAGTACAGTATATACGTATGCATATGAGATGAATAATGTAGGGTAAGTAACAGGGTCTACAGTGGCTATGATGATGTAACCACAATGTGTGTGTGTGTGTGCGTGCATCCACAACATTGAATTGTGATTAGGCTTTGTAGCATATTGTATCCAGAGTGTGTGTGAGCATTTTAAATAGCGTATTGTATCCTGAGTGACTTAGCCTACATTACAAGACGTCAAATGCCCATGTTTTTTTTTGTGTATATATCTGTGAGCGCAGTGATGGAGAATGGGATTTTAACTGGTGTGATGTTGGGTGGCTGAGGGAGAATTTCGACCACTCCTACATGGAAGAACACGTGAGGATATGCCATTTTCGCAATCATTATGAGGTCAGTCAGTACCATTATAGATTAGTCAGTAACACTTAATGTGGGGCCCCCTTATCTATGTATTCATAAAGCCTTTACAACACTAGCCTACAAAAGACATTAGGCTATAACAGCCGTCATATGTATGCTTGTTAGATGACAGGCAAATCTGTTGTCATGTGCAGAAGTTGTGCCTGACTAGCCTCATTAACTAGCCTCATAGAATATTTTGCCGGTGTCCATAAGGTTCATGTTTATCACTGCCTATGGGGGACATTATGTCTAAGCTGTTATGAAGGCTTTTATGATGCACGAGGATCATACAGTAGTGTTACCATGTATTGTAAAAATAGCTGTTAGCATATATGGACAGCAGGTGTGATTTGAACATATTTTCCCATGTGGCGCTCTTATTTATAGTCATGTATTATAAGGGCAATCTGCAGTTCAAACAACAGAGTTCACCCCACACTGTTTTGGTAAACAGCTGAGGAATGGGGCTGGAGAAAGGCAACCACTCTCAAATTCATAGTTAGATAGACTTATGGATGAAGGGACTGACCATCCATCTCTGAGATCAAAAATATTATTAGTTTAAGTAAGATCATAAGGCATTTCTTAAAGAGTCAATGTGTACATAGGCTATCATTAATTTAAGAGTCAAAAAATGGATGTACCAATCGCAGATTTCCCCTCATAACGTATCACTTATGTTTGTACTGTATCATAATCTTAATTTGTTTTATCATGCAGCTGACGCGCAAGAACCTAATGGTGAAAAACCTGAAGAGGTACCGCAAAACCCTTGAGAGGGAAGCTGGCCGCATTGAAGCGTCCAAATGTGACTTTTTCCCCCGGACCTTTGAACTACCCAGTGAATACCACCTCTTTGTGGAAGAGTTCAAACGGAGCCCGGGCAGCACCTGGATCATGAAACCGGTGAGAGGACCTGCAGATTTGTTTTTTTGTTTAATATAGGCCCGTTGAACCTTTATTTAATCCCTTCCCATCAGAGATACAAAAACATATATTTTCTAAGGGAGATGTGGCAAACAAGGCAGCTCCAGTTTAAAAAAACACAGAACAATCATACAACCAGAACATACCTGTGCACTAAATCTATAAGTCTACAAATACATTATTTTCAACAGTGAACATGACAATTCACACAAGCTTAGTTTAGCATTAGGTTGCCATCAGTAATAAGAAGAGTAGACAAAACAAAACTATTACTTTTACATTATGCACTAACATAATACATTTGTATCTTTATACTATAGTTATGAAGTTCAACTCCCTCTATCAATCTTTGTTCAGGTTGCAAGATCTCAGGGGAAGGGCATTTTCCTATTTCAAAAACTGAAAGACATCATGGACTGGAAAAAGGTAACACCATGCGGTAATATAATAAATTGAAACATGACATTATATGATTGTTGTGCAATGTAGATGTCTTATAGGTTGTTTCCCTTAACTTTTACATGGTTTATGTTCATGTTTGTAAAACATAAAAATAAATCAAATTTTTTTTTTTAAAGACAGACAAACAAACACACACTGACACTGTATGTTTGTGTTTGTACAGGATGGGAGTCGCTCAGAGGAGCAGAGAGATGAGACTCAAGTGGAGAGCTACGTTGCACAGCGCTACATAGAAAATCCCTACCTTATCAGTGGTGCATTAAACTTAAGTTTGATAATAGGTCTAATTTTGGAATAAATTATTACACAATGGATTATTTTGATATTTCTGCATTGCTCTTCTCTAATGTTCTCTTTTTATGACCTTTCCTTAAATAGGGAGAAAATTTGACTTGAGGGTTTATGTATTGGTTACATCAGTAAGTTTCGGTCTTCTCAATCACTAAATGAATCAAAATCAAAGTAATCAAATCTAAAAACATTTTGGTAGATCATTGGATTAAAGCACTTCACTCATATGGGCTTGACACACGTCAACTGATGAAGTAAGCAACACATGCTGTAAAATATGTCAATTTAACACTGTTAATTAGAATTCATTTGTGTGCGTCTTAGTATATCCCACTGAAGGCATGGTTATATCGAGATGGTTTTGCCCGATTCTCCAGCACCCGATTCTCTCTCACCAGCATTGATGACCAGTGTATCCTTCTCCTTACCTCATTACAGCCTTGTATGTGAGCTGAGTTATTGTCTAAGAACAGTTATCTGCACACAGTAGTCGACTGTTCTGCAGCCAAATAATAATAATTGTCTTCCTTAGAAACAAACTCCCAACGGTCGGCTCTAATCCGGAATCCTAATAATAAATTGTCTGTAACAATTTGAGTCTTTTGAATTGCCTGGAATTTAAATACATTTGACCCAAATTCTGTTCTACTATTTCTCCATCATCTCTTTCTCCAGTGCCAGTCTGTTTGTGCCATCATGCCAACTCCTTGTCACTCGTTATCCTGTCATATAGTGCATTCCAAAAGTATTCAGACCCCTTGACCTTTTCCACATTTTGTTACGTAACAGCCTTATTCTAAAATGGATTAAATAATTTTCCCCCTCATCAATCTACACATAATGACAAAGCAAAAACAGTTTTTTAAGAAATTGTTTGGCTTGGCAATGACAGCAATGGAGTTGGCAGGAGTACAAGCAGATCTGGGACTAGGCAAATAGAACGTCTCCTTAATGCTTCTTCTAAGATGTCCATCTCACCAATGTGGCCGTGCAAAAAACAGCGCCAGATTATGATCCTGAAAAGGTGTGTAGAATTCCTTCAAAAGTCACAATGTTGTGGGGTAATCTAACCCGAATGTTTAGTAAGACCACTGCTAAACACAATTTAAGAATAAATGACTTTGCTATGAATCTCTCTCTCTATTCTCCCTTCCGTGTGTGTAGGGCTGTAAGTGGCAGATGCAGCAGCTTCGGCGATACCTGACTGCGAGGCATGGCACAGAGACCATAGAGGCTCTGTTTAAGGACGTTGACAACATATTTGTCCGTAGCCTGCAGAGTGTGCAGAAAGTAATCATCAACGACAAACACTGCTTTGAGCTCTATGGCTATGACATCCTACTGGATCAGGACCTCAAACCGTGAGACACACGCACACCTCCCTCCTCATTCCCCACTGACTGACTGCATTTCTAATGCAAAACCTTAGCCAGTCTGAGCCCAGTATGTAACCACTGAATTGCTTTATAAATCTAACGTTTATGTAGGAAGGAACCTCATGAAGCTGGTTGAGGGAATGCAAAGAGTGCAAAGCTGTCATCAAGGCAAAGGGTGGCTCCATTGAAGAATCTCAAATATATTTTCATTTGTTCAACACTTTTTTGGTTATTACATGATTCAATATGTGTTATTTCACAGTTTTGATGTCTTCACTATTATTGTACAATGTAGAAAATAGTAAAAATAAAGAACCCCTTGAATGAAAGGGAGAGGGGGATACCTAGTCAGTTGTACAACTAAATGCCTTCAACTGAAATATGTCTTCCGCATTTAACCCAACCCCTCTGAATCAGAGAGGTACGGTGGGCTGCCTTAATCAACATCCATGTTTTGAGTAGATGTATCCAAAATTTTGATTGGTACAGTATATATACACAGTATATATACAGTGCATTTGGAAAGTGTTCAGGCCCCTTAACTTTTTCCACATTTTGTTACGTTACAGCCTTATTCTAAAATGGATTAAATTGTTTGTTTTTCTTATCAATCTACACACAAGACCCCATAATGACAAAACAAAAACATTTGCAGATGTATTAAAAATAAAAACTGATGTAACATTTACATAAGTATTCAGACCCTTTACTCAGTACTTTGGCAGCAATTACAGCCTTGAGTCTTCTTGGGTATGTATGACGCTATAAGCTTGGCACATCTGTATTTTAGTTTTTCCCATTGTTCTCTGGAGATCCTCAAGCTCTGTCAGGTTGGATGGGGAGCGTCCCAGCATAGTTATTTTCAGGTCTCTCCAGAGATGTTCGAATGGGTTCAAGTCCGGGCTCTGGCTGGGCCACTCAAGGACATTGAGACTTGTTCCAAAGCCACTCCTGCGTTGTCTTGGCTGTGTGCTTAGGGTTGATGTCCTGTTGGAAGGTGAACCTTCACCCCAGTCTGAGGTCCTGAGCGCTCTGGAGCAGGTTTTCATCAAGGATCTCTCTGTACTTTGCTCCGTTCATCTTTCCCTCAGTCCTGACTAGTCTCCCAGTCCCTGCCACTGAAAAACATCCTCAGAGCATGATGCTGCTACCACCATGCTTTTCCATAGGTACCAGGTTTCCTCCAAGACGTGACGCTTGACATTCAGGCCAAAGAGTTCAATCTTTGTATCATCAGATCAGAGAATCCTGTAGGTGCCTTTTGACGAACTTCAAGCGGGCTGTCATGTGCCTTTTACTGATGAGTGGCTTTCGTTTGGCCATCCTACCATAAAGGCCTGATTGGTGGAGTGCTGAAGAGATGGTTGTCCTTCTGGAAGATTCTCCCATCTCTACAGAGGAACTCTGGAGCTCTGTCACAGTAACCATTAGGTTCTTGGTCACCTCTCTGACCAAGTCCCTTCTCCCCCGATTGCTCAGTTTGGCCGGGCGGCCAGCTCTCGGTCGAGTCCTGGTGGTTCCAAACTTTTTCAGTTTAATAATGATGGAGGCCACTGTGTTCTTGGGGACCTTCAATGCTGCAGATATTTTTTGGTACCCTTCCCCAGATCTGTACCGCGACACAATCCTGTCTCGGAGCTCTACAGACAATTCCTTCGACCTCGTGGCTTAGTTTTTGTTCTGACATGCACTTTCAACTGTGGGACCTTAAATAGACAGGTGTGTGCCTTTCCAAATCATGTCCAATCAATTGAATTTACCATAGGTGGACTCCAATCCAGTTGTAGAAACATCTCAAGGATGATCAATGGAAATCGTTTGCATATGAGCTCAATTTCGAGTCTCATAGCAAAGGGTCTGACTACCTATGTAAATAAGGTATATCTGTTTTTTAAATTTAATAAATGTGCAACATTTTCTAGAAATCTGTTTTCCCTTTGTCATTATAGAATGTTGTGTGTAGATTGATGAGAGAAAACAAATATTTAATACATTTTAGAATACGACTGTAATGTGGAAAAAGTCAAGGGGTGAGAATTATTTCTGAAGGCACTGTAGATGAGCAAACAAATAGATGAGTGATACCCCCTCCACTTATTTGCCCATCCAGAGAATTAACCAAATATACAGATGGAGATTCAGTGAAACGAATCACATTGATTTGTTAAGACTTGTCACAGTCTTTTGGTCGGGAGTAGGCCTAGGCTACTAATTGACATAGAGTGAAGAGCAAAATAATCCACTTGTTAATTTTTCAATTTAACCTTAATTTAACTAGGCAAGTCAGTTAAGAACAAATTCTTATTTACAATGACGGCCTACACCGACCAAACCCGGACGACGCTGGTCCAATTGTGCACGGCCGGTTGTGATACAGCCTGGATTCGAACCAGGGTGTCTGTAGTGACGCCTTAAGCACTGAGATGCAGTGCCTTCGGGAGCCACTCGGGAGCCCCAACATGCTGGCAAAATGTTCTGATCAGTGCTAATAAATCAGTCAACTAGACAAGATGATCATGCGCAGCACTCACCTCAACTTAGCTAACATTTCCACAGCGTAATTGTAGCCCAAACATTATCCAAATGGAGATATTAGTTGATTTATCAAGACCCCACGCTTGTCTCAAAACAGCGCAAAACAGTGCTGAAATAGTTCACCACACGCGGGTAGGCTATTGCTTCAATCAATTGGATGACTTTTAGTTTTAGCAAGTTTTAGCAAGCAACAATTTGATGCCATCAATTGTATTAACCTACTTTATTCCAATATTTTAGACGTTCAGGTATATTTAGTCCCACAGTAATTCTTTATGGATCCATCCAGTTGTGGTTAAGAAAGCAGTGCATGTTGTGAGCTATGCGAAGAGATGGGTGAGACATGCCTCGCAAAGTTGAGAACTGCCGGGATGATAGTAGTAAAGGGCGCTGCCTAGCAACCATCAAGAGTTTAAGAGCGTAGGCAGAACTTTACTGCAATCATGACTAGGTCGGTTGGAAGAAATATAAGTATAGGCTTTGTCACCGACAATACCTTTCATATATAAAGAAAAGTTGTCGGGATGCTAAAGTTGGCAGGAAAATGTCATGGTTTGAAAGGTGTATAGTGTATAAGGTTCAGGGCAGGGTACTGGGCGGAGGCCAGCTAGTGGCGACTGTTTAACAGTCTGATGGCCTGGAGATACAATAGAAGCTGTTTATCAGTCTCTTGGTCCCAGCTTCAATGCACCTGTACTGTCTCCGCCTTCTAGATGGTAGCGGGGTGAACAGGCCGTGGCTCGTGTGACTGAGGTCCTTGATGGTCTTCTTGGCCTTCCTATGACACCGGTGCTGTAGATGTCCTGGAGGGCAGACAGTGTGCCCCCGATGATGCGTTGGGCTGACCACACCACCCTCTGGAGAGCCCTGCGGTTGCGGACAGTGCAATTGCCGTACTAGGTGGTGGTACACCCTGACAGGATGCTCTCAATGGTGCATCTGTAGAAGTCTGTGAGGGTCTTAGGGGCCAAGCCACATTTCTTCAGCCTCCTGAGGTTGAAGAAGCACTGTTGTGCCTTCTTTACCATGCTGTCTGTGTGAAGGGACCATGTCAGGTTGTCAGTGATGTGCACGCTGAGGAACTTGAAGCTTTTGACTCTCTCCACTGTGGCCCCGTCGATGTGGATAGGGGCGTGCTCTCTCTGCTTTCTCCTGTAGTCCACGATCAGGTCCTTCGTTTTGTTGAGGGAGAGGTTATTTTCTTGGCACCACTCCGCCAGAGCTCCAACATCCTCCCTGTAGGCCGACTCGTCATTGTTGGTAATCAGGTCTACCACTGTTGTCATCAGCAAACTTGATGATTCAGTTGGAGACCTGCATGGCCAAGCAGTCATGGATGAACAGGGAGTACAGGAGGGGGCTGAGCACGCACTTCTGTGGGGAGGTGTTGCCTAACTTACCTACCTTCACCATTTGAGGTCGACCCATCAGGAAGTCCAGGACCCAGTTGCACAGGGAGGGGTTCAGACCCAGGGCCCTGAGCTTAGTGATGCGCTTGGAGGGCACTATGGTGTTGAAGGATGAGCTGTAGTCAATGAACAGCATTCTGACATAGGTATTTAGGGGCAGTCTGCAGGTACAATGACGATTGCGTCATCTGTGAATCTGGTGTGTCCACAATGTAAAGTGGTAGCTAGGTCTGTCACAATTCTTGGATCATCTTAATGTTAGATAATTGCCGTCATCCTTAATTTCTTTTAGGCCAATTCAGAATTATAAGCGGACGCAACTCTTCACTTAATCTTTCATTGATGTCAATGGGAGACTGGTGCGAACATTCAAGTCGGATTGCAATTCCTAATTTGTGTCTCTCCACAGGTGGCTGATAGAGGTGAACGCCTCTCCCTCTCTCACCGCCAGCAGCCAAGAGGACTACGAGATGAAGTGTTGTCTGCTGGAGGACACCTTACACATTGTGGATATGGAGGGCAGGTAGGGAGTGGGGAAAGGATACTCAACCCAGGGCCAATATGCCTACTGGTTTCCTTCTTTGCTTTTGATTTAGCCACTGATTTAGACCTCGGAAATCAAGATTCTCAGGCCAATTGGTGACATTATTTGGGTTTTAAAGTAACTCTCCAAGGAAAATATAGTTTTTAAAAGCTAATTCTGTGAACTCATAGCCAAATAATGTTGTTTACTCACAAGTCCTTTATTTGTATTTGTGGCCAAAGCATAAATTAGAGAATAACCTCTGTAATACCCCCTCCTCAAACCTGTATCTGAAACAGACTGTTTCAAAAAGTTGACCTCTCACACTTTGGCCGATATGTCTCATTGGCTGAACTGGCAAATCAACTGTTCAGACAGGGGTTCACAGAAGGGGGGGAGAGAGAGAATCTATTTCACCCATTTTGTATAGGTCATATTTCCTAGAAGATCTGGACAGCTAAAATACTGGACAGCTACTGAAAAATCCACAGACAAAATGGCCCCCTAGTGATAGAGCTGAATATCTCTGGATTAGGGTAGACGTCATTTGGGAAACCAGTAGGCATGAATTTGAGTTTTCCCTTTTAAAAGGGAAACCACACTTTAGGTTCAACTCAGAATGTTTACTCTGTATTAACATAAACCACGTTACACCTGACATTGACCTAGCCTCAAAATATACAGTATCAACATTCTGAGTGACCCGCAGTGTGGTTGCTTTTAGTGATGGAATTGGATCCAAATATTGGCTTGCTCCTTTCCTATCTTCGTTACTTTCCACTGATGAGAAGACTTGATTGGTAGTCTCCCTGTGCAGATGGATTACCTCCCGCATGAACAATGTTCCAACATACATGTCTGCAACGATACAAACGTCCAGTTGGTATAGTCGGAAATGGACAGGAAAGCAGGAAATCCAGCTTTCTTACTTCACCGCCTTTTCCAATTGTACACTGGTATAAATATCCCCACCAGACTGCTAGCTAGATGGAGCTGGCAGAGAATATTTTCAATGTGTATTTTCCAAGTTAGTAGTTTGCATGAGCCATGACAGCGAATGTTAGTGTTACAAGCTTTCCACCACTGACTGGCTGTGGCTATAATTAGCCTAGCTATCTGCATTCACGTTGGGTCCACCTCTTTCATGCTTCCGGGGTGATAGTATATCAAGGGCACAGACGTAAGGTAACAGCACTTCCCGAGACTACTTAATAGGGGAAAGTGATTTGGTGTTATTTTTCCTATCATCTATATTCTCTCATTGGTTGTTCTCCTTAGATTGACTGGCAGAGAGAAGAGGGTTGGTGGCTATGACCTTATGTGGAACGATGGACCCGTCTACAGAGAAGATGTCAACCTAGAGACACTGGGCAGTGCCTGTTTCACTGCAAACACACACCTCGGTAAGTCTGGCTTAAACTGTTACTCTCAGTCACCACACTTGGGTTCAAGTTCATCTCATGTCAGTCAAACAAAAAAGCCTCATAGAAAATGATTGTCTCTTAAACATGAATTTTTACACTTCAATACATTTGCTTCTCACCTTAGAGAGAGCATAATATCAGGTTGTGTTTTGACAACTGTTTTCTCCACAACAGGCTGTGTAAACGACAGAAAGAAGCAACTCCGTCAGCTTCTAAAACCATTTCCAGGCAAGAAGAGGATATGACACACTACCCAAAAATATTTTCCAATTGAAATCAAAAAGCCTACATATCACTACAGTTTCCATCAATATTTCATAAATGTGTATTTTCTTACAACCTTACTCATAGATGGTGAGGTCACAATCACACAATGACATCACTCGATGATTCAGTGCAAAGCATATTTATTTCTATGCCTTACAAACAACTGCATTCAACATTGAGAAAATATGCACCACTTTCTGTGTGCGTGTGAATGTTTATGACAACTCTACTCCCTGATCTATGGCTTAGATACTTTACATTAATATTGAATAAATAAAGTGCAATTTAACACAGTACGACTATTACATGTATGTAGCGTTTCAATTAATAAATTCCACATAAAGTACAATACATTGATAGACGTTCTAATGTAAACAAATGGAATAACTGTTAAATTATGCAAAACAATATACATTCAGCTTTTTTGCTTAACATTTTTCCTACCCAAAACTGTAAACATAAATGTCAATGACAAATGCGAATCAAAATGTGATTAACACAATATCTATCATAAATAGAACTATGGTGTACAAAATTTGGAAAAATATGCATTTACATTCGTAGCAAACATTAGACTGTCTCTCTGGAACAAAAAAAAGAGCTTAGCCCTATGCAAATTATACTTGTAATAGACCATGTCAATTAAAGTCTATTCAAACAAGAGAAAGCCCTTACACAAGTATACCTTGAATAGAGTATATCATTCATATTGAACCAATAAACCATCATTCCAACTATCTCAAAGTGTGTCTCTCCCTGTATTCAACCATAAACTCTTAGACACAGAAACAAATGAGGCACCAAAGAAAGATACACGATGGTCAAGCAACAAAGGAAAAACATACAGTGAGAGAATAAAGGAACAAATACATTCCAACACCAGAAACAGCTCCACTAGACCGGTGATGATGGCTATTTTGAGTGAACCTCAGGCTCTGTGGATCAGCCTACTTGCTGACTAAATAATTAATGGTTGACTAATAATAGGCCTATATGTTGTCTACTTTTCAACATCAATAACCTGTACTGACAAAACTGGCTGTACAGTGCAAAGTGCCTTGAGCCCAAAGTCTTCAGTTTGCCTAAAAGCCTGAATTGATTACAGTCTGAAATAAACATGTCTGGAAAAAAGTATTTACTCCACACATTAGATCATAATATCAGATATCATGGTCCAAGCTCCATGTAAAGGCTTGCGTGTATTGGCCAAACAAAAATTGTTACAGTGCAAGATTGTTACAGTACAACATGTTGGCAATGTTTTTATTCTTTGACCTATTAAAGTATCACTTAAAATCAAGTCTACATGAAATAGATGATTATATATTTTTTATTTGACCTTTTGAAAGTTGCAAACAGCTAGCGTAGTGATTTAAACAGCAGTAAAACAGTTACAGAGCCTTCAGAAAGTATTCACACCCCTTGACATTTTCACATTTTGTTGTGTTAGAGCCTGAATTTCAAATGGATTAAATTAAGATTTTGTATCACTGGCAGAGCCTGTTTCACTGTGGAATTATGTTTTTAGAACATTTTTACAAATTAATTACGGATGAAAAGCTTGAGTTAATAAGTATTCAACCCTTTTGTTATGGCAAGCCTAAATAAGTTCAGGAATCTCAAACAAAGATTCAACCACAAAGACCAGGGATGTTTTTCAATGCCTTGCTAAGGGCACCTATTGGTAGATACAAATAAAATAAAAAACAGACATTGAATATCCTTTTGAGCCTGGTGAAGTTATTAATTACAATTTGGATGGTGTATCAATACAGTGTAGTCACAATGTAGTCACTTCAAAGATACAGGCGTCCTTCCTAACTCAGTTGCCAGAGAGGAAGGGAACCGCTCAGGGATTTCACAATGGGGCCAATGGTGACTTTAAAACAGTTAGAGTTTAATGGCTGTGATAGGAGAAAACTGAGGATGGATCAACAACATTGTAGTTACTCCACAATACTAACCTAAATGACAGAGTGAAAAGATGGAAACCTGAACAGAATACAAATATTGCAAAACATGCATCCTGTTTGCAACAAGGCACTAAAGTACTATTGCAAAAAAAAAATGTGGCAAAGAAATTAACTTTATATCCTTAATACAAAGCGTTATGTTTGTGGCAAATCCAACACATCATTGAATACCACTCTATATTTTCAAGCATGATGGTGGTGGTTTCATCATGTTATGGGTATGCTTGTCATCGACAAGGACGATGGAGTTCTTTTTAGGATAAAAATAAACAGAATAAATCCAAAAGGAAAACCTGATTGTCTGCTTTCCAACAGACCCTGGGAGACAAATTCACCTTTCAGCATGACAATAACCTAAAAGTTGCTTACCAAGACAACATTGTGGCCTAGTTACAGTTTTTACTTATAATCTCCTTGAAAATCTAGGGCAAGACTTGAAAATGGCTGTCTAGCACTGATCAACAACCAACTTCACAGAGATTTAAAAAATAATAATAATAATAATAATAATGTGCAAATATTTTACAGTCCAGATGTGCAAAGCTCTTAGAGACTTACCCAGAAAGACTCAAAGCTGTAAATTGCTGCCAAAGGTGATTCTAACATGTATTTTTATTTATTTAACTAGGCAAGTCAGTTAAGAACAAATTCTTATTTACAATGATGGGGGACTGCAGTGACGCCCCTTGCACTGAGATGCAGTGCCTTAGACCGCTGCGCCACTTGGGAGCCCCATTGACTCAAGAGTGTGAATACTTACATAAATGAGATGTTTCTGTATTTAACTTTCAATACATTTGCAAACATTTCGAAAAACATGTTTCCACTTTGTCATTATGGGGCATTTTATGTAGATGGGTGAGAGAAAAAATATATTTAATCCATTTTGAATTCAGGCTGTAACACGACAAAAAGTAAAAGGATATGAATACTTTCTGAAGGCACTGTATATTATATAGAACTTTATCAAGCATAACTTTAAGCTCCTGTACTGAGCCAGGAAATGTGGTTACTTTGCAATAAAGTGAACATTCTTTGCTTTTCCATTCGCTTTGGCAGACAACGGTGCCTTGAAGAGAGAGAGTGGCTCTTTTACTGTTCTTTTAACCCCACTTTTAGATGCCTGACTTCCTGTTTCTGTCCTCTGGCTGTCTTTCTCGACCCTCTTGATCGTGTTAGCCTCTCGTTTACTTCCAGAGTGTGTGTGTTTCTCCACTCCCGCCTTAGCCGTACTGGACTCCTTCCTCACCTCGGCTTCTGAATTGGCTCTGGCGCGGCCTTTCTTCACACTGGCCTGACCTTTACCGTTAGTGCCTGGCTCCTGGGCGGGTTTACGGATGTTGCCAACCGCCTGCATGTGTCTGACGTGGCTTCTTCCTGCTGAGGGGCTACCTGGAGTCTGTCCTCCTCCACTGCAGCCTGTAGCCCTACTCTCAGAGGAAGTGACCCGGCTCTCACTGCTGCTCCTCTTCGGAGGAACCCCGGGCCTGGCTCGGCGCTCCAGAAGGGGACTGAGGCGCGAGTGGCGCTGGTAGGCATAGGAGGAGCAGCTCCCGTTGCACAGAGGGTAGCGGATGTGACAATGGGGGCAGACTGGGAGGCAGGAGAGCTGCTGTGCTGCCAGCGAGGGGGGGTTGTGAGGGGCAAGCGGGAAGGCGCGCTGACACTGCCGCAGGCCTTTGGGGGAGCTGAGGCGGCTGGGTGGCGCCGTGTGGGGCCGAGGTACGTTCGTGGTGGTGGCAGAGGGGAAGCCCAGGGCCCTAGGACGGCCCCCCGCAGGTCGGCAGGCCTCCGCCTGCACAGTCTGGATCTGGAGCCACTCCAACTGCAGCAGTCTCTCCAGGTACTTCTCCAGGGGCCCCACAGGTTTGGGGCGAGGTGCGCCTCGGCCCTCCGTGTGGAGGAACACAGCCAGCTGGCGTAGGCTCCAGGTATTGAAGGGAGGAGGCAGGAAGTCAGGGTAGTTGTAGCTGACGCTGTCGTTGTCGCTCGTGGCCCCGTGTGGTCCTGGGAAGGCTGGGGGGAAATCGCTGGAGTTGATCACTTCAGCGCGGAGGTTGAGATGGGGTGGGGTGCAGGGGGTACAGGGGGAGGGGAGTACAGGCAGTCTCTCTGAGTCTGACAGGTCACTGGCGCTGTCTGAGTCGACTTCCTTCTGCTCAAACTGCCTGAGGGACTCCAGGGTGGGGACTTGAGTGTGTGTGTGAAGCCGCATTGGCCCCTGGCGCAGCCCAGGTATAGGGGAGAGGGGCAGAGAGAGAGCTTTCCGACTTCGGCCCAGTACCCCATGGTTCTGATCTAACTCACCGCAACATGGGGACGTTCGCTGAACCTCTCGCTTCTCTTGCCTCTGTGTGGAGGAGTGTGTGTGTGGTTTAGACTTCAAGCCTCCTTCTTGAGGGCTGTGGAGAGTTAGTGTTATTAAGGATTTGACTGGACTGAGTCATTTTAAGAAAGGGTTCCCCTATAAACTTACCTTGCCAGTTTGCTAGTGTTTCGAGTAGTGCCAGATTTGACTCTGCTTCCCTTTGAATGAATGCCCTGAGGAGAAAATGTACCATATAAGTTATTTGCCAAACACTAGTCTGGTTATTAATGGTAATTGTGCACATGACAAGACCTCATGATCTGCAAGATGATTTCACCATCAGTCACTCACCCTCTGGATTGTCGACACAGTGTCCTTATCCTGACCTGGAAGGGCATTCTTGAGCTGAGCTCCTGCCTTCTTCACCTTGTTAGCTTTCTTTGAACTGTTGAAACAAGAGAGTGGAGTGAGGAGACAGGAGATTATCTCTTTGCACTATACGCAATTTGGAGTGTTCCTGCATGTGGGCATTCCTGAATTTGCAGAAACCCCTCTTTATACTTCTATTGGTCACTTTTTAAGCTACGACTCCGGTATACAGGCAGGAGGCGGTGGCACGCCAGTACAGTAGGTGGCAGTAATGCACCATAACGTTGGATGCCAACCGCCAATAAACCCCACAGAAGAAGAAGTGCCTGTCGGCCATTGCTATCCTGCAGTTTTGTTAACAATGGCTAGGGCAGGTGTTCGACAAATGTTAGCGAAGGACACTGGATGCTAGGTAGCTAACTAGGACACAGGCGGTACATAGGAAGCAGGATGCGGGATATGTAGGTAGCTAGGACACTGTTTTCCACAGTTCTATTAACCACGGTGAGGGCAGGTGTTCAGCAGGCATTAGAGAAGGAGTTAATCCATTTGAATTAAATCACTTTTTGACCCCCCTTTTGATTTGAACAAAACCTTCCACACATATTTGTCCATTGTAGAAGTGCTCAGAAAGTGAATTTTTTGGCCTGAATGCTAAAACATTCAAGACATAAAAGGTGCTCAAAGTTGACCTATTTTGCATACCATACCATCACTGATAAAGATAAACAGTTGAGATTGATATCATTTAAAAACTTGCAAAACAGGGCTGTCAAACTGTTTTATAATTATTTTTGATTAAAAAAAGTTTTTTTTTTTCCTTCATCGTCAATGATCTAAAACTCTCGATTTTTTTTCATATTCGTATATGTTGAAACGAGACCCTATTTTACTTAATCTGAGGTTTTCGGTTGTGCCTGCCATCAATTAAGGTACAACATGCTCTTGAATAAAGGTTGGGTGTCGTGTTTTGGCTGATAAATGTAGTAAAATAGAATCAAATTGAAATTTTGACTTTCAAATAGTATGACAAAGATAGTTATAGGTCCACACATAGAAGAATTTTGATTTGAATGGGAATATCTTGTTTTACATTATACTCAATCCTCCATAAGAAACTATTGAAATCATAGAAATATAGATAATAGAAAATACATGACCGCTGGATCCTTGTGGTAGTAGTTAGAAGTTACAATTTCAATTCAATTTAAATGGTGTACCAGCTAAATTGCAGTGGTATGAAAGGAACAGGTCCATTATATGAATTATAATTCTATGATTTAAATGACACCCACCCTGTATTCAAGAGCATGTTGTGTCTCAACCGATTGGGGACACAACAGAAAAATCTGAGCTACAACATATGCGGTTCTGAAAAACTTGGCATTTACGAGTTTTTAGATAATTGATGTTAAAAGGTTAAGGTCCTTTGATGTGGATTCAGTGTATACAAACAGTGTAATTCCTTGCTCTGCTGAATTGCTGATTACTGCCACGGTGTACTTCCTGTGTTTTTATACAATGTATTTTACGCACCAGTGCATAATCTGTCTTTTTATGCCTCGATCACACCAACAGTGTTTGCATTTTGGTACACCAGAAGTGCATTTATTTCCAATGGAACGATGTGTTTGACTTGCAGCGTTACGTTGCAGTGCGTTCGGTGTGGTGAATGCGTCAAACAGTGTGCGTAGCTGGTTTGACAGAAATGGTAGCAGAAGGTGAATGTTTAACTTTTGTTGCACACATCCACATTATGCTGCATACTATTTTGCGCAACAACAGTATCTGTGTGATCAAGGCGTTCCGCACTCAACTCTGACGCTTCGATTTCGCAAAATAGTACGCAGCATCATCTGGATATGTATGCAACAAAAGTTCAACATTCACCTTCTGCTACCATTTCTGTCAAGCCCTCTACACATACAGTTTGACGCATTCGTTCGATAAATCCAACATATGCACCACACCGAACGCACTGCAACTGCCTCTGCAATGCTGCAAACGCAACGTTTCATTGGAAATGAATGTAATTATGGTGTACCAAAATGCAATGATATTGTCGGTGTGTTCAACGCGTTAATGCTTTGCAGTTGTGCATCCTGATGTACTATGCTGACTGCTCCCTTATGTACTCTTTTGTACATACATTCTGTTTAAAGTTCAATAAAGTTTATTGCAACGTGCTGGCCACCTACTCCTCTTCTATCTTTCACATTTAAAGGTACATTTTTTTTAATGTTTATTGAATTTATTTATGAAATTATAACATTTTGATCATCCTGTTTGTATGCTCTTAAATGATATCAACCATTTACTGTATATTTTCCAGTGATGAAGACATGGATGTCTCTTGGTATGGTGGGGTATGGAAAATGGGTCAACTTCGAGCACCTCTATCTCCTGAATGATTTGGCACTGAGGTCCAAAAAGTAACTTACTGACCATTTCTTCCATGGGCAAACATGTATACAAAGTTTTGTTTAAATCAAAAGTGAAGCTGTCAAAAAGTGATTGAATTCATATGGATTTACCCAAAGGACAAGTGGTGCTAGCTAGGACACAGGTACACAGCAGGTAGGATAGGTAGCTAGCTAGAACACCAGTAGGCAGTGTCCTTTGCCCCGGAAAAACTCAAATAATACTTTTATTTCCCATTTGACCCAGATTTTAATAACGTAGATAATCAGGGGAAATCCAGAATATCAAAAGTGTCACACAAGCATGAAGATATCTTGCTCTTTGGGAGGGGGCATGCCTGCAGATGCAGGAATGCCCACAAGCAGAAACAATTGCAGGCCGCAATCACACACTATTGGGAAATTGTGGGGAATGCATGAATTATCAACCCAAGAAGTGCTAGCTAGCTCTTTTACTCCCGAGGTGCTGACCTGTTGCACCCTCTATACACCCCCCCCCTCCCCCCTCTATTTCTATTTCTATGGGCACAAGCACTGTTCATGACACAAACTATTCACACCCCTCTTGTTGGCATAGAGAACTTTGCAGGTTTAAAGCTTATGTCCTGCAATTCTATACATTTTACCACGCCTAATGTATATTCATATGAAATTTGAGTGGCTCGAACATTACTACAGTTTTGGAAACCACTGCTCTATATAACCACTGTGATTATTATTTGACCCTGCTGGTCATCTATGGACGTTTGAATATCTTGAACGATCTGGCCTTAATGGCCATGTACCCTTATAATATTAACCCGTACAGCCAGAAGAGGAATTGCCACCTCTCAGAGATTGGTTCCTCTCTAGGTTTCTTCCTAGCCAGTGCTTCTACATCTGCATTGCTTGCTCTTTGGGGTTGTAGGATGGGTTTCTGTATAAACACTTTGTGACAACTACTGATGTAAAAAGGGCTTTATAATACATTTGATTGATTACCTCGTAATCGGTTCGTTATTTTCAGAATTCTTCGTACGTATCTTCTCTTTGGAAACAACGCGTTTCAATGCCGTGGAGGCAGTGCGTTCCTGCATAATGGGGCCCATGATCCTGGAGCTCAAGGACAGCTGCTTTCAGTCCAATGCAACGGAATAACGTCCTACTGTAGCTATAGATGCCAACCTAAATCCCATATGAGGTACTCCATGTTGAGGGTAACATCGTCCATATTATCAAAAGTGATGCAGTGCATAATGCGCATATCAGGAGTCTATTCCCGTGCGAAAACAAATACTGTAATAATATTCCAGTTTTCTCAAGGGTTTACTGCCGTGTCGTGTACGGCAGCTAACGTGAGCGCCCGATCAATAAAACAACTGTATCCTAAATTCGTTTCCGCTATCACTGTGTCGAATAGGCTTGTTTACTTGCTGCGGTCCCTGTCTGGCACAGTTCCGTAGCCCACTTCTGGGATGCGTTCAGTTCGTTAAACGATTTGCTACGTTGCATGACGTACACGTTTCCCTAAAACGGTGCGCACCGTTCTTCAACATTATTTGAAGTGTGTTTGCTCCCGTTTGACAGGTGTGATCATTATGTGTCTGCCCATTTCAAATCGCAAAATTCGTGCAGCACACAATCGTCCCCTATGCCACCATAGCCTATTCACAACATTCAACTGGTCGTTCAGAACAGGACCGTTTCTAACACAACGCTTAATTCTGCTGAATGCGGCCCTGTTGTGTTAGCAGAGAAGAGCATTATGGGAATTGATGTCATTACAACTGACGCTTTAAGGACACACATGCTGTATTGTTTTCTCTATTTAATCCTTAACCATACAGACGTTTAAATATGTTTCAGGTTCAGTAGGTACATTTATGTTAACTTAAATTCACACTAAAACGGTGACAAATATTACTATCATGTGCTCAACCACTGCATTTCCCATAAGACAACCTGATAAAATCAGGTATGTCGTTGGCATGGCAAAATTGAAGTATGTGGGCGCATCTTCGATGATCTACACATTGTGAGTTTCGCATCCGGGATAGGCCTAACTGTGTGTTGGCTACATGAGTATTTACCCACATGTTGTGCGAATCAGTCCGCGTAATCACACGCACGCGAATGGCCAACTACGAAATATGTAGGCTGCTAGTAAATGGAGGATCAGTCTTCGGGTTCAACCTACAAAATATAGGCTACTTGACAATCATCACATACTTCGTACAAATGGTGAGCTGTTGTGATTTGTTCATTCGTTTTTATTGAATAAGCCAACCATTTCAAGGGATCAACATAAGAATATAATATTTATTTCCTGACTCGAGAGGATACGCCATAGACTGTACAAAGATACACCAAGTCTTCCTTTCTGTCTGAAAGTGAAGTCGCACTACAAAGATCGAGGTTGTGTTCGAGAGCAACAAAACCGTGATGTATCATGGGTAGAGTGTGACTGACTGACTGATCTACAAATAATAATGAGTCGTTATGGTGTAAGGTGATTTGTAGATTATGTTAATTAAGTCTGATTTAATAAACAAATACGATAGCAAAGATTTTTATAACGAAACCAAGACAGACCACAGCCTCTCGTTTCCAATAGAAACAAATGAGTCATAATGGGCAGAACAAGCAAGGAGGTGGGCAGAGTCAGCGAGATCCTATTTGCCTGTTCTAGCAGACGTCTGCATATTTCCGTTAGGGAACGCACAATCTGTGAAGCGCGCGTGTGCAATAACGCAATTCGCCTTTTCACACCCACTAAGCAACGCGATTTAAATTTTTTTTGCAAATGTTAAAATCTAAAATACTTCATCCACTCTGTTTAAAACAGATACTAGTCTTGTGAACTGAAAGCTGTATTGTTTCATCGATGAGAAATCAATCTCCTTCCATCTTCTCCCACTGCTGGCGACTAGGCTTCCTCTCACTTCCATATTTGGTAGTGAGTGGAAATTCCAAGCGCATCCGGTGAAATATCTTTCTCATTGTTCTATCTATGACAATAGTCAGTTTGAAAAAGGTAAAGGGTACATTTCCAAAACATCAGACTCTTACCATTGTTAACCCAGGGATATGCAGTCTGAAAGAAGTCTGCCTAAAAAATATGCAAGACTCTACATGCCAGAATGTTCCAGAATGTAGGATAAAATATCTACCGTTGTCAGTGCTGTTGGTTCTTTTGACAGTAGGAGAAGGAGAAAGTGTTATTTACCTGACTTTTTGCTGCGGTAGTAGGTTCTGTCACTTGTATTTTCAATCTCCTGATGCAATGCGCGTGATGAACAATATGTAAACAATAGCCTAATGTAACCGAATGTAGTCAACCGAAGCACTTTCCTTGCAATAAGCTGGAAGTGTTTGTCAAATTTGCCAGCTGATTGCTTGGGACAATGTTCAGTCTGTGGTTTGGTTAGGCTCGGCCATATTGTAGTAAGTGTTTGTCTCATGCGAAAAAACGATATACAGGATAGCATACTGAAGGTTGGGTTGATAAGGCTTCCCTGTGGATATTTTGTCTCAGATTAACCAAGCGGGGAGAGGCTGCCCGTTGTCACAGTTCCAAGATCAGTCAGAAGCGTCCAGTTAACTTTACGCCAATGAATCTTAAAACTGAACTTTGATCCGCATGAAGTAGTATTGATGTCCTTCGCCACTGTCGTCTTACAACAGATATTTAGATCCAGTCATGACCAGGGGTGTAGTGCTGACGGACAACACTGGGCCAATTGTGAGCTACCCCATGGGACTCACGGTCATGGCGGGTTGTGACACAGTCTGGGATCGAACTGGGATCTGTAGTGATGCCTTGCCTAAGACCGCTGCGCTACTTGGGAGGCCCCTGTAGTAAGGATTTATGTTTACTACTTGGTCAATTGATTTGATGTTTACTACTTGGTCAATTGATTTACTACTTGGTCAATTGATTACGATACCGTGTATAAGCTACACAAAATGCTTACTCGCAATAAAGCTATCCTCATAAACAGTGCCATGATAGAAAGCTATTTGTATTTACATTAGGCTATAGCCTACAAATAGCTGTACCATGTAGTCGTAGGACAATTAGGCTATAAGCCTACTGCAAATGATTGTTGTTTGTTCCTGAACTAGGCGAATGGCAGAGCTATCCTTCAGCACCACAAGTTGGTTCAACTTCTTTAACGTCATTGCGCGATTCTGGCGCTGTCCTTTCAGGACCACAAAGGGCGCTCCAATCGCTTAAAATCACATCTCATCAAGATCTGTTGCCTACTCAATAGTCATACTCATCACTTCTTATTATTACAAATAGAAAAGTATCACTTCTCACAATGGTGCTTGTTTTGTGAAGTTAGATCAAAGCTGAATCAATCTCTTGCAAGATCACAATGATTAATTTGCATTTTACATAACAGAACCGAATATAATAGCATAATAGCACAGTTACACCAAAAAAATAATTTCAAATTATCTTTTAGGATGGTTAGCTGAAGTTGACCATACAGTGCATTCGGAAAGTATTTAAACCCCTTGACTTTTTCCACATTTTGTTACATTACAGCCTAAAATTGATTTTAAAATGGATTACTTTTATTTTTTATCCTCATCAATCTACACACAATAATACCCCATAATGACAAAGCAAAAACAGGATAATTCTTTTGTGTGCAAATGTATTCAAAATAAATACGTTGTTTACATAAGTATTCAGACCCTTTGCTATGAGACTCGAAATTGAGCTCAGGTGCATCCTCTATTCATTGATCCTCCTTGAGATGTTTCAACAACTTGGATTGGAGTCCACCTGTTGTAAATTCAATTGATTGGACATGATTTAGAAAGGCACACACCTGTCTATATAAGGTCCCACAGTTGAAAGTGCATGTCAGAGCAAAAACCAAGCCATGAGGTCGAAAGAATTGTCCGTAGAGTGCTGAGACAGGATTGTGTCGAGGGTGTTGGTCAGGGAGATGACCAAGAACTTGATGGTCACTCTGACAGAGCTCCAGAGTTCCTCTGTGGAGATGGGAGAACCTTCCAGAAGGACAACCATCTCTGCAGCACTCCGCCAATCAGGCCTTTATGGTAGAGGGGCCAGACGGAATCCCCTCTTCAGTAAAAGTCACATGACAGCCCACTTGGAGTTTGCCAAAATAAGATTCTTTGGTCTAATGAAACCAAGATTGAACTCTTTGGTCTGAATGCCAAGCATCACGTCTGGAGGAACCCTGGCCTACGGTGAAGCGTGATGGCAGCATCAGGACCTCAGACTGGGGCGAAGGACCTCAGACTTGGGCGAAGGTTCACCTTCCAACAGGAAAACAACCCTAAGCACACAGCCAAAACAACACAGGAGTGGCTTTGGGACAAGTCTCTGAATGTCCTTGAGTGGCCCAGCCAGAGCCCGGACTTAAACCCAGTCGAGCATCTCTGGAGAGACCTGGAAATAGCTGTGCAGTGATGCTCACCATCCAACCTGACAGAACTTGAGAGGATCTGCAGAGAAGAAAATCCCCAAATACAATCCCCAAATACAGGTGTGTCAAGCTTGTAGCGTCATACCCAAGAAGACTTGAGGCTGTAGTCGCTGCCAAAGGAGCTTCGACAAAGGACTGAGTAAAGGGTCAGACTTTTATTTTTAATAAATGTGGAAAAATGTTTTAAAAAATTAAAAAATGTAAACGGTTTATTTTGTCATTATATGGTATTGTGTGTAGATTGAATCCATTTTAGAATAAGGCTGTAACGTGGAAAAAATGAAGGGGTCTGAATACTTTCTGAATGCACTGTACATGCACTATTAGGCAGTATATATGTTTTGATTGAAACAAAGTACAAGAAAGGCTAATAGTTTGTTAACACCATCTGCTCTAATTCGCTCACGAAACAGTAATTGATGAGGATCTAAATGCATATTCCCATTTAAACTGATTGAGATCAATCAAATTAATGGCACGGAGATGCAGTTAGGACATTCCACCTTTAAAACGTGAAGAATTATAATTCATGAGTGAGAGTGATGATGGCCTATTTTGAAATTTGGTAGCCTATGCCTAACTTGGTGTTTGAGGGTATTAAAAATAGAAACATTTATTGAGACAATATGTGTGGGCATAGGCAGATGTTGCATTTGGAGGATGCATTTTATGCATATTCTTAAATGGTGGACTATTCAATTGGCTACATCTGCTGTACAAACTTTGAGGAAATTATGACATCATTGCACAAGACCATTGGCCATGACTATTCAACTAAACAATAGATAATCCATCCACCTGACAGGTGTGGTGTATCAAGAAGCTGATTAAACAGTATAATCATTACACAGGTGCACCTTGTGCCGGGGACAATATGCCACATTTCTCAAATTTTGAGGAAGCTTGCAATTGGCATGCTGACTACAGGAATGTCCACGAGAGCTGTTGCTGGATAACTGAATCATACTTTCTCTACGATAAGCCGCCTCCAACATCGTTTTAGAGAATTTGGCAGTACGTCCAAACGGCCTCACGACCGTAGACCACGTGTAACCTCACCAGCCCAGGACCTCCACATCCGGCTTCTTCACCTGCGGGATTGCCTGAGCAGGGTGGAGGGGAGGTGTGCTGAGGAGTATTTCTGTCTGATATAAAGCCCTTTTTTGTGTGGAAAAACGTGCGTTTTGCGTTTTATATTTTTGTTCAGTGTAGTTTAGCGGGGGAAAACTGTCAAAACTACTCGGGCCTAGTGTGCATGTGTGCCCAACTGGGCGCACTAGGCTAATTCAGGGGACAGATTGTAGTTTTTATGCTCTAATATCAGGAGCTGGCAGTGAAAAGTTTGATTAAACAATTCAGAGACTGAAGCTAATTGTAACGGTTTTCTTCTGTTGAAGGAGAGGCGGACCAAAACACAGTGTGGTTATTTAGATACATCTTTAATAAAGATGAAACTAGAACAATATACAAAAACATGAAAAACCAAAAACAGCCCTATCTGGTGTAACAAACACAGAGACAGGAACAATCACCCACCAAGCCCAACACCAAACAGGCTACCTAAATATGGTTCCCAATCAGAGACAATGACTAACACCTGCCTCTGATTGAGAACCATATCAGGCCAAACACAGAAACAGACAAACTAGACACACAACATAGAATGCCCACTCAGATCACACCCTGACCAAACACAACATAGAAACATACAAAGCAAGCTATGGTCAGGGTGTGACACTAATAAATCAGATGACTTACGTTTAAGGAGAGTGAATCGATATACAATCACCTAAACAGCTGTAACTGTCAATAGTAAAACAAAGCTTAAAACTTTGAGTGAACCCAGAATACAGAAAATGAATAGGGAAGTTGCTTTCCTCCTCCTCACCACTCTATGGCTGCCAGTCCACCCATTATGACATCATTGACTTGACTGGGGAAGTCCATTCTGTTCATTCTATTTCAGTGCTGAATCACCCTCCCCCACACAGGAATTTTGGGGACTGTATGTATGCTATATAAAGTCACATGTTTTGTAGCCCAGACTAGTCACACCATGAATAGTTTGTTTTACACTGGCTCTTTTTTGTGCATGTTATACAATATGTATTTGGACGGTGAAGCTAATATTTTGTCTCGATGGGTCGATGCTACCATTTTGGATTTGAGATCAAATGATGAAAATGAGGCGGCAGTGCATAATGTCACCTTCTCTTTCAGCGTATTTTCAAACATCTGTTTTCCCATTTAGAAATAAAAGCACGTTAGGTAGGCCCATCTCGTCCACCCATTTTAATAGTTAAAGGGATAGTGTGAAATGTTGGCAATTAAGCCCTTTTTCTACTTACCTATAGTCAGATGAACTCATGGATAGGTCTACCACTTTAATGTCTGCATGCAGTTTGAGGGAAGTTGAAGGTAGTTTCCGGCCAAAAAATTGAACAGAAAATTAAAATCAAAACCAGTAAGAAAAGGGTATCACAACCTGAGAAAGGAACTAAAATATACTAGCGTTAGTTAGCGCAATGACTGGAAGTCTCTGGAAGCATATAGCCAAAGATGTTTATAACTAACCTTTCTAGAATATAATTGCGTATTTTTGTTAGGGAACACCTATTCTGTGAAGTGCCCATGTGCAATAACTCAATTCGCCCTTGCACTCCTAAACAACATTTTTCCAAACTTTGGCAAAGGGTAAAGTCTACAAAACATAGTCCACTCTGTTTATTACAGGTTTTAGTTTTGGAAACAGAACTGTGTTGAGATTAAATGTTTCATCTAGGAGAAAATGTGCAGATGGGCAAATGATAAATCAATATCATGTTTGCAATTTCTTTAGCTAAATGAGTATATATTGCTTTGTCATTTTCATGATTGAGAATGCATAATGCCTGCCAATTTGAAAAATAAAAAGCTAGCAAAGTGTGTGATATTTGTGCCGCGTGCACGTGCTTGTCGGAATAAGAAACTCAGACATTTCCGACTTGATAACTGGTTATACACGTGTCGCATTCAACCAGTTAGCAAGTTGGATATTTCCGAGTTTCCTATTTCTGACTAGCACGTTGACGCGACACCAGATTCCCATGGTACTATCCAGTACAATACTGACATATAGAGCCAAAAATGTTTCACTGTTCAAAAGCATATGGTGAAGAATGTAGATAAAACAGGATACATTTTTATTTATTAAAAAAATATTTATTAAATTACTTGTGTTTTTACATTACAAAACTCACCAGATTTGAGATTATGCACCCATAATTTTTTCCTTCACTTTTTTTTACAAGGTGTGAAGGACCTCTTCAATTTAACATCATGGATTGGACTATTGGGAAGGAGAGAATTCCCTCATGTAATAGTGAACTGCCTAAGGCCTCAAAGAATGCCTCTGGAACCAACCTCACTATCAATCTGAATGAAATGCTTAGATCAAAAGCTGCCGTGGAAAGGAAACGTGTTCCAATCCGCCCACCCAACCCAAGAGCCCCTGCACCCAGGGAACTGGAGTTTAGTCGAGGCCTTTCGTGTGAGCCCATGCCCAAACCCATTATCCGAAGACGTGCACGATCTCTGTCCTCCTCCACAGAGTGGAAGAGGCACACTCGTAATGTTGGGGTGCGTTTTGTAGACTGTCTGGGCCTGGACCTAGAGGACGTTAAGGTTTTCAAAACCGGAGAGGATCCCTTTGTGCCACAACATGTCTCCTTCAGGCTTTTGATGGGTGCAGAGCTGGCTGGGGGGAAGAACTTGGAAATCTCGCTGCCGTATCTGAAGCCGGTGTTCCCTCAGCAACCCGGTGATCGACCTGAATTCTTCAGCCGCCTGCGCCAGCAAAGAGTCTGTCTGGAGAGGGTTTTGTGCTTTGACCTGGGCATCATCGGGATCACTCAGGTCCTCAACCTCCATTTTGAGAAAGAGGTGAGCGTGCGCTATTCTTTCACAGGATGGAGGTGCAGCTCAGAAACCAAGGCCTCCTGGGTATCCACCACCTGCAAGTCCTGGGATGGAACGCAGGAGCAGCTCAATTGTGACACCTTTCGTTTCCACCTGCCTGTTCCTCCCTTCCTGCTACCTGGAGCTGCTTTGGAATTTGCTGTCCGATACAAAGTGTCCGGGAAAGAGCACTGGGACAACAACGAGGGGCAAAACTATAAGTTGGTCTGCCATAGCTACAAGCTGACTGTGCCCAAGGAGTGTGAGCATAGCATGGTGCACTTTATTTGAGCTCATTCAACAAGGAGCATTTACTGGTTGCTCTCATAAGTTCCAATTAATAGTTTGGCCATAAGGTCAAAACCATCAGACCTGAGAGGCAGCAGTAGTGTTCAGAAAAAGACAGATCTGGTATATATGAATAACATGTTATTGGAGCACTCAGCTAATAGAGAACCACGTCATGGTTGTCTGTGACTGAAGCCATGTTTATTATTCATTCATACACATTTATTTTAACAGAGCAAACCTATTAGTATTGGAGTGCATGTTTTCAAATGCAAATGCACTTTATTATATACAGTGCCTTCGGAAAGTATTCAGACACCTTGACTTTTTCCACATTTTGTTACATTACAGCCTTATTCTAAAATGGACATACATCTGCACTCAATGCCCCATAATGACAAAGCAAAAACAGGTTTTTATCAATTTGAGCTGGCCTCCCGGCCAAACTGAGAAATCGTGGGAGAAGGGCCTTGGTCAGGGAGGTGTCCAAGAACCCAATGGTCACTCTGATAGAGCTCCGGAGTTCCTCTCTGTGGCACTCTACCAAGCAGGCCTTTATGGTACAGTGGTCAGACGGAAGCTACTCCTCAGTAAAGACGCATGACAGCCCACGTGGAGTTTGCCAAAAGGCACCTAAAGACTCTCAGACCACGAGAAGCAAGATTCTCTGGTCTGATGAAACCAAGATTGAACTCTTTGGCCTCAATGCCAAGCGTCACGTTTGGAGGAAACCTGGCACCATCCCTACTGTGAAGCGTGGTGGTGGCGGCATCATGCTGTGGCAATGTTTTTCAGCCGCAGGGACTGGGAGACTAGTCAGGATTTAGGCAAAGATGAACGAAGCAAAGTACAGAGAGATCCTTGATGAAAACCTGCTCCAGAGCACACAGAACCTCAGACTGGGGCAAAGGTTCACCTTCCAACAGGACAATGACCCTAAGCACACAGCCAAGACAACGCAGGAGTGGCTTTGGGAAAAGTCTCAATGTCCTTGAGTGGCCTAGCCAGAGCCCGGACTTGAACCAGATCTAACATCTCTGGAGAGACCTCAAAATAGCTGTGCAGGGACACTCCCCATCCAACCTGACAGAGCTTAAGAGGATCTGCAGAGAAGAATAGGAGAAACTCCCCAAATACAGGTGTGCCAATCACTGCCAAACGTGCTTCAAAAAGGACTGAGTAAATGGTCTGAATACTTATGTAAATGTGATATTTCAGTTCTTCAAACCAGTTTTTGCCGTGTCATTATGGGGTATTGTGTGTAGATTGATGAGGGGGGAAAAAACAATTGAATATATTTTAGAATAAGGCTGTAACAAAATGTGGAAAAGTCAAGGGGTCTGAATACTTTCCGAAGGCACTGTATACAGCACTTGTTCAGATAAGACTGACACAGAATACACATTTCACTGTGGCAATGTGCCTCTGGATAATGCACTTACTTTATGGTTACTTTGTCGGATGTTCTAAAATCATTTGGACTTACTCTGACTCTGGTCCTTGGAACTAGCCATGCTTGCCAGGTGGAACACATGTAACTGGTAGAGATTAATTTATAAAACGAAATAAAGAGTTTTCATCTTCAAGAGAAGATCAGCCAAGCATTTAAACTATGCAACCAAGCAGCTTTTAGTTCAAATATTGCTCATGATATAAATTGAAAATATTTAGCTACTAACAAAAGAAATACACTGTTTAACTGGTAGTACTTAGAAAATATTAGGGAAATATTAATACTATTGTTTCTTGTTCTTTTTACATTAAAGCACAGTTGATGATACAAACCTCTGTTGTGAATTATTTGCCTTTGTTGCTTACAATACAACACTAAAGCTGTCTTTACACTGCAGCTAAAATGGACCCAATTCAACAACAAAGTAATTCTCCTGTGACACAGTTCAATCTCCTTTAGAATGGTGTAAACAGCTAAAAACCACATGGAATCACATCTTTTCCGTTCTGATTTGGACCACATTCATATGTGCTACTATATCCAATACCTAGCCACGTGACCTGTATCTGGACACTCCAATCAGATTCTTTCAGTGCCCAAGTGATTTTTACTACACTCCATGCAACAGGTTAATTTTGTCACATTTGCATTGGTGGTAACCGTTGAAATGGACAGTGACAGCACGTACCAGCATAGCCTCTTCGCTCGGACGACCAATACATATTGGTCTCCCATCATTGAACACTATATCCTGGTACCCTGCAAAATATTTACCAGCTCTATGATTTACATGTTTCCGGGGAAAAAAATCCCATCACTGAATGCATATCTAGAATTAATCCGGAATGCCTTACCCGTCAGCATGGGTTATCCTTTTTACTTTACACCAGGGGTAAGCAACTAGATTCCGCTGCAAATCCATTTTTGTCAGAATGGATGGTCAGGGGGCCGAAACATGATTATAAATTATTTGTTGAATTCAAATTGACAACAAGTAAGCCCATTTTTATTTGAAAATAACAATCATTTTATACCTTCATTACATTGAGACACAATTACATATGTCTCTTTATTTGTGGGGATACTTGAGAACATATTTCTTAGTTTAAATACATTTTCCCGCTGAATTCCTGGTAGGTTAGTCTCATTGAAGCCAGCCGCACCAATGTGTCGGAGGAAACATAGTACAGCTGGCGACCAAAGTCAGCATGCATGCACCTGGCCCGCCACAAGGAATCGCTAGAACATGATGGGACGAGGACATTCTGGCCGGCCAAACCCTGCCTTAAACCGTTGCGCCACTCGGGAGGCCCATGGTGAAGTTCTAAATTACACTTTGGATGGTGTATCATTACAAGTCACTACATAAATACAGTTGCCAGAGAGGAAGGAAACCGCTCAGGGATTTCACAATGAGGCCAACGGTGATTTTAAAACCATAATGGCTGTGATAGAGAAATGAGGCTGAATCAACATTGTAGTTACTCCACAATACTAACTTAATTGACAGAATGAAAAGGAAGCCTGTACAGAATAAAAATATTCCTAAACATGCATCCTGTTTGCAACAGGGCACTAAAGTAATACTGCAAAAAAATTGGCAAAGCAATTCATTTTTGGTCCTGAATACAAAGTGTTATGCTTGGGGCAAATCCAATACAACACATTACTGAGTACCGCTGTCCATATTTTCAAGCATAGTGGTTGCTGCATCGTGTTATGGTTATACTTGTAATCGTTAAAGGACTGTGGAGTTTTTCAGGATAAAAAAAGAAATGTAATGGAGCCAACCACAGGCAAAATCCTAGAGGATCCTAAAACACAAGGCCAAATCTACACTGTAGTTGCTTTCCAAGAAGTCAGTGAATGTTACTGAGTGGCTGAGCTACAGTTTTGACTAAAATCGACTTGAAAATCTATGGTAAGATTTGAAAATGGCTGTCTAACAATGATCACCAACCAATTTGACAGAGCTGGAAGACTTTTTCAAAGAATAATGTACAATCCAGGTGTGCAAAGCTCTTAGATAATTACCCAGAAAAGCTGACAGCTGTAATCACTGCCAAATGTGATTCTAACATGTATTGACTCAGGGTTGTGAATACTACTTCGATAAATTTGCTAAACATTCAAAAAACATGTTTTCACTGTCCTTATGGGGTATTGTGCATTGATGGGTGACAAGATAATATATTGAATCAATTTTGAATTCAGGCTTTAACATAACAAAATGTGGAGGAAGTCAAGGGGTATGAATACTATTGAAGACACTGAGGTTGATCATTGGCGTTAGTCTGCTGGACAATATAAGTACGCGAATGAGATCTGTCTCAGTATGGCCTTATAAATAAAAATGTACCAATGACTTAGTCTCCGAAGTGCTATGGAAGGCCAGTTAACTAGTGTGATTAGTCCACTTGCTGAAGGGTATTCCACATGTGTAATTACTCAGGATCTACTTCATGTTTTTGCAAACTTATGTTTTGTAATTACACATTTCAAAGTCACCTGTGCATTACCATGTTAATAACTCCAAACAAAGTGTGACATTGTTACATGTAACTACAAGGGAAAGTATAATAAAAAACCCAGCTAGCTATGTTGTTGATATGTGTATCCTAATAGACTAAGGTAACAACCCTTAAACAAGGCACACCTTGCCATGTTATAACCTGTCCCAAAGGATACATTGAATCAAATGTTATGTTACTACGATGCTGTTGCAAAGGATACACTTGTAATGATAATGTCAAATCAAATTTGATTTGTCACATACACATGGTTAGCAGATGTTAATGCGAGTGTAGCGAAATGCTTGTGCTTGTAGTTCCGACAATGCAGTAATAACCAACGAGTAATCTAACCTAACAATTCCACAACAACTACAAGTGTAAAGGGATGAAGAATATGTACATCAAAATACATGATGAGTGATGATACAGAACGCCATAGGCAAGATGCAGTAGATGGTATCGAGTACAGTATATACATATGAGATGAGTAATGTACGGTATGTAAACATATAAAAGTGGCATTATTTAAAGTGGCTGGTGGTACATTATAATGTATCTACCCAGGATCAAGCAATTTGATGCTAAGTGAAACATGTATTTTTAATTGCTATGTATTTACAGTGTAACAGCATTTGCAGACAGTAGACTAACCAAGAGAAATAAGGACACAGGAGAACATTAGTATAACCATGGAAAGAAGGTGTTCCCAAACTTACAATTCCCCATTTCAGACTCATACCCCGGGTTGGGTAGTAACGGATTGCATGTAACAGGGATACCTATGGACAGGGTGGTGGGTGATGCCCAGGGAGAGGCGTGATGGCGTGGCACTGTGTGGAGGTCTGGACTTGGGCTGTGGAGCAACAGTGGAGGTCAGGTGGAAGTAACCTGGACTCCCAGGCCAAGGGAGAGGGCATGTTCCCTGAGCAGGGAGTATCGGCCAGGAGGACAGTGGGACAGTGGACTCTCTTAATGGTCGGCACGCCATTAAATCTAAAGAGGAAACCGATACCTTTGCATCCTGAATGAAGGATCTACGAAGTGGTGTGGTGGGACACAAAGGTATTAAAGGTGGCGTCAATTCGGAATTTCTGAAATTAATCCATGAATTGAATTTGAATTGGCCACACCCCAAAGGAAACATCATTTTAATTTAAGGAAGTAGAATTGAATTAAAAGCAATTCAAACCAATTCAACTGAGACATTAAAGTCTCATTAATATTGACATTGCATTGGATTGTTCCGTTTCATACTGCAGGTTTTGAGCTAATGCATTCTGAGAAATGTATTTATGTTTCTGATATTTAAAACATTAAAGGAAGGATCAATTATTATAGACAACACACATGTAATTATTTAAAATTGTTTTAGGAGAATGAGTTTTAAAAATGACATGTTTCAACCATATGCTACATGGCATTGGTAGCCATACATGATGTCAAAATAAACATTTGTATAGTGATAAATAAACCATTTGAATTTCATTTAATTAAATTATACTTCCTTTAATTCAAATTCAATTCAAATTATTTTTTCTGTTGGATGTGGCCAATTCAAATTCAATTCAAATTCAATAATTGAATTGCATTTAAAGAGCAATTCGCAACTCAATTCAGAACTGACCCCAACCATGGAGTGTATCAGCAGCTGGGCAGATTATGTTTGGACGTCAGATGACAAACGTCATCAGGAACAATAGCGCCCTCTGGCGGAATTTGGCCTGAGTCCAATGTGTAATGAGAGGGTTTTTTGCAATAAATTAAGGCCTATTTTTTTAAATATATATATATATACTAGGGAATTTGGCTACAGGAGCAGTAGAAATCTATGAATGGAATCTTGGGGGAACCTGTCTGCAAATCAAGGTGTCTTTTAGTACCAGTTTAACTGATTGTGCAACAGTGAAGAGTTTACAGATGCTTTCTCAAAAGTTCAACTGGAAACATTAAGACATCATATGTATTCAGACAATGTTTCTCTCTAGTGGCTAAAATGTCCAAAAATCCCAGAAAGATGATTTTGTAATAGTATTCACATTTACATCAGCAGTATTGGATGGCACAATAACAACAATATCAACATGCTTAAAATGTGGACAGTTATCACTTAGGACAGTTTGAATTCTACACTGCAGTTAAAAGTTTGAAATTACTGTGTCTAACAGCAGATTATAGATTACAATAGAGAGTGTAATAATATTCATATTAGTAATGAGTATATATTTTGATTTCAGATGGAATAGGTAGAGTAATTAAGCCCAATTATTTGTTTTTATTTTTGTTCCGAAGCATGATTTTGTCCTCAGGGTAAATGCATCTTCCTCTGTTTTGCAGCTCTGCTATGAAAGGCATGCAGAATGTGGGATAGACTGTTCTTCTGGCCGAGAGGATTGTTTGAGTTCTTTGTGCCAGATGGATTGGATAGATGAGATTCACTGGATAACCCTGTGCCCATAGAAGGATAGTGCAGGTTGGTGTTGCAGAGACAAAAGCCAGGTTACATAATGTAAATACGGGGCCTGTGGTGTTCCTTTCACAGGCTTAGACAACCTGCAAGTAAACCGGTGCACATGGCTTTCTCCTTGATCAAATTGTAAACAGTGCTACCAAACGCAATGTACCAGATGCAGAGAAATGTACTATTCACTGTATGTTCTACTGAGTAGTTCCTCTTGACAGTAAGCTGTTACACATGGCTTGTTTTCTTGAAGCTGATGCGTTGAGTAACTGTGAGAGGCAGTTTTCATCTTTGCTTTCTCCATCCGCTTTTCTCTTTGTACTGTTAGTGTGTGGGTGGAGTGGACAAGGTTGCTTCAGGAAAAAAGTGTGATTTTCAATGAATGCTCATAGAGGACAGTGGTGACGAAGGTACAGAGAGAAGAACTGTGAAGAACGCTAACAGTCAGGATTATTCTCCGCCACTGCAATCAACAGGTAAACTGGCATCCTATTATTTTTCGCCACATATAACCAAACAGCACACTTGTTTTATGTTATATATACTTTACAGGCAGATTAAAGTTGATTTGAATAGTCATGTCCTATTTAGACTAGGAGGTTAGATTTGACCAAGTCATCCTGCCGTGCTATTTGGAGTTAATACAATAGGTTATAAACACATGTATGTTATAGGCTTGAACGCTATCAAAATATATATTTAAAATGAGCCTGAGGCTGCAAAGTTGAATTCTGCATTTAACATTTTGGTTACACTGTTGGAAAAATATAATAGTGAAGTCCTTGTACAGACGTATTTGGCATGGAACATGACCATTCGATGGAAAGTGACGTAAACTTCAGAAACCTTCAAAGCAGTATAAAGATTATTCAGATTACTTCCTGACCTATTTTATGGTGGCTATTTAATTTGACCACCGTTTAAAAGTCACACACATTAGAATATAAATAAAGGCTACTCTTAACCTAATACTAAAGATGTGCAGACCCTAGAGTTATTTCTTGCCAGATAACTAACCAGTGTAATTGGATTGGGTGAATAACCTTATCGCTTTTCCTTTGAATTGTGAATGAGTTATTTCTGCTCAAATAAAGGAGACATTACGTTTTTCTATTTTCCCCATTGCATAAAGCCTATTGAAGATGCCTCTGGGGAAGGAATTCAGGAAGAAAGCAGAGGACATCACAGCAGTGTATGATCTGAGAGAGAAGCTAGGAGAGTGAGTGTCTGTTATATTTTTGCCACATAGGATTAGATCTACATGCCGTTTCCACACAGATATAAGGCTCTTTACTTGGTGTGAGAGCCATACAATTCTGTGAGAGCCATTACCTTGATGCCTTGATGCTTACTGAAATCCTGGCACATTCTTCCCATTATGAACTATTACAATTCTCTAGCAGAGGCCCCTGGAGTTGTCAGAGGGGGAAGCCATCCCAATTCATCGGGTGACTGAATAATTATCATCCCAAAATAAAGCAATGAGAACGAAAGCCTGTATGAATGGTTACTAATATGACGTGGGTGTGTTTCAGGGGATCATTCTCTGAGGTGCGCGTGGCTCAGCACCGCCGCACCCTGAAACTTGTAGCAGTCAAGTGTATCCGCAAGAGGGCGCTAAAGGGCAAAGAAGCCATGTTGGAGAATGAGATAGCAGTGCTACGCAGGTTAGTGTCACATCTGCACTTTTAGCTAATACAAAATAGACAAGAAATCAATGCTTCAGAGTGTATCCATTGTTTCCCCTTCAGAATCAACCATCCCAACATTGTGGCATTGGAGGAGACCTTCGAGACATCTACAAAGCTTTATCTGGTTATGACTCTGTGGGTGGTGGGATTTTAATTTAGATACCCTGAAATGATCTAATCCAAGATGAATTGTTGATTATTTTGTTGCTTATATTTTACAATGCAATTGATGGCTTGTTACCACAGTGTTACAGGAGGCGAGTTGCTGGACCGTATTCTGGAGAAGGGGAGTTACACTGAGAGGGATGCCAGCCGTGTCATACAACAGCTTCTGGAGGCAGTCCAATACCTCCACCAGCTGGGCATCGTGCACAGGGACCTGAAGGTACAACTGTCTACTAGCTGTTAGAAAAACACTTAACCTCACTATAAACAGCATCGTAGGATTACTGTTATATGTCCCCCAGGTATATCAACATAAAAGAGAATAGAATGTATCTGAGAGTTCACAGGTTAAGGTAGATGGTCAATGTGCTGAATGATCAACACTCTCATGTGATTTTCTCATTGTTTGGTACAAGTGTTCAAGTGATTGATA
Source organism: Oncorhynchus tshawytscha (assembly GCF_018296145.1). Lineage (NCBI taxonomy): Eukaryota > Metazoa > Chordata > Actinopteri > Salmoniformes > Salmonidae > Oncorhynchus > Oncorhynchus tshawytscha. The sequence goes on along the minus strand of NC_056444.1, from coordinate 60,028,459 downwards.
GATGCAGCTTAATTGTCAATTATTTTAGGCCTTCTATTATTATCATTCCAGCCTGAGAACCTACTGTATCAGACTCCGTCGGAAGATTCCAAGATTGTCATCAGTGACTTTGGCCTGTCCAAGATGGAGGAGCAGGGGATGCTCACCACAGCATGTGGAACCCCTGCGTATGTCGGTGGGGATCCCCAAATACATAGATCACTTCTGAACCCTCATCATGTAAAATTAAAGCAGTTTGAGCCTCATACATTAACCTTCTCTTTCATTGTATGTGCAGCACCAGAGCTTCTGCAGCAGAAATCATATGGCAAAGAAGTGGATCTATGGGCTCTGGGGGTGATCACCTATATACTGTGAGTGTATGGAAATGGTTCATTCCTCACAGTTGACTTAATACAGGCAAATGAAAAGTTATGTTGTGCTAAAAGGATTTCTTTTTGACGTTCCAGACTCTGTGGCTACCCTCCGTTTTATGACGAGAGTGAGTCACATATGTACAGGCAGATCATGAAGGCTGAATATGAGTTTGACTCCCCGTATTGGGATGAAATCTCTAATTCAGGTAAAGTATGACCTTGGTCTATGAGAGATCCTTTTAGCTAGCCTGTATTAGTTCATCACATCACATCTCACACCTATTTGTCACGCAACGTTATCACTGTCTCGGCAATAAAGTCTTGTTTTTCTTTCTTTCAACGTGCTTTTAATTGAACTTTCTTTTGTCTTGAAATTGTATGTCCTCCTGAATGCTGCTTCTCTCTCCACATTTTTCCGTTCAGCAAAAGATTTCATTCCGCACATGTTGCAGAAAGAACCAGAGGAGAGGTACAATTGTGAGCAGGCCTTGAAGCATCTTTGGTGAGTTTAAAAAAAGATTAGTAGCTTTGTGTGTATTCTTTTCTATAACATGTTTAGTAAACATTCTCAGTACTATCAGTGTGCATGTATTTGGTCAGTTGAAGTAAAGAATGAGATGTTCTATACAATACAATGAATGGGTACTTTGATATTTAGGGATATTTTCAAGTTTTTCTATACTTCTATAGCCTATCGTAATGTCCATGGCAGTTGAGTTTTAAACATAGATCACTTTAATCCAAACATACAATAGATTCTTTCTGCTCAAAATATAATAATTTTCTTGATCTATATTGATTGCATATCACTTTATGTTCCCTCTAGAATTTCGATGAAAAGCCTCCGTAGGTCTGTCACTATATCACATGTAGTATACGGTACACATAGCATCCCACTGGGTACAGATGTCAGTTCAATGTCTAGTTTTGATTTACATTTGGTTGAGGTGTGGTTGTCAGCTAACGTGAAATCAACAAAACATCACCATGTCATTGGATTTAGGTTAAAAGTTGGTTACTTTTTTCAAATCCAATCAGTTTTCCATGCTGATTCAATGTCATAACACAGAATTTTGGTTGTTGAAATGATGTGGAAACAACTTTGATTCAACCAGTTTTTGCATAGCGGGCTAATGACTCCAAAGTTATGTGATAATGGTATTGATGGCTTGTTGATTGGTGCTGTGTGTGTTGTTGAATCAGGATATCAGGAGGAGCCGCTCTGGAGAAGAACATTCATGGATCAGTCAGTAAGCAGATCCAGAAGAACTTTGCTAAGAGTCAGTGGAAGGTAAGATTAGTCCTGCCTGGGCACTGTTTAAAATGTCCAAATCATCTTCCACAATACAATATCTCCCATAAAACTAGAATCTAGACATATGCCCAGTTACATTGACTATGTAAATCAATTCTTCTGTGTGCAGGAATGCACTACACTCTTAGAAACAAGAGTGCAGTTAGAGTACAATATTGTTCCCTAGGGAACAAAAATATCAAAATACACAATGTGCCTTCAGAGGTACACATAATGATCTCACATGGTACCTCTTAGTACATTTTAGGGTACATATGTGGATAAAGAGCCTGGTGGTACATTTTTGTACCCAATATTCTGAATATAAATCTACACTAATTATACTCTCGTTCTCCAAAAAAGGGGTACGATGTGAAGATACATTTCTGTTTCCCAGGATACCAACAGCTTTGTCACTGGGTTGGTACCCTAAAAGGCCACATTTGTACCATAATCATTATCATATTTGCCAGCATAGTCTATTCCTTTTGAATAGTTTGTAATATCTTTGTTTTTGCGTATACATTCATTGATTGATTAATCTTATGCTACATAAAGATAAATAACATACATTTTTCAAAACGAATCCAATCAGTTAGTTAGATTTTTTGCACCTGTTATTGTAATGTTTGTTCCAGTTTAAATGGCGTAATGTTTATGATTTGATTTCACCTTCATTTAACAAGTTCTCATTTACAACTGCGACCTGGCCAAGATAAAGCAAAGCAGTGTGACAAAATCAACAACACAGGATTACACATGGGATAAACAAACGTACAGCCAATAATACAAGAGAAAAATGTTCCTAACTCTGGCAGTCATAAAGAATGCATGTTGCGGGTGAATAAACATTCCAGCTGTTGGATATCCAAAATCTGTCTGGATTCTTATCGGAATTCTATATCACTTTGCAAGCCAGCATAATGTGACTTGTAGGTAGGATTGCAAAATTCTGGTAATGTTCCCAAATTTCGCAGGTTTTCCAGAAATCACAGTTGGAAAATTCATGGCAAACAGAGGGAATAAGCAAGAAATTATTCAACCAGGATTTCTAGTTAGCGGAATATTGCAACCCTACTTGCAGGCCTGGTGTGGCCTGTAAACCATGAGTTTTCTAATGAGATATGTAATGTATTGTCATAAAGAGATTAATTTTAATGACAACATACACCTAGGAACTCACTTGGTGAAAGCCACGGGACTGAAAATGAACAAATTCAACAACCATTTCACTAACAAATACAGTCATGGGTGGTAACGCTACAATTTCCTCAACAAAGCAAGCCACACTGGGAAATTATATTGGATACGTGGCTCTGCCTGTTCTTTCAGTTAGTTCTTTTTGAGTGGAAGTGTTGTACCAGTTTAAGTAGTCTATGGTAGAGGTACGTTTTTGTCAATCACTAGGAACATATGACTATGTCACTGTGGTACACTGTGGTATAATGGCAAAATGTACCTTTTCTAAAAGCACACTTTTGTACCTGTGGACTATATGTTTTCAGAGGGCGTTCAATGCCACAATGGTGGTGCGGCACCTCAGTAAGAAGAATCTAGTAGTAGAGGAGGAGTCTAAGGATAAGGCAAAGACCAAGGCTACACTGTAAGGTGAGGGATGAAATAATAATGGCACCGGAGAAGAAGGCCAACGTTTTACATGTCCCCAACCGATTGTGTTTTTTGGTTGGTTTATTTGCATTTTTTGTAACTTATGTTTTTACTTATTTTGTACATAATGTTGCCGCTACCGCCTCTTATGACCGAAAATAACTTCTGGTAATCAGGACTGCGATTACTCACCACGGACTGGCAGAATCCTTTTTTTCCTTTAAAGAGTCTGATGTGCCTGATGAGAACGATATATTGCTTTCTCGGGAACAGGCCCAGATCCCTATGATTTGCGTGAAGAGGAGGTGGAGAAAAAGGGGCCAGAGGTCGAGATGCCTTCTGATAATTCGTAGGCGATCGAATAAACCTCCACTTCCTTCCATTCTGCTAGCAAACGTGCAATCTTTGGAGAATAAAATAGATGACCTACGCGCAAGATTAAACTACCAATGGGACATTAAAAACTGTAATATCTTATGCTTCACGGAGTCGTGGCTGAACAACGACACTATCAACACGCAGCTGGCTGGTTATACGATGTACCGGCAGGACAGAACAGCAGTGTCTGGTAAGATAAGGGGCGGCTGACTATGTATTTTTGTATAACAGTTGGTTCATGATATCTAAGGAAGTCTCGAGCTATTGCTCGCTTGAGGTAGAGTATCTCATGATAAGCTGTAGACCACACTATCTACCTAGACAGTTTTCATCAGTATTTTTCGTAGCTGTTTACATACCACCACAGTCAGAGTCTGGCACTAAGACAACATTGAATGAGCTGTTTTCCGCCATAAGCAAACAAGAAAACGCAGCGCTCCTAGTAGCCGGGGACTTTAATGCAGGGAAACTTAAATCCGTTTTACCAAATTTCTATCAGCATGTTAAATGTGCAACCAAAGGGAAAAAAACTCTGGACCACCTTTACTCCATACACAGAGACACATACAAAGCTCTCCCTCGCGTTTCATTTGGCAAATCTGACCATAATTCTATCCTCCTGATTCCTACAAGCAAACATTAAAGCAGGAAGCACCAGTAACTAGATCAATAAAAATGTGGTCAGATAAAGCAGATGCTGCTACAGGACTGTTTTGCTAGCACAGACTGGAATATGTTCAGGGATTCCTCCGATGGCATTGGAGTACACCACATCAGTCATTGGCTTAATCAATAAGTGCATCGATGACGTTGTCCCCACAGTAACTGTACGTACATACCCCAACCAGAAGCCATGGATTACAGGCAACATCCGCACTAAAGGCTAGAGCTGCCGCTTTCAAGGAGCGGGACTCTAGCCCGGAAGCTTATAAGAACTCCCGCTATGCCCTCCGACGAACCATCAAACAGGTAAAGTGTCAATACAGGACTAAGATTGAGTCGTACTACACCGGCTCTGATGCTCGTTGGATGTGGCAGGGCTTGCAAACCATTACAGACTACATAGGGAAGCACAGCCGAGAGCTGCCCAGTGACACGAGCCTACCAGACGAGCTAAACTACTTCTATGCTTGCTTCGAGGCAAATGGCACTAAAACATGCATGAGAGCACCAGCTGTTCCCGGAAGACTGTGTGATCACGCTTTCCGGAGCTTAAACAGGTCAACATTCACAAGGCCACAGGGCCAGATGGATTACCAGGACGTGTACTACGAGCATGCGCTGACCAACTGGCAAGTGTCTTCACTGATATTTTCAACCTCTCCCTGTCCGAGTCTGTAATGCCAACATGTTTTAAGCAGACCACCATAGTGTCTGTGCCTAAGAACACTAAGGAAATCTGCCTAAATGACTAACCCACAGCACACTAGTTTGTAGCCATGAAGTGCTTTGAAAGGCTGGTCATGGCTCACATCAACACCATTCCAGAAACCCTAGACCCACTCCAATTTGCATACAGCCCCAACAGATCCACAGATGATGCCTCCATTCTCATCGACGAGGCTGCAGTGGAGCAGGTTGAGAGTTTCAAGTTCCTTGGTGTCCACATCACCAACAAACTAACATGGTCCAAGCACACCAAGACATTCGTGAAGAGGGCACGACAAAACCTATTCCCCCTCAGGAGACTGAACAGATTTGGCATGGGTCTTCAGATCCTCAAAAGGTTCTACAGCTGCACCATCGCGAGCATCCTGACTGGTTGCATCGCTGCCTGGTATGACAACTGCTCGGCCTCCGACCGCAAGGCACTACAGAGGGTAGTGCGAACGGCCAAGTACATCACTGGGGCCAAGCTCCCTGCCATCCAGGACCTCTATACCAGGCGGTGTCAGAGGAAGACCCTAAAAATTGTCAAAGACTCCAGCCACCCTAGTCATAGAATGTTCCCTCTGCTACTGCACGGCAAGCGGTACCGGAGCGCCAAGTCTAGGTCCAGGAGGCTTCTAAACAGCCTCTACCCCCAAGCCATAAGACTCCTGAACACCTAATCAAATGGCTACCCAGACGATTTGCATTGCCCCCCCTCACCCTCTTTTACACTGTTGTTACTTTCTGTTGTTATAATCTATGCATAGTCACTTTAATAACTCTACCCACATGTGCATATTACCTCAATTATCAATTGCCCTCGCATATTGACTCTGTACCTGTCACACCCTGACCATAGTTTGCTTTGTATGTTTCTATGTTTTGTTTGGTCAGGGTGTGTTCTGAGTGGGCATTCTATGTTGTGTCTAGTTTGTCTGTTTCTGTGTTTGGCCTGATATGGTTCTCAATCAGAGGCAGGTGTTAGTCATTGTCTCTGATTGGGAACCATATTTAGGTAGCCTGTTTGGTGTTGGGTTTTGTGGGTGATTGTTCCTGTCTCTGTGTTTGCACCAGATAGGGCTGTTTAGGTTTTATCATGGTTATTGTTTTGTTAGTCTATTCATGTATAGTTTTCTTTATTAAAGAACCATGAATAGAAACCACGCTGCATTTTGGTCCGCCTCTCCTTCACCACAAGAAAACCGTTACAGTACCTGTACCCCCCTGTATATACTGTAGTCTCCCTATTGTTATTTTACTGCTGCTCTTTAATTACTTGTTTAATTACTTATTTCAACTGCATTGTTGGTTAAGGGCTTATAAGTAAGCATTTCACTGTAAGGTTTGCACCTATTGTATTCGGCACGTGACTAATTTGATTGGCATAAATAGCTCAGTATCACAATCCTGCAGCTAACAGACATTGGTCACAGTAGCTACAGTAACCTGTGTTTGTTTTCTCTTGGTTTAGGTTGTGACCTTTAATCCATGGGTAGAAGAGAATTTGCCCAGAAGAATCCTGTGACAGACCAGTCAGAGTGGTCATTTCGGCTCTCAAGCGTCTCTATATGTGATAAAAAACGAATACAGTGTGAAACTTTCTTGCTGCCAGCAGAGAGCACTCTTAATCAAGCTTAAGTTCTGTTTTTTGTTGTTTGTCATCTAAACATTGCTCAGACTCTGGTTGGGCCCCATACACTTCAGCAATAAGACTCATTTGACTCATCAAGTGTAATTCTGTTGATAAATCCATATAGGCCTAGTATCTGACCATGCATGGATGTAAACATGTTTTCTTGAATGTTATTAAGTCTCTATAGACCCTTGTCTTCTTCAACAATAAAAATGTTAGAAAACACTATTTTTTTTACTCCTAGTTTGATCTATGATCATCCTCTTGTTGAGTTTGACACAGTTATTCTTGATTGTCTTGGGAAGAATAAGACCAAATGAAATTGACTAAATCTGCAGCATTGAAAATGACGAACTCCAAATTAAAGGTTCAATTGCAGCTGTTTTTTTTTTTATCTCAATAGCAAATAATTTCCGATTAACAATTAAGTACCTTACTGTGATTGTTTCAATTAAAATGGTCAAAAATAAAACAAAAATAGCTTCTTAGCAAAGAGCAATTTCTCAAGCAGGAATTTTGCTAGGACTGTCTGGGAGTAGTCTAAGTGGGGAGGGGGAAACTGAAAACTAGCTATTATTGGCAGAGAAGTTTGGAATTCTCGCTCTTATTGGTCTATTAACAAATTTACCACCTGGTGATGTCACCAGGCAGGCCAAAACTCCATCCCACTGAAATTTCAGGCGGTCTTTTCAAACAGCTCTTACACTAAAAGGGAATTATCATACTTTTCACAATTTCACAGTATTATTCCAACCTCATAGTGTGGAAATGTATATAAAATATGTTTTTTTGACTGCACTGGGCCTTTAAAGCAACAATGTGGGATAGGGGCAGAATACATATTGCCTTTGACAGGAGAAACAAACCATGCTTACCCTAAACTAATGAGACAGCTCCTAGAAAGCACTCCGCTGTATGTGTGTGAGAGAGAGGCAGCCATATTTGTCCTAGTGACCTAAGAACCCATAATATCTTACATTTGGGTCAGAATGCATCAGAGTGCTCTTGAACATGGAGCAGTTCTCTTTTCATTAGAACAATGCCTGGAAAGAGTTTTAAAGGGGAATTTCACCCTGGCTCTGCCACAGAATATAGTCAGTACTATACTAACAACATTACGTTTTTATCATAAATGTCACAATTATCCAAACCACAATCTAAAACTAGCACATTTTCATTTCACTGCTAGAATGGTGAAGTTGCAAATACCTGTGTATTCGTCTGCTCATAGCGAACCACAAAGTCCGGCATTCAAAGTGAATGCTGAAACCGCTCGCTAGGTAGAGGGGCCATGCCCACAAACGTGAATAATGATGTTGTTTACTTCGAACAACCAGCACACAGAAATCCCAGAACTTTTCTAGGCAAGATTGTTTTGAAAACATTTGTTTTTCAGTGTTTGTCATCATGCTCATGTTGTGTTCTGTGCCTGGCTGTGCTAATTACAAACAAGTGTGAAAATCTTTCACCATTTTACCTACCAGAGATTCCCCCCGATTCTGTCAGTGGCTTGCGACTATCAAGAATGATGCAGTGACCAGAGATAATCTGAGGGAATTTCAGGCTGAACTAATTGGGAATACATTTCGATGACAGCTGAGAAGTGATGTGATACCATCTATTTTTTTACCCTTCACAACAAAACAGAAGCTTCTCAATTAGAGGTAACCTAACGTTAGCTAGCCTCTTAGACTGATCCAATGAACCATTGCATATACGTTCAAAATGTTGTGTCAAGACTGCCCAAAAGTGCATAATTGGTTTATTAATACATGATTGTGTATTCTCCTCCAACAATAGCAGGGCATTCTTTCACTGTAATAGCTACTGTTAATTGGACAGTACAGTTAGATTAACAAGAATTTAAGCTTTCTGCCCATATCAGATATGTCTATGTCCTGGGAAATGTTCATGTTACTTACAACCTCTTGCTAATGATATATATAGATATATATACATAGTAGGTGTTCTAAAAGTAAAAGCAATGAGTGGGTGTTCTAGTAGGTGGTTTTTCTTTATTTGTACTATTTTCTACATTGTAGAATAATAGTGAGACATCAAAACTATGAAATAACACATTTGGAATCATGTAGTAACTAAAAATATTTTATATTTGAGATTCTTCTAATAGCCACCCTTTGCCTTGATGACAACTTTGCACACGCTTGGCTTTCTCTCAACCAGCTTCACCTGGAATGCTTTTCCAACAGTCTTGAAGGAGTTCCCACATATGCTGAGCAGTTGTTGGCTGCTTTTCCTCCACTCTGCGGTCCGACTCATTCCAAACCATCTCAATTTGGTTGAGGTCAGGGGATTATGGAGGCCAGGTCATCTGATGCAGCACTCCATCACTCCCCTTATTGGTAAAATAGCCCTTACAGAGCCTGGAGGTGTGTTGGGTCATTGTCCTGTTGAAAAACAAATGATAGTCCCACTAAGCCCAAACCAGATGGGATGGCGTATTGCTGCAGAATGCTGTGGTAGCCATGTTGGTTAAGTGTGCCTTGAATTCTAAATAAATCACAGATAGTGTCACCAGCAAAGCACCCCCACACCATAACACCTCCTCCTCCATGCTTTACAGTGGGAAATACACATGCGGAGATCATCCATTCACCCACACAGCGTCTCACAAAGACGGAGGTTGGTACCAAAAATCTCCAATTTGGACTCCAGACCAAAGGACAGATTTCCACCGGTCTAATGGCCATTGCTCGTGTTTCTTGGCCCAAGAAAGTCTCTTCTTATTATTGGTGTCCTTTAGTAGTGGTTTCTTTTCAGCAATTCCGACCATGAAGTCCTGATTCACACAGTCTCCTCTGAACAGTTGATGTTGAGTTGTGTCTGTGACTTGAACTCTGTGAAGCATTTATTTGGTCTGCAATTTCTGAGGCTGGTAACTCTAATGAACTTATCCTCGGCAGCAAAGGTAACTCTGGATCTTCCATTCCTGTGGCAGTCCTCATGAGAGCCAGTTTCCTCATAGCGCTTGATGGTTTTTGCAAGTGCACTTGAAGAAACTTCCAAAGTTCTTGAAATGTTCCGTATTGACTAACCTTCCCCAGCTAGCACAGTGGATCTAGGCCTATTCCGGCTCGAGAGTCGGGGAACTCGGCTGAGAGTTAGACTCGGCCGACATCATAATTTAACTTTAGTTTATTTGGTAAATATTTTCTTAACTCTTCTTGAACTGCACTGTTGGCTAAGAGCTTGTAAGTAAGCATTTCACGGTAAGGTCTACACTTGTTGTGTTCGGCGCATGTGACAAATAAAGTTTGATTTGATTTGACACGCGCAGGCAAAGGAATTCTGTTCCTGTGTCTAAAATCCACTCCAGGAAGATGACCAGGTGCCACACGATATTGTATGTAAGACTAAAAACAAATAAAATAATACTCTATTGTACAGTTTGTACAACAGTTGAACCGTGCCAGCATCACATCAATGTTAGGGTAGACTAGTTGAACATGCATACATGTGCACAGGCACAGAGATTGGATTTACAACCATGTCTAGCCTAATAGAAAGAAATATTGTATAACCCTCAACCTTTGCACAGCCACCAAACCGTACAAATGAGCCTAGGTAGGTAGGCAGACAGTATCTACCTACAGCCATGTCTATCAGACATGTTTAAGCACATATTTTTTATCCTAGGTGGCTGGTTGTAGCGTTGTAGCTCGCTGTTAAGTAGTTAGCCATATCGACATATTTTACAATCGAGATACAAAATATCTCAGATTGTAAAACCTCTTCTATTTTTTTTGTCATAGATATGGCTACCGGTTGTTGTTAAACTAACTATCTACCTAGCTAGCTACATTGCTAGCTAAATTAGCAAACTTTTTTTTCCCATCCCACTGTAACACAGTATTACACTATATACAAAAGTATGTGGACACCCCTTCAAATATTTCTGCCACACCTGTTGTTGACAGGTGTATAAAATTGAGCACACAGCCATGCAATCTCGATAGACAAACATCGACAGTAGAATGGCCTTACTAAAGAGCTCAGAGACTTTCACGTGGCACCGTCATAGGATGCCACCTTTCCAACAAGTCAGTTCATCACATTTCTGCCCTGTCAGAGCTGCCCCGGTCAACTGTAAGTGTTGTTATTGTGAAGTGTAAACATCTATGAGGAAGAATGGCTCAGCCACAACCTGGTAGGACACAGAAGCTCACAGAACAGGAGCGCCAAGTGGTGAAGCGTGTATCGTGCAAAAATCGGTTGCAACACAAACTGCCTTTAGAAGCAGCATCAGCACAATAACTGTTTGTTGGGAGCTTCATCAATGGGTTTCCATGGCCGAGCAGCCACAAACAAGCCTAAGATCAACATGCGCAATGCCAAGATTTGGCTGGAGTGGTGTAAAGCTCGCCGCCATTGGACTCTGGAGCAGTGGAAGCGCGTTCTCTGGAGTGATGAATCATGCTTCACCATCTGGCAGTCCAACGGATTAACCCGAGTTTGGCGGATGCCAGGAGAATGCTACCTGCGCAATTGCATAGTTTGGTGGAGGAGGAATAATGGTCTGGGGCTGTTTTTCATAGTTCATGCTCGGCCCCTTAGTTCAAGTGAAGGGAAATCTTAACGCTACAGTATGCAATGACCTTCTAGATGATTCTGTGCTTCCAACTTTGTCACAACAGTTTGGGGAAGGCCCTTTGTTACATGACAATGCCCCAGTGCACAAAGCGAGGTCTATACAAAAGTGGTTTGTCGAGATCTGTGTAGAAGAACTTGACTGGCCTGCACAGAGCCCTGACCTCAACCCCATCGAAAACATTTGAGATGAATTGGAACGCCAACTGCGAGCCAGGCCTAATCACCCAACATCAGTGCCGACCTCACTAATGCTTGTGGCTGAATGGAAGTCCCCGCAGCAATGTTCCAACATCTAGTGTAAAGCCTTCCCAGAAGAGTGGAGGCTGTTATAGCAGCGAAGGAGGACCAAATCCATATTAATGCCCATGATTTTGGAATGAGATGTGATGAGCAGGTGTCTAAATACTTATGGTCATATAGTTTATGTTAGCCAGCAATTACACAATATGGGTTTCAGTAGATCATTTAAGTTAGCTAACTAGCCTGGTAGCATCCAGGAAAAATAAGTCAGCTAGGCACCGTATTTGTCATCTGCCCTCTTGATGCTGGCATCAGCTGTAGCTGAGCTTCTAATGTTAGCTGAATCCAACTCTTTGTTCGAATTTTCTTCTCTATTCCGGTTGAAATATGTATGGTTGAATGTCTCCATGTAGCTAATAGATGCTCCATCGTCGAATTCGTGCTGATGAGGGAAATCACTTGAAGCCATTGTATCTGGTCAGTTCTTTCAGTTTTGCCCAAAGGATTGTTAGTGTCTGCCTCCTTTTCAAAAGAACGTCTAATGGCTCTATCGAACAAGGACAACCATATCTACACCCACAAAAGCGTATAGAGTGATCCGTATATCATTGAGCCTTCGCAAAATGCCACAAAGCAGGGCTATACCAATACCCTCCTTCCCCCCACCCCCATCAATACACCTGTCACGGTCGTCCTCCTCTTAATCTGAAGAGGAGAGGCGAGAAGGATCGGAGGACCAAAATGCGGCATGATACGTGTTCATCATGAATTTTAATAAAGAAAACACTGAACACTGAAACACTATACAAAAACAGTAAACAAAATAACAACCGTGACGCTAATGCGAGCTGCGCTGAAACAATCCATCAACATAGACAATCACCCACAAACAAACAGTGCAACCCAGGCTACCTAAGTATGATTCTCAATCAGAGACAACTAATGACACCTGCCTCTGATTGAGAACCATACTAGGCCGAAACATAGAAATCCCCAAATCATAGAAAATCAAACATAGACTGCCCACCCAACTCACGCCCTGACCATACTAACTAAATACAAAACAAAGGAAATAAAGGTCAGAATGTGACAGTACCCCCCCCCCCCAAAGGTGCGGACTCCGGCCGCAAAACCTTGACCTATAGGGGAGGGTCTGGGTGGGCGTCTGTCCGCGGCGGCGGCTCTGGCGCGGGACGCGGACCCCACTTCACCATTGTCTTAGTCCGCCTTATTGTCCGCCTCCGTGGCTTTCTCACCATGGCCACCCTTCTCAATGACCCCACTGGACAGAGGGGCAGCTCGGGACAGAGGTGGGGCAGCTCGGGACAGAGGTGGGGCAGCTCGGGACAGAGAGGACAGAGGTGGGGCAGCTGCTCGGGACAGAGGTGGGGCAGCTGCTCGGGACAGAGGTGGGGCAGCTGCTCGGGACAGAGGTGGGGCAGCTGCTCGGGACAGAGGGACAGCTGCTCGGGACAGAGGGACAGCTCTGGGCAGAGGGGCTCCGGCAGCAGCGCCGGACAAGCGGGAGGCTCCGGCGGCAGCGCCGGACAGGCGGGAGGCTCCGGCGGCAGCGCCGGACAGGCGGGAGAGGCGGGAGGCTCCGGCGGCAGCGCCGGACAGGCGGGACCACCTGCAGGGAGGAGACAGAGACAGCCTGGTACGTGGGGCTGCCACAGGAGCCACCAGGCTGGGGAGACCTTCAGGAGGCTTGGTGTTAGGAGGAGGCACCTGAAGGACCGGGCTGTGGGGGAGCACTGGAGCGCAACCTTGGCACCACTTCCCCAGGCTGGACAACTACTCTAGCCCGGACCCTCCAGAGTGCAGGCACAGGTTGAACCGGGCTGTGGGTAAGCACGGGAGATCTAGTGCTTCCTACACACACCTCTCCCTTAGGCTCCATTCCCACATTTGCCCGGCATGAGCGGAGCGCAGGCAGAGGACGCACTGCACCCTCCCAGCGCCCCGGAGACACAGCACGCAGAGCCGGCGCAGGATACCCTGGACCAAATTGCGTACCGGCGACCAGACCCGCTGAGCAGGCACCATACGCCCTGGCTCGATGCCCACACTCGCATGGCACTTTCGGGGGGCTGCCCTATAGCGCACCGGGCTATGGGCACGTACTGGCGACACCGTGCGCTTAACCGCATAACACGGTGCCTGACCAGTAATTCGCTGCTTATAATAAGCACGAGGAGTGAGCTCAGGTCTGCTACCTGGCTTAGTACCACACCTCGTCTGCCCCCCCCCAAAAAAAATTGGGGGGGGGCTGCCTCTCGTACCTGTCGCACTGCCGTGCTGCCTCCTCATATCGCCGCCGCTCAGCTTCCGCTGCCTCCAGCTCTGCTTTGGGGCGGCGATATTCCCCAGCCTGTGCCCAGGGTCCCTCTCCGTTCAGTATCTCCTCCCATGTCCAGGAGTCCTGTGATGCTGGCCGCTGTTGTTGCTGCTGCTGCTGTCGCTGCTGTCTTTTACCACGCCGCTTGGTCCTTGGTTGGTGGGTGATTCTGTCACGGTCATCCTCCTCTTCATCTGAAGAGGAGAGGCGAGAAGGATCGGAGGACCAAAATGCAGCGTGATACGTGTTCATCATGAATTTTAATAAAGAAAACACTGAACACTGAAACACTATACAAAAACAGTAAACAAAATAACAACCGTGAAGCTAATGCGAGCTGCGCTGAAACAATCCATCAACATAGACAATCACCCACAAACAAACAGTGCAACCCAGGCTACCTAAGTATGATTCTCAATCAGAGACAACTAATGACACCTGCCTCTGATTGAGAACCATACTAGGCCGAAACATAGAAATCCCCAAATCATAGAAAATCAAACATAGACTGCCCACCCAACTCACGCCCTGACCATACTAACTAAATACAAAACAAAGGAAATAAAGGTCAGAACGTGACAACACCGGAAGACGTCATAGGGTGTGTCATTCAACACGCGAAGCCCTGACCTGCCTTCCTCCTGGGCAATTATGTGTGAAACACAGCTCACTGTCCTAGAAATGCCTCAGTTATGATGACAACAAGCCCAGATTCCCCCAGGGTGAAATTCCACTTTAAAGGGACAAATATAAGGCTGTGTAAAGCTCACTCCTCTCTGGTCTGTCTGGTGTTGCCCATATAAAACATCAATGGGCAAAAAGCAATAAAGCAGCTCTTGCCTTTCCATCACCCTATGAAATCCTGGTTAGGAGCACTCATGTGGAAGCTATTTAGTGTGCACCAAAGCAATTATATATTAAACAATTTTAAATGGGCTGTAAAGGGCACTTTACTGTGTTGTCAAGATGTTCCAAGGCAGAGAAATTGAGGTAGAACCCTGATTGGGTACCACTGAAATCTCGCTGACCAATAACAGAGTAACTGTTGGAAAGATTATTTTAAATGTGCACACACTTCTGTATGAGAGCCATGGCTAATGCAGTGAATAAATAACTCATGGAGGAGGTTTTTAATCAACTGACATGGGAATGATGGAGATCTGGGATGGCAGGTCCTTGGGAACACAGGGTGACCTGGATTATAGTGCTGCTAACAAGGGAGAAGCCAGACGGGTAGCACCTCAACACATTATCCAGCCTGCATGGAATAGGTGTGAGGTCATGCCTGTGTGTGTGTGCGTGTGTGCGTGCGCGCATGCGTGCGTGTAGGCTGCACTATTTGAGACCCAACACAAGTCTATTTCCTACTAACATACTAACACCCATTTGTGTTGTTTAATAGAGATCATAGTGTTCAAAAGCCTACTGTGTAATCATTTTAAAATATGCAAATGACCCTAATGGTGTCACAGATACCTCGGGATGGAGATGTCCTCTCTGGCACACACACATGGATACATGTTAGCTATTGTAAGTTCCACACTGTTACCAGAACTGTGTTTACAGCTAATGTGGCTCATTTCCATAATGCAATCTGCCTCCCATCTGGTATAACTCATTTTAATTAAGACGGGTAATTCCCTCCCCCAAAATGCAGAGGCCTAATCATTAAAATATCCACGTTTTTGTTTGTTCTTGACGTTTGATGACAATGCCCAATGCGGCTTGGGTCAGGTAAGAGCCCAAACACCTGTCAGACGTCCGTCTCCCGGGCTGGTTCCACCTCCCAGCCTCCTCTCCTCTCCACACTGCTGCAGCCGACAGCCAGGCAGCCTTTTCAGACATGCAGCCCCTCCTCTTTCTCTCCAGCGCTTCACTGCCCACTTCTGTGGCCAGATGTTTGGGACGTTACAGAGACAGCAGAAGCATCCATTATTGCTTTTTACCATGTGAAAACAGTACTCTGTATGTGTGTAATTGTCCCACAAAAAAATCTAGACTGACACCATGTTGTTTTTCTACAGATCTCTCGTCCAGGTGGTCTCCTATGAGTTCTGGTACAGTAACAGTGAGTCGACAGGATCTGTTTCTTTCTCAGCCTACTGGAAGGACAAATTGGTTATTTACAGTAGCTCAGTGTTTTAGAACATGTGTTTGATTTCACATCCAACATGTCTGCTTGCACTCACACGTGTATCTCATTAGGTCGTCTAAACTTGTCTGTGTGTGTTTATTGCACACACAACCTATTGGATCCTGTTGGAATGTTGGATCCAATTACTGAATTTCATAGACAGATTTTTCCATGAGGAAATATCCAAACTCTCAAAAGAATTTATCAAAACAGACTGATCCTTCAGAAGAACTATTGATTTCCAATAGAAAACGCAAGTTGGTTGTCTTGCTTGGCATTTCACCACTCTTCCCTACCCTTCAGTCAGAGTCCTGCCAAACCTTTCCTCCCTTATCAGTGGCAAACAGAACCCTCTGTTTGGCAAATCCGTGGCAGTTCAAATTGGGGCTAATGTCTTCCTCTTTGTGTGAGAGGCCGATCACATCACATGGATAAAGCGATTATGGAAATCCTGCCGTGGTGTAAAAATCAGCTTTCAGGGACCAGGGAAGGCAGTTGACATTGAGTCAAGAGAGAAGGAAGGGGCTGGGGAGTGTGGAGTATTTTATTGGAAACGCTGGGCTGTTCCATAATGATACAAGTTTTTTTGTAGACAGACAGTCTTCCAGTATTGATATTGATCTGTCACCTTGTCTGGATTTCACGTTCATCAGCAAAAAGATTGTTCTTGATGAACCAGGGTACATAACATTTTGGCCAACATTTTGGCCAGGTTCCCTCAAGTCCCCGGACATTAGACAGAATAAGCCTCTGATAAAGACAGGTGGTTCATCACTGTCTCAGGAACGACGACCATTATTGATAAAGTGTATTAGAATTAAGTTTGATTTAGCTAAACCGGTATTCATGAGCAATCTACATCATTATCTAATATTTCAGACTCAGATTTCAGACAGGCAAGGGTGATGATGAATTCAATTTTATCCCAATTAGTCAGGGTTTTGGGCCATGGCATGGCAGTGGGAGAGATTAGGAATGTAATTTCAGAGAGCAAGCCAGTGTGTCTGGGCATGACACTGGTGTAGTGAGGAGATAAATAGGACTCTGGTGGGTGGTGTGCTGTATGAATGCCCTCTGGACTTATTATAGAGACATTACTCCAAGGTACTGTTCGGGGCATTTATTTCACTCTCATAAGTGTAATAAGGATTTAAGAGTGAGGTTATAAGCACTTATAAGCAGTTTTAACAACTGATGCCCTTATTATGTCAAAGCTATGCCAGTAATGCCACTTATATTTCATAATTGTAGTTATGCCATATGTTTAAAGCTTCCATCATGGGCTATGCGAAATGCAATACATCTCATAAACTGTTTTACAGATTTAAACATGGCTATTTCTGATCGGTTTATACGTTTGTAGATTTAAATTTGGTGGATAGTTTTCTCTGTTAAGGCATGGTTGCATTGGGTCATTTTTCAGGTTATTCATAGGGACATATTATGTGATGTGCTATTTTGGGTTTTTATTTGGATTTAAAATGTAGTTCTATGACCATGTTAGACATCTTTGAGCTATAATGCAAAAGTTGACCAAGGTGTAACAGTTTGCCTAACTTTGCACTTTGAATGATGTTTTGTTCCCCACACTACAGATGGTACTGTCTGTATGCTCTTTGTGTGTTCCCCAAGGTCACCATTACAAGAGTTCATAGAACAGTAGCTATTTGTGATCACATACGCTATCGTTCAAAAGTTTGGGGTCACTTAAAAATGTCCTTATTTTTGAAAGAAAAGCTATTTTTTGGCCATTAAAATAATATAAAATTGTTTAGAAATATAGTGTAGACATTGTTAATGTTGAAAATTACTATTGTAGCTGGAAATTGCTGATTTTTATGGAATATCTACATAGGCGTACAGAGGCCCATTATCAGCAACTATCACTCCTGTGTTCCAATGGAATGTTGTGTTAGCTAATCCAAATTTATCATTTTATCATCCTTTTGCAATTATGTTAGCAAAGCTGAAAACTGTTGTCCTGATTAAAGAAGCAATAAAACTGTCCTTCTTTAGACTAGTTGAGTATCTGGAGCATCAGCATTTGAGGGTTCAATTACAGGCTCAAAATGGCCAGAAACAAAGAACTTTCTTCTGAAACTCATGCGTCTATTCTTGTTTTAAGAAATGAAGGCTATTCCATGCGAGAAAATGCCAGGAAACTGAAGATCTCATACAAACGCTGTGTACTACTCCCGTCACAGAACAGCGCAAACTGGCTCAAACCAGAATAGAAAGAAGAGTGGCATGCCCCAGTGCACAACTGAGCAAGAGGACAAGTACATTAGAGTGTCTAGTTTGAGAAACAGACGCCTCACAAGTCCTCAACTGGCAGCTTCATTAAATAGTACCCACAAACACCAGTTTCATCATCAATAGTGAAGAGGCAACTCTGGGATGCTGGCCTTCTAGGCAGAGTTCCTCTGTCCAGTTTCTGTATTCTTTTGCCCATCTTAATCTTTTCTTTTTATTGGCCAGTCTGAGAGATGTATTTTTCTTTGCAATTCTGCCTGGAAAGCCAGCATCCTGGAATCGCCTCATCACTATTGACGATGAAACTGGTGTTTTGTGGGTACTATTTAATGACGCTGCCAGTTGAGGACTTGTGAAACGTCTGTTTCTCAAAGTAGACACTCTATTGTCCTCTTGCTCAGTTGTGCACCGGGGCCTCCTACTCCTCTTTCTATTCTGGTTAGAGCCAGTTTGTGCTGTTCTGTGAAGGGAGTAATACATAGCATTGTACGAGATCTTCAGTTCCTTGGCAATTTCTCGCATGGAATAACCTTCATTTCTCAGAATAAGAATAGACTGATGAGTTTCAGAAGAAAGTTCTTTGTTTCTGGCCATTTTGAGTCTGTAATCAAACCCACAAATGCTGATGTTCCAGATACTCAACTAGTCTAAAGAAGGCCAGTTTTATTGCTTCTTTAATCAGAGCAACAGTTTTCAGCTGTGCTAACATAATTGCAAAAGGGTTTTCTAATGATCAATTAGCCTTTTAAAATGATACACTTGGATTAGCTAACACAACGTGCCATTTGAACACAGGAGTGATGGTTGCTGATAATGGGCCTCTGTATGCCTATGTAGATATTCCATAAAAAAACTGCCATTTCCAGCTACAATAGTGATTTACAACATTAACAATGTCTACACTGTATTTCTGATCAATTTGATGTTATTTTAATGGCCAAAAAATGTGCTTTTCTTTCAATAACAAGGACATTTCTAAGTGACCCCAAACTTTTGAACGGTAGTGCACATTTGGATATTCTTCCCCTAAATCCCTTAGAAAACTCAGAACCAGTGTATCCTGCCTGAGCAACAACACACATCAAGAATCTATAGTCATGCATACTGTACTTACATTTTCCCTATTCAGGCAAATTAAGTGAGTATTAGGGCTTTCAAGAGAACCAGAATGAATTGCATTTTCAAATCAGTGTGTAGATGACAAAAATTAACCACATAAAATATGAGAAGAGAGAAAGAGGGCGCTACTAACTGCAACGTGCAGCCTGCTTGGAAGAAATGTGAAACCATGACCTATTCAAATGGATAATTTGCAAAGATCTGTCATGTCTTGATGGAAATGCTAAGCACATTCATTTAAGACCCCTTCATTTTTTCTGTGCGGTTTAAAAAAGAGGCAGAGGAGTGAACAGGGGATTTGCCATAGCCAGGGATTAGATGAGGGGAAGTCTTTGACGGATTCAATTATTACTGAAAGTTTGTGAAGGAAAAGGGGAGGGACATCAAAGAGTGCAGGCGATTAACTCACTGCTAACTCTGAGGCGGGCGCAGGCTAATCTTAAAGGTGACACCATACATCTTGTTGGCTCTTGAATCCCAATCTGGGCATGTGAGGGCTGAGCCTGTTGGTTAATTAGCCTGGATAACTTTAGTCCTGTCCTCTAGGAAGGGAAATCACAGAGGCCAAGCATCAAACACCGACTCACCTCTCCCCTCACTTCCCCCAAGTCAGGAGGTCTGGCTCTGCTGCAGCTTCCATCTGGAGGACGGTTGGCCGGGATTTTACTCAACAACGCAATGCAGTTGGCACAAGCCACAGTGGGGGAATCTAGGAGAGAGAGAGGCTGTTGATGTGTCACAATCCCCATGTTCTCTGATTAGTTCATCATTCTGGAGGATTTGGTTAAGTTGTTGAGGAATATCGACAGCATTTTTCTATTGCTCCTGTTGATAAAAGGCTTTAGAACTAGCTGTAGGTCACCTGCATTGAGCTGCTAATCATGTCAATATTGCGGAGAATGTGAGATAATGGGCCTTGTGGGTATGTATATGAAGTCAGGGGAGGGGATTAATGATTTATTCTGCTCTGCTCTATGAAAAGAGCCTAATTGATGAATGAGTGTTATCTCAGTACCAATTCTGTGGCTCTGAGGCAGACGTTAACAGAGCATTAAAAGGCTCTGTTATTTATCATTCAGCATTAAAATGCCAAAGAGTTTATCATTGAGCCCCATATTTCCTTGTATTTTGAACAATGCTTCTTGGAGTTTACAGTTTGACAAGTATTGGAGGATCAAGGGCATAAGTGTACTTTGACCGAGGATGTGCTCGGTTTGTTGTTTATTCTGGCATAGAATCTATCAGGGTGGGATCTGGTGAAGGGTGAAAGTAAGGACATAAGGAAAGTGGACATTTCCTTGAGCAATGTGCTGTAATGGTTGGTCCAGTCAGACAAGGGGGTAGAGGACAAAAGGCAGCTAGTCTGGCATATTGACGAGGAAACTAAATATGGCTGCACTTCAATTCATTATTCGTATCTCATTTCACATCTTTACAAATATGATGTCATATATTTATGAATTAAATATGGGCAGAATTGGTGACTTCTAGTCATTTCAATAAATGATTCAAAGACTTTCTTCACTGGTGCCATGCAGTTTTTATGGTAGAATATGTAGGCTACACCATTGGCCAGAAATATAGCTTTGAGTGCCTTTTGAAAATGATATGAGTGATATGAGTCATGACTGGTTGCCAGTCCATTTTTTAACAAGATAACAATATGGTAATCTCAGTAATCAATGCTCATCAAATGTATATAATTTACTCATAATTATTTTATCATCACTTCCACAATGGGTAAAACCAGCTATGATCACATAGCTGCCTGGTAGTCATTGTTGAATTATTCTGTAATACATGACTGCTGTGTTTTTGTTCACTCTTGTGTGAAATATCACCTCATTGTTGTAGCTATCAGAGGAGTGAAATAACCTTGGCAGTGCACACACAGGTCCACAGTGACATTGTGTAAATATGAGCACATGCAACTGCTCTAAAACCCTCTTCAGCAAAGCCTTGAAGGACGTTTCACCAGCTTCTGTATCTATAAGAGATGATATCACTTATTGTGTCCTCTCACCTCCCATGTGTTGACACAATGTAGTGATCTGGAGCTGATGATCACTACACAATCAGGATCTGGAGCTGATGATTGGTCATGACCTCCTCTTTATCCCACCTCATACAGACACAACAATGGGGCCTGTGTACCATTTTCCTTGTATACCTTCTCTGAGTCTAGACATAACATGGGCAGGCTGGGTCAAGTCAATGCTTTGTGCGATAACAAAATATGGGCATATAATTCCTCTGCAACCCATCCTTCCTGCTCATCCCTGGATGTCGCACCAGATCACGTCACACGGTGAACACACACACATTAGAGCGTTGGACTAGTAACCGAAAGGTTGAAAGTTCAAATCCCCGAGCTGACAAGATACAAATCTGTTGTTCTGCCCCTGAACAGGCAGTTAACCCACTGTTCCTAGGCCGTCATTGAAAATAAGAATTTGTTCTTAACTGACTTTTTATTTATTTTATTTTATTTTTTATCTCCAAACACACATATCTCCTAACTTCTGTCAGTCCTTAGAGAGTGAAAGCAATTAAAGTGTAGGTCTATGGGCCCAAGTCTGGATTGGTCCAGATTTCCTAAACTCTCTGGTTAGTGAAATCATTAAGTTAGTGGCTGAGAGCCAGCTGTAGGGATTCTCCTGGACCTTGAGTTGAGCAGCACCTGTATTTGCATTGATACTCAGTTCAAAAGCCCTTCGGTGATGAATTTGCCAATTTGCTCCTTCAAGCTCTTGTTCATTGATTCCACCAACCAGAACTTTGAGAATGATAAGGATTCCCAAAAGAAGCAAAATTCCTAAAGCACATGCCTGAAAAAAGTGTTCCTTCATCTCAGTCCAACCATAGAAAGCTCTCCCTATGGAGACTCTCTCTGCCAATGTTTTGAGGTGGGGCCATTCTGTCTATCTTACAGGTGTATGATCTTCATGTGAGCCAGTTTGATACAGCAGGAAAATACAGGAAATGTCAATTATTATATGGATTATAATTATTGGCAATTGTTGTAGGGGTTGATACATGTTTCGTAACGGAAAATCAAGTCTGAAATTTCAAAGTGGAAATTACAAACTTCATAAGCCAATAAACCTCAAATACACTACAAGTTGAACATTTCCTGCATAGCTCTCCTGCAACAGGCTGATCAAATTAAGATCCTACACCTGTACTCCTGAGTTCATATTCTGGCAGGGCCTTGCTTTTGCTGTGTTTATACCCCTATATCAGTAAATTATGCAAGAGGTAGTCAACTGGCATGATATTACACTTCTACACCCAACACCATTTTGTGATATATGGTAGAGTGGTGTATCATAAAGTAAAATGGAAGACATGCTTAGAAGAAATTGTAAAAGTATTCGATCCAATTCTCATCCTTTATCCAAATTGATTGAAGATACTAATGTGTGTTTTAAAAGGCCATTGCCTTATTGGATGCAACCTTGTTCATAACAGCAACATGATTCGGCAAAGCTGTTTACACGTCTCTTCCCTACTTGAAGTAAATAAGACACCCAGTCTCATTGCCGTTTTAAGTCTTTTCCCTTGTTTTGTATGTCACTCATACGACTCCATGCTCATTAATCAGACAATGAATAGAGGGGAATGCAGAGGGAAAAAGTGAAACATATTCTGAGTGTATGTGGGTATGTTGCGGGCTGACTGTCAAACAATGTAATTGGAGGCAGAAGGCAACTTTTTAATTTTCCAGAGTGGTTCTAAAGCAGTCTCACGCCTGTGGATTGGGATTAAATTAGGCCCGCAATGACAGAAAGATGCACCCAGAATCCCTGGCTCCATCCATCCTGACAGCTAACTGGGGCTTCAGACTCGCTCCTGGATAAATGGAACGGACACAAGAGCATAGGGCCATTTAGAAAAATGTGCTCCCAGAAAACGAACCCCTGAGAACCCCATGGGTTGCATGGACAAAGTAGCTCTTCTCCACAGAGAATGAATTGAGTTGGATGGATAGATAGAAAATATTCTTACCTATCCAGAGATTATACAGGAGATATAAATGATTTGGCCTCTGTAATTGTGCAGAGCCATTCCTCTGAATTATTCATAAAACACCCAGGTTTATGATTTTTGAATGTGACTGCTGTCTGACAGTAAGAGGCTGAAAGTGAGGTCTGAATTCTGCATACAAGACTACTTCAAGACCTCTTTTTTCATTCTACTTCATTTTCAGCACAGTTATTTCCTGCCTTTCATGTTCTTCCACATTTACTTTATTCACAGATTTATTTTTATTTTTATAAACTGCACCTCCATTATTTTCTCCCACTGTCTTTATAAATCAGTGTATTGGAAAACAGCTTTTGGCTGGGCTTGGCTAAACTGTCATGCCTGCTCTTCCTGGTCAGGACTGTATCTGCAGGGTTTGGGCCTGTCCTGGGGGAATCTATCGCTATAGTAAGAGTAATTACCTTTAATAGTACCTATGTGGGGCTGTGTGTTTTGGACTTTGTAATCCCTGGATATCCAAGGCATATTTCTGTCCATACACTGCCTACTGGGAGAGTGGTACCTTGTCTTTTCCCATCCTACTGTGGACCCCTGGAGATAGCTCTCTCCCCATTTAACAATAGTGTCTCACAATGACTTCAATATACCTAAGAAAAGTAATTTTTGCGGATACAACATCTGGATCATATTATGATATCTAAAGGTCAAGAATGT
Source organism: Oncorhynchus tshawytscha (assembly GCF_018296145.1). Lineage (NCBI taxonomy): Eukaryota > Metazoa > Chordata > Actinopteri > Salmoniformes > Salmonidae > Oncorhynchus > Oncorhynchus tshawytscha. Next base: position 60,004,423 of record NC_056444.1, on the reverse strand, counting down.
GGCGATGTTCCCCCTCAGTTGATTTCAAGATGAAAACACAATTGACATTTATAAAGTGTGTACACAGACCTGCTAAAACACATCACCATTATAAAAACATCCTCCTTCTGTGAGGCGGCGCTTGTGGCCCGTGGCATAAGACAGCAATATCCTCCTCACTCTGCTGGGGTCTCCTTTTAACTGAAGAAGTTACACAGTGGCTTGAAAGACTATAGAAGAGGTGAAGAGTGTGCTGGAGTCACTCAGCTAGGAGTGTGATTGTGATGGGGTAGCAGCAGCGCTTTAGGTGTATGTTGTGGAGACGGGGGTAGAAGCTGTGCTTGTGTGTGCAGTTATTTTGTTTTTTTTTTGCAGCCACACATTTCTGTTCCCCTTAGTATTGAGAGTGCTCTGCTAATGAGCACCCCCCAGCATGCATTACTTATTTATAAACCCCACACCCCCAGAGGCAGCCTGCCTTTTGCCGTCTGTTTTCCTCTATCTGTAATCCTTCCCTTTTGTCTGGAGGAGCAGCTCTTCCGCTCTCACTCGATTTATCCCTCCTCAGAAGTTGCACCTTCACACACATAAATATTCATGACCGTGTTACTTCCTTTCTCAAAAATATCAGCCAGTGAAAGGGCGAGTCACCATTGATTTGTAGAGGAATGTGCATATATATATATAACTGACTGTGCATGCCACGATTTGGAGAAAAAAATATATGAAACTGCCGTATAAACTGTAGATTGTTCTAGGTAATATGCTACGATTGGTCTGTCAATCCGAGATAGTCAATGCCATCAAACATCATCCGTATACAAATCCCTAATAAAGACTGTTAAAGGTTGTTATAACAAAAATAGAAAACGTGTATCAATTCACAACCACTAATATGAATAGCATCCCACCTTGACTGTTTTGATTTATCTTCTAGGGGGAATATGGTTGTAATGATCTGTTTTTCAGCTTTGTTTATAATCCTGCTTGATGTTCTACATCTTTGATCTGCTGTCCTAATTAATGAAGTTGAGGATTCTGGTACTATTTTTTCTTAATATTCCACACCTAGATATGGTTTCCATGCATACCTGTACCACAAGTGCCCATCTTTATGTGTCAGGCCCAGATTAATTCATCTGTTTTTGATGAAATGTGAATATGGAAATCCCTGTACATAAAACGGTCTGCAATCCCATTTTTCTCTCTGATCTGTATACCAAATCCTCTGCCCTGCTTTTAATCCAGGAAGGCAGAGAAGAAAGCACAATCTCCCCCTTTCATGATAAAGAGATGATATCTGGAAGGTGGGATAGATTTGCAATCTTTTAAAAAGATGTGATACATATTCTGTTTTTATTATGAACATGCTCACAGCATCACTGGTCATTTCAAGTGTATACTTCTTAGACTGTGAATTGATCTCCTCGGTTAGTTTTGTAACAGTATTTTGTGTACTGAAGGAGCAAAGGAAGGACACTGAATTTCATATACGTGGTCCACTTTGGATAATCTTTGTGGAATTTTTACTAAAACACTTGCCTTTATTTGAATTCAAACATTGTTCAGAGAAAATAATCATTGAGGATCATACACGAATAAAACATTCAAGAACATACAGCATCATCCACATATTTTAATTAGCAAAACAAAACACCATGCTTGTCATTTCAACATTAAGTTAGAATCCAATCTTTTAAAAACCTCTGACTGAGTAAAAAAAAGTGCAAATATATACAAAACACTTCATTGCAGCCAGCGTTTAAAGGACTCATTACTACAACTCCTTCAAACTAACAAAATAAAATATAAAAAGAAATAACAATAATTTAAAAGGAAACATTTTAAACAAATAATTATACAAAATATATTTATATATTTATATAGAATTAAGGACTAGGCAGAGCAATCATCCATTCGTCAGTCAGTCACAAAGCTACCTTCTCTCCAGACAAAGTTAATAAATTCCATATATCTTTGAAGCAGTAAAGAAATTTGTTACGTTAAATCGATTAAAACATTTGGGATAAACAGACAAAATCAACAAATAAATTATAATTAATTTATCTGAGACAAAAGTTTAACTTTTTTACTAGAACACTGACTGAAATGTAATTATGGATCTAAAACTGACATAGCTTCTACAGTATCTACTTAGAAACATCACAAGTTTGCACTCCCTCTTTTCTTCCTTACATGTTACAGGTGCTTTTTTTTATGTTGCTGTTAATACAACATCACAAAACCAGACGTACGGCCGCGGCTCTGAGTTCTACAGCCCAATCACCTGGCCCTTCACTAGTTGACATATGATGTATGTGTAACAGTGTGGATTCAGTCCCTCTCTTTGCCTCAATCTGGGCTCGAACCAGGGACCCTCTGAACACATTGGCAACTGCCTCCCAAGAAATATTGTTACCTATCGCCCCACAAGCGCCACGTCAAGGTCTCAGAGCGAGTGACGTCACCGATTGAAACGCTACTAGCGCACGCCGCTAACTAGCTAACCATTTCACACCGGTTACATATGGCAGGCAGCCAAACTACTTTGGATATGATTACAGATTTCACCACAAAAAATGGATACCTTATTGCAGTTACTATTTGAATTGTTTACTTATGTGGGTAGATTGCAACCAGATTCAAACCCTATGAGATGGCGTTAACCAGAGGTACTAAGTCAAAATTCAAGACGTTCTCTTCCAGATTTATGATAAACTTTAATTTTGTAAAGTGGCTCAAGCAGAGCTTTGATATCTGTAATACACCTGCAATGCTGACAGGGCAGCTCTGGCAACCAGGCCGTCATTTCTGACTGAGTCATTTTCACATATGGTGGAAGGTGATATCCCCCCCAGAGCTAGATCCAGATACACTGACCCAATTTCTCTGCCCCAAAATAACACCAGGATGTTGAAACCCATTCTCCTTAATTATCCTCCTGCAGCTCTTAACATGCTAATGAGCTCCAGTTTTATTTGAAAATGTATTTCCCTCAGAGTTCCAAGACCAAATTCTAAATTGATTTGGTGGTTATCTACAATGTGCATCTTCCATGTATAAAAATGGGTCTCTCTCTCTCTCTCTCTCTCTCTCTCACTTGGTGTGGATTTAATGAAATGTGTGCAGGGTTATGACAATATATAATAATGGCTCTTTTGTTCCTGGGCTGATAAGCAAGCCTAATTAGTCTACAGTAATGAGTTTGTTTCAGATCCATTTCGGTTAGATCTAAACAGAGCATAACCGTGTTAAAGGTCCCTATAAAAAACAACACACAGACAGCGTCTAGAGGACTAACACCTGTACACTGATAGACCAAAGTATTGGTTTCATTTATTAACAATAAATTGTATTTCATCTTCGAGGAATTAATGGATAAAATAACTGTTAGTTATACTGAAATATTTATATTCAGGAACCAGGATTACCACAAACCTCTGGCTTCAGTAGTACAAATACATATTTGTCTAACATTAGTTATGGGGAACATTGGAATTTGAGGCTTTATCCTATTAAACTAAAAATCTTTTAAAGGTATGTTTGTAGCTGAATTTTTAAACGTGGTGTAATCTATGGTTAACATATATTGTAACATGTGGGTCAAGCCTTACGGCATTATTCAACCCAAAGACAAGAGCGTGATCATCTGACTGTTCTCTGTGCCTCCTTTGGTCAGTCTGCATTCCTCACTGTTGTCACCAAACACTTGATGTGGCGACCAAAGATTTACTTTTCAGTTATGGATGTGAAGGAACTCTGTTATTTACTGAATCTATGATGTATCCTAAATGAACCCGGCCCTGTGCGGGAATTGGCATCAAAAAGACTCCTGCAGCAGTGTTGCAGACTCGGCCTATAGTACAGTACAGAGCACACCAACTGTGTTCAGGTGTACAGTCACTAAAACTGTACAAAACAAGAGTTCACATTCTTGTGTAAAATGTAAATAAATATGAAATAAATAAAGACAAAACAATAAATACTTCATCATTGGATAGGGCCGAACTCAGAACCACATGTAAATGCACTCAAATAATATTGAGGTATAAGACCACCAGACTGCATTCCCTCCTAGTAGAGAAGTATGGAGAGGGAACATAGGAGTGTGTACAGTAAGCCGCTGTACCACCACTGAAACACACAGAGCTTCTACTGTCTGTCATGGAGGGAGTCAACACAGAGCAATGGCATTTACCAGCTGATCAGAACCTACAAAACAGCCTACTGCTGCTGGCTCCCTGGGACCGTGGGGTAAACAGAATGAAGGATTAAGGTCTCCTGGGTTGGGAATCAGAATTCAACACAGTAACCTCTAGCATGGTAATGGAAACACGGGCAGCATAGAGGCATTTTCTCCATTAACTACTGCGAATGACCTACAGAAGTGAACTCACAACCACACAGGTTGTATTTAGACCGCATTCTGTTTCTAGAATTAAAAAAACAATGAATACTGGTGTCCCCTGTCTGTTGTGCTTGGTGTTGCGTTACACATTTTGATCAAGCTGTCATTTGCAATACGGAAAAAATCGGGAACAGAAAGATTACTACACAGAATGATTATCGCAACATAGAGATCCTCTAACATAACTATTGGTTTAGTGTAATCTAATGAAACATGGCTTGCTGTTTTAGAACTAGACTTATTGCTCGTGACGGATCGATTAGGTTTAGGATGCTTGATATGGGTAAAAATAGTTGTTTCCACGACAGCAGTGGCCCTGGGCTCTAGATGGGAATTCCTCAGATCCTGACAGATCAGATTCACAGTGGTGCAGACTGACACGGGGATCTAAGTATAATTAGCTGGACAGTTACAGTAGGGGTGGAACGTCTACGAGGAGAGGGCTTCACTTCCTGCAACACAAAGGCAAGCTTTAAAACTCTGGACTCTGAGCTGAGCCTCACCATCAGCAAAGGTCCATTTGGCCCCAAATTTCAAGAACAAAAAAAAATAAGAAAAGGAAAAAGGCGCTTTGTCGCTATGGCATTTGAGAGACGGGGGGGATGGCCCAGCCTCAGCCCAGCCCCAACACTCCCCTCAATTTGTAACTTAATTAGGCCTCTGGTGCTTCCAGAATTTGGTCTCTTTTGTCCATACACTACCTCCTTCATCACGCACTGGCATTGAATCTCCCACCCTAACACATCAAAACAGAGCCTCAAAGCTTTCCTTTGGGGCCAATAGGTTATGGTTTCTTACAATACTTGTAGTAAAGCCCATACGTTTCTAGATAAAATCCAGTCCACACCTAAATGTTACTTTTCAGCACTTTGTACAATTATTATCCCAGACAAAAAGCTACTCATCCCATGGCACTAGCTTGGCAATTCAGAACAGTTCCCAAAGCAACTTACTGTATGCCTCTATTGGAATGTATCTCATTTTATCCACAGTAGTCCTCTTCCATTAGATTAGGCAGTTACTAAAGAGTCTGTCATTGAAAAGGCCAGTGTGGAGAAAAAAATGACTCAGAATGTTTCACTGGCAATGGCAGGTAGAGGTTTGAGGGAGTGAGGATATTGGGCACAGAATCTGGTCAGTAGACATTGGGCTTAATGTGCTGTGCTGTGGTTCATTGTGTTGATTGTCCAGTGTCTTATGTCTTCATTTTTACTAGCACAAGCTGCGGATGTTCCAACACAGGTCCGTTCCCCAGTTCAACCAACCCCCCTCCCCTCCTCCCGACCCCTGACCCCTGACCCCCTGTTCCATCCTCCGCCCTCAGCTGCTGCCCGACATAAGGTTAATGGCTTGTTCCAGTTTGTGTCGCAACTTGTGTTTGCGGCAGTACCCATCCCTGTCCAGTGCTGTCAAAATCTGAACAGAAGAGTAAGAGAAAGAATTCCTCAACATTAATAAGAACGTTAATTTACATTACATTTAGTTAACCTTAAAATAAGTTAACCTGTGCAATATGAGAAATAATAAAGCAGAGGATTGGCCCATGCCTCTTACCTCCTCTTTGTACTTGTTAATGTAGAAATAGAGCTCACTGAGAGCACTGAGAGTGTTGAACTCGGTGCCATGGAGACGAGACTGCTCCACCAGATAGGCATCCATGTCCTGGTCACTGATGGTAGGCATCTTACTGATATCTCTGTAGTACCTGACACAAGCAAAGAGACACAAGAGTGCTCAGTGTTTGACTCTTTGAGAGAAAAGTCGATATGACAGCCAATAAAATTGATGGTAACTGAAATTGTACCTCTCCACCCAGCTCTTGTAGTTGGGGATGTCTTTAGCGTACAGCAGCTTGTTGGAGGGGGAGTCCTTGCCCAGGCGGTGCTCTGATGTAGAGCAGGAGTCCATGAAGGTCTGGGCCACCACAGACAGACAGGCGTCCGTAATGCTGCTCTTGTGGATGTCAAACACAAACTGAGGGTTCTTGATCACATTCACCCAGAAACGCAGGGGCAGACTGTCAGAGAGAAAGCAGAGAAAAGGTAGGAGAAAAGGTTTGGGACCATTATAAGGGAATCTTAGAGTTAGAAACATGTATTAAAGTGTCACTCCACAATGATACAATAGTTGGCAATACAAAATACAGATTTTAAAACCACATTGTGGACCACTCAAATAGAGCTTTGAGACAATAAAAGCAGTCATAGTCATGGTACTGTACGATACAATCTTATGAATTTTTATTAATTAGATCTATATTCCAAGTGTCCCATTTTAGTCATTTGTCATAAACACTTGACTAAAAAGACTCAGTTCTATACCTTTATAAAACGAAAGCCAAAAGCAACAGTGGTGAGGGAAAAACTCCCTTTGGTTGAGGAAGAACCAGAAATTGCACATAATTCTTGTCATTACTCCCTCCTTTGAAAAGTTGATTATGGAGTGGGCTTGTAAGTATGCCTGTGCCATTCCTGCGAGGCTAGTAGCACTGCCTCATTAGTGGCCATTTCAAACAGCCAAGAAGACTGAGACAGATTGAGACAGAGGTCCCAAACTCTTTTACCAAATGCACAGATACAGCTTGGGTTCCAGAGGCTTATTTAAGGGGCAGCTATAAAAAACAGGGGCAGACAGAGAGGTGACACTGTGCTCACCAGTTGCTCTTCCAGGTGTGGCGGACGTCCGGGTCAGTGATCTGCCTCCTGTCGGCCTGCTCGTCCAGGAAGTCAAACATATACTTGATAGCCAGAGGGAGGGCACTGCCGCGGTGGGCCGTGCTGAACACCGTCTCAAACAAATCATCTACAAACTTCTGCAGAGTTCCCTGTAGGGTGATCAGACAAGTGGTGTTAATACAGTGTCCAAGAAAGGAACGTGTGCCTGGCAATGATACATTATCATGACACATTATGAGACAATTCACAAAAATACAATGAAAAGAGACCTTGGTTGCCAGTAGGCGGGTGAGATAGATCTCAGACACCATCTTGCTGCCGCGGTCGCCCTCCCGTTGGTCAGCGTGCTCGTGGTTCTTGACCAGGTGCCAGAGCTTGGTGCCAGTCTCCTGGTCAGGGGTGATCATGGGGGCACGGGAGCGCAGGCTATCTGGGCTGCTGGATGTCCTCAGGAGGCTTTCTGGAAACACAACGACACACAGTCAGATACTGTAGGAGGCTGGGTGGGGCCAGGCTTTCAAACAGTACTGTAGGTATGGAAAAACTGAAAGGGTCATTGATAAGTACCATAGCGGCTCAGAGAGCGGGTGAAGGTAAACGAGTTAGCAATATTGTAGGCTGAGACTTGCTTCTGGACCAAGGCTACCAGAGAACCATCGGTCACCTGAAGGAGGAGAGATCTTTAATGTTGTATAATCACATGAATGACCATCAATATGATAGTATTTGTCTTTGTGTGTGAATAATGTGGATGAGTATTATGTGGATGTGTCCAGCTGGTGTTGCTGTCTGACCTGATAGTGGGCCAAGGTGTTGAGCCTTTTCCAGTCACTCTCAATCTTTGTGGTGACGTCCTCATCTTGAAGGATAATTCTGGTCAGTCTACCTTGTCGCCACTCTGTGAGGACATAAAAAAACAACAGAAAATTGGTTAGATCTGATTAGTTTAATCTGTATCTTTAGTTTCAAAAGGGAATCACTATTAACCAATTTCGCAATTAGTTACAATAAATCCTTCACATCCTTCACAATAAATCCTTCATACCCAAGAAGACTCAAGGCTGTAATCGCTGCCAAAGGTACTTTAACAAAGTACTGAGTAAAGGGCTTGAATACTTATGCAATTAAGGTATTTCAGTTTTGTCATTATGGGGTATTATGTGTAGATTTATGAGGACAAAAAATGTAATTTAATCCATTTTAGAATAACGCCGTAATGTAACAAAATGTGGAAAAAGTCAAGGGGTCTGAATACTTTCCAAAGGTTCTTACCCAGGTCCATGTCGTCAGCCTGGGGTCTCTGGGAGTAGGGGATGCCCTTGTATACAGCGTCCAGCAGCTTGTCCTTCACCTGAGTGACCGTGTCACAGTTCAGCACCTTCACCGGGACCTCCGTGCCTGCCTCTCCCTCTGGAGGGATACACATCAGAGTCTGGGGAGGGAGAAACCATAGGGCCGTCAGTACTAGGGATGATGCACTGTCAAACCTTTGTATAACTTCAGACAATCATTTTGAAAATAGCGCTCACAAGCCGAAAGTGGTCGCCGAAAATTGCATACTACGTCACATATGAGCAGATATGAGCACCACGTTATTGCTCTCTCAATCTCTCTCTGCTGTGTCCACTTGGACCCGCCCTGCAACCACATTGGATAATGCTGGACAGGCCTTTTGCTAGCTGTCACTCAAATGGCGAGGGGCAAGCTCATTGGCTAAAACTCAAATTACCAGGGGGCTGGTGCACGTGGGGTAAAATGGAGCAAAAATGGCGCTGCACAGCTTCCAGAAAACAAACTAGGGATTTTGTGGCTAGTTGAGGTAAAACAATAATTCTGCTCATAGATTATGCATGTATGAACTACACATTGACACAACCATCCCAAAGCGGGAGGTTTAAAAAAAGACTTACTAGGCGTTAAAGTACCGTTCAATCTCTTTAAAGAAAGAGAGAGGTTTTGACTGCAATATCCTCAGATGTTTTTTTTTTAATGAATCACTTTATATGCAATTTTATCAATAGTCCCCCCAGATATATTAACTGTATTGTCGATAATGAAGATTTCATCTGTTTGAAGACAATCACCGAAGAATAAAAGCGATCTGGAGGACACATTTATGAGCCATCCTCAGGTCAATATAAAACTGACAGAGGACATTGATTTAACTACAAACAAGGATTTATATGACACAATGTACCATAGTTAAAAGGAGGAGATTGAGGATAGAGAGCAACCACATAACATCTTTTTAACAGTTCTGGCACCCCTTCACAGCTCACTCAGTCACAATATAGAGAAGTCAGGCTCTATTTGGGAAACTGTCATTATAACAAATGAAGATGCATTCAGCCTAATTTGCAACTTGCATTGACAGATGAACTAGCATAGAGGAGTGGTGTCACAACGAGTCCGTCTTCTGAGTTCATATACAAACTCTATGCAGGGATTACCGTGTCACTGTATAGTGGACATAAATAATAGATTCCGTATTGTCTACTGGCTAATGTCTTTCTGTAAACTAGTGTGCCATGCTGACGGACGATAAAAAATGATGCTGTAGGCCTGACAGGTTTTCTGTGTTCAACACTGTTTCGCTAGAGGAATCCTGACTATTGGATAAGCATTGATTCTTGTTTTCACACAATCTACTAACTAAAACACCATCAAATGACCTACGTTGCCTTTTGGAATAACCAAGGTGTCCAAAAAGGATAGTGACCAGAGAGTAGAGGGGTCCTTCTAATGTATTTATATACTGGGCATGTACACACCATGCTGCCAGTCCATATAAATTCATGAGGAGACCTTTGGTGTGGGCTGGGTGCGTTAATCAGGTGATTAGCACAGTGTGCAGCTGGCACAGGGTACCACAGACATCTGTACCACTGCCACTCACTGATCATTAGCAAAGTCAATTTCCTTCTTGCCATGCACTGGAAATAGTTAACAAGTGGGGCATTTGTGATTAAAAAGCAATTATAAAGCAAATTACAGGAATTCTCAAGGAATGGGAGAATCCTCATCATTTGAGGAGGTCCAAGGCCAAGCAAGTTCTGACAAGGGAAGATTTGTGGCACCTTGGTGGTAAAAGATGCCTTCAGTGCCTTCAGAAAGTTTTCATACCCCTTGACTTATTCCACATTTTGTTGTGTTACAGCCTGAATTCAAAATCAATGCAATATTTTTGAAAATATCACCCATCTACACACAATACGCCATAATGACAAAGTGCAAATTCATTGAAAAGGAAATACAAAAATATCTAATTTGCATACACTACCATTCAAAGGTTTGGGGTCACTTAGAAATGTCCTTGTTTTTGAAGGAAAACGGGCCTTCTCTAGACTACCTTCAGTTTCTTGGCAATTTCTCGCATGGAATAGCCTTCATTTCTTAAAACAAAAATAGACTGATGAGTTTCAGAAGAAAGTTCTTTGTTTCTGGCCATTTTGAGCCTGTAATCAAACCCACAAATGGTGATGCTCCAGATGCTCAACTAGTCTAAAGAAGGCCAGTTTTATTGCTTCTTTAATCCGTTTTCAGCTGTGATAATATAATTAGAAAAGGGTTTTCTGATGATCAATTAGCCTTTTAAAATGACAAACCTTGATTAGCTAGCACAACGTGCCATTGGAACACAGGAGTGATGGTTGCTGATAATGGGCCTAGGTACGCCTATGTAGATATTCCATAAAAATTCAGCCGTTTCCAGCTACAATAGTGATTTACAACATTAACGATATCTACACTGTATTTCTGATCACTTTGATGTTATTTTAATGGACAAAAAAATGTGCTTTTCTTCAAAAACAAGGACATTTCTAAGTGACACCAAACTTTTGAACAGTAGTGTATGTATTCACACCCCTGAGTCAACAGTTTGTAGAAGCACGTTTGGCCGCAATTACAGCTGTGAGTCTTTCTGGCTACGCTTCTAATGCCCTTTAAAGATATAGAACGCTGCTACAGTAACGCTGCTACAGTAACGCTGCTACAGTAACGCTGCTACAGTAACGCTGCTACAATAACGCTGCTACAATAACGCTGCTACAGTAACGCTGCTACAATAACGCTGCTACAGTAACGCTGCTACAATAACGCTGCTACAGTAACGCTGCTACAATAACGCTGCTACAATAACGCTGCTACAGTAACGCTGCTACAGTAACGCTGCTACAATAACGCTGCTACAGTAGCGCTGGTACAGTAACGCTGCTACAGTAACGCTGCTACAATAACGCTGCTACAATAACGCTGCTACAGTAACGCTGCTACAATAACGCTGCTACAGTAACGCTGCAATAACGCTGCTACAATAACGCTGCTACAGTAACGCTGCTACAGTAACGCTGCTACAATAACGCTGCTACAGTAACGCTGGTACAGTAACGCTGCTACAGTAACGCTGCTACAATAACGCTGCTACAGTAACGCTGCTACAGTAACGCTGCTACAGTAACGCTGCTACAATAACGCTGCTACAGTAACGCTGCTACAATAACGCTGCTACAATAACGCTGCTACAATAACGCTGCTACAGTAACGCTGCTACAATAACGCTGCTACAGTAACGCTGCTACAGTAACGCTGCTACAATAACGCTGCTACAGTAACGCTGGTACAGTAACGCTGCTACAGTAACGCTGCTACAATAACGCTGCTACAGTAACGCTGCTACAGTAACGCTGCTACAGTAACGCTGCTACAGTAACGCTGCTACAATAACGCTGCTACAGTAACGCTGCTACAGTAACGCTGCTACAATAACGCTGCTACAATAACGCTGCTACAATAACGCTGCTACAGTAACGCTGCTACAATAACGCTGCTACAGTAACGCTGCTACAATAACGCTGCTACAGTAACGCTGCTACAATAACGCTGCTACAGTAACGCTGCTACAGTAACGCTGCTACAATAACGCTGCTACAATAACGCTGCTACAGTAACGCTGCTACAATAACGCTGCTACAATAACGCTGCTACAATAACGCTGCTACAGTAACGCTGCTACAGTAACGCTGCTACAATAACGCTGCTACAATAACGCTGCTACAGTAACGCTGCTACAATAACGCTGCTACAGTAACGCTGCTACAGTAACGCTGCTACAGTAACGCTGGTACAGTAACGCTGCTACAATAACGCTGCTACAATAACGCTGCTACAGTAACGCTGCTACAATAACGCTGCTACAGTAACGCTGCTACAGTAACGCTGCTACAATAACACTGGTACAGTAACGCTGCTACAGTAACGCTGCTACAATAACGCTGCTACAATAACGCTGCTACAGTAACGCTGCTACAGTAACGCTGCTACAGTAACTCTGCTACAATAACGCTGCTACAATAACGCTGCTACAGTAACGCTGCTACAATAACGCTGCTACAGTAACGCTGCTACAGTAACGCTGCTACAGTAACGCTGCTACAATAACGCTGCTACAGTAACGCTGCTACAGTAACGCTGCTACAATAACGCTGCTACAGTAACGCTGCTACAGTAACGCTGCTACAGTAACGCTGGTACAGTAACGCTGCTACAATAACGCTGCTACAATAACGCTGCTACAGTAACGCTGCTACAATAACGCTGCTACAGTAACGCTGCTACAGTAACGCTGCTACAATAACACTGGTACAGTAACGCTGCTACAGTAACGCTGCTACAATAACGCTGCTACAATAACGCTGCTACAGTAACGCTGCTACAGTAACTCTGCTACAATAACGCTGCTACAATAACGCTGCTACAGTAACGCTGCTACAATAACGCTGCTACAGTAACGCTGCTACAGTAACGCTGCTACAGTAACGCTGCTACAATAACGCTGCTACAGTAACGCTGCTACAGTAACGCTGCTACAATAACGCTGCTACAGTAACGCTGCTACAGTAACGCTGCTACAGTAACGCCGCTACAGTAACGTAACTGCTACAGTAACGCTGCTACAATAACGCTGCTACAATAACGCTGCTACAGTAACGCTGCTACAGTAACGCTGCTACAGTAACGCTGCTACAATAACGCTGCTACAATAACGCTGCTACAGTAACGCTGCTACAATAACGCTGCTACAATAACGCTGCTACAGTAACGCCGCTACAGTAACGCCGCTACAGTAACGCTGCCACAGTAACGCTGCTACAGTAACGCTGCTACAGTAACGCTGCTACAGTAACGCCGCTACAGAAATGTGCTGATAGCGACAATTGATAACCTTTCAGACAATTATTATTATTTATTTTTTTATACAGTAGAATTCTGGCATAGAATGTTCTGTATTGTTTCCCTGACAACAACAAACGTTGCTGACTGATGTGCTGTTGTGCTGTTTACATGCTGTTTTTTTATGGTAGGGAAGCTAGATGTGTTTTCTTTTGACTAAATGTGTTGGTATTTAATGAACTTTAAAATACATCTTTTAGGAGAGAGTGATGTGTGTGGAGGCAGCAGACATGCAGGCCGTGCGCAGGCAGTTTATTTGATTGACAGTTCTGGTTGCCTTGTGATGGACATTAGTCCCGCTTCAAAAGCGTCATTCCTTTGCAGACAAGTAAAATGCCTGTTCAGTGGCGCTTCGAAACTATCTCCAGAGAAGGTTTCGTTTTGGCATTTAAAAAGCTGTAGTGTACCCTTACAGACACGCCGTAGCCGAGACGCTTTCAAGGCAGCACATTCCATGTGTCTGAAAAGGGTGTAAGAGCTTTTCACACCTGGATTGTGCAACATTTACCCAATATTATTTTCAAAATTCTTCAACCTCTGTCATATTGGATGTTGATCATTGCTAGAGAACCATTTTCAGGTCTCGCCATAGATTTTCCAAGTAGATTTCAGTCAAAACTGTAACTCGGCCACTCAGGAACATTCACTATCTTCTTGGTAAGCAACTCCAGCGTAGATTTGGCCTTGTGTACTAGGTTATTGTCCTGCTGAAAGGTGAATTCATTTCCCAGTGTCTGGTGGAAAGCAGACTGAACCAGGATTTGTGCTTAGCTCCCTTCCGTTTCTTTTTTATCCTGAAAAACTCTCCAGTTCTTAACGATTACAAGCATACCCATAACATAATGCAGCCACCACTATGCTTGAAAATATGGAGAGCGGTACTCAGTATTGTATTGTATTTGCCCCAAACATAACACATCCTGAATTGCTTTGCCACATTTTTTGCAGTATTACTTTAGTGCCTTGTTGCATGTTTTGGAATATTTATATTCTGTACAGGCTTCCAGTTCCCTCTGTTAATTAGGTTAGTATTGTGGAGTAACTACAATGTTGTTGATATATCCTCAGTTTTCTCCTATCACAGCCATGCCATCATTGGCCTCATGGTGAAATCCTTGAGCATTTTCCTTCCTCTCTGGCAACTGAGTTAGGATGGATGCCTGTATCTTTGTAGTGACTGGGTGTATTGATACACCACCCAAAGTGTAATGAATAATGTCACCATGCCCAAAGGGATATCCAATGTCTACTTTTTCATTTTTATCCATCTACATGTACCAATAGGTGCCCTTCTTTGCCCTTATTTTACTTATTGACTCAAGACATTTAATTTTTTATTCATTTGTAAAAAAAAATATATATATATAAAAAAATTAGTTCCACTTTGACATTATGGGGTATTATGTGTAGACCAGTGACAATATATCTCAATTTAATCCATTTTAAATTCAGGCTGTGACACAAGAACCAGCTGTCAGAGCAGCTCACAGATTACTGCACCTGTACATAGCCCACCTATAATTTAGCCCAAACAACTACCTCTTTCCCTACTGTATTTATTTTATTTATTTATTTTTCTCCTTTGCACCCCATTATTTTTATTTCTACTTCCACTGCAAATCTACCATTCCAGTGTTTTACTTGCTATATTATATATACTTCGCCACCATGGCCTTTTTTTCCCTTTACCTCCCTTATCTCACCTCATTTGCTCACATTGTATATAGACTTGTTTATACTGTATTATTGACTGTATGTTTGTTTTACTCCATGTGTAACTCTGTGTCGTTGTATGTGTCGAACTGCTTTGCTTTATCGTGGCCAGGTCGCAATTGTAAATGAAAACATGTTCTCAACTTGCCTACCTGGTTAAATAAAGGTGAAATAAAATAAAAAATAAAATAAATAAACAACAACAAGTGGAAAAAGTCAAGGGGTGTAAATACCTTCTGAAGACACTGTATATCTATCCGATCTGTGTATCTATGATGCATAGAATAACTTTACAGTATCAGAGTATCAAATACTGAAGTACTTCCCAGTAAAGTTGCCAGTCTTGGTTAATGCCATTTAAAGGGATACAAGAGATAACCATGAATGATAGTTATCGATAGAGTGCACAGATGGCCCTAGATGTATCAATAACAGAGCCTCCATCATCCATAGGTGGTACAGATTATGAGTGATTTAAGGGTATATGGAACCAGGGGGCATAAAGCCGTCCTATAGGGTTGACCTTTACTTGGGTTCCCCAGGGCCAGAGATATAGACAGCTCCTCGGGGAGCATCTGTCTCTTTAGGGCTAATTCCTCTGACATCTGCCATTCCTTCTATCGATCCCTCTGAAGGAGGTAGAGATGAACCTGTCCTGAGTTGATGCTGCAGTGTTTTACCAGGCAGTGTGCTCGCGAGTGAAGAATGGCCTCGGATGCAGATTCATGGAGAAGTGGAGGGGTGGGTGTGGGATGGGCTACTAGTGTATCCTACTAAGTCAGAGTATTGTTATTGGTCAATATAAATAACTAATATGAGGTCATATTTAGAGAATTCCTGTGCTGTTTCTATTTTTTATTCGCAAATGTGGGGTGTGACGCTTTTATGTGGAAGTCAATGGGTTGCTGACGGTGAGTAAATCAATAATTGTTTAAGTGTAGTATTTCCTGGCAGTGCTGCTTGGCCGCCTCGTTGGGGAGAGAGAGCGATGTGGTGGGAAGGTTTGTTTTATGGGCAGACAATAAATGCTTGATTTGTTTGAATCATTACTGGCCCGCAGCAGGTCATTGTGTGATTGAGTGATGAGTGGGTTCGTTCCAAGAGACCTCCCTCACCCATACAGCCCCAGCTCTGCCTACCACTGCCTACACTGGGATCCCACAGCCAATGGGGGAGCCACAGCCCACATCACTTCCTCAGTAACATGACAGGTGATTTCCATGGCAAAGCATGCTAAACATCCTCCTGTTTGTTTTGCTTCTGCAACCACATTAAGAGAGAATCAGTACATGGATTCATCTTGCTGTCCTGGGACTGAGGGGGTTGGCTCCGTTGGGCCACACTCAAATGAAACATGAAACTGGTGTGTGAGAGCTGTGTGTGTGTGTGTGGAGGAGGGTCCTTCCTTACCAGCTGTTTGTAGTCAATCTGCTGTCTGATGAGCTTGTCCTCACTGAGGGAGTAGCGCGCCTCTCCTGTGATGGAGTCTATAGGCCCCTTCTCCATCTGCTGCTTGATGGCACAGTACAGCATGAACAGAGGTTCGCCCGCACACTCCTGAGAGAGGGGGGGGGCAGAGGGGGAAAGAGTAGAAGCGGAAGAGAGGGAGTGATTGGGAGAAGGGGAGAGGGATCGGCAATCACATCCCTTTCAGACAGCGTAGTGAAGAGTGGGGAAGTTACCAATTACCCACTTACAGGCTTTTGATTACTAACCAGTGATACTGAGAACACTATTATTTAGTTCTTAAGGCTGATTAATTTGACATCATTAATTACAACGTGACATCCTGAGTCTCAAGCTGCTCGCACAGAGTGGCCTTCCAGCCCAGACACACAGAGGACAATGGACAATCTACCAGGCCTCCAAATCCTGCTGTCAATGAGCAAATGGAGCATTATTCAAATCCATACTCAAACAAAGGAAACCCCAAACACACAAACGACCCCAAATTGTCAAATGTAAGTAGGGCAATGAGAGTATGAGCAGCATTCAGTAAAACTGATTGGTCATGCTGGGATGTGTCAGGGATTTTCTGTATTACCGTACTGTTTTCAAGGACATGCTCTTCTGTGGTCTTAATCTTTAAAGTTGAGTTGACGTCATATTTAATAACATCATAACTACAGATTTCAAGTTACTCTCCAGAATTTCTTCTCAGTTGAAAACCAGTCAAACTTCTATATTTTTCCAGACCATGTCCAATTAGATTAAATTCTCAGATAATTTATTCTTCACTAAATGTGTTTATGTTGCTAAGTAAGTTTTTTTGTTTGTTTTCAGAACTTTAGAAATCTTAACATGGCATTACATTTGTTATTTTAAACAAGTCTAGAACCTTTACCTTCCCGAATAACATTTTTAAATTTTTTAAATTTAACTAGTTAAGTCAGTTAAGAACAAATTCTTATTTACAATGACAGCCTAGGAAGAGTGGGTTAACTGCCTTGTTTAAGGGCAGAACGACAGATTCTTACCTTGTCAGCTCAGGGATTTGCTCTAGCAACCTTTCAGTTACCAGCCCAATGCTCTAACCACTAGGCTACCTGCCACCCCCATCTACCGTAAGGTACTGAACTCCCCCAGTTAAGATATATATTTGTGTTAAAACAAATGTTTTGCAGTGATAAGCCTTGCTAAGAAAGATGAATATTGCTATGCAAGCTGAATATGAAAGTCAATTCTGAATAGAAGTTTAAGTAAGGCTTGTGGAAACATTTCAGGGTAATTACTTGGGGAGACTGGGGAGATGGCCAGAACACTTTAACATCTGCACTGATGTAACTTAAATTTACTTGGCTGCTATCCATAGCTACATTCCAAGAGGCATTTCAGGCATGAACGCTCAATGGGCCTGATGTTCGTGTCCTTAACGCAAATGGCCATTTCGATCCAACCCCAGAGTAAAGCAGGAGCAGCATATGGGCAGGAAAAACACAGAAAGGCCATTTTGGTTGGTGGATGTGGTTAGACAAAATGACCACAACTGCCCCTGGAGTGATTCCCCGATATGGTCCATGCTGTGGCCGTGCTGTGTGTGCACTCAACTGTGCTGCGGTCACACAGAGTGAGAATTAACAGCACCAGGACCATGATTAGCCAAAGAACTCCACCTCAAAAATATAATTACAACTCACAGATTACACTAATAATAGTCATTAAAGATCATTTTACAGAATTTCAGGTTAAAAAATGAAAACGTGAACAGAAAGAATACTACAGTCCACAGTGTTGCTTTAGGCCTACTAGTGTTTCAGCCAAACAGACATTTTTAGAATAAATCACGAACATAAATCTTCTGCTATGTACTTAAATCTCTCTTCTCTGAATCTACATTAACCCTTAGTTAGAAATAAATTGGAGCACCATTAGAATTACCTTGAGGAATCGATGCAGCAGAAACGTAAACCAGTTGGTGAGCATCTTCTCCGCCACAGACTCTGTCCTACAGGAGAGATGAGACACCGGTCAGTTTCAACAACACGTGTCCTGTACACATACAGCATGAGTAGAGGTGTTAGTGAGGGAGCGAGAAGAGAACACCCAGCCCGTTTCTCTACAGGTAAGTAGCCTCACCGTCGGAGCAGCAGTTTGGGATGGTTGCGGTTCTCAAGGTTCTTCTCGATGAGGTCTGCCAGCAGCTGTTTGAGCACCATGGTGGCATACTCCATGCGGCCCTGCAGCGCGGCCATGAGCAGAGAGGCCACGTTGCCGCGATCCCGCATGGAGAAGGACCTCTGGGCTTCCAGGGTGTGGATGAAGGTTAGCAGAAACATCTTATTGTGCAGCAGCTGGCTGAACAGACGCAGGGCTTTCTCCACATTGGCCGGGGACTGAGGGACAGGACACAGGAGGATGGGGGTGTACACAAATCAAATTTCAAAGGGGGTGGTGTACACAGAGGTGGGAATAGACAAAAGGAGGTCCAAAGGGTTAAGAGGGATAGAGAGGGGGAAAGTGTAAGAGAAAAAGGGGGAGAGAAAATGGTTTGTCTTTTGTAGTATGAGTATTACATGGAGTACCAGATAAAAACTTCACTATTTTCCAAACATTTCTGCGGCAGTCTCTAGACGAGTAGTCTACGGAGGCCTGGTGGGGCTCCTGCTTTGATTCTGCCTCAGGTTTTAATTAAAAAGAAAAGAGGTTGAGAGGAAAAGAAAAGAGGTTGCTCTGAAGCTCAGCACTAAGAGAGGAGGAGTACTGCTGGCTGAGCTTGGGGGATTTTGAAACAGGATCTGTCGCTTTTTATATTCCTTATTTTTTGGGCAGTGAGTTACAGTACAAGAAAAGTGAACCTCATGAAAGCATACTCTTCTAAGTTACCAAGACAAATGAAGATAGAAACACAAGGCAGTGAAGTGAAGGGAACTGGCGCTGTAGTTCTCTTACACTTACATCCAGCTCCTTGAGGACGGGGTGCTCCTCGATACCGGGGAACATGACTCTCATGGTGTAGGTGCGATACTCCAGGAAGGGGATCTTCACTCCGTCCATGTCATTGGTCAGCTCCTGGATGTCTGTCTGCAGCTCAGCGAATGCTGTGTTGACAGAAGCAGAGGAGACAAATCTCTGAGTCACTGTCTGGATGCTTTGATAATCCTCATACTGTACACAGTCAGCCGTGTGACATGAGTAATACTTATTTTACCTCGTACAGAGTCAACGTCTGAGAAAACATACGGTAAAGAATGTGGAGTGATTCACTTGTATCGTGTTGTCACATATCGACTACAGGAGCATCACAGTAACAGAAACTGTTCAGAGCAAGCAAATTCTGATAGCACCCTTGTCACTACTCGTACAAAAGTACACACAGCTCTCTGATAAGAGAATATCAAAATAACCTGCGAGCACTGGTGTCATTTCAGTGACAGCCATGTATGTGGAACACATACACATAAACCTGTTTGTTAGTGGTCATGGTGAAAAGGACAGGAGAGAAATAGGAGAAGGAAGACCAGTGCTCCTACCTTCTTTACACTCCAGGGCCACTCTGGACTCCAGGTTGTCCATCTGCAGCTGCAGGCGTTTCAGGGTGCGGTCAGCGTCCCGGGTCTTCCTCTTGTAGGCGATAAGTACGGCGATGATGGCGATGAGGAGCACCCCTCCTCCCGCCCCGATCCCGATGATGGCCGGCAGGGTGAGGGTGCTGTCGGAGTAGATGTGCAGGGTGCCTGGGAAGTACTCCAGACCACCCACCACAATCTGGAGGAGAAACGCAGAGATGGAAAAATGTGTCTCTGTGATACGAAGGGTTTCATAACTACAGTATGTAGCAGAGTCTCAGAGATACGTGTTGAAAGTTTTTAGATTGGACCCAGGTTCATTGGAGCCCCTTCTAACATCTCCTTTTTAAACTTCAGGCCAATTACTGATGGCCTCCAACAGGTTTGGCTAACGAGTTTCACCTTTACCCGCCCATTCCACTCTTGCTGAGTGCTTTAATTATTGAGTGGCGTGGATGGAAGGGAACAGGGAGAATACCACTCTGCTGTCTGTCTGTGTGTCTGACTGTTGCTGTGCTGTGTGTCAGGTCATTAACACAGCTGGCCCAGCCTTCTCGCTATACCATGCATCTCCATCCCTCCCTCCCCCTGGGAGGGAGATCACTCCACCTCACCCATCACCGCTACTGCTCTCTCTTCTCTCTATCTTCCCTCTCTCCCCCTCTCTTTGATCTCAGCTTTGATTTGTAAACGTACCCTTCTCTCCACAGCTGACTCTATTGATCTGATGAAATTGAGTCTGAGCGTTTCACTGAATCAACAGCCAGTTACCTCGTCCAGGCGTGTTAATGTCAAGTCAATACCATAGGATCAGGACGATGCCTTTGATACAAAAAGTAAACAAGCTGCCACACTCCAGACTAAATCTACCTGCTTCTAATCATTCTGTGCCGTGATTGTCTTGGCAGCTGGCACTGTATAAGAATACATGGATAAATGCTTATGACACTTGCAGTTATCAAATTGACCAGACTGCCCTCTGCCGATTAAATCACCTGCTCCGACAATGGTTGTCTGTCCATAAAACTGTTTAAAAAGGAATTGCATTTCATCAATCCAAGATGATTATTTTTCACCTTTACTGCTTAAGCCCACAGCTGAAATCATTGTGCGCTGAGGCGTGCCTGTAATAAAGAGAGGTAGTCCTGTCTGGCATTGATGATAATGCTCCGAGCTGCGGAGTCAACAGATAGTTAGATTAAATGGGAAATTGCTTGTATCAGCAGGCCTCCGTAATCATCATAAGTGCTTAATGCAGGATGACCCTTTCCCATTTGACCTTTACATTTGTTGGATTAGCATTCAAGTTAAAAAACATCCAGACAGCCAGAGCTATTATAGAATTGATTATGGATGTACAAAGCCCTCAGAGTCAGACATGTTCCCAAATAGCACAGATAAAAGTGCATTAACTACATGGCAAATATATTTAGGGAAATAACAGCACTGGGTTATGGCCAGAGCAGTTTTGACAATGTCAATAAAGGATACTTCACAAAAAGCTATTGTTGACATAAAATACTCAAATTACAGTAAATGGTGGGCGGGACATCTGGTCTTACCAGGACTCTCTGCTCCCCGGTCAGGTCTGGCGAATCACAGAGCAGCTGAGACTCCGAGACGGTTAACAGACAGGGAGTTTCACCAATCATCACACTATAGTTCAGGCGGGTGTTGCCCGGAGCAGGGGGAATCAGATTCTTTCCCTGTTTTAAAAAGAAGCATGTTGTTAGTTTTCAAAATACATTTTTTGGGGACAATAATATCTTTATCAGACTAAAGCACACACACAATAAAGTGTTTTTATGGGTCTTCAATCCTGACTTGTAAGTCCATCCTCAGCTCAGGGATTTGTAAGTAGACATGTAGGGAAGTTGTCTTTGTACTGGTTCTGTCTCACAGGACCTCTCTTGCTTTGGGCCAATACCCAAGACGCTTCATCTCTAGAGATTTTTTCTCTTTTCTCTCAACTGACAAAAGTAACAGAAAATGAAATCAAACGAACACAATCTACTTACTTTGAGGATAATGGGAGAGCCAGGCTTGACCTCCAGTATCCCAGAGTTCCCTAGTGTTTCAAAGGTGGGGTTGGGGTAGTAGGTGAAAGGTGTCCCATTGAGGACGAGCAGTGTGGCCACGTGATCCAGGATGAAACCGTACTCGTCGGGGTGCAGGCCTGACTCTGGCGCCTGGTGCTTGGTGTAAATGATGCCCGGGGCCAGACAGGTCATCACAGAATCATTAACCACAGTGCACACCTAGACAGGAAGAGGAAGATGAAGGAGGAGGGTCAAACCAGGAATACGTATGAGACAAAGGGCCTTGTCTTACCAAAACTAGCCCAATGGTAAATCTTAGCGCTGGCGGTAGCGCTATAGGTCTGGGGGTGTGTCAGAAATATTTTTTGCTATTTTCACAGCGGGAATTATGGGCACAAGAGGTGGCGGTGGTGTGAAAGGGCTGCGTTTTGATTAACAAATAAGTTGTAGGTGTGACAAAGGCTTGACCATTCACTGGCCAATCAGCGGCTTCCATGGCTTAATACTGCATGCGGTTTTCTCAAGTGGTGTAGCCTACAGTATGTTATTGACGGTCTTTGCTTTGTCATCAACTGCAATTGGTCTGGGGGCCGGAATATCCTCGTCCTAGTCCATTGTATATTGATATGTTTATTAAATACATAGCATAGGTTACAGTAACAAATAATACAAACAGTTTTTGCTAAATATGTTTGAAGAGTTGGCAGTCAACATTGATGTAATTGCTTCAATGAGTATAGGCCATACATGTCTTGATGTATCGCAATTCTCCTGAAATAAAAAAATACTAGGCTCCCCTTTAAATGTTATGCAGCCTATTGCATGTGTGAGTCACATTCGCAATAAGCAAGATATAGGCCTATGCACCGTTGTGGCGTTGTAAGACTGAATCATTTTGTTTGGAGGAGCGTGTCTTTGGTAACCGGACAAGAGGAGCACTATTGGAAATGGGGATGGATACAAGCGAAATGGAGTATGCAGGTAGGCCTATGTGAATTGTGAATAATGCAAAAGCATGACTGTAAAAGCCTCACGATTAGACCATTTGGAAACCTTTTATGGATAGGCTACTTTGCTAATGCATGGCCAGGACAAGAAAGACACTCGACACATTGCTGTGGAACCAGCTTTAAGGGTAGCTCACTGAGCAGGGTTGGGGCAGGGTTGGGGTCATTACCATTTAAATTCCAACCAATTCAGAAAGTAAACCAAATTCCAATTCCGATTCCAAATCTTCCTCATTGAAAAGCATGGAAGAGAATTGGAATTGGAATTCCAGTGTACTACCTGAATTGACTGAAATTGAAATGGAATTGACCTAAACCCTGCTCCCGAGGGCTTGTTTTTCAATAAAATGAAACGGAAAACAAGCTATTTTTACAGGAAATAACATAAACGTTTCTAAATACGAGGGTCATCGACATCATCTCATCTCTCGTTCCATGATGGACATATGGACATGTAGCCTAACTGGAGGGGGTTTTACGCACATCACAAATAATAACAGTAGCTGGCTGAAACAATGTAGGCCTACAATACATATACGAAAAGGGGATGTCAGCTAGATATTTGCGGCTCCCAAACGTAATCTTTTAATAAAGCTTTGGTGATTAAGATTTATGTAAAAGCGTTCTCACGAGCCAAACCCTTTCTTGATAGACTTGGCTACTTTGTGAATGCATTGGCAGGACAAAAAAACAGCCTTCATTGAGGGGAGGGCAGGCTAATCTTGGGTTTTTATTAAATTAAACAAAGTGTTTCTAAATACAAGGTTCACAGGCACAAAAAGCACATCTCTCTGTTCCATGTGCATATGGGCACTATGAGTCACGGCTGGATAGGCTACGGTTCCACTGTCCAAATTCATGCCATAACCAACAACGTTACTGCTATGACCTGCTTTTAGTGAGTCTTGAAGTCCCAGTGGAGTGTTTTATATATATATATATACACACACACTATGATCCCTGATCTCTCGTTTGACGAACATATCAAGACTGTTTCAAGGACAGCTTTTTTCCATCTACGTAACTTTGCAAAAATCAGAAACTTTCTGTCCAAAAATGATGCAAAAAATGTAATCCATGCTTTTGTCACTTCTAGGTTAGACTACTGCAATGCTCTACTTAAAGCACTAAATAGACTTCAGTTAGGGCTAAACACGGCTGCTAGAACCTTGACTAAAAAACGTGATAATATTACTCCAGTGCTAGCCTCTCTACGCTGCATTCCTGTTAAGGCTAGGGCTGATTTCAAGGTTTTATTGCTAACCTACAAAGCATTTCATGGGCTTGCTCCTACCTATCTATCTTGCTCCTACCTATTACTGGTGCTCTTTCTTGCCGTCCCTAGGAGGGGTGCGCCACTTGAGTGGGTTGAGTCACTGACGTGGTCTTCCTGTCCGGGTTGGCGCCCCCCCCTTGGGTTCGTGCCATGGGGGAGATCTTCGTGGGTTATACTCGGCCTTGTCTCAGGATAGTAAGTTGGTGGTTGAAGATATCCCTCTAGTGGTGTGGGGGCTGTGCTTTGGAAAAGTGGGTGGGGTTACATCCTGCTTGTTTGGCCCTGTCCGGGGGTATCGTCGGATGGGGCCACAGTGTCTCCCGACCCCTCCTGTCTCAGCCTCCAGTATTTATGCTGCAATAGTTTATGTGTTGGGGGATAGGGTCAGTCTGTTAAATCTGGAGTATTTCTCCTGTCTTATCCGGTGTCCTGTGCAAATTTAAGTATGCTCTCTCCAATTCTCTTTCTCACTCCCTCTTTTTCTCTCTCTCTCTTTTTCTCTCTTCTCTCTCTCTCTCGGAGGAGGACCATGCCCCAGGACTACCTGGCCTGATGACTCCTTGCTGTCCCCAGTCCACCTGGCCGTGCTGCTGCTCCAGTTTCAACTGTTCTGCCTGCGGCTATGGAACCCTGACCTGTTCACCGGACGTGCTACCTTGTCCCAAACCTGCTGTTTTCAACTCTCTAGAGACAGTAGGAGCGGTAGAGATACTCTGAATGATCGTCCTTGAAAAGCCAACTGACATTTACTCCTGAGGTGCTGACCTGTTGCATCCTCTATAACCATCTGTGGTTATTATTATTTGACCCTGGTGGTCATCTATGAACATTTGAACATCTTGGCAATATTCTGTTATAATCTCCACCCGGCACAGCCAGAAGAGGACTGGCCACCCCTCATAGCCTGGTTCCTCTCTAGGTTTCTTCCTAGGTTCCGGCCTCATCTAGGGAGTTTTCCTAGCCACCGTGCTTCTATACTTACATTGCTTGCTGTTTGGGGTTTTAGGCTGGGTTTCTGTACAGCACTTTGTGTCATCAACTGATGTAAGAAGGGCTTTATAAATACATTTGATTGATATAAATCCATTTGATTATGAGGTTGGAATAATACTGTGAAAATGTGAAAATGATGAGAATGCCCTTTTAGTGTAAGAGCTGTTTGAAAAGACGGCGACAAACAGCTGCTTTGGGCCTTCAAATCTCTGTATTTGCACTGAATGAAATTGCCATTTTCCACTTGTTTTTAAGGATACACCTCAAATATTGCCATCCTCCCACCTCAGCGCAAGTAATCTGATGTTAGACGGGTAAATTGCAGAACCTGGCACAAGGGGTACTTTTTCACATATGGAAATTTCCAAATAAAGTGTGTTGACATTTGCGCAGCCTTAGCGCCAGACAAAAATAGAGCCCATAGATTACTGTGTAAAACCACAACACTGATGTTTCACTAGAATTCCATGGGCTCAGTAGCAAAAGCTTATTGCATAAGTCCTTGCTGCTACAGATGTGGTCAAATATATTGGCACCCTTGCACTTTACAATGGAGTGCAATGGAGCAGAATGTTAAGATTTTCCATTTCAAAACTGGTTGATTAGCTATTTTTACCATGTAGACACCTGCAACTTACCACAGTTGAGATAAATTACACAGTAAACAAGAATAATTGTCTCTAACCAAATTCATTTCAATGTTGAATAATTTAGTCCAGGCCATTCTTTTTGGTTCAAAGTGAAAAATCTCCATTTCAGTTTTGATTAGTTTCTTCTTGGTCCTGTGCAGTTGTAAATCAAACAAATATACGTGTAAACACCAAATGTTTTTTCAATTTCTGTAGCTATTATACACGTTAACCAACTGTAATAATCAAAGCGATGCTGTGCAAACATGGAATGTATTATATTTGGAACACTTGCATTAGTAGTCTCTATTCCTCCATACTTGGCACGGACTTTGGGTTCCTGGATGGTGAGCAGGTTGGTACCTGTGACGGTGATCAAGGTGCTACCACTGAAACACAAACAGAAGCATGGTGGTTAAGAGCTATCAAGCTATGCTAAAGACCTGCTAGTTATTGCATACTGGTGATATGCGCAGAGAGAGAAAAAGGAATGAAATAAGAACTTCTGTGTAGCAGAGGTGCTATTTTGCTACAGCATGTTGTTTGTATGATTTATCTTACAGTACTGTTGGGATTCAGAGGAAAGGGAAGCAGTCCCCTCAAAGGTCCCATGAATTCGGATTTTATATACATTAGATACATCATCCCCCATACTGTCTATTGTGCTTTAAGTGTCATGGTGAAATGGCTACAATGGGACTGTGTGGGCGTCTGTGTGTGGCTTTGGGGATCATGTTGTAATCTCTGTGTGTTCCTGGGTCATTATTGGCAGTAATAGATGGTTGGGCTGAGTTTCTCTTCAGGACTCTCCCAGGACCCTGGTTATGCTCTGAGAGGCTCCAGCCCGTTGGCTGGGAGAGGAGAGGAAAGGAGAGTAGAGGAGAAGAGAGGAGAGGAGCCAGGCTGGGATCACCACCACTCACTTCACTATACTCCAGCTGGGCTCGATGCTGGAGATGGTGGGGTCCTCTGTGTAGATGTAGCGTGTGTCACTGCTGGTGACTTCAGCTTTGTCAATTAACAGCTTGATTGACGCGGGGCCTGAGCCAGACAGTGACGATGGTGTCACACACACAATGTCCCTTTTGGTCCTCCTGTGTGGGTTAGGAAGAGAATGTCATATAGTAGTATCTCATAGAATGAATTCACTGTCTGAAATGACACTCAAGACAATGTCATGCTGTCACACTGTCACTGTCACAGACAGAGTGTGTCCAGTATGTTCAGTTCTGAGTGTACTGCACAGACAACACTGCACTACTATACTACCACAGTCCATTCCCCTGAGGTGGGGTCAAGCTGACTGACTACTCACTTAACAAACAGACACTCCTCCTGGGCGATGAATACAGTGACAGTGCTCCCAGCGTCCAGATGACGGCCTGATATTGTCAGCCTGGTCCCCCCAGACACGGGGCCCTTCTCCGGGCGCACACGGTTGAAGCTGGGGGTCTGAGAGAGGAAGAAAACTCACTGTTAACACCCAGCACACAAAACAATTATACAGTTTTTGTGAAAAGCTACAGTACAACAAACCGATTCCCATTATATTTCTGGTAATTGCTGCAACACACTGCACTACAGTAAGTGTTTTCAACAGCACAGTGACAGTGACATGAGTGAGAATGTTACTTTTTTCTGTAATTAGCTACATACGTAATTGCTCCATTCACATGTATTCATTTGGCTGGGAGCTGCGTTTGGGTTCTGGTGGAATAGAACTGCAGGACTGCTATTGATTGCTTGTTTAAGGGCAGCAGTCAAGCCCATTCATTTCAGTCAGCTGCCCACCTTGCAGGCTGAGGAGATTATAAACTAACGCCACATTCCTGTTTCACCGCTGCTTAATGCTCTGTTGGGATAGCTGGGTAATTACTGTATGTCACATTGGCAGGGTTTGGGTAGGTTACTTTCTAAATGTAATCCGTTACAGTTACTAGTTACCTGTTCAAAATCGTAATCAGTAATGTAACTTTTGGAGAACACAAACTCAGTTGTGTAATCTGATTACATTCAGTTACTTTTAGATTACTTTCCCCTTAAGAGGCATAAGAAGAAGAATATGTTATCAATTAAACAACATCTATTGCAGGATAAATCAATGTTAATGTTTACATAGCTGGCCATATATATGGATGTTACATTTTACTTGGTTGGGTTGGTTATGTAGGCTCCTTCTAACCCATTGCTTTCTACTACATAATAATAATATGATTAAATTATATATTTACATCAATATATTTAATTTATAAGTTCAAAAATGGATGTAGCAACTACAGATTGCCCCTTTAAGATTGCCCCAAAGCATTACATGGGCTTGCTCCTACCATCTTTACGATTTGGTCCTGCCGTACATACCTACACGTATGCTACGGTCACAAGACGCAGGCCTACTAATTGTCCCTAGAATTTCTAAGCAAACAGCTGGAGGCAGGGCTTTCTCCTATAGAGCTCCATTTTTATGGAATGGTCTGCCTACCCATGTCAGAGATGCAGACTCGGTCTCAACCTTTAAGTCTTTATTGAAGACTCATCTCTTCAGTAGGTCCTATGATTGATTGTAGTCTGGCCAAGGAGTGTGAAGGTCTGGGATTCTCTGTCTCAACCTTTAAGTCTTTATTGAAGACTCATCTCTTCAGTAGGTCCTATGATTGATTGTAGTCTGGCCAAGGAGTGTGAAGGTAAAAGGAAAGGTAAGGCCTCCAGTATTTATGCTGCAGTAGTTTATGTGTCAGGGGTCTAGGGTTAGTCTGTTATATCTGGAGTATTTCTCCTGTCTTATCCGGTGTCCTGTGTGGATTTAAGTATGCTCACTCTTTCTCTCTTTCTTTCTTTCTTTCTTTCTTTCTTTCTTTCTTTCTTTCTTTCTTTCTTTCTTTCTTTCTTTCTTTCTTTCTTTCTTTCTTTCTTTCACTCTCTCTCTCGGAGGACCTGAGCCCTAGGACCATGCCTCAGGACTACCTGGCATGATGACTCCTTGCTGTCCCCAGTCCACCTGGCCGTGCTGCTGCTCCAGTTTCAACTGTTCTGCCTGCGGCTATGGGACCCTGACCTGTTCACCGGATGTGCTACCTGTCCCAGACCTGCTGTTTTCAACTCTCTAGAGACAGCAGGAGTGGTAGAGATACTATCAATGATCGGCTATGAAAAGCCAACTGACATTTACTCCTGAGGTGTTGACCTGTTGCACCCTCGACAACTACTGTGGTTATTATTATTTGACCATGCTGGTCATTTATGAACATTTGAACATCTTGGCCATGTTCTGTTATAATCTCTACCCGGCACCCCTCATAGCCCGGTTCCTCTCTAGGTTTCTTCCTAGGTTTCCGGCCTTTCTAGGGAGTTTTTCCTAGCCACCGTGCTTCTACACCTGCATTGCTTGCTGTTTGGGGTTTTAGGGTGGGTTTCTGTACAGCACTTTGAGATATCAGCTGATGTAAGAAGGGCTTTATAAATACATTTGATTTGATTTGATTTAAGTCTATCAAAAGTGTGTGATTTTGTACATGTGTCCGTTAGGCCTATGGATACATTTTTTTATCAGCACTAATTAGATTGAGCAATAAAAGCCCCACTTTTATTCCATAGGTTGGGATCCTCACTATGCAGCTGTTGCAAGAGCACATTTTTCACTGGCTGTCCACTGTCCACTGTCCACAAACAATGATTGATAGGCAGCTTAAACTTCTTCAATTCAACCATTATTGGGTTCAAATACACATTTAGATTTCTGAACAGCCATCCACAACAACCAGAATCCATAAGGCACAAATAGCTAAATGAGAGAGCAGCAGTGTGATTCACATCAATGTGCTATGTAGATATCAATAATAAGTGATATCAATATCGCTGTAGAATGCACCATTGCTCTCATCCTTACCTCCAAGCGTTTATTCAAGTTGGATAGTCTTTAGATGCTGACAGCAGTTGCACCATTGGAAGACATAGCTTGGACTGTAGTCTACAAAAGCTTATTCTTGCTCTATTCCCACGATCCATCAAACACATTTGGTGTGTCATCATAGTGGTCTCTGACTTGAGGTCAGACACGCTCAGGTGGAACAAACTTAAACTTGCGCCTTTTTTCAATGCTGATTTGAATTTGATTGAGAAAACAACCTTTTTTTTTGCAAACATCCTTTCTGAATTTAAAAGTAATCCTCAAAGTAATCATCAAATTTTTCAAAAGTATCTGTAATCTGATTACAATATTTTTTTGGCCGGTAACGTAACACATTACAGTTTCCGTTTTTTTTGTAATCTCTGACATGTAACATCGGCCACACTTTCTTTCACAACACGTTCACCATCTCTGTATTGCAGCATAAGACTAGTTAGTTGCCGGTGAAGAACCACTGCAATTGATCGGGTATCCTTCCTTCGCCTCCGGAAACGGCCAGACACTTTCTTCACAGTCATCTTTCTGGGAAAAGATGGGGTCATGTGGGGTCATACGCACCACAAAGGAGTAGGTCTGGGATGACTGAGTGCGGTACTCTGCACTGCACACCCCGATACACAGCTCCACTGGGCCACCTGGAGAGTGGGGCAGTAGCGCCTCGGCCATGTCACACACGATCCTGAGGGACAGAATACACTCAGCTGTCAGTCAAAGGCCCACTGCTTATGTTGCCTAATGTTAAAAGGAAATAAAGTTAGAAAACATATGACCAAGTGTCACTAATTTACTTGCATACCATTCAAGTGAAACCCTATTGACAAAGTCACCACACTCACCTCTCAGCGCTGATGTACTCGGAGGGCACAGGGTTACAGCGAACCCCAGCCACCTGGACGTGGGCGATCTCCCGCACCTGCAGCCCGAGGTTCTCCCCCTCGATCGTCACTCGCGTGCCCCCCTCTTTGGGCCCCGTCAACGGGCGGATCTGTCCATGGAAACAGGGTCAAGGTCACGGAGAAGCAATCTCCCTGTCAGCATGCTCGCACACAGCAGAAGGCCTGGGTTCTGAGGCTCTAGAATTAAACACACCCGTACAGTATTATACACAGTATATCTCTGTGCTCCAGCCTTACCATGGTGATGCGGGGGTGGCTGCAGCGGACGTTGTGCCTGCCGGGGTGCATCCAGTTCTGCTCCGGCGTCTGGCAGTGCTGCTTCAGGAGACACTTCTTGTTGTCCAGGCACCAGCCACACTCAAACGCTGTGCTGGCCTTCAGACACAAGCCACAGCTGTCCCTCTGGGCCTCACACTTATACAGCAGGGCTGAGCACAGACAGACAGACAGACAGAGAGGGTTAACACTCGTCTAAGATGGAGTCTGAGCCAGAAAGGTGAGTGGTGAGGTGCGCGGCACTGTGCTGTCTGTATGTGACAGCACACGTCCTGAGCTGCTAATCTCCCTTTATCCCCTTGCTCAGCCTCGTCCTCGCTCCTATGCAGCCGCCTCGATAAAAACAGGTTTGAAGGTGAAGATGGTACACAGAGTTATTGACCAGTTCAGGAGGAGAACATAATCAAATACTGTGCAGCTAGCTACATGACTAGCTCTCTCCTCTCAGCTCATCTTCGCGCAGGGCCAATCGCCCAGTGGAGAGATGGTATCTGCAGTCTGATTGTGGAGAGCTACGAGTCTCTTTCAGAGTGGTCCGATGAAACCAGTGAGATAAAGCTCCTTTGAGGGAAGTATTGACAACCACTATGTGCCCCCGACTTGCAGCTATACAAGGTATGTTCATACAAAACATGGGACTGCACATTTAATTCTTTATTTTTTACATCTTACTCATCTACAAAAATCTTTGTCAATTTAACAGTTTTGAAGACAATAAGAAAAAAAAAACTGCCAAGGCTTAATCCACATTTGCGACTGAATTATCCCACTGAATATGATTTATTGTGGTAGCCATAGCCCCAATCCCCATAGAGTGCCACTAGAGGGCTCAGCATGGGATGACCACATATTTGACCAGTGTGTCTGCTGTTTCCCTGCTGTGTGCCAGTTACGTCTTCGACTTGTCCTTTACACTACTTAGCTGCAACACTATTACGAAGAACGTTTAATTCTGAAAATTATAAAACAACATACCTTTCATGGTGGAAGGCTTGTCGATGAAGAAGTCTCCGTCCCAGACGATAGAGAAGTCAACAGGCAGGTCTCCCGTCTCGTCCCCATCATACCAGTACTGCAGGAAACACACACATATAAACCATGAGTCAATCATCATACTGTACTGATGGTGCATAAAGCCCAACATCATTCAGAGCATGACAAGCCTTCATAGGGCCCTATTAATAAAGACAGTGGCACTCATTCCACTTATTGTGGTTTATGACTTGGCTCATCAGTATAAACTGAGTTCATGGCTGGCATGGCTGGCTGGCACAGTGCAGTGGAAACCATAATGCTATACTATACACTATACTGTACAACGAAAAAACATTTAATCTGCTCTGTGTAACAACCCATTAGCCACCAGCCTAGCCACTAGTCACAACATTCCATAGTTGTGAGGGAGTCAGGGAAACATAGTGGCTTTTTTGACAGACCTGGCTTTGAGTTAATCTGGCTTTTTGCAGAGAGAGAGAGAGAGAGAGAGAGAGAGTGTGTTGCTGCTGCTGTGTGTCTGTCAAGTGAAGGAGGGGGTGTGGTTTTACTGCCTGTGTTTTAATTAGCAGCAATACTCAGAGCACTAAGCCAGCAGCAACCCTGAGAGAATATCGCTGATCAGCCACATTGATGCACGGCCAGAACACTTATGGGTGTTCTTAAGGAGGCAATGGAGGAATGAGGGCAGACTAAAAGCAAGCGAGGCCCTGAATTCAGCTTTAAAAATATAACTTATTTCAAACCACATTAAGATGACTCTCAGCAGATTCAAAGAGAGAGAGAGAGCAGCTACAGTATGACCACCAAGATGGAGATACAGTAGAACCTGTAGGTTCCTGTTGAACTGTTAAGTCTTTATGGCAGTATCAGATGTGGCACGTTTATCCATCCACAGCTCACCTTTATCCATCCACAGCTCACCTTTATCCATCCATACCTAACCTTTTATCCATCCACAGCTCATCTTTATCCATCCATACCTAACCTTTATCCATCCACAGCTCATCTTTATCCATCCATACCTAACCTTTATCCATCCACAAGCTCATCTTTATCCATCCATACCTAACCTTTTATCCATCCACAGCTCACCTTTATCCATCCATACCTAACCTTTATCCATCCACAGCTCATCTTTATCCATCCATACCTAACCTTTATCCATCCACAGCTCATCTTTATCCATCCATACCTAACCTTTATCCATCCACAGCTCATCTTTATCCATCCATACCTAACCTTTATCCATCCACAGCTCATCTTTATCCATCCATACCTAACCTTTATCCATCCACAGCTCATCTTTATCCATCCATACCTAACCTTTATCCATCCACAAGCTCATCTTTATCCATCCCACCTAACCTTTTATCCATCCACAGCTCATCTTTATCCATCCATACCTAACCTTTTATCCATCCACAGCTCACATTTATCCATCCATACCTAACCTTATCCATCCACAGCTCATCTTTATCCATCCATACCTAACCTTTATCCATCCCAGCTCATCTTTATCCATCCATACCTAACCTTTATCCATCCACAGCTCATCTTTATCCATCCATACCTAACCTTTTATCCATCCACAGCTCACCTTTATCCATCCATACCTAACCTTTATCCATCCACAGCTCATCTTTATCCATCCATACCTAACCTTTATCCATCCACAGCTCATCTTTATCCAGCCATACCTAACCTTTATCCATCCACAGCTCACCTTTATCCATCCATACCTAACCTTTATCCATCCACAGCTCACCCTTATCCATCCATACCTAACCTTTATCCATCCACAGCTCATCTTTATCCATCCATACCTAACCTTTATCCATCCACAGCTCATCTTTATCCAGCCATACCTAACCTTTATCCATCCACAGCTCATCTTTATCCATCCATACCTAACCTTTATCCATCCATACCTAACCTTTATCCATCCACAGCTCACCCTTATCCAGCCATACCTAACCTTTATCCATCCACGTTGCCTAGTGGGTAGGAGTATTGGGCCAGTAACCGAAAGGTTGCTGGATCGAATCCCCGAGCTGACAAGGCAAAAATCTGACATTCTGCCCCTGAGCAAGGCAGTTAACCCACTGTTCCCCTGAGCAAGGCAGTTAACCCACTGTTCCCCTGAGCAAGGCAGTTAACCCACTGTTCCCCTGAGCAAGGCAGTTCACCCACTGTTCCCCTGAGCAAGGCAGTTCACCCACTGTTCCCCTGAGCAAGGCAGTTAACCCACTGTTCCCCTGAGCAAGGCAGTTAACCCACTGTTCCCCTGAGCAAGGCAGTTAACCCACTGTTCCCCTGGTGCGGATGACGTGTATCTCTGAATTCCTCATCAGTCCAGGGGCATGTTAACTGGGAAATCAGCTGTGGTATGTTGTTTTCATTTTTAATTCAAATGTATTTTTCACCACTTTTTTCTCCCAAATTCGTGATATCAAATTGGGAGTTACAGTCTAGTAACATCACTGCAACTCCCGTACGGACTCGGAGGAGGCGACCTGCTTCTTGACACATTGTTCGCTTAACCCCGGAAGCCAGCCGCACTAGCCCGCCACAAGGAGTCGCTAGAGTGCGATGAGACAAGGACATCCTGCCTGGCAGGCCAAACCCTCCCCTAATCGGACGACGGGGGGCCAATTGTGCGCCGCCTCACGGTCGGCTACGACACAGCCTGGGATCGAACCCGGGAATGTAGTGACGCCTTTAGCACTGCGATGCAAGTGCCTTTGAACACGCTGTGGTATGTTTGACTGTGTTTGAATGTGTGTGACTATTTGTGTGTATGTGTGTGTGTGTGTTGGTTCTTCTCTCCTTGTGGGGACCTAAAATCTCCCAAACTCCCTACGACAATAGTAAAACAAGGAAAATTCTCCTTCGTTGGGACATTTTCCATGTCCCCATGAGGACAAAGGCTATTGTAAGTTTAGGGGTTAGGTGTAGGGTACGAATTAGGGTTAGGGGTTAGTGGTTAGGTTTAGGGTTAGGAGTTAGGTTTAGGGTTTGGGTTAGGATTATGGTAAGGGTTATGTTTAGGTTTAGGGGTTAGGGAAAATAGGATTTTGAATGGAAATACATTTTGGGTCCCCACGAGGAAAGAAGAATAAAACGTGTGTGTGTGTGTACGCTCACATGCCTGTGTGTGTGTGTGTGTGTGTGTGTGTGCACGTGTGTGCACACGTGTGAAGTCTTGAATCTTTATGCAGCTGCTCTGCGAAATATCTGGGAGCAAGTCAAGCAGGGAATGCAACAGTGTGGGTGCTGAAAGGCTGAACTAAAGCCCACTGAACCTGTTGACACGTGGCTCCAAATGTTCTTACATCTCTATAGGGTCCAGTTGGTTCTGCAGGCACCAGTCCATAATTGAGGTAACTGCAGCTCCCTGGGTGGGGTCACTGAATTAACTTCCCCCAATCATATCGCTTCACAGTGTCACACAACAAAAACTCAACTCAACTTGAGACCATCCTCACTCCTATCCATCAAACAGACATATAAACTAGTTAACCTTTGTGGTCTCCGTTTATTCAGCCGAAAAAGGGAAAGTCTATCGAAAATGCCTCATTCAATAACAGCATTTCGTGAAATGGTTGATAAGGCCAACAATATTCTTCACAGTCCAATGAGGCGTTACATTTGTTCAGTAGGTAAACCAAATCAGGTTGGTGAGTTGACAGCAGCGTTAAAGCCTTGGCAGGTTCAGAAACAGATATTCATTTGTAAATATCTAGGTTGTTGTCATGCAGTCTTCCCAAGGCCCTGATAATGAAAGCCACAGGAGAGCCATACAATGTATTTCTGGAATTAATATAATATGCATTTCCTAGCCTTCTCCCTCTTTTTCAAGTGAAAGGCAGGCAGCTTTGAGGAGATTAGTGGATATGTGTAAATGGGGGGACGCTTTTGTGTTGGGCCATACAATGCAGCTTATCTCTGCCAGTCGTGAATTGATTTTCCTCCGGCCTTGGTTCCACTGGATCTGAGACTAGCGAGTGGAGACAAATTGGCCTGGTTCTGTCAGACATGTCTCTGGGATGACAACGAGGCGAGTAAGTGAGGTAATCTTACCTTTAAAAAAACAAATCCATCACTGGATACAGATACAAACTTGCGCTACCTCTGAGACAGAGACACTATTTTCATGATTTATTGTCTACTTATCCTTCGGTTTTTATGGGTTGCAAACAACAACAATGGAAGATATTCCTTTTG
Organism: Oncorhynchus tshawytscha; assembly: GCF_018296145.1. Taxonomy (NCBI): domain Eukaryota; kingdom Metazoa; phylum Chordata; class Actinopteri; order Salmoniformes; family Salmonidae; genus Oncorhynchus; species Oncorhynchus tshawytscha. Next base: position 59,968,171 of record NC_056444.1, on the reverse strand, counting down.
ATATTCCTTTTGATATTCCTTTTGATTAATGAGAATTGGGTCTATTGAAGGGATTCATGCGAGAGGTACACAATGTAAGCAAGTTCATTTTACTGTAGGAATTGGAATGGCAGGTAGCCTAGTGGTTAGTGCGTTGGGCCAAACAAGGTCGCTTATTTGAATACACGGGCTGACACGGTGAAAATATGTTGATGTGCCCTTGAGCAAGGCACTTAAACCTAATTTGCTCCAGGATGGCCGTACTACTATGGCTGACCCTGTAAAACAAGACATTTCTCTGCTGTATGTGACCAAAAAATATTTATACTATATATCAAAGACGATACACGATACGTTCAGAGAAAAAAATACACATTTAGAATTTGTGTTTATTCAGAATAAAGTCATTAAGATTTCAATTAAGCCATTGAACATTGACACAGATCGACTGTAGTTATCTGCAGCGGCTCAACCATCAGTCTAAATGAAGAGGACAAATACTGTGAGTAGCAGAATTGGCTGCAACTGTGCCGTCGATGCTGGCTCCTTGTAGTGACAGAGTGAAAATCTATTTACCTTAATGATGAAGGCTTTCCTGTTTCATTTAATTAAGTTTCAAAATTCAACCGACTTCAGCAAAATTACCTTTGAAAAAGGGCATTTTTTCCTTCATAAACATACACAGTAATTAATAGGGAGTCCATATTAGTGAACATAAATTATATTTTCTGCAAACCAAACTTTCATCATTATGATTACTGCACTAGGAAAAAATGTGTACTTCGTCACGGTGACAGATTTAAGGTCACAAGGTTTTGGTTAAAGAAACAGACAGGGTAATATGGAGTGGTCTTATTGCCCGTGAAGAATTGTGCCTGGTTCAGAGCTCACTCCATAAACACAGAATATATGACTTGCTTGTTGAGGCCATGCTTGAACTTGTGTCATCATATTTGAGGTAAGTGCTTTAACACAAGAAAACCAAAGCATTCTTTGTAGATGACTTTGGGAATCTAAAAAAAAATGTCAGAGCAGGGGTAACGAATGCCCTGATTTCTCAGTTAGGGGAATACAGCTGAGGCTCTCTCCCCTTCCATTGCTAGTGCCTAAAACAAACAGGATGAAACACAGACATGATGAAACAGGCTCATAATTCATGCTATTGATTGATCACCTCGTTTAGTGGACAATTTATTCCACCAGAACCCACCTGCTACAGAGCCTCACAGGCACAATCCAGTATATCCAACCTCAGAGACTGACAGGGGTGCAATATGCAACAATCAAAATGGAAAGGATAAATACCATAGCATTAGACTGCCATTTTCTATGGTAAATACAACGAGCAGGCATAAGATAAACCTACATTAAAATATATGCATGCAGTGTACAATATATCATATCCTACTACTTAGTGTGCACAGAAGCATGTTTCCATTGACCATGAGGTGACATATCCACAGTATCACTAACATGTAGATTGTTCCATGCTACATCTTTTTCATTAGTGGGGCCTTTGGTGTCAAGAGAAGGGCAGGTCATTTCTATACCTTCCACTTAGAAGCACCAAAGACGTTGATAGTCTGATTGGACACTTGATGAGAATAATAGAATAATGAGGGCATGCCGGTTCAGAAAGCCTGAAAAAAAGAACATGTAAGTGTTTTTATTCAAAAAAGCTTTGCCACCATCGTTCGGGAATAATGGTGTTCTTTGTGAGAGCACTTTCCATCAAAAGGGTAGTTCAGAACTTGGTCATTGTGCAAAAGGCTTTACTGTACGTTTCCTGGGTAACACCGCCAATGCCTGTCGCTAAGGGGTCAGCAGCGCTTAGCAACACTTACGTCCATGGGATTCATTTGGATTTCCTCTCATCTTGATACAAAAGATGAAAAGTCCCATGTATGCCGATTCAGCCTATCAAAGGTTTACATGTGTGCCATGTGTAATCTGCAACGTAAAGCGTGCTGTCAAGCAAAAATGCACAAAAACCCTTTACATTATCTAAGCAAATGCTTATTGAGTTTCAACGGCAAAGACCCTACTTATCATTTACTTGAAAGGCCGTGTGTATATGTGTGGGGGGTGTATCATACTGATTTACTCCGGCTGTGGCAGCACATTGTCTGCAGTACAAATCAAGCGGGGAGACAGATAAAAGAAAGAAACAAGCAGGCCTGCGTTTGAGCTGAATTACAGTACATCTACGCCTTTTGACGTGATACCCAAATCACATTTCTGAAGGATATCCCACAGTTGGGGAATGTGATTGATGGATTGATGTGGATCAGCATGAATTATCACACAGTGTTGTCTCATCTTTATGCATATGTACCTTACAAAAAAAGGTCACGTATTTCTGTTTGGATGCAGGATGCACCTGCTGCAGTAAAATTTAAATGACATGTATCCAGCCATGCCAGCAGGAAGCCAGTACAACAGCGTAACGGTATCTATTCTATTTAGCTGGAGAAAATGAATGATTGGAAATGCCAAAGTAGAGGCAGAGAGACGGAAGAGGTGGAGCATGGAAAGAGGATGGCATGTATTTGACTTCAAGTTGTATGTGGGCAGAGGCAAGGGCACAACCTTGTGTTGTATTTATGCAGGATGTGCTGTCAGACATGTGTGTTGCTCTGGTCTGTTCACTGGTCTGTCTGTCTGAGGGCAAACTGTTGTTATCTGTCTGCATCACTTACACAGGGCTACTCGAGATCTGTGGCAGATGCATCTTTCACATGCTGAACTGCACATCACGGGTCAAATTCACATACAACAGTCCTGGAAACACACGCACACCAACATGGACACACGAGCCTCAGGGCTAGTTTCTCTGGTGAATGACATCTCTATGTACTGTATAGTGGACTTTTAAAATGTACTTACCAGGACAAACCAGCTGGCTCTAAATGTAGATAAGGGTGTACATACAGAGAGAGCATTGTGAGAGTGAGAAAGGCCAGGCGGTGGGAAACAGCAGAGAAGTGAGGGAGACGGGAGGCCACTAGAACGGCCCCTCTCTCCCAGGGAGGGCCAGGAAGGGGCTCTCATTAGAAGAGAAGATCGTCACAGGGATAAGAGTGCTGATAAGAGGACAATTATGAGGCAGTGATGGGGTAATATGAGGGGTCTGGCTGTGTGTTTAGTTCCCATAGGATGAATCAAATCAAATCAGAGTTATATCTCTGTTAGTTCCCCCATGAGAACGTTTACATCATCAAGCAGGGCCAAAGTAGCCTGGGCGCCAGTCTGTTTCTGCTCTCCTGTCAACTCCTTATGGAATCGTCATGCCAAACAATGACACGGAATACAAGGAGTGAAATGTTAACTAAGCAGACGGGTACCCAGGCTAGGGCCAAGGCTACAGCTGAGTCACAAAACGATCACTCAATCTCCACATTACTCTACCTACAGTAACAGTTTTAAAGCAAGACCTGACAGTGAAATCACATCCAACTGCAACATTCAACTACACTAGAAGTTGAAGTTGCCCTGTCTGGTAAAACATACTGTCACAGCTGGTGAACATGTCCAGCAGCATGTTTAACCTAACTAACCCCCACCTCAGTGGCCTCCCATCAGAGCAAAAGTGCTGACTGATACCTGAAAGTTCTCAGTGAGGGGGAGACTAAACAGCAGATGAAATTGATTGATTCAGCATTGCCCATCTGAGGCCACTCACAATTGCATTAGCATGGACCCCATGGCCTCAAAGTCACCTGGCTGCAGCAGTCTTGACAGCCAATCGTCTTGACGGCCATACTGATTGATAGCCGTTGAGTGTGAGGGGAGGGAGGACAGCACACACCCCAGGAACTGAGTGTAATCTGCGGCATGTCTTCACTATGGCTATATTACTATTCAGGAGAGATCCATCAGATAGGGGCAGAAACAGAGAAGAAGGGATGATGTGGCCCCAGCCCACTGTGTCACAGGTAATCACACTATCAATTCATCTAAAAATCCCCTCCAAACAGAGAGAGCGGGAGAGGGGAGGGAGAAAGAAAGAGATAGAGACAGTGGGTAGTAGCTATCAGTCAGAATGGGAGAGGGGGAGGGAGAAAGAAAGAGATAGAGACAGTGGGTAGTAGCTACCAGTCAGAATGGGGGAGGGAGAAAGAAAGAGATAGAGACAGTGGGTAGTAGCTACCAGTCAGAATGGGGGAGGGAGAAAGAAAGAGATAGAGACAGCGGGTAGTAGCTACCAGTCAGAATGGGGGGGGAGAAAGAAAGAGATAGAGACAGTGGGTAGTAGCTACCAGTCAGAATGGGGGAGGGGAGGGAGAAAGAAAGAGATAGAGACAGTGGGTAGTAGCTACCAGTCAGAATGGGGGAGGGGAGAAAGAAAGAAAGAGATAGAGACAGCGGGTAGTAGCTACCAGTCAGAATGGGGGGGGAGGGGGAGGGAGAAAGAAAGAGATAGAGACAGTGGGTAGTAGCTACCAGTCAGAATGGGGAGGGGGAGAGGAGAGCGGGGAGCTAAGTCAGAATGGGGGAAGAAAGAAAGAGATAGAGACGGGTAGTAGCTACCAGTCAGAATAGAGACAGCGGGTAGGCTACCAGTCAGAATGGGGGAGGGGAGGGAGAAAGAAAGAGATAGAGACAGTGGGTAGTAGCTACCAGTCAGAATGGGGGAGGGGAGGGAGAAAGAAAGAGATAGAGACAGCGGGTAGTAGCTACCAGTCAGAATGGGGGAGGGGGAGGGAGAAAGAAAGAGATAGAGACAGCGGGTAGTAGCTACCAGTCAGAATGGGGGGGAGGGGAGGGAGAGTCAGAATGGGGGAGGGGAGGGAGAAAGAAAGAGATAGAGACAGTGGGTAGTAGCTACCAGTCAGAATGGGGGGGAGGGAGAAAGAAAGAGATAGAGACAGTGGGTAGTAGCTACCAGTCAGAATGGGGAGTCAGAATGGGGGAGGGAGAAAGAAAGAGATAGAGACAGTGGGTAGTAGCTACCAGTCAGAATGGGGGAGGGGAGGGAGAAAGAAAGAGATAGAGACAGCGGGTAGTAGCTACCAGTCAGAATGGGGGAGGGGGAGGGAGAAAGAAAGAGATAGAGACAGTGGGTAGTAGCTACCAGTCAGAATGGGGGAGGGGGAGGGAGAAAGAAAGAGATAGAGACAGCAGGTAGTAGCTACCAGTCAGAATGGGGGAGGGGAGTAGTAAAAAAACACCAGGGCCTGAATATCAATCTCAAAGTGTGGTTTCTCTTTCTGTCAGATTGAGATGAAGCAGGGGAGTGTGAGGGAGGACTAACATTTACAGTTTAATGTGGTATACTCAATGTTTCAGCCTGTCCTTGTGTGTGGTAAACAGCCTCAAATATTTACCTTTAGGTTTTTACTTTTTTATTTATTTAACCTTTATTTAACCAGGCAAGTCAGTTAAGAACAAATTCTTATTTACAATGACGCCTACACAGGTGAAGTGATTAACACACTAGAACACATCTATTTAATGCTGATTTCCTCACTATATTCATAGAGCTGTTGCATTGTTCACACAGCATCTGCAGTTTTATGCTTTGAACAATCCAAACCCCAATGCCCAATCCTCTAACCTTTGTGCACTCACTTAATAATTGTCTACCACAAAACGACTTTTCAATTTCATTTTAAATGCATAGCCGCAGCACGCGGGGCGGGGGTCAGAGAAAGACATAACGATGAGGGGGAGGAAATGAGTGGAAACAGATGGAAGGACAACAGTTGCTCTTCGCGGCAGGGTCCTTCCGAAGGCCTTCACAATGTAGTGCGCCAGACAGCATGTGTCAGCCAGGGAAAGGACAACAATCAATCCTAACCCGACCCGCTGGGGAAGGGCGTGTGTGCTGGATACGTGATCCTCATTATTAAATTGCCACGGGACATCAATTGTCCTGTCAAAGGACAGTGGCCCACAGCCTGACCTTTGACCTCCAGGGGTTAAGGGGGTTAGAGGGGAGACACTCCGTGGCAGAGGGCTAGTCAAACCCTACCCAAGGAACGCTCCAGCACCTCCACCCACACCACATTCCCTTTCCCTAGGTCACATTGTCCAACCAAATTAAGACCCGCATCCTGTGACTGGCTAATTATTTTACAAGATTCCCTGGGGTTACTGTGACAACCAGATGGGTCACAGAAGGCAGCCGTCTGTAACATTACTACGAGACAGAGGGAGTAGGAGAGAAAAGGAGAGAGAGAGGGGGTTCTAAGGAGCAATAGAGAGAGAGAGAGAGAGAGAGGGGTAGAGAGAGAGGGGTAGAGAGAGAGGGGTAGAGATGATACTCTCAATGTCAGCTCTTTGACATGCCACATGTTTCACTGGGATTGAGAAAACAAGTTTAATGCTCTGAATTGATGCCTTTGCTGATTTTGCAGATAACGTTTTTTTGTGATCAGTGACTCAGTGGAAAGTCACCTTGATTTTTCTGCCTATTATTTCGATGAGACAGAGAGGAAGAGAGGGAGAGGGGAGGCATACTCTTTCTTTATACACGCATTAGTAAAATACCTGTGGAAAAGATCAAAAGATCGGTGTAAGAAAAAATAGTTTTTACACTGGATCAAGAACTCAAATCCAACAACAATTCACATCATATTTAACAGTGAATACTGTATAAATAACAACATTCTGCAGGGCCTGGAAATAAGGCTGTCAGGGCGGGTAAGTCATAATTATAGGCCATGTACTCACTGAGGTGTTCTGGCATTGGATACAGGAGCTGTTGAAGCGCACAGCTGGGATGCGTTGCATCTTGCCTTGGATGTTGAACACACACTCATAGTTCTTCTGTCCAGACTGAGGCTGAGGGAGGTTCCGGGCTCGCAGAGTGATTGGCCGAATGATCCCTGCAGGTACCAGGATGTCACTGGTGGGCAGGATCTGGGGACAGCCCTGAAAATCAACAAACAAAGTTACAAATGAACACAGCTCATTTTCTTTGTAAACTCATCAGAATACGGAATGCCAGAACTGAATAATAAACATAATCATTCATTAAAACTTGGTCTCCATACCTAAAGAAAATGTATTGATTCCAGTTTATTGAGCGGAGAGCAGCAGTGAGTTATGTCCATTAGCAGCTCTACTTTCCCAACAGAGCAGTGGTACAGCCAACCAGATGTGAAAGATCTGCACAGAGGCCATTAAAAGTGGAATAGTTTGAAACCAAAGCAAACGGAGGTTAAAATCCCTATTACACAGCTGTTGGATCCATCTCTGATTTTATGAGCCACAAATCATACTGATGAAGCGGGAAATTAATATCTTCCTTAGTCCTGCATGTCTGCCTGTGCTAGTGAGGTGAGCACAGCTCCAGAGCCCAGTTAGGGTCCAGGCATTTATTAAAGGGATTACTAGTGACATTGTGGGAAAGAACACATAAAGGATCTCGGAAGTCACAGGAAAGTCACTATTGATGCAATGATTACAATCCGAGAAAATTGCTGATGTGCCCATCCCCAACCGAGATGCCACAGCAGGCTAATGTCCCTTCAGACCCCCTGTGTATTAAAGGATCTTTAGAAATAATCTGTTATCCATTTAGCGCTGAACAATAATCAAGGAGGCTGTAAAAGCAATTTGCCAGACTGGAGGTGATAAATCAGAGGCCTTGTCTGGGCAGGTGGAGGCGGCAAGCGACAAGGAAGGCGGTGGGGTGGAGGGGAGGGAGAGAAGCCTCTGTCTGCAGGACAGATACACGGAGCACCAGCCAACACCATGGTAACAATGATGCAACTCCACAGCTCACACAGCCATAAATCTTGCGTCTGGCAAGCGATTTGTAAAGGTTTGTATATTGGTGCATCAATAAATTTCATTTTCATATTCTGTGGATGAAGAGAAAGATTTACTTCCTGCAGGGAGGTGGTGGTGGTGGTGGGCACAGGTGGTGGTGTTAGCAGGGTTCTGCCTGCAATATGAATCCGATTTATCAGCAGCACCATTGAATAACCACCATCTCCATAGTGAGGACAGAAGACTTCAGACTGGAGATGGTTAGCCTTTTGGAAATGATGAAGTGATGAATGGCTCAGATCGCTTCTCAACCCTGCTTTGTCAATTGGCAAATTGACGTTCAAAACACCAAATAGATGAACTGATATCAGATATGCCACATTGAGTCATCAGGGATCTAGCCTCAACACCTGGTTTGCCAAAAAATGCAAAATGATGTCCAGTATGACAAATGTATAAATCAAAGGTAATGTGAGTGAAAACATTTGTGAATAGCAAAACTTTCCCTGGTAACAGCCAAATACATTTGACCACATTTGTCAATTTTGACTGGATTCATGGTGAAAAATTTGATGAGACTGAGATGAGATGAGACTAGAAACATCCTAGCAACCAGGCGATGGTGTACAGTAGCACATCTCTGATGGCCTAAGAGCTACTATCTTTGTAGAGAGCTCTAATCAATGGCTGACATAAACAGTAGGTACAGTGGATCTGGTTACTTAGAGCCTGTTTATTGGATTTTATGGCTACCTACATCAGAGTAAAAGTAGCATCACAAAGATACTTCGAGAGGTTGGCACAACAGAAACACATGGTTCATCTAACAGAGTAGTACAGTCACAACTGTGACATATTTTAGGCGAGGACTCATGATGGAACTTAATGTTTTCTTTTTTTCAATTATGTGAGTGGACACATTTTAAAACCCCAAACTACTATTACATTGCTTTGGAAGTACTTATTTCTGCTTCTTTTATCAGAAAAGCGAGAGTGTGTTTAATCCTAAATGTATCATTCTATTGGCCATTCAAAATAAACTTTAAGCTTTCTCTAAGTCGAAACACGGTGTTCTCTGTATCTGCAACACTGTCCTGTATAAGGCATTTCTACTGGTTTATCTCAGTGGATTTTGAATTTTTATGAATTCCTCTTGTCTGTGTTTCAGTGGAATTGAATATAAGCGTAACCCCAAGACGCCACCACTATTTCCCCTTCATTCCCATCTACAAAATTGCATTAACAAGCTTTAATCGGCTGCATATTAGGGTTGAAGCAAGCACAGGATAAGTGGTTTGTTTATCAGAAATGTTTGTGTGACATTCTAAAAAGCCCAGGGCAGGTAAGTGAGGTTTGTCATGATGAATTGGGACTCTTTTCATAGGCTGACTGGAAGACAAAGAAGGGGAGACCCATCCTCCTCAGTGAATTTCATACAAATAAAATAGTGAAACACTAAAAAAGTTTTCCTTTTTAGATAAAACTATACTGAATATTTTCACATCACCAAATAATTGATTAGAACACACTGTTTTGCAATGAAGGTCTACAGTTGCCTCAACAGCACTCTGTAGGGTAGCTAGTTTCCGTCCTCTGGGTACAGCTCATGGTTCTCGCCCCCTTCCATACACTTACACAATATTTATGACAACTTCGGGGGGCATACTCCAACCTATCAGATTTCTTGCAGCATGAACTGACATGTTGTCCACCCAATCAAAGGATCAAAGAATGAATCTAGTACTGAAAGCGTAAGCTACATCTAGCTAGCACTGCGGTGCACAAACTGTGGTGGGTAGTAGACTCAAAGAGAGAAAGACTATAGTTGAACACTTTTGAACAAATAAAAGTATTTAAAAATGAAAGAGAAGCAAGAGAGAGAGGGAGAGAGAGAGAGAGTGTTATGACTTCTATGAATGGTGAGTGGAGGAGTCAAGCGCAGAGAGCAGGTAATTCCGTACGTGGATCTTTTATTCCAAAGACAGCGGAGACACGGACATGCAAAACACAAGGGCGCATGAAACAACCCGTCCAAAATAAACAGGACTAAAACTGTCCGGAAAAATAGAGATCACACTAATAAACCAACACCAATAAACAGAGAACAAGCCCGCACAATACCCAGCGGGCCTAGTGCCCTTAAATAACCTACAAACAAAACTAACTCAAAACAGGTGTAACCAATTAGACCCAACTAACAGAAACAAAAGGAAAGGGAATCGATGGCAGCTAATAGGCCAGCAACGACGACCGCTGAGCGCCACCCGAACAGGAAGAGGCACCATCTTCGGCGGGATTCGTGACAGAGAGAGAGAGAGAGAGCTAGCTACAGTGGCAAGAAAAAATATGTGAACCCTTTGGAATTACCTGGATTTATGCATAAATTGGTCATCAAATTTGATCTGATCTTCATCTGTCACAACAATAGACAAACATAGTGTGCTTAAACTAATAACACACAAATTATATAATTTTTCTTGTCTATATTGAATTAGGGATGCGCGATATATTGGTGAACATATCGGAATCGGCCGATATTAGCTAAAAATGCCAACATCGGTATCAGCCCGATGTCTAGTTTAACACCACTGTTAAAAACCGATTTCAAAGTTACCGTGGATACCTATATAATGTAGGTACATAATGTAATGACGCCACGTAAAATGTTGCGCTACACGTGCAACACAGCATTCCTAACCTAGCCTACAATGTCTGCTGTGTGGATCGAGCAGTCAACAAGTCGAGCAGTCATTTTAAAGAGTAAGAACATTTCAGCAAGACAACTCAAAGGCGAAATCCATTAAAGCCAAGATAATGGAATTCATTGCCCTTGACAATCAACCGTTCTCTGTCGTGAGTGATGTTGGATTTCGCCGACTGGTCGAGCACCGGTACACACTACCAAATGCACTATTTTTCAGGTGTTGCCTCACCGGAATTACACAGTAATAGCGCCACTGCTATTAGATTCACGACATACATACTATGGAACGCCGTTTGGGTCTTTGCGTGTCAAAGCTGTAGAAAAAAGTCTGCAAACAAGCAAACACCGGCCACGAACGATGTGTTTGCAATACCGCGTTGGTAATAAAGCATAATTTGTTTGACCGCAACTTCTGGGGTAGCTAGCTTTAGCTTGGCTCCTAGCTAGCACCAATACAACCAGCCTGAAAACAATGACCAGTAGAAACTACAGTCATTTTCATTATTCTTAGCAATGATTTAGGAATCCTTGTGAGTAAGTATTAGCTAGGTTGAAACCTTTGGCATACTTTGATTTTGAAGGCTAACCGTAAAGTCCACTATTGTGGCTAGCTTCACAAAGATGGGTCCGACCACCCTTAATCAAATAAGATCTGTCTTATAAATTAGGATTATTTGAGATGATGACACCTAGCTACTGAAACAGATTATGTCATTTAGCTATGTTTTTGGGGAAGAACAATGTTATGCATCCATGAGCTAGCTAGCTTTTTTTATGAACATCAATGTAGGTGAGCGAAGCAACTTTACCAGCATCATAGCATACGTATTGATGAATCGTTGTGGCATATGAAATACGAGTGATAGTGTAATCAACGTGTAATAATTATGTAAAAAATGTATGAGCGCGTTAAATGATTATGTGACGTGCAGTCATATTCAGATCCTGATTGGTCAACAAGTTTATTTGACACGTCAAATAGTGTTATTTGACGTGTATCTTTTTTGACACGCAAAGACCCTAACGGTGTTCCATAGAAATCCTGGTTGAGAATGAATGAGCCCTATGGGACTCCCAATCATGGCCGGATGTGATACAGCCTGGATTCGAACCAGGGACTGTAGGTAGTGATGCCTCTTCCACTGAGATGCAGTGCCTTAGACCGCTGTGTCCATGTTTGTGTGTTAACTATTTAACTGTACTAGTATGCTTAAAAGGCCTTTAAAAATTTTAAGTATTGGTTATCGGTATCGTTTTTTTGGGCAAGGACAATATTGGATATCGGTATTGGCTAAAAATGTCATATCGGTGCATCCCTATATTGAATACATAATTTAAACATTCACAGTGTAGGTAGGAAAAAGTATGTGAACCCCTAGCTAATTGGAGTCAGAAGTCAGCTAACCTGGCGTCCAATCAATGAGACGAGATTGGAGATGTTGGTTAGAGCTGCCTTGCCCTATAAAACACACTCACAAAATTTGACTGTGCTATTCACAAAAAGCATTTCCTGATGTGAAACATGCCTTGAACAAAAGAGATCTCAGAAGACCTAAGATTAAGAATTGTTGACAAAAGTATCTCTAAAAGCCTTGATGTTCATCAGTCCACGGTAAGGTAAATTGTCTACAAATGGAGAAAGTTCAGCACTGTTGCTACTCTTCCTAGGAGTGGCCATCCTGCAAAGATGACTGCAAGGGCACAGCGCAGAATGCTCATTGAGGTTAAGAAGAAGCCTAGAGTGTCAGCTAAAGACTTACAGAAATCTTTTGAACATGCTAACATCTCTGTTGAGGAGTCTACGATACATAAAACACTAAACAAGAATGGTGTTAATGGGAGGACACCCCAGAAGAAGCCACTGCTGTCCAACAAAAACATTGCACGTCTGAAGTTTAAAAAATTGTACCTGGATGTTCCACAGTGCTACTGGCAAAATATTCTGTTGACAGATTAAACTACAGTTGAGTTGTTTGGAAGGAACACACAACACTATGTGTGGAGAAAAAAGGCATAGCACACCAACAACAAAACCTCATCCCAACTGTAAAGTATGGTGGAGGAAGCATCATGATTTGGGTCTGCTTTGCTGCCTCAGGGCCTGGACAGCTCGCTATCATCGACGCAAAAATTAACTCCCAAGTTTATCAAGACATTTTGCAGGAGAATGTTAGGTAATCAGAATGGCTTCAACAGAAGAAAATACGCATTCTGAAGGGGCCCAGCCAGTCCTAACCTCAACCCAATTGAAGAGAGCAGTTCACACCAGACATCCCAAGAATATTGCTGAACTGAACAGTTTTGCAAAAAGGAATGGTCCAAAATTCCTCCTGACTGTTATGCAGGTTTGATCCGCAACTATGATGTCTAAACGGGTTATTATCCTGGCTGGGTTCTGTGTGATGTCTAAACTGGTTATTATCCTGGCTGGGTTCTGTATGATGTCTAAACTGGTTATTATCATGGCTGGGTTCTGTGTGATGTCTAAACTGGTTATTATCCTGGCTGGGTTCTGTGTGATGTCTAAACTGGTTATTATCCTGGCTGGGTTCTGTATGATGTCTAAACTGGTTATTATCCTGGCTCGGTTCTGTATGATGTCTAAACTGGTTATTATCCTGGCTGGGTTCTGTATGATGTCTAAACTGGTTATTATCATGGCTGGGTTCTGTATGATGTCTAAACTGGTTATTATCCTGGCTGGGTTCTGTATGATGTCTAAACTGGTTATTATCCTGGCTGGGTTCTGTGTGATGTCTAAACTGGTTATTATCCTGGCTGGGTTCTGTATGATGTCTAAACTGGTTATTATCATGGCTGGGTTCTGTGTGATGTCTAAACTGGTTATTATCCTGGCTGGGTTCTGTATGATGTCTAAACTGGTTATTATCCTGGGTGGGTTCTGTATGATGTCTAAACTGGTTATTATCCTGGCTGGGTTCTGTATGATGTCTAAACTGGTTATTATCCTGGCTGGGTTCTGTATGATGTCTAAACTGGTTATTATCCTGGCTGGGTTCTGTATGATGTCTAAACTGGTTATTATCCTGGCTGGGTTCTGTATGATGTCTAAACTGGTTATTATCCTGGCTGGGTTGAGGTTATTGCTGCCAAAGGAGGGTCAACCAGTTATTAAATCCAAGGGTTCACATACTTTTCCCAACCTGCACTGTGAATATTTACACGGTGTATTCAATTAAGACATGAAAACGTATAATTGCTTGTGTGTTAGTAGTTTATGCAAACTGTGTTTGTATATTGTTATGACCAATTTATGCAGAAATCCAGGTATTTCCAAAGGGTTCACAGATTTTTTCTTGCCACTGTATATTTTGTTGCGAATGCAGCTAGCTAGTTTAGCCTACTCAAACACCCGGCTGAAACAGAGAGGGATGCTATGCTAGCTGGCTATGGCTATCCAACACTGGAACTCTTCCAAGTCAAGGTAAGGTTTTGGTTTTATAAATGTATTGCCATTGGGACCAGCCGGTGTAACTGCTAAACTTCTTGCTGAATTGCACACTGTACTCCATGATTGTAGTGGGTTTACTAACAAGTTAATTCTAGTAGCTATGTTGACTATGGCATTAGCTAATATGGTGACAATGATGTAAGCTGTGTGTAGCGGTTAGCGGATATGATATGAAAGTTTGGCTTGGAAAGTTTTCTTCAGCTGGTCAGTGACAGCTGATGTGTTTTGCACTGAAGTCCATAAGCGAAGTGAAAATGTGAGAGGAGGAGAGCATATAGATGCGAGAAGGAATTATAGAAGCAAAAATATCATGCTGCTTGTATGTGATCAGGGTTGTATTCATTCGGCCGATTGTGTTGAAAATAGTTTCTTAAACGCATGTAAACGGAATGAAATGGGGATAAACATACCTGAATTTGTCCAATGGAAACTCTTGTTTGTAACTGTTGGACTAATGATTACACCCTAGATCAGCTAGATGTTGGCAAGAGTGTATAAGGCGGTATAGAATCTGTCACTGTCTGTCACCATGATTACTTTAATTTTCCTCTCGACCTTGAACGTTGTAAACGTAACCTCATGATGGGTAAAGAGAAAACCTGAGTCTCATGTAGTAGCTTAAACCTATCAATGTTACATTGAGCTGGGTGAATGGAATATGAACGACAGCCATCCAATATGCTGTAATAGCCATGCTCATAACAAAAGATTTGTCCTCCCTCATCTTAAACCTCACGACCACCACTGCTGGCTATGCTATAAGACATGTAATACATGTGAGGCTAATGCAATAAGCCATGTAATAGAGGAGCAGTCCCTCCTCGGTGGTAGGCCTACAGTACAGTAACAGTATAGTCTCCGAGGCAGCTGTATATTCTCTCCCAGCAGGGCCGTTCCCTAATGCTGATTAGCACCCCATTAAGAAAGCCCGGGAGTTTACAGCCTGTTGACAGTGTTTCCATTAACCTTATTGTGCATATCCCAGTTATCACACAGCTAAGCACTTTTCTCTGTTGAAACATTAAAAGCCAGAGATGGTAGTGAGGTATAATTTTTCTCTCGCTTACGCCCTCTCTCTCTCTCTCTCTCTCTCTCTCTCTCTCTCTCTCTCTCTCTCTCTCTCTCTCTCTCCCTCTCTCTCTCTCTCTCTCGCTCGCTCTCTGAAAGCAGTGACTAGCAAAATCGGGCTTGTGCTGCTTACATATGCGTACATTTCTCCTTCACCATTGCTTAGCCACTGTTCTTTCCCTTTTCTATTTCTCCTCTCTTAATCCCATTTACAGTCTCCATTCGCTGTAGTCCTTGAAATGGGCTCCCTTACGCGTGGTAGAAAAAAAACACAACCCCCCAAATCATCTGAGAGCTGCTCCAATTAAACGCTAGCTACACGGCAGGCTCCTAATTCTTCCTAAACTCAAACTAGTAGCATCTAAACTCAACGTGGGAAATATATGGATTGAACACTGGCAGTTTGCTATTCTGGACTCCAGCATCTTCTACAATTTATGGATAGATTTTGATTTGATTTTATTACTAATAGAAAAGCAACCAAGAAGAAAAAAAAGAACTGTTATGATATCATAGCTGACATGGAAACAACCCTTGATGACAGAGAAGGATTCAAGCCACTTTGTGCCACAAAGATGGGTAGACTGAGGCAATAGAAAGTTCTCACATATAGGCTGTTACCAATAACAAAGCATGCAGGGAACCAATCTGATCTTGATGTTTTACTTGCAAAGTCTTTTGTAGCTTATCTTTCTTGTTTGGCATGAGAAGAGAAGACAGGGGGGTTCTTATGCTTCTCCTCAGTGGGTTGTACAGTGGCCTCTGGGTTACACAGTGAGTAATGGGCCAACTTGATTTCTGTGGCCGTGGAGGGGGCTCGGTAATGGGCTACTGGTGACAGATGCACACAGTGTCACTTCCTGTCTTGCTGAGGCACTGAACCTCTTTTGCCGTCCCCACCGCTGAGTGCCAGG
The DNA here is from genome assembly GCF_018296145.1 of Oncorhynchus tshawytscha. Classification (NCBI taxonomy): domain Eukaryota; kingdom Metazoa; phylum Chordata; class Actinopteri; order Salmoniformes; family Salmonidae; genus Oncorhynchus; species Oncorhynchus tshawytscha. Next base: position 59,952,315 of record NC_056444.1, on the reverse strand, counting down.
ACCACTGCCATGCTTCCTGCCGGGCTAATGGCTCCTCGGTCACTCATCCCACAATTAATTACTGGGCCATCACTCGTTAATAAAGGGCCGTCCCACTGAGACACAGCACCGAGGGGAACAGAGGGTTGTTTTCGAGAGCCCAGCAGAGCGCTGTTTGATCTCAGGGGCCCTCTGGGAAAGGCCAATATGAAAATGTGTCTTTGAGCTCTCACTAAATATTAGGAGTCCCAGTGAGACGCTCCCCCTGAGCTGGCGAGGAGCTCCCTTTAAGGTTAAAGATCTGCATGGTGTAATTAACTTTAGTGTAATGATTCATGTGGGGGAAATGTGGGACGGAGCAGGCTGCACAGTATCTATCTGCCAGCCTGTCTGTCTGTTGGGCTCTGTGGCTGGCTGGCTGGCTGGTGGGGCCAGAAGATTTTCTTCAGATGGAAAATCGATTCCTACTCTGATACTCTCAACTGAGGAGCTGAGGCTGAGAATAAAAGAGCATCCTTGGCCGTGAACAACTCTGCGATCTCTCGGTTTAACCAACCAATTAATGTAGTAAATAAGGAACCTTTCACATCACAAAGCCTGTTTCCAAAGTCTGTATGCAAGATTTGGACTCTACCCTTACATTTACAGCACAGCAACTTTTTAAACCCATATCAGGTTTCAGTCATTCAAAACATTCCCCTCTCAGAAACCAAACAGTTTACGGCTGCTGGTTCCCACAGGGATGACTTTTCCCACCCTAATGAACCTGGTGAAAGACCAGTAATGAGCTATATATCTCATGTCAATAGTAGTCATTATCACATCACTGAATACACCAACTAATGACGCTACCTAATCTAAATGACAACACATGACTAAGGGCAAGAACATTTCAAATTAGCCTATAGATACATACAGAATGAAACTTTTATTCAGGGGGGAAGGGTTTGTTTTTTATTTCTCATTTCCTGTGAGCCATACATCCTTGTGGAGGACAGTGAGTTTGGACGGAGCTCAGTTCTGATCCAGTCCTATCTCTCTCTGCACACTCCTGGAATGAAGTAGGCCACTGTGCTGTGGATTATACAGTAAGATCTGGCGGGCTGGCGTGTCCTTGGAGAGACATGGGGGAGAAACCTGTTCTGAGTAGAGCAGCACATCTCCTCCCCCCAGCCCATAGCCCTCTCTCTTTCTGTTTGTCTGTTTGGAGTGCCCCCGCTGTTTCTCTGAAGCACCTCTCCAACCCAAGGCCAACAAAGCCCTGGTAGCACACTGGAGAACAGGGCTGCAGATGAGACACGCTCCACTGACACAATCACACACATATGCAACCAGAGAGATAGACACACTAGAGGGCTGCATTCCTGCGGGACCTGCATGTCCCGACAAAGATCATTGCTTCATGGGCTGTATTTTTTGACCTGCGGTTGGGAGCGGGCGGTCAAATAAACAGCTTTGGGATTCAAATATTTGTGTTTCCCACAAATCATTTGGAAACGGTTGACTTTCTGCTTTGTATGCGCTAGACTAGGCCAGGGATGGGCAACTCCAGTCCTCTGGGCCTGATTGGTGTCACACTTTTGCCCCAGCCCCAGCTAACACACCTGACACCAATAATCAACTAATCATGATCTTCAGTTTAGAGTGTGATTAGTTTAATCATCTGTGTTTGCTAGGGGGGGAAACGTGTGACACCACTCCAGCCCCCCAAGGACTGGAGTTACCCATCCCTGTCATACCTCTTGTATTAAAAACACATCTTTGTTGCATTTTTCACACACTCAGAATTCGCTGCTTCAAGTTCAGCAGCCTACTTCTCCTCTCCTAGCTGGGCGTGCGAGATCATGTGTGCCTACTATATGTGTAGTCTACAGGTTCACTAGCCATACGTGGTGCGCGTGTGGTCTCAATTCAATAGAGTAGGCTATAGCCTATGCATAGACGGAGAAGAACGGGGCAGTTAGCTATCCAAGGAAATGTACTTCACAAATATGATTAGCCTCTAGTTTACTATATTGTCTAGAAATAAATAATGGTCAACCATATTTGTCTCCATCTGAAAATCGTCCCTCCCCTAAAAGGTGGGCTATAAAACGGAGCTCAAGAGAAAGTGCAAGTCTCTCCAACTCTTCTCTCTTGAAACTATGTCTAGCCTATTGGCTGATATTGCCCAGTAAATACAGATAGCCTATATAATGGACCATGTGAGAATCTCTGGTAATTAAACATTTTCTTTGGTTATTTATGCGCATTTTGATATTGCCAATAGGCTGCCCAATTGCTGCGACCATGGCTGGCAAGTGAGCTGCGTCATATTCATCTAAAATAACATTGGATATATAACGTGGGAAATAATGTGGGACTGCGGTTGGTTCCGGAACCAGTTCTTGCGGTAGCGTGTGGGAGTCAGACAGAAAGTCAGCGGGTGTGGGCAGGTGTGCTATGAAAAGCCGTGGGTGGGAGCGGGTTGAATAAATCAGTCCCACACAGACCTCTAACACACACACATATGCACATAGAGACAGAGACAGACGCAGACACGCGCACGCACACAGATCCACACACTAACAATCTAAAACTTAAAACCTGAACAACTGACATTGACCACTGGACAGAAATACTATCAGTTGAATAATAGACCACTGTGCTAAGTACAAAAAACGCGCTCTGACAGCCAGGCCTATGTCAAAATAGATTTTTCCCCTCTGCTTTACTTTATAGCAAATGACAGTGAACTTGTTTAATCACAACATACCAGTCCAAGCCTACTTCTAAAATCCTCTTATGATATGTGTGCTCGTTTGTGAATCACCCCCTCTTTCTCTGTGGGGGTGGAGGAAGAGGAGACAATACTGACCTGCTTCTCCACCATATTCCCCCTCCAGTATCAACAGTGCATGAGTCACTCTTTTTCGCTGAGTAATTCCTTTTTTTTCTCAGAGGGAGATAAGGAGATTGTCAATCGTGGTGCTGGGGGCAAGGAGGCTGGGGGAGGCAGTGACGGGCTGGCTGGCACATCCCTGCCGCCCTGCTGTTGGCTGCCTCTGTCTGATAAGCCTAGATAAGGCATCGCTTTGATGTTCAGTTAAGTGTCAAATTAAAATGTGCCAAAAGCCGAAGGGAGCGTGTTTCCACCCCCCTGTTACAAAGGGACGCTGCTCCTCTTTTCTCTTAACTTCTCTCCCCTACCCCCTGTCACCCCTGATCCGTATTCTGAACAGAGATGGCTCTACTTGTAAAGTAAGGTGGTTGTTAATTAGGGGATGTATTTTTCTATGATGCTTGTATTAGTCAAATGACTGTTTCATCTTCTGTCTCCAATTCATTACGAATCATCCATTATGATTATCCTGCTAAGAATACAGAATAATGGGGGCAATTTGCTTTATTCTGTTTGTTTCAACGTTCATTGCTAATCTATCAGCATTTTGTGTTTTCAATCATGTTTGAACAGAACATGGAAGTTTACAAGCTGGTAGAATCTTCTGTAAGAAGACAACAACAGCAGATTGGGGGGGGTCTGTCTGTATCCCAGTCATATAAAGGGTGTTAAGGTTCTGTAGGGCATCTCTTGCTGAAAAACAACCACCGCAATAAAGCTACAGTGTTAAGTCTGAGCCTCTCAATACCCTCCTTATATACTGCTGCCCTGGGATTCTCAGCTGGTCTGTGGACCAGTCAAGTGTGTAATCAATGTGTTCTGAGACACTGAGAAAGAGAGCGACGGGGTAAGGGTGGATGCAAAGCCATTATGAGATCCAGACAATTACTCTGGTGTCACTCTCTGTCACAGTAAACCATCATTTGGCCTAGTTTGATGGTTTGACACTCTCAGGGGCATTGGGGAAGGAGCAGAGGCATATAGACGATGTGGGTTTTTATATATAACATCAAATAAATACACATTGTACCAGATATTATGACGTACAAAAAAATAAAAAAGTATTGTGAAACCACATCATAGCACATTAGTTTATTGTTAACCGAGAAGCTAGTGACCTTTCTGGTCAGTTCGCTAGTCAGCTCATGCTCTTCTTTCCTGCAATTTTTTTGGGAGGGGAATACTACAACCCACCTTAAAGTGCCTGCATGTAAACAAAGGAAAATACATTTGCTTTGAAAAGATGGGCGAACAAAACTTCTATGGTTCAATATGACAAAGAATTCCAAGTTTACGACTGAATGGGACTTTAAGACCACTCCAATAAGTTTGTTCACAAACGGTGCCGACAATGTGTCCCGGTCGTAGTGAATGCTCCGATTGTGTGGATCACACACACAACATTGGGACCAGTGTGTTAAACTATGGGGTCAGCCAGACCTAGGTTCACAGGACCATGACCAGGTTGGATTCTCCACGGGCTGTAAAAGGGCCACAGTGCTGAGGTCATATGAATAATAAAAGCAGACAGGCAGCTCCATGGACAGCCTTCCTGTCACCCCGGGGGCCTCATCCTGTGTTCAGTCTGCTGTAAGATGCCATTCATTAGTGTCTGTTTGGGCAGTATAGTCTCTTACCTCCACGCTGCTGACCCGTCCCTCCTGGAAGGAGCACTCTGCCAGGTTGTTGGTGCAGATGTGGCGGTATTTACACCAGTTGCAGGGGAAGGGGCTGCTCACACAGGAGGTGCACCTGGGGAGAGAAGGGAGAGAGGGTGAACTCTCAGATTTAACAGCCTGACTTCGACTAAAGAGATCTACTGTCTGTGTGGATGAGAAGGGCTGCCTACAGATCTCCTGGTCAATATGTCATCAACCTCTCTGGTAAGCCTGCAGAGCCAATGGGCTAGGCTAGCATCATATTCTAGCTGCCTTTCAATTAGAAGCTAGAAATTAATTACAACCTGAAAAGCTATTTCATCTGCAATCAAAATGATGATTCCAATTAAATAATGCATCTAAGGACTAGGAAATACCTGTGAACCACTGACAGTCCCACCATCAACGATAGGCAACACAGGTAAACGTCAGACTCTCAACGCATTGTAGGACGACAGAATAAAAACTCAAGTGGTTTCCTTCCATGCTCGTTCCACTCTTACTCTGAGCCTTTCTGCGTTCCCCTCCGCCCATCCTCCGCACTACAGCCTATTGCATTCTGAGCACAAAAAGGTCTGCATGAGGAGAGGAACATCCACTTTGTCCCATACTAATCATAGCCTTCCTCTGGAGGCACAGTTCAAATCCCCTTTGGAGGGTACTCAGCAGTCTGCTCACACTGACTCCTTAGCTACACTGCACTGTATAATCTCCAGGCTGACTGCTGCCTCCCTGTCGGTGTGGGGGATATCGGAAAGCATTCTGCAGGCAAGCCACATTTTATATACACCTGGAAATAATACAAACACATTTTCAATACGGTGGACTGGCTTCTTGTCGACCATGTTAATATAGCATTTGAGTCCGTGTATTCGTAGAGATTTACAATGCCTGCTCTACACATATAGTATACCTCAGCAGCCCTGACTCTTGTAAAGGGAATGAAAATGCCTGCTTTAATATGAGAACAACGAGTGCCACTGGCTGTAGGCTGGTGCAGTGCTGCCTTCCACTGCAGAGGGAGGGGATCTGTTGTAAATACTGTGTGCAGATCAGCATGTCTTGACTGAAATATGCAATATGCTGCGTCAGGGGTATAAACTCCATCAATTCACTTTGGTCTAATTTCAGTGAAGCCTGAGAAACACAGCACGGCCAAAACTTGACACACTGATGAAGTGAGTTTCCTTCCTAACATCACTGCTTGGAAGTGGATTCAGTAGCCAATCAGAGTGGTGTTTCTGGAAACTGGTCAAATCAAATTTTATTAATCACATGCTTCGTAAACAACAGGTATAGACTAAAAGTGAAATGCTTACTTATGGGCCCTTCCCAGCAATGCAGAGAGAAAGAAAATAGATAAATCATAGAAAAGTAATAACACTTAATAATACAAGTAATAATAAATACACAATGAGTAACGATAACTTGGCTATATGCACAAAGTACCAGTACCAAGTCGAGGTCCAGGGGTACGAGGTAATTGAGGTAGATATGTACCTATAACTAGGACTATAGTACAGTTGAAGTCAGAAGTTTACATACACCTTAGCTAAATACATTTAAACTCAGTTTTTCGCAATTCCTGACATTTAATCCTAGTAAAAATTCCCTGTCTTATGTCAGTTAGGATCACCACTTTATTTTAAGAATGCGACATGTCAGAATAATAGTTGAGAGAATGAAGATGATTGAGAGAATGCCAAGAGTGTGCAAAACTGTCATCAAGGCAAAGGGTGGCTACATTGAAGAATCTCAAATATAAAATATATTTGGATTTGTTTAACAATTTTTTGTGTTATTTTATAGTTTTGATGTCTTCACTATTATTCTACAATGTAGAAAATAGCAAAAAGATGAAATAAAAAAGAACCTTGAATGAGTAGGTGTGTCCAAACTTTTGACAGGTACTGTATATCTCTGATCTTTTATCTCCATATGAGCCAGGACGCAGCTTGAGATCCTCTGGCAGACCATTCCAAAGTCTAGTTTGAAAACTAAAGCAGACTGGGAATTTGCCATTAGGGCCCCTAGACCTTGGAATGGTCTGGCAGAGGAGATCAGGCTTGCAAATGTAGTGCCTCTTTTAAATCCCTGCTGAAGACATACTACAGTATTATAAAAATACTTGATTTCACTGTAAGATTGTAACGAGCGATCTTGTTTCTTCTCCTTCCTTCTGTCTATGTTTCTTTGTTAGCACTTTTATTCTATTTGATCATTTTATGATGTGAAGCACTTTGTTACTTGTATTGAAAAGCGCTATACAAATAAAGTTATTATTATTATTATTATTGGAATGCCTGTGGAAAATATGACTGACAGGTAAATAATGGAGATAGGAAGGGGAGAACTGAAAGGTGTTGCAGGGGAGACGAGAGAGAGCCTTAAAAGGTATCCCAGAGATGTAATCATTTCTTACCTTCCAGTCTTACAATAAGAAGCTTTTGTGCTTAAATGCCTAAAATGGCAAGGGGAGATACGGTGAAAGTATATAATCAGTCAGAGCTTCAGAACTAGCTAACTTCCCTTTTACAGGTGGTCATTATCCCTGAGGATGCAAGAAGGGAAGGAGCTCTTACAAAATTGCGGGAGAAGAAAATGAGAGCCAACGTGGCAGGGCTGGGGTGAGTGAGTGAGTGCTGTCCACCAGCAACACCAGAGGGGGAAACAATTCAAGGGCTAAATGTTCCCACAGGGTTTTTGTGAAAACAGGAAATCTGGCTTGGCTTCAGGCAGACTACTCTGGCAAGGTAGGCCTCTGCCGAGGTTGCCATGGCAACTGGCGAGCCCTGCATGGATTATGTTACCCTGCTTCCTTACACTAGAGAATTGATCGTTGTGTATGTATTCTGCCAGCCAACAAGGCCATTTTTATTCTCTGACAAAAAAACGCATTCATTTAATAATAATAATAATAATAAGTAGAGCGCTTATCAATTTACAGATGTAAATAACCAAGCTCTTTACATTGAGAGCAACCATTAAAACAATTAAAAGGGCTCTACAAATAAAAACATTAAGCGAGAAATTAACAGATAGCTAGCGGTCTAGTCCTATACAAGACACAGTAAAGGAGGCAACAAGGTCAAAACAATAGAACTCGACACTAACGTACAAGACCAACGACAGACACCCCAACAGAGATCACATTAAGTGAAAGCCAGTTTGACAAAGTGTTTCTTAATCTCAAACTTAAAGGCAGTGGTGGTCTGGGGCATGCAGAGGGTGGGAGGGATGCGGAGGGTCTGGGGCATGCGGAGGGTGGGAGGGATGCGGAGGGTCTGGGGCATGCGGAGGGTGGGAGGGATGTGGAGGGTCTGGGGCATGCGGAGGGTGGGAGGGATGCGGAGGGTCTGGGGCATGCGGAGGGTGGGAGGGATGTGGAGGGTCTGGGGCATGCGGAGGGTGGGAGGGATGCGGAGGGTCTGGGGCATGCGGAGGGTGGGAGGGATGCGGAGGGTCTGGGGCATGCGGAGGGTGGGAGGGATGTGGAGGGTCTGGGGCATGCGGAGGGTGTGAGGGATGCGGAGGGTCTGGGGCATGCGGAGGGTGTGAGGGATGCGGAGGGTCTGGGGCATGCGGAGGGTGGGAGGGATGCAGAGGGTCTGGGGCATGCGGAGGGTGTGAGGGATGCGGAGGGTCTGGGGCATGCGGAGGGTGGGAGGGATGCGGAGGGTCTGGGGCATGCGGAGGGTGGGAGGGATGCGGAGGGTCTGGGGCATGCGGAGGGTGTGAGGATGCGGAGGGTCTGGGGCATGCGGAGGGTGGGAGGGATGCGGAGGGTCTGGGGCATGCGGAGGGTGGGAGGGATGCGGAGGGTCTGGGGCATGCGGAGGGTGGGAGGGAACTCGTTCCAGAACCGGGGTCCGAGAGAGCAGAATGCTCGGTCACCCATTGTTTTTAGGCGTGTCTTTGGGACTGCAAGGAGTCTTTGACCATTTGACCGGAGTGAACGTGAGAACTGTTAAGGGCTGAGAAGTTCACTGAGGTATTGGGGACCAGAGGCATTTTTGAGGAATAACAGGAATTGGATGGGTAGCCAGTGCAGATAGGCTAGAATGGGGGTGTGATGTGGGTTCTTGTGAGGACCCTGGCATTTCTGTTCTGCACAAGCTGCAGCCTGTGGATGCCTTTTGAAGGGAGAGCACCAAGGAAGCCATTGCAGTAATCAAGTCGGGAGGTGATGAGGCAGTTGACCAGCTTTTTCAGATGACGTTTGGAGAGAACAGGACAGAGCCGGGTGATGTTTCTCAGGTAAAATTATTGTTTTTTTGCAGACGGATTTTATGGGGTCGGAGAAAGTGAGGGAGGGGTCCAGTAACACTCCAAGGTTGGAGACGGAGGAGGACAGTTGGATGGAGTGGCCGCCAAGGTGATGGGATTGGTTTTGGTGTGATGGCGAGTGCCGATGAGGATTGCTTCTGTTTTAGTATTGTTGAGTTGTATGTGGTTGTTTGACATCCAGGCTTTGATGTCATCCAGACTGTTGGTGAGGGTGTGTATGAAAGAGAGGGAGTCTGGAGTTGTTTTTATGTAGATCTGTGTGTCGTCAGCATTACAGTGGAAGTGGATGGTGTGTTTCCTGATTAGGAGACTAAGGGGGAGCATGTAGATGATTAATAGAATGGGGTCTAAGACGGAGCCTTGAGTGACGCCACAGGTGATCGTGGTGGGTTCTGACTTGGCATTTCCTTAGCCGCAAACAAATTATAGTAAGCATGTTTGGATGTGATGAAGACCGAGTTTGCCAGATAACCACTTTTTCTACGTTAACGTGTTCATCTTAAACTGTGAGGCATCATGTAAATTCAAAAACAATGGCAATATACACCATATTCAGTAAGATACTGAGTGTCATACACTCCTCCATGCCAAAAAAAGAACACTGACACCCACACCATCGACCCAGGGCTAACCGAGAGTCTTGTGCAGCTGAAATGCAAATGCGCACATATGGCAGTAAAACGGTGCAGCTCCACAAACGAAGCAGAAGAAAGACGAGACCTCAGGCATGGAGCTCAGCACTTCACAGAAGCTGCAGCCAGCGAGAGGCTCTGAGCGAGGGGCTCCGACTGATCCTAAGAGAGAGGCACAGTCCCATTGTTCTGCCTCAGCACAGATGTGGTCTGGAAGCCTGGCCCTGCCCTGCGTGAGGCTGCTGCTGCTGTTCCAGACCAGGACCATATGAAATCATATTAGCCAGCAGCATCTGGCCAGCCTGTTCAGGACGTTATCTGGTCATGTGTCCTGTGGTCGTATGATGGATAACAGCGACAAGGAGTATGGACGTAGCAGTGGGACATCACCCTGTGAATGGCATGATTGCCAGTTCTCATTGGTTTTGTCATTGTATTTATGTGTCCTTCCTTGTATTTTTGCTTTCCAACATGACGAGTTTCTGAAAGTCCTTGTTGAAAATAATGACAATAAACATAACTTTATACCATCTACAGCAGTGGTCACCAACCTTTTCTGAGTAAAGATCACTTTCGCAGTCAAAAAGCAAAGCCGAGATCTACCACTCAGATTTGTTTTAAAACATGACTTGCATTTTTTAAACATTAACCTAATAAAAACAGTTACGTTGGAATGAGGTTTGTGCAGTAGGCAGGCCTAAGACATTATCACAGCATATTGGCTAGATGTCAATATTGTTCTTCTCAGACCACATTATATTTCAAAACTTGAGCTTTGATGACAAAATAGAACAGTTGGTGTAGCACCTGCGAGGCACAGCTGAGTATAAATTGAAATCATTTGCTTTTTTATTTTACTGGACTGATGGCACCTGTATTTGATGGTGATGGTGCTTTCAAGGCAACTGGAAAAAAACTAGATAAAATCACGACGTCAGTGACGTTCAGGTCGGAAAGTCGGGGCTCTAGAAAGACGCCAAAGATTTCGAGTTGGATGACCATTCAAAGCAATTTTTCCCAGTCTAATCTAGTTTTTTCCCTAGTTTCCAAAAGTCTTGAACGCACTGAAGTCGGAGATGTCGGAGTTACGAGTTCCCAGTTGTTTTGAACATGGCATTAGTCTCAGCGGATTGAGGGAGAGAGCAGCAGAGGGTCCACCTCTCACGGTCCATGCTCTCTCCTTCCTTTCCTTCTGGTGAGACTGATCAGAGAGAGGGGACACCGTTGTCCACTTGATGGTGAAACTCGAGTTGCATCGCATCAGCATCTGCCTCAAGCAGAAATTCATGTTGTTCCTATGACCAGAGAAACTGAAATATTCCTTGATGTTAAAATAGACATAACGAGCTGCTAATAATAATACAAATGCAGGGCTACTCATTCATTGCAGCTGCAGTGCAAACGGCAGTAGGTGTTTTATGTTTTGTAATAGTGTTGAATAAAAACAGTGACAGTGCTGAATGAAAAATTGAACCTGAGCTCACTCATAAAAACAGCAGCTCTTTTCTGTATTCTTTGACAGTCTCTCTGGTCATTGTTTTAAAAGTTATGAAATCTCAGGTAGGTTAGTATCAAACTTCTAGGCATGGTGATTTGAGCTATCCAATTGGCCAGCGCAGTAGGCGCACTCGATTTAGCCACAGGTCTCCTGGTCCACCAGGTAGGCAGAGTTTGTATTTTCAGACAAATGAAATGGTTATAAACTTTGCCAACCCGGTATGCAGGGCTTCTGAATCAAGTGTACCTACAGCCAACAGCGCAACACGAATAATACAAAAAAAGAACGCAAGCCTTTTATCGTCGGCTTTTCTACAGAAATGTTCGGTAATCGACTAGAAATGTGATCGACCAGTCGGTGACCACTGACCTACAGTATTTTTATACCATCATAAAAACAACTTGACGAGGAGATAAATGAATGAAAAAAAAAACAGGTAACCTGTGACTTGTCAAGGCAGTTTCTCAGCCTGACGTGGCTACACAGTCCCATAGAAATCATCAAGTAACTTCAAGTGACGGACTGACCCAATCAATATGTTACTTCACTGAACGCTCCTCTGTATTTCCTCTCCTCAGAGAGCGAGATGAGAGATCGTAATAGATAGATACTTACGACTGGAGCACGCTGCAGTTGTAGAAGATGAAGTCAGTGGTGATGAACTTGTGCCCTGTCTCCTTGGACTTCAGGAAGAACTTGACCACTCGCTTGTCACCTGAAATGACAAAAGACCCACAGTGAGCCAAACAGCCTGGAAGCTCGGAAACAATTATCCGTCCGTCTGAGATCCCATACCCCAGGAAAATAATCTTCTTCTAAGCAAATGAAATCATGTAGATTTGTATAAAAATGTCTAATTGCTCCTGCCTTTTATCTAACATTTCCATTACCAAGAGAAGTGCACTTATGGTCCTAAACAGGAACCCATGAACAGATGTACTATTTCATTTGAAGTAAAGGCCGCATCTCAACTAGTCCAATTATACCTGTAGGCCTGACTTCAAGATAATTGGCAAAGCATTTCTAGTGGACTTGAAATAATTGCCGCTAATGGAACAAAACACGAGCTACTGCACTTTTCAGGTTCCCATCAGTAGATCCAGCAAGAGCATTCAGTTGTTTTCGAAAAACACATTAAGGCCCATGTCCACAAGGCTCAGAAAAACCAAAACACTGTGTACGTCAGACACATTACAGCAGTCTGAACAAAAAGCAAATATGATACAACCAACTGAAGTGTATGAAAACGTATAGATAATATCATACACAAAAAGTATGGCTATAGTGATAAATATGATCATCAGAAAATAACAACATTATTATTCCACGGACAACCTTTGAACGTGGTCCTCTGTATCTCAGTTGATAGAGCATGGCGCTTGTAATGCCCGCATAGTGGGTTTGATTCCCGTGACCACCCATATGTAAAATGTAAGTCGCATTGGATAAAAGCATCTGCTAAATGGTTTATATTATTAGTATTATTACTATAGATTTATAGTGGTATCTGATAGAAGCTTTACCGTATCCCTGTGCGAGGGAGGGGACATCTCTGAGGGAGGGGGACATACAGAGGATCTGCCCCTTGGCCAGCACCTCCCCTGGGCTCTCTGTCAACTCCTCAAACACACACGTCACCCCGGCTGACAGGCTGGGCACGTTTACCACTTTCACACTCAGCTGGAGGGAGGAGGGGGGAGAGAGACGGGAGAGAAGCATATCAGGTGACAGGTGGAGTCGTCCCTGCGCGTATCCTTGCATCTCAGTGAAGGTTAGACTAACACCAGAAATCTTTAACGACAGCTTAATGAGCCAACTCCATATTGGTCATGTTGAGATTAGCTAGCGTCGTGCTTTTCTCTGGTGAGAACATTTTTTATTTGTTTTATTTTTTTACAGCCTGTAATTACCTGGGTGGAAGTAGAGGTCACAGATATGTTGTTAGGTGTGACACTAATGTCCACACACTGGTCCAGCTCTGTGTTAAAATGCTGCGGCTCGGCCCACTTCTCACAGGCCTCCTGTCTGGAACACCTGGGAGAAAACCCAATGAGGTTAGGGGTCAATAATGATCACAACATTACATGCTGTACTACTCCTAAAATGACACTCAGCTCAATGCAGTACACAGCCTGCAGCCATATTACTGGGTAAAAATCCATCCACTCCATTGTCCAACAGAGCACCGGGAGTCTGGCACAAACGTGTAACCTCTGGAATAAGATTTAGGTGTAACAAATGACTGAGGTGGTTTAAGTGGGCAGGTCAGGTATGAGCAGCATAGAAATGATTCCAGTGTATGAACTAAGGTAGGGCTAACATGGCACCAATGGATGGTGCCTCGCTTCGAGCTCCTACAAAACATGGCAGGTTTCTACTTTTTCTTCACACCTGCACTGTTGGAGCTCGGAGCTTAAGTATTTCACTGTGTACTGCAACTACATATTCAACCCAGTGCATGTGACTAAATAGACATCTAATCTACTCTAATCATGAACACACATTTAGGAAAATACATGGAAATACCCCAAAATGACACATTTTGAAATATTCTGAGCCAAGCATCACGTCGCAACAAACTTCAAAGATGTTTTTGTCACCAATTTCCCCATTGTCAGGTTAATGTTGCATAGCAGAAACTTTTATACTGCTAATTTACCTAATTTACCTGGTCTTTATGATTGTAACCAATTCTTTCATAAATCCCTATTGAAGCCAGAACAATGACAATTCAACCAAATGTTTTTTTGTGACAAAAATATGAGCAGGTTAATAGCAGCCGTTCTCTCTCTTGTTGCAGTTTTGTTTTAAGCCTGTTATTATCTGCTGTGGAAGTGAATGTCCTATTTTTCTCCTCACAGATTCTAAGGAGCAGCCGGATATTAAAACATTTATAACAGCAGCACATTTGTTAGACGTGGCGTTACTGTAAGTGCAGTTAAAAGTTTCACATGTTTAAGCTTGACAGCTGCACTGAAAGTGGCTGAGGATTATCCCCAATAAAAACTCCTGCTTACGCACCAACCAGCCCTGTCCTTTTTACCATGTCCAATATGTCACTGGATTTTACTGCAGACGATTAGGGATTATTTCACATGGGGACAGACAGAGCAGAGCATGACAACACACAGCATTATCTCACTACAATCTCCATTAACACCATGTCCAGAAACCATTCAATAAAATATTGTAACGTGATGAAAACTAAATATAAGGAAAAAAATAAACATCGAAATGAAATGAATGAATATATAAACTGTTTTGTTCTGCCAATAAAATAAACTTGAAATGTGTCACATGCCTACTAATATTTCACAGGCTCGTCAATGCGAGAAAGCAGAAGCAGTGAAGCACAAACTTGATTTGAAGGTTAGCATTCAACTTAAGCGCATTGATAAGCGTGTCTCCGGAAGGAAATTTATTTTATTTTCCTTTAGAAGAACATCTTCTTAAAGAATTAAGAAGCCGCTACAGTTCCAGGGCTGTTTTTTTTTTACCCGAGACGCAACACACCATAAATGATTTGTTTACTTCTAATTAAAGCCATATGTCTGGGGAAAGAATGGGGGTAGGCTTAATAAAAAATGCAGGGCCTAGACATGACTGCTCTCTGTAAAGTAAGTGGAACTGTGGTGCGTCTCCTCGCCAGCCAACAACAAACAATTCATATCACTGCGACTCTTCTGTTGCTTTGTCATTTCTTCTCATTCAGTTTCCAGGAATGAGATTTAATTCAATTACAGTGCAGCCCTCTTCCTAGTGGAATGGCAGATATGTGATTTATGGGGAAACGTTGTCCCCCTGGGGTGGAGGTCCCTTCAGCTGCTTTCTTTCTTTCTCTCTCTAACAGCCCTGCAATGACGCCATGAGAAATCCAGGGGATCAGGGACCTGCATTAGTGACTGTTCTTTGTGGGGACAAAATGGACTCAACACATCTTCAATTAGCAGGTGAGGAGTCCTCTGTAATATATGATCAGGTGAATGGGGATAGAAACTGTCAGAGGAGAATGTAGCGAGGCACTAACGGCACTAGAGGGACATGGGTGAGAAACGGGAGATTGGGGGCTCACATTAACCCTAAGAGAAAGCCACGCGTTGAGCACATGGCTTCATTTAAACTTGAGAACAGGCTTTTTCTAAGGAATAAGCCCAGGAGAGTGGAGTAACTGATTTAGTCATTTATTTTGGCAGATAGGCTCCCTCCCTACATGCCCAATTCACCACTTCAGGTTATGTGAATTCTATTAAATAAATCCTAGGCCACATTCAAACCACATTATTTAATTTTTTTGTTTCACCTTTACTTAACCAAGTAGGCAAGTTGAGAACATGTTTTCATTTACAATTGCGACCTGGCAATTATGACCTCTGTGTTCATTCTGACACGAAAAGGCAAAGTTTCAACTTGTTCAAATTATTAATTGGACGGAGGAGATTAAAAAAGCCTTTCATAACACATTTAAATCATCTACTAATAATGTCATTACATAACTAAAATGGCAGTGTTGGGGTTAACTGGGAAGCATTGGGACACAGAGACAGGATCAATTGAGCACATTAATTGATATGGGGAGGGTGGGGGCCGTAACAGCCACTAAGGGTCTGGGTTAATTATCTATTTGACTTTGATTAGAGAGAAAGACAACACAAGAGACAATCATGTCTGCTGAGGGGGCAAAACTATTGAAAGGGCAGTCACTTATCACAGGCTTTCTTCACTGTCCTTTTTACTATAACCTTGAACCATGTTAATTTGAAACACCTTCTCTCAAAGACATCGGACAACATTTTCAGAATGTGCATTTGCTGCTCTGCAAAATGTTGGATAAAAGAAAGGCTGTCTTTAAACAGTAAACATTGCAGATGTTCCATATTACATTAAAAGCAAAAGCATATGATATTTTCATGTAATAGTAGTTGCTCTCAATGATCCTCTAATTATAATAATACGCTGACAATCCCAGTCTTATTTAAACTAACGCAGAGGTACCTTCACCATTCAGTGAGCACTTTACATTAATAACTGAACAGATACTGACATATGATGGCGTGCTGTCATTTCACGGTGTGCTTTCATCATTTATAGAACATTAATGAAGTCTCTTGAGTAGGGGAAGTTTCCACAAGATAAATGCCACATGAGACATCCTAACCAATGCCCCACTCAACAGATAGAGTAGCAGAGAAATCACTAAATAAGCCTGATTTGAATCACACTGCAAATCCATCTTCCAGTTTCCTGTTGTTGCCATGGACACAGACCATTTCCCAGGGTGCATTTTTTTTCTCCTCTACCCTGGCTCGACTAACATGATGGCTCGAGGCTAAAGAGCCCTGGAGGAATAGCAGACAAAGCAGAGACAACAAGTAAAAGAAAGGGAAGCAGGTCAAAGCTAGTCTCCCAAACAAGAGTGTTTTTGGCAGGGGGTGTTTTTGAACAGCCATCTCCCATGGCAACCCATCTTCCCAAGGGAAGGGGAGCTCTGGCAACACGGTTTAAGAATTAAGATTTAACAACCCCCAAATTTCACTGCATCGTTTTTCGGAGCATCACTCCAATACGTGTCATAACAGTAGCAAGACAAGTGATAAGTGCCTAGATAAATGTAGATATTACAGATCAGAGGAGCACATGACAACCCACACCACAGTTTTCATATGAAAACTCATCATACCACCTTCAAAAGCTTGAGGCAGTGCATTCAGATTGATAAGTGCCTTAAATGAGGTCTTGAGAGTTATGTCACACAGATGTACCAAAATAAAGCTCTCTATCCGTGAAATGAGAGCAAGGGTTGAATGGGGCCATTGCAGACATCTGTGTTAAACACTGAAATATACAGCTGAAATAGCTACCTCATGATCAAAAAAGCAATATCCCACAAAGGACTCAAAATAAAAAACCTCAAGACCACAAAAAAAACTGCTTTAGAAAGTTCAGTATATTATTAGTTTCATTTTAGGACCTGTGACCGCATCGATTGGCCTAGAAAAAGTAATATCAAAGATATCGAAGAAACCACAATGAGTTTTAGTAGTCTGGTCAGAAATTCTAAAAATTAAAGACAATTTAAAGTTGAGCACCAAGTAAAGTGTGTGCTGAAAACGTGGCTCATTGACTGGGCTTGAATAGGAGATGCCCATTGTGGTCCATGGAAGCGAGTCATCCCAGTAATTTGAGTTACCTCCTGCACATGAATGAGCAGTCTGAGGTTGCCTGGCCTGGCCTGTACCCTGCTAGGAGGAACAAAGCCCTGCTCTCTATTTCTCATGGGCCCCAACACTGTGAGACGACACAACTCAGACTCCACCGAGCATATGACCTGAGTGTGTCTGCTGTCCCACTGACTGAATGTGCCTGTCACCCCATCTCAATCTGACCCAATCAAATTCCCTTTGTTTCTCTGTTTGAGCATCATAGGGGTTCAAGTAGACAGCAAGCCTGACAGACAGCACGTTGAAGCCCCCTAAAGGAGCAGAACACGAGTGGATGGGAATAGAAGCGGATTGTGTCACACAGGAATGACGCTTCACCAGAGAGGAACAGAGGTTGGACGTATGAATCAGGCACAATTCAGCCATTCAATCTATTCATCACTTTGCTTGATCTCACACTAATTGCGCTGTGCAGTGGTTGTCACAAGGTCATGTAAAAACTGTTGGGGATATCGCATTAATATGCAAACAAATGTCACTTTCAAACTAGTTTGGCAAAATCTATGCTATTTATTACATCATCAGTCCGAAGATTGTTATCTTGATTAAAGTATGGATGGCAGGGAGAAATATAAAAGGACTGAATTCATTTATTTGTAATTTTTTAAAATTGGATATCATTGAGGTCTTAGGCTCAGAAAAAAAGATTTTCATCTACCTCTGGACATTATCTAGATATGTAACACAGTGACAAAACCAGGCCTTAGTGTGAGAAATGTAACATAATGAAACAGTTTCAGGACTTTTCCATGGCTTGCTATTTGAAAGACGTGCTTACATTTCTGGACCTTTCATTGAAATCCACTCAGGGGATTTCTGCTCTACTTTATTAGTGTTACTTTGTTTTTCCGTTAATCATATGTCAGAGAAACCCCCTCCATATTGTGGCCATTACACTCAATAAATTAAAGTGTACACTATGCAGCAGCCACACATGCTTCTCCCTTCGCAGGAATACCCTTCTCCCCATAACTGAACACATCACTCTGTCATGACGTACCCAGTCATGGGACTGGAGGAAAAAGTTGCATGATGACAAGTGAGGGAGTGAGAGAGGAGTGGCAGAGGGCCAGCAATATTTAGACATTTCCTGAGCTCCTACTAGCTGCTGCCCAGGGGTCATCCCAGGGGTCAACAGGAAGGATCACATCTGGAGCAGCTGTCACCTGTCACTTCCTGTGTGGAGCAGACTAGAGCGGGCCAGGTGGACTGGGTGACAGCAGGCAGCTTCCCACTAGTTGGGCTGAACCCCGGATCTCTTAGTGGTGCTATTAAAAGTCCATAATAAACTGGCTGTATTGCTGCTAGACTTTTACATTCCAACAGCATCTGGCCACCCTGATGTTTAACAGAGCCTCCATTATTCTCACTTTGATTGGTATCAAATGTCACCTTGGAAATCTGTGCAGCAGTTCTGGAATCAATTAATTCTGTTAAAGTTGGCATCAACTGAGGCAACTTGATCACACAAACCAACCAACCATTCTTTTCCTCCCCCAATACATTCATTTAGCCTTACAAGATATGAATGTAAAGTGATCCACTTACTTGTTGTGAAGAACACACCATCCACAGTGGGGATCTCCAGAGCCCAGACAGGTCTTGCAGGTGGTGTACTGGCCACAGCTCTCCACAGGTAACCTGCTCACCTGCAGAGCACAACAGAGCTTCAGCTTACCATCTGATTCAACCCACACACACCCTCATAGGCTCACGCTAGCACGCTAGCACTGTGCTTTTCACACATACAGGTTTTTTTTTAAATGCGAAGAGAGTGTCAAACAAATCTAAATCCAAGCCATAACCGTGAATTTGTCATGATAGCATTAAGTTTACGTAAGATTTTCTGCTATGAAACAAAACAGAGTGAAAATTTTATGCTCACAATTTTCATGGGTTTTAGGGCACATCCAGGCTTCACAGACTAAACAATTCCCCGACACAAGGTCTGAATCAATTTATTAAACTGTGGCTTTCGACACAGACGTCTCGGATGCTGAAAATCTTTTTTTAGTGTAAGAGATGATGTGGATGCATCAGACCAAAAAACTGTAAGCACTACACTACACTAGACTACACTACTTTACACTACACTGTATTTGGTTCAGTGACACCAGCTAAGCCTCCAGCCTCTGCAGTGATAGAGTGGGTCAATTCAACAGTGTTAGTAAACATTTCAAGCCTTTAAACGCTAGACGACTTATTCAACATACCACCCATGGCTAACTAAGAGTGACACAGTGCAGAGTCAGTGGAAAGAGTCATTTGCGGTTGTTCCCGTGTCGTAAACAGGCACAGTCTAATGGGTTGCCTTGAATGATTGATTTAAATATATAAAAAAATATATTTTAGTGATCATCCCCCTCCCTTTGGCATCAAGTGAGACCATCCTTTTACATTTCCAGATGTCACTGGGTAATATGCCACATACACCGTATGCACAACGCCATTCTCTGCATGTCAATCATGTGCCCGGAAAGGACTTTAACAAAGACATCCTTGCCACTTTCATCTCTCCTAAAGTGCTGAAATGCTTACGCTGAGGGTACCTAATCTCCTTTGATCGCCTTAATTTTTTATAATTTTGAAACAGAGAAAAACACAATCCCGCCCAAAGGGATGTGGCGTTGCCTTTCAAGTTGCTGAGCTTCTGGTTCCAAGTACTGCTGCAGTGGAGAGGGCTACTAGCATTAACGCTAAGCGTTAAGCCTGGCAGGCCCTGTGGAGCGCAGGCCTGCCTCTCTGCCTCTAGTGTCAGGGAGTCAGGCGGTGGGTGGGCGAGGTGTTATGCCGAGATCTGTGCTTCCTGTCCCATGCTAATTTATGCAGCAAAGAGCCAGCATGTAAACACACCACCACCACCGACATGTTTTATAATCCTCTGCCCTAAGTCTCCGTTTATGACATGATGCTCGGCTTTCAGCATCCCACAAGCACCTTGCAGACAGACAACTCACAAAGGGATGGAATTAAACAAGTACATTTTATTGAAGCTGCAATATGTAACTTTTTGGGCGACCTGACCAAATTCACAAAGAAATGTGAGTTATAGATCTGTCATTCTCATTAAAAGCAAGTCTAAGAAACGGTATATCTGGTCTCTGTGCGCTATTTCTATGCTTCCTGTCCTTAAGTTCAGTTTTTGCATCTTTTACTTTCAGTTTTGTACACCAGCTAAAACCAGCTGAAAATACAATATTTTTGCTTATGGAAAATATATATCACAGTGGTTTAGATGGTACAATGATTCTCTACACTATACATGCTTATTTTGTCACATAAACTGAAATTAGGTGAATTTTAATAACCAGGAAATGGCGGAGCGATTTTTGCATAGTGCAGCTGTAAATCGATAATAAAAGCAGGCCGTCCACTGAGTACTATCTTTTATCCTTTTTATGTATGATGGTTATATATTATATATGCACAGTACTGTTAAAGTTAGTGTATGAAAATAGCATCATCAACTGCCACACATTAATCAGTGTTTAAAGTGGACCCGTGTGAAAGGCAGAGCGCTATAGGAGTTCATCTTTGATCCAATGTATTTACCTCCCTGTGATGACCTACAACAAGAGGGTCGTTATGGGGCTGAGGTGCCCTCACGCCAACCTGTGCACCTGCCTTTAATGAAATATTCAAATCTCCCTGCAATGCTCTGCTCTGCCGGTCAGTGTTGCCTATTAATTATTTACCTACCGCAATTCATTCACATTTCATAAATACTGAAACCGTAAGCAGGAGGAAGGCTCTGAAGACGCATGTACGGTACAGTAGGCAAAAATCCCAGTGCAGGAGTGGTTTTAGAGAAGATGAGAAAAAGGATCGACTCTACATGCTTTTCTTTAATCAGTTCCAGATAAACAGCTCTTAATACACATTCTGCATACAAAACAAATCAATTGGGAATCATTTGACACACGCTTAAGCATCGGAGTGCCTCACATTTAATCATTATGGGGAAATATCAATATCTGGAGCAGACCCATGTGGTTTTACTCCATCATGCGTAAGGAAGCCCATTGTTTGAGTGAATGAGCTCGGCCGCACAGAGCAGTGCCATTCTCCCTCTATCAGATTCCATTCTTTCATTCTGGCATTAGGGGATCCTCCTCTCCTCTGTGATTCCTGTCCTCGTGGCCACCCCCCCCCCCATGCTCCTGGAGGGGCTGCTCTATTCCTTTGATCATGCACCACTTCTCCCTAACATCAGTCTCAATCTAACAACTCTTCAATGACAACTCTGGATTATAGCTGGGAGTTTAGGGAAAAGTTGTATTTTTTTTGCTGTCCACTAAACTGTAGTACTGAGGTTTAACAAGAGCTCTACAAGCTGCATGGCGTATATCTACTTATATAACACTGCGCCAAAATCATATCTCCTCATTTCGACGACGCAGACCTTTTCTAAATCACAAGACAGCCTGCCAAGTCTCCTCATTGGAGGGCTCTTTCTTTCTTTTCTCTGAGACATGCATTCTGGCGGCAAAAAGTGAACGGCCAAAGATCAAATCTTTGTGAGAACTGCACAACGACAGCGATTCATCCTTTCTTTCAATGAATTGCTCAATTCCGAACAAAACAAATAACCTCTGAAAGATGTATTATGCAGGGAACCAGCATCATTATTGTGCGCAGCTGCGTGTACTGTATGTATGTGGCTCTCTTCTAGTCAGCTGCAGAGGAACTTGGTGTGTTAACCTTCCTATCCGATCCTCAGCTGTACAATAAGACCTCTTAGAATAGAGCTATTCTGCAAGCCTCTCCATGGAGACACTTCCCCGAGGTTTCCTATTAGGGAACCAGCTGAGGCAGAATTCAAAGACAGAACTGGTGTTTCATATTCCGTCTTCCTGTCGCGCAGATTCTAAAACAACATAACTGAAATTCCGGTTAGGTTTTAAAACAAAGCAGACTGTTGACAGTGCCTGAGTCTAATTTGATTCCTTTTGACAAATGTATCTTTATATGGCCAAGATAGGTCATCATAGCGCAGAACAAATATTTTCACACGCATTATGATTGGAACCATGAAACAAAAGTAAATCTCTCGAGAAGTAAATAAGCTAGAGATTACATAAAGGTCTGAGAATCTCTGAAAGTAAGACAACACTGTATTGGGGCGGCAGGGTAGCCTAGTGGTTAGAGCGTTGAACTAGGAACCGAAAGGTTGCAAGTTCGAATACCCGAGCTGACAAGGTACAAATCTGTCATTCTGCCCCTGAACAGGCAGTTAACCCACTGTTCCTAGGCCGTCATTGAAAATAAGAATTTGTTCTTAACTGACTTGACTAGTAAAAAAAATTAAAAAAAATAAAAATTAAACTGTGGTCGTTAATGCTGGAACAATCTACTGTAGACGAGTTCATACTTTTCCTTTCTCACATCCTGAAATAAAACTATGGATCGTCTTTTGTGGTCAGTGCTTTCTTTATGCTGTGTGTGTGTTTGTGTGTGTGTGCGTGCTTCTCTCACCTGTTTGTCACTCAGCAGGTAAATGTATTGGTAGTCAGGGCTGAATACCATGTCACGCAGAATAGGTTTCCCTTCAACCACTGTAACGGTCTCATACAGCAAAGCACTCTGGGATGGGGGAGGTATGCCATCCACTCGGATCTAAGGAAGAAAGAGACAACAAATTGCAAAATAATTTCATAATTTTTTGAATTACTATTTCATGAATCATGACTATGTAATATCATGTGGAGATTTGTTATACACCAAACTGCATGTGGGGAACATTTTTAAGGTTTACAAACATATATATGTTTTATTTTGCTTTGCATCAGACAGAAATAACATTCCACAAATCTCCCACAAATCCTCAGCTCTTTCGATGACCTAGAAAAGAAATTCAGAGGAATTCTGAATATGGATGGCAGAGGGGGGCTGATGAGGAGGAATATCCTCAATATGTAAGATCAGTAAAAAAGATTAATCAAATTTTAATGATGCTTACTATACACAAACAGTAACACACACACACACACACACACACACACACACACACACACACACACATCCACACCCACACATACACCCCCCCACACACACACACACACACACACACACACACACACACACACACACACACACACACACACACACACACACCCAACCCCCACTGTTTCATCATTACCACCTTCTCTGTTTCCTTACACTGATAATTAGAACGCTGAGCGGGCTTGGTAAAGGAGTTCTAAAAATGTCAAATTCGCATAATCTTTGATGTGATTGGGAATAAATGCTGTGAGCTTTGACAACTGCAGTTACAGCTGCAAAGCTCACCTATATTCACATCCTTTATTCAGGAGGGAAAAAAAGGTGTCAGCTTGCTTTTCTGTCCTAATCAATTGTGATGGAAATGTGACAGGGGGAGGAATGGAACGGTAAACAAACCAAATGAATGCAGAGGAATCCATTTTGAAAGAACATGAAATAGAAACGTAGAATTCTAAGGACAGATAAAGTGGAGCAGATGTCAAGGTGACAAGCTCGGCTTTCTCCTAAATATCTGGGTCAGCCTGAAGTGACAAACATCGTTAGTCTGTTAATTAGCTGCCTCCTCATTGCTGCAGTCTTAGTAATTAGTGTTGACAAGGTGGCATCAATTAGTCGAAGGCTGCCATATTGGATGTCACAAGTTTCTGGCCAAGATGAAGACTGACTGAGGCCATGTCCCCCCCAAAGCAGTGGGACAGCAGGGATGGAAAAATATGACGTTTATTGTCAGTGCTTTGTCAGTTCAAGTGATACCAGCTGCAGTCATCTCACACCCAGCTATCCACTGCCATGTTCTTCATTTTCACAACTTCCAAATGCAGCACCATTAGCATGTTCCTCTAGCCAGTTCTCTCTTTTTTCATTTTTTAAATCCAGGGCCATCAGAAAATTTGGGAAATGGATCCAGGGGCTTATACCTGATTACACATGATCAAATATGAGATGTTAAACCACTTTGCATGGCTGTTACGCAATACTTTACATACAAACATTCAAAGCTATGATGTAAAATGCCCTCAGATCAAACTGAAGAAAATCTTACTCATAATTAGTTGACGTCGTGATCAATAGTCTCAGAATCCCATTTCATGGACTCATCCTCTCAATGTAGTGAGTTGGAATTTATTTTATATGTGTTTTAAACTACATCCAACTATATTTTCAAAAATAAATTCAAATCAAAAATAGCAAAACAAAAAAAGTGGGCTACTTCACTGACAATGACTGAAACACTGACTGTAACAATTGTTGCATTATCAAGCAACTAAGCAAACAAGCAGCCAAAATACAGCAAGTTCACACTTAAACACATCGCTGATATGCAAACAGCTAAAGGAAAACAACCTGCCAACCTGACATGATGCAGGACCTGCCGGGTCCAAAATAAACCACTGTCTAACAGTTGACCTTTTATTGTGCCTGTTTAAGACTGAAGAATATGTCAACACAGCAGAGTGAACTCCTTGCCCTGGTTGATGCTGTAAAACCATGTGGCATACAGTTTATCAGGCCTGATGGTACAGTACAGTTGGGCTAGCCCTGTGGGAATATGACATGCTAAACCAGAACAATATCACTGATACTAAAAAGATGCTGAGGAAAATGCTGGTTCATCTGACTAAATGAAAGTGCGGTGTTGTTTTAACGGAACAAACATTTGAAAAAAATCCTAATTAATAATCGGTTCTTATTTGTGAACAGTCCTCAAGCCATTTTAGAATTACGCTGGCAGCCCTGCAGCAATGCTTCATGAAAGTAACACTGCTATGATCCACAGATATGGTGCTGCTAGTGATAGACAACATTTAGAGACCGCATGTGTCTAAATCAGTGGAGGTCAGTGCCATTTAAGATGAGGGAGAACAATTTATTTTATTTCTATTAAGGCATGTTGAATGACTATCATTTATGTTTCATTCACCCAGTTCAATGTAACAACGATAGGTTTAGGCTACTACATGATACGCAAATTTTCCCTATACCCATCATGAGGTTGCTACAACCTAGCCTATGAATGACAGTTTACAACGTAGGTGCACACAAGTCGAGAGACAAATTGACACATGGACAGACAGTGTGATTCAATACCGCGTTGCACACTCTTGCCTGCATCTAGCTGATATAGGGTGTAATCATTAATCCAACAATTGCAAACGAGAGTTTCTATTGGACAAATTCAGGTATGTTTATGCCCATTTTGTTCCGTTTGCTTCCATTTAAAAAAAAATATTTTTGAACAGAATCAGCAGAATGAATACACCCCTGATTACGCGTAAACACAGTTCACTTTCCTAGCAGCAACGTTGTATTCCTTCTCGCATCTATGCGCTCTCCTCCTCTCACCTTGTCCCTTCGCTTGTGGACTTCAATGCACAACACATCAGCTGTATGTGACGAGGTGAAAAAACCTTTCCAAGCCAAACCGCTACACACAGCCTACACCGTTGTCACCATATTAGCTAAAGTAATGTCATAGTCAACATAGCTAATAGAATTAACGCGTTAGTAATCCCGCTACAATCATGCAGTAACGGTACAGTCATTACAGTCAATAAGCAGTTACACTGGCGGGCCCTGGTGGCAATAAATTAGTAAAACCAAAAGCTTAAATTGACTTGAAAGAGTTCCAGAGATGTGTTGGAAAGTGATAGCCAGCTAGCTAAAAAAACATCCCTCTGTTTGAGCAGGGTGTTTCAGTAGGTTAAACAAGCTAGCTGAATTTGCTAGCTAAATAAGTTAAACTAAATGTGACAATCTCTCTCTTCCTATTTCTCTCTTGCATCTCCATCGTTTTGTAAGAAAGGAATTTGTTTACCCTAACTACTGTCTTTCTCTCTCTTTGAGTCAACTACTCACCACATTTTATGCACAGCAGCGCTAGCTGTAGCTTATTCTTTAAGTACTAAATTCATTTTCTGATCCTTTGATTGGGTGGACAACATGTCAGTTCATGCTGCAAGATCTCTGATCGGTTGGAGGATGTCTTCTGGAAGTTGTCATAATTATTGTGAAAGTGTGTGGAAGGAGGTGAGAAGATTGAGCCTCCTAGGTTTTGTATTGAAGTCAGTGTACCCAGAGGATTATGGAAGCTAGCTAGCTACACCATGGTGCTACCCTACAGAGTGCTGTTGAGGCTACTGTAGATATTATTTGCAAAATAGTGTGTTTAATCAATTATTTGGTGACATGCGATTATATTTAGTAAAGTTTTATCTGAAAATTATAACTTTTTCTGAAATTCACTGAGGAAGATGGTCCTCCCCTTCCTCCTATGAGGAGCCTCCACTTGTCTAAATGTTTATACTGTAGGTGTTGTCTATCACTAGCAGCACCATATCACCAAGTAACATTCTGAGTATGAGTAAATGTGCTTGGCGAATCAAGGTGATTCTGATAGTTGTCTGCAGTCCGTATACTGCCACTGCCCTCCACACAAGCCTCAATATATCAGGACATAATGAAGTCTGGGATATTGCAACTGCATGTGAGTCTCTGGGAAGGTAATGTCCTCCTCAGTGTCGTTGGGAGTGTTTGAAATGCAGAGAGCTTGCTACAGCCTGCTGAGAGCTGACCTCTTGACATCAAACAGATCAGATGAAGGTAATTGGAATTTAGATAAATATTACACTCTCCTGTCAAATGATGTCATGGTGGCACAGGGCTCCGATTCATCCATTAATGAACTGGGCCCGGTTTCCCGACAGCGATGGAACTTAGGCTTACGAGCATTTTAACAATGCATCTTTCCTATAACGGCCGAAGCTGTAACATGCGTTTCCCAAATTACCACCTGGAGAAAACATTCACTAAGTGCGTCGTTGAGGCATGTGTCAAGACTGATAGGATCGACAGAATGGCAGCGCTGCTCTCGGATCAGTTATCTCCATTCAAATCTTACCTTAACATTAGAATACTGATGAAGGATCAGCTCCTAGAAAGATATTATCTCATATGGCTGCAAATATTGAGGTGGCTTATTCGAATGCTTACCCTATAATAATACCCTATATCAAGAATATGGCACATAAATGCACGCATGTTTTTATACACCATGCAATATATTGAGGCAAAAATGGTAGCCTACAATAAGCAAAATATAATTAAATTGAATGACATGAAATGTATTAAAATATGAATGAAATACAGGCTTATAGCCTATACTGTAGGCTATTTATATTTTAATGCATGCAGTCATCTCGGTTTTCATTTGATGCATATTTTTATCTTTCGCTTGTTTGTAACATTTGCAAAGACATTGGCAACTTTGTATTTGTAGTCAACTTCATTGTGAAGTTATGGGATGTCACAGAGAGACAGATAAACATCTTGATTCTATGTTTAGCGGAGATCTTCTGTGTGTAAAGTGACGCGGTAGGGGAAAAAACGCATCTAATGACGCACTTAGCTGTTCTATGAGTGGTCTGAGGCAAGCGGTAAATGACAAGCGTTTTTAAGTGCAACTTTAGTAATGATGTTTTTGCGAAACAGCTCTGAGATTTAACGATGCTCCTACGAAGGTTCTAACAATGAGCTTAGCCTTAAGATGCTTTTGGGAAACTGGGCCCTGGCTGGCTGGTGGGAGAGAGCGAGACTGGGCCCAAGTGCTCTGACTGCAACACCGCCTGCCTGACGGGTTTCATCATAAGCCCATTTCCCCTCTATCTGCTTGTTTGGTTGCTTGCCTGCAATTGCAAGAACTCATCAGGCCTTCTTTATAAGGGCCAATCATGTGTAGTTTAGGCTGATTTGTACCTTCTCTCTGTGAATCTGTAATTTATCTTATTTCAGTCTCCTATGATTTTGCACTGCTTCACGGAATGGTGAGAGATACTTTATATTATGTAGGCATTCTTGCATGTTTTCTGCAAATATGAATATCAATTGATTATAGTTACTATTTCCGTAACTGCACTGAATGTTCTGTAAAATTGTACTTGATAAAAGAGATCATCTTCATTTTTGATTAAATTTGAGATAATAAAATAAACATGACTGTATCCTATAATCCTTTTATTTAAATGTATGCATATCCTCCGAAGCCGTTACAGTAAATCAATGTAGCTATGTATAAGGTCCTCCATGCACCAGTATGTAAACACATGTCAAAGAGAGCAGGGCGTTGTGAGAGCTCTGACCTCTGTCTGTGTTCCAGGGCTGTGAGAATACACAGGCCGCTGGCCCTGGGCCTCAGCCATACAAGGTAATTGTGGGAAAGAGATTACATTTTAAAAAATGGCAACAAACACATTAATTAATAAAGGTGGAGAGGGGACGGAGCATTGTGAATCAGAGGTCGAGCAGGGGTTGTTGACTTTACTGCCAATCACAGCCGGATGGATTGTCTGTCTCAGGAAGGTGGCCATTCATCCGACAGAATGGAGGGTGAAAAACAGAAAGAGAAAGATGGAAGGAGGATGAAGAATGAGAGAAATGACACCATCTTAGGCCTTCATTGTAAAAGGAAATTAGAATTTGGAGGCAAGTACTTCAAAGAAGAAAGGTACAATACCTCCCCCTTCCATAGACAGGAAGACATTCTGTGGGACTGTTAATGAGCTATATAGTTCATTTGTCAAATCTCTCCCTAAATATCTAAGAGACTCACATTTCTCCTTGTTGCAAATGACACTAAATGTGGTCATTTTCAGAAATCGGCATTCGGCATTCAACACCATAGTACCCTCCAAGCTCGTCATCAAGCTCGAGACCCTGGGTCTCGACCCCGCCCTGTGCAACTGGGTACTGGACTTCCTGACGGGCCGCCCCCAGGTGGTGAGGGTAGGCAACAACATCTCCTCCCCGCTGATCCTCAACACTGGGGCCCCACAAGGGTGTGTTCTGAGCCCTCTCCTGTACTCCCTGTTCACCCACGACTGCGTGGCCATGCACGCCTCCAACTCAATCATCAAGTTTGCGGACGACACAACAGTGGTAGGCTTGATTACCAACAACGACGAGACGGCCTACAGGGAGGAGGTGAGGGCCCTCGGAGTGTGGTGTCAGGAAAATAACCTCACACTCAACGTCAACAAAACTAAGGAGATGATTGTGGACTTCAGGAAACAGCAGAGGGAACACCCCCATCCACATCGATGGAACAGTAGTGGAGAGGGTAGCAAGTTTTAAGTTCCTCGGCATACACATCACAGACAAACTGAACTGGTCCACTCACACAGACAGCATCGTGAGGAAGGCGCAGCAGCGCCTCTTCAACCTCAGGAGGCTGAAGAAATTCGGCTTGTCACCAAAAGCACTCACAAACTTCTACAGATGCACAATCGAGAGCATCCTGGCGGGCTGTATCACCGCCTGGTATGGCAACTGCACCGCCCTCAACCGTAAGGCCCTCCAGAGGGTAGTGAGGTCTGCACAACGCATCACCGGGGGCAAACTACCTGCCCTCCAGGACACCTACACCACCCGATGCTACAGGAAGGCCATAAAGATCATCAAGGACATCAACCACCCGAGCCACTGCCTTTTCACCCCGCTGTCATCCAGAAGGCGAGGTCAGTACATGTGCATCAAAGCTGGGACTGAGAGACTGAAAAACAGCTTCTATCTCAAGGCCATCAGACTGTTAAACAGCCACCACTAACATTGAGTGGCTACTGCCAACACACTGTCAATGACACTGACTCTACTCCAGCCACTTTAATCATGGGAATTGATGGGAAATGATGTAAATATATCACTAGCCACTTTAAACAATGCTACCTTATATAATGTTACTTACCCTACATTATTCATCTCATATGCATACGTTGATACTGTACTCTATATCATCGACTGCATCCTTATGTAATACATGTATCACTAGCCACTTTAACTATGCCACTTGGTTTACATACTTATCTCATATGTATATACTGTACTCGATATCATCTACTGTATCTTGCCTATGCTGCTCTGTACCATCACTCATTCATATATCCTTATGTACATATTCTTTATCCCCTTACACTGTGTATAAGACAGTAGTTTTTTTGGAATTGTTAGTTAGATTACTTGTTCGTTATTACTGCATTGTCGGAACTAGAAGCACAAGCATTTCGCTACACTCGCATTAACATCTGCTAACCATGTGTATGTGACAAATAACATTTGATTTGATTTGATTTGATTTGATTTGAAATGGATTGAAAATCATCATTTGATGGTGAAGAGAGTGGAACCTAATATAGTGTGTTTTTCCACACAGGGGATGCACAACATTTTTCAGTCTTAGATCAACTTCTTCATTTGGTTTCCCTTTATCCAGAATTTTTACCACAGATATGCAGTAAGCACTGAACACAGCTGAACTGAACTGTTCAACTATTTATATCTTATGTTCTACCCATGTTTCAGTCAGTATAACATATGCATCCTAAAACTGCAATTGCAATGCTCAGTGTTATCCATATAAGAAAATACATTACAAAGGACTTGAACACAATAACCATGGTCTGTACCCTCTGAATCCAGCCAAAACAAATTCCTGCTGCCCCAATGTGACTATAGTTAGGGTACGTGGGAGGACCAGAGAACACGCTTTTTGTTCAATAACTGCAACATATATTTGATCCACTGGTTTCTGTCAAAGTTGGATATAGCCTGTCTTACACTCAGGTCAACCTCGCAAAAGAAAAAACTCCCAGCAGCCTCAACATTATGTAATAAATGTAAAACAGACATTGGCACTTAAAAGCACTGCCTTCGGATATGCCCTAAGCACTGCCACGCTGATCCTAAATATCTAACCTTTTCTTCAAAGCGTTTAATAAAAGCTGGGTACCTGGGCCAGATGTGGCCGTTCCTGGCTCTAAAGGTATAAGTGTGACTGGGGATGGTAATGGCAGATGGCTCATTCCCTTGGCAAAGGTGAGTTTCCTTCGATGGAGAGAGTACTAACGTTTTTAAGTGATTCAAGGGATCTGACTGAGCAAAAGTGCTGGAGAGTATTTTGCAATAACTGTCAGACGTGGGGCTTGAAATAAGAGATGCGGGAGGAATGAGACACGAATGCTATTTCCTTTTCTTTCTTCGTTTGCCATGTGTTGTATTGTATGTTAAACGTCATCAAAGAATATGATTTTATCGCAAAATCACACAGATATGACATGTAAAAGTATCACTTGAATATAAATACATGGTCTGCCGAGTGTATTCGAGTTAAGGAATACATTGAAGCAGCAGCAGTTTAAGTGAAGTGATATTTACTGCATGTTCAGTATTTATGTCTTCATGTGCCATATGTTTCAATGCAGAGCAAATGTCTACATAGCCTTGCTGTATTATTCATCATATGATATTGGCATATATAGTGCCTTCAGAAAGTATTTACACCCCTTGACCTTTTCTGCATTATGTTGTGTTACAGCCTGCATTTAAAATGGACTAAATTGAGATTTTGTGTCTCTGGCCTACACAATACCCCATAATGTCAAAGTGGAATTTTAGACATTTTTACAAATTAATTAAAAATGGAAAGCTGAAATGACTTGAGTAAATATAATAACTATTCAACCCCTTTGTTTTTGCAAGCCTAAACATTAAACACTAAACATTGGCTTAACAAATCACATAATCATTTGCATGGAAGGGTACCTACAGGTAGATGGGTAAAAAATAAAATAAATAGCAGACATTGAATATCCCTTTGAGCATGGTGAAGTTACTAATTACACTTTGGATCGTGTATTAATACACCCAGTCAATACAACGATACAGGCGTCCTTCCTAACTCAGTTGCCGGAGAGGAAGGAAACTGATCAGGGATTTCACAATGAGGCCAATGGAGACTTTAAAACAGTTAGTTTACAGAGTTTAATGGCTGTGATAGGAGAAAACTGAGGCTGGATCAACAACATTGTAGTTACTCCACAACACTAACCTAAAGGAACACATGAAAAGAAGGAAGCCTGTAGAGAATAAAAATATTCCAAAACATGCATCCTGTTTGCAATAAGGCACGAAAGTAACACTGCTAAAACTTTGGCAAAAAAATAACTTTATGTCCTGAATACAAAGCGTTATGTTTGGGGCAAATCCTACACAACACATCACTGAGTACCACTCTTCACATTTTTTAAGTATGTTGTTATGGGTATGCTTGTCATCGGCAAGGACTAGAGAGCTTTTTGTAGGATAAAAATAAATGGAATTACATCTAAGCACAGGCAAAATCTTAGAGGAAAACCTAGTTCAGTCTGCTTTCCAACAGACACTGGGAGACAAAGGTTCACCTTTCAGCAGGACAATAACCTAAAAGATAAGGCCAAATATACACCGGAGTTGCTTACCAAGAGTGGCCTAGTTACAGTTTTCACTTAAATCTGCTTGAAAATCTATGTCAAGACTTGAAAATGGCTGTCTAGCAATGATCAACAACCAACTTGACAGACCTTGAAGATAAAAAATAAAATAAAAAAAGCAAATATTGTACAATCCAGGTGTGCAAATCTCTTAGAGACTTACCCAGAAAGACTCACAGCCGTAATCGCTGCCAAAGCTGATTCTAACATGTATTGACTCAGGGTATGAATACTTATGTAAATGAGATATTTCTGTATTCATTTTCAATAAGTTTGCATTTGCCGTTATGAGGTATTGTGTGTAGATGTGTGAGAGAAAACAAATCAATATAATCTATATTGAATTCAGGCTGTAACACAACAAAATGTGGAATACATCAAAGGGTGTGAATCATTTCAGAAGGCACTGTACATTACACTGAAAGTTTTCACATACAAAATGTAGAATTTTATAATTGTTCATTTCATATTGCACCTTATAGACCCCACAGTACAGTGAATGTTAAGAAAGAGCTAATGCTGTTACTACACATTTGAAAAGAGAATGGGTAAAAAAAGATCCCTGATTCCCTATCAGATTAAAAGGGAGAGATACACTCCTGCAGTTAGTTTCATTTTCAAAAAAATGCCGACCCTTTTGTGTTAGAAGGGAATTTATTCTACATTAAACCTGAAAGCTCTGGGTCTGTGAGATGAGGTCAAAATCCTCAAGCTGCACATTTATCCTCTTAAGAGAAGGGAGGACACAAAGCCCTGCACCCCAGGAACTGAACAAAGGGCCTGTGATTCAATTAAGGGCCTTATCCTGTTTCCCCGCAGCCAGCCTGTCACATCAGGCTAAAAGCACTGGTGGACCCAGCAAACAGAGGTGGCTCTCAGTCTCCACTCACACTCAACACCTGCTTTGTTCCAGCTCTGCTCCATGGCTCCACGGCCACATAGCCTGAGGACCAGCTCAAAGTTTCCAACACAAACGGCCATTCCTCTCTTACACCTCGATGGTTGGCCTATGGCTGTGTCTCTCTGACCCCTGACCTAATCTGACCTCTGTCAACAGGAATCTGTGGTGCATCTGTGATGAACAATTAATCGACCTGTATTTTTTTCAATTAGTCTTCATTCAAATTAATTGTAGGCTGTGTGTAGAGGTCAACGTGATTGTGAAATTGCTGCCTCACGTAGAAAATCAGCTACACAGACATGATACTGACCCCAATTTGCTACAGAAATCTGTAAGGTGTGCATGCCGTGCGGCACACTAGAAATGAAATCTTGTTTGAACCAGGTCAGCAAATATTGGTTCAACAAGTATGGTCACAGTAAAAATCCAATCAGGAATGTTGATGTCCAAGGGTGTCAAATAAATGTCTGACACTAATTTTCCTTCTATGACACAATTCTCAGACTCTTCACATCACTTACACTAGCATCTGCTCTAGCGACATCAAGAGATACACTTAGGTAAAAATGGCCTCTTTTAGAGAATCTTTTTTCAAAATGTGAGTGGCATACATGTTTGCCCTCCTCTCAGACCTGTTTCTAGCATGTTTCGGTGGCCAAGCAGTACTTGGTTTGTGTGTTATCATCATGTGCCTCCCAGGAGTCCTCTTTTCTGATCTCTAGGCCGGTAGGGTGAAATCTGTGTGCCCACACTTGGAGGTCCTCCACCAGCCAAGCATCATAGAGTGGCTCTCACCAGCCTAACTAGAGTCCTCCACCACAGTTGTCATCTATCTCACCAACAACCATAACTGTAGTCCTCCACTATGACATCCATCAGGTCTCATCTAAAATGAGCAATTACTGAGGAGTAGTCATGCTTACTGTCAATCCCCTACAGAAAAAGACAACGCAGGTGCAACACAGGTTAGTTTATTAGGTTAGAGTATGGCCTATCTTCTCCATTACTCTACAGCCATACTTACTGGACCCCCTGAGGTGACATCAGCAGATAATGTAGGCTGATCATGTGACATGGTTCTGGTTGATTAGACAACTAAATGCTGCACTTTGGTCAAGTTGCTAGGTCTATCCCTTTAATCACAAGCACTACGTAAATGATCTAACGTATCACCAAAAGCCATCAGTAGTCACTATCTATTATCCTCGCTAGTTAACCAATCATTGTTTTATTATTGTAGGAAGTCAACGTGCCAATTGGTTGCAGATGAATCAAAGCAGTGGTGGTGAAATATTTCTTCCTGTTTGTTCTAAAATCACGACCTGCCAGAGAATCCCGGCAGCCAGTGATTGGTGGTGAATTCCGCTCAGGCCTCTGAGCCAGTTACACAGAGTAAAAGTAGTATCCCAGGATGTTCCCTTTCAAGAATTGCTGTCAGGAAGCAGAGTCTGGTCAGGCTCCAGTGATCACAGCGGAACCAGTTGCCAGCAGCCACTCCTCAGGTACTGGGCTGGAGCCAAGGGACTGTCAGTAGACTGCCCAGTCATCTCATAGCAAGACTACGAAACACACACACACACATGTACGTGCAAGCATACACAAACGCACACGATACACACACTCACACAAACACACATACTCAAGCATCAGGAAGGTCTTTGTCAGGGCTCTAGTAAAAAGGAGCTAAACTTTGTCTATGACCCCAAAGAGACTCCTAAAACTCCTATAAGCCAATCCGCCCTCCACCTCCTGGCCAGCCACAAACACCCTGAACATGAAACTGCACTTAATCTTGGAATTAATTAAGCAGGAAATTGCTTGTTGGTTTAGCACATCCTCATGCTAGGAATCCACCCCTAAAAGTGAACTGGTATATGAGTGGACTGACAGTGTTTGTGTTAGCTGAACCACAGTCCAGGGAAATGTATTTACATCAAATCTTTAACAATGTTTGAAAGCTTTCCTATGGTCTACAACATGAACAGTGTGAAGTATAAAAAGCAGATAGGCCTAGTTGCCCACAGGGCGGGATATGACGGTTAGCTAGGGGAAAACAATTGGGACTATTTATGTGTAGAAACAGAGTAAAATGGAGCGGCTGCCTAATTTATGATCCATTATGCTTCTAACGCAAGTGTGAACCAACAAAAGCAGGAAACTAGGAAATTCACACAGGAAATGCAAACAAATGTCAGAGCTCTTTAACGTGACACGTGATATGGCAAATGATTACTTACAAACCTTTCTTCTACCTGTTCCAGGGAAGAATGTGGGTACTTTCTAGAACAATATTAATCATTAGAGAGGTCAGTACTTACATTTTTGTCAATTCTTCTATATGGAACAACCATTCGATTCATGTATTAAGAGGTTAGAAAAACATGATTACAATCATATAATTGTAATACACTCATGTTCTACTTCTTGTTGACTAATATGCCCGAAGCAGTACAAGTTTGAAGATTTCCTGGTGAATGAACGACAGTAGCCTATACAACAGAATACATTATCATCGCCAGCAGTGTACACAATATCTGCATGACGAGCTATGCTGTTATCCTCCAAGTGCCAGTTCTAATCTGTCAGATTAATTTGAGTCATTTTGAGCAGAAACTGTGTACACTGTCTGTAAGGACAAACAACCGCCATGTCCCGATGTTTGAAGGCAAACAGAGTTAATGGAGCTTAGTGTGAGGCACTCTCCTGGTTCAAAACACTCCAGTGCTGTTGTTGAATCTCTCTCCGACTGTCAGGAATACAGGGCTTTGGCACAGTACAGTACAGTGTTGCCATGACCAGTACTCCTTCTCCGTCATCTTTACTGATAGTTTTGCCTATCGGAAAGTTGATTAGGATTCAATTAATTTGCAAACAAAGGCGGTCTTTGTTATTCGCCTTCATTGCATGATCAACAGGGGCACAGAGAGATAAATTATATATATAACGTCTGAAATAGTTCTGCTGTTTATCTTAGTTTCACTTTTTTAAATTTTATTACTTATCGAAGCATCAGAGACAGACACCATGGGTTATGTTAAATCATACATTTGGCCAATTAAAATTCACTTAACATGTTGATTGTGTTTGGCTGGGCCAAAATGTGAGGCCCTGAGAAAACCATTAAACAGAGATTGAACGAATCCAGGTGTCCTACTCTCCACACCCCTATGCCTGCCAAAGCAGAGGTGTAGAGTTACTGAACAGGAATGCCATGCACTCAGGTTCTGTGGCTCAGACAGGATGGAACACTTGGAACATCCATTTCCCCTCTCTCCCCCCTCTCTCTACGTCTGTGGCTGGTGCTAGACCATGAACGCCCTCCTTTCTCACCCTAAATGGGGAATGACCAGCTGCCAGTGGTGGAGACTTCCTGGGACTCAGTTACTGTAGATATCCAAATTCCTCATCCCGCTCGGGTTCATAGACTTTTTACTCTCTACTTCCCGTTTGCATTCTCTCTTTACAATACCTACATGTCTGGTAGCATTCCTGGCTTCTAGGGCAATTTAACACACACTTACTCAACTTAATGTACTGTTCACTGTGCTGGAGACATTGTTATTTATGTGTGCGTATGAGGCATTCGTTTGATGTATAGGTCTTCATTCCATTGTATTTTTTTTAAGCTGTCATACAGTGGCGTCGCTGCTAATAAATCTATGGCAGAAATGTGACTATTCTCCGTCACTGTGCGTTACGCTCAATAACATTCCGTGATTTGGTGTGCATACACAACACATATACTGCACATACATGAATCAGACCCCATGAATAACACTGACAACTAAACAATCACACCGACCCAGGAATATTGTCACCCGTGTTTATTTGTGTTGAGTGGACAGGCCAGGGAGACACGGTAGTACCCTGTTGTTCTCTACTGTAGAACACAGACTCAGGAAGGCGGTGGACCTGCAACACTCCAACCAGCTAACCCTTTACAACAAGTTCCTGGCCACGATTTATGACCTTTGAGTTGCAAAAAAAAAATAATCAACTCAACCTCTATATAAGCAATTTCAAGTCATCCTATATATTTGTGGCTGACCCGAATTGGTTTTTATGCACTAAATAATTACATTTGAACCATCTGGAAGGAAGCCTTGTGATCTAATTCCATCCATCTCCAAAGAGCTGGCTGGCTGTAGTTTACAGCGTTTCCACCCATGCCTTTGTGGAAGCAGAGAGGGAGGAGAGAAGGGGAAAAAAAGTACCATTTTAGAGTGATGTGTCAGTAAGTCTCCCATATCTCAGAGCAGCTTGAAACTGCCTGGTCATCTCCGGGTGGGATATAGACCCGTTACTTCTTAGCACACACACAGCCTTGGCCTGAACTCCCGAATCAATCAGAGCATGTGTATATCTCTCAAAACAGATCTGTCTGTCGGGAAAGGTGGGGGTGTTGGTACTCGTCTGTAAATGGCTGACATGGGTTGGCCCTTTGAACCGATCTCTCTCTGCTCTATGGGAATGGGGGTGTCTGTACGCCCCTAACTTGAATAGCAGCATGTAAGCGTAGTCAACACAGAGCCTTTAATCACACCCCTATCCTGGGCTTTTTGTGTACTGCTGGCATCTAACACGTAAAACCCCACCCACTCGTTATCTGATAAGTTAGTGTTAAGACACAAGCAGTCTGTGTCAACAGAGCTCTGTATGTCTGTAGGAGAGGAGAGCCTCCACAATAGAGGAGCAGCACCTGGCCAAGTGATTCTTTCACCCATCCCCCATCCCCACACCTCCTCGCTCTGCCCACAGGCCCCCAGCCCCGTTTTAGTATGCACTTGCTAACAGGAGGCGATAATGGCTCCTTTCCACAGGGTGTGTGCTACTCCTAAATTAGACACTTTCATAGCATATAGAGAGGCTGAAGCTTCACACAATTGTCAGAGCTGACTGAGGTTGGCAGACTTTCTCTCTCCCAGGACATTTATCCTGAAAAAAGGGACCG
This sequence comes from Oncorhynchus tshawytscha, assembly GCF_018296145.1. Taxonomy (NCBI): domain Eukaryota; kingdom Metazoa; phylum Chordata; class Actinopteri; order Salmoniformes; family Salmonidae; genus Oncorhynchus; species Oncorhynchus tshawytscha. The sequence continues at coordinate 59,914,011 of NC_056444.1, read as the reverse complement.
TCTGATCATACATTATCATATATTGACTCTGATTCAAAATATGTGTGGCCAAATGTGGGAAGAAGGACATTTTTTGACATTCCCTCTAGTAAAGAAAGCCTGCAGCTCCTGTGTGAATATGGACACTGCGGTACAGTCCCTACCTGTTCGACCTCTCTCTATCTCTCCTCTTCAGGCCACAGATTAAGAAGGCCAGACCCATTTGGCCATATAAAGCACTTTTAACTCTCTTTTTAACATTGTGAGTGCTTTAGACCGTGGACTGTCCAGAGGGTCTTGAATAAAGGATTGATTAGGTGGATAAAGGGAGGCCATTTTGCTGATCTTTTGCTCTCCACCATGGAGGGAATTATGGGTGTCTCTGAGAAACCAGGGGAGGGAGTCACTGTCGACTCCTCCACAGCAGCATGCCTCTCCCTCTCTCTCTCTCATCAGGGGCTGGAATGAGCTGAGGATGGGGAGGGGGGGGCTATGTTGTTAGCTGGGGTACATGAAATACTATCTCCAATATTAGTGATGACAGCGATGATGATAGGACTACAAGAGTGGTCTGAGCCATAAGCAAATCCCAGCTATACTCATATACCCACTTAAAGGCCCCCAATAACAAATCACTGTAATTATATGACTAAAGCCATTGTTGATTATCTTAGCTAATATCTTTCAGCTCATTTGTGTTTCAGTGACGTATTCTAATCCAAGTCGACTCCTGGCACGCTTTGCTGACATTTCCAGTGAACAGGTGTTTCAAAACATTCAGAGCTATTTAAAGCCCTGACTTGCACTCCCTACTTCTCTAGCTCTTGTACGACTTCCTTAAATCCCGGTCTTACTCTATAAACCTGCAAATGTTCCTGCCAATAGCCATTCTGAGGAGAGAATATTAATCCAGAGAATATCCTGACATGAACACAAGCCAGTGCCAGAGAAATGCCCTTAAAAGTGAAGTAGACATATTACCTGTATATGTCTGATAGGATTAAGTGTCCTATTCCTCAATCCACAAAAACAAGCTATTTCATTTGTAAATAAAAATTGTTGATGAGGCTTAATCTTTATTTTGTATCATATCATATTCGGTTTGTATTTAGTGGATTTTTTAAAAAGTAACAGATTGATTCGTATAGAAACCAATTAAATCAACAGTGGTGTAAAATCAGTGGACATCAGTTAACAACAAATGGTAAAAGGAAGGCAAAAGCTCTCCTTTGTTCCAAGCAATTGTTGCAACAAATATCTAGAGACAAACCATTGTCATAGCGATGGAAAATACAGTAGGTCGTTGTGGATATTGGATGAAATACAGTGAGGTCCAAAAGTATTTGAACAGTGACACATTATTTGTTGTTTTGGCTCTGTACTTCAGCACTTTGGATTTGAAACAATACAATAACATTTGAATATCTACATTAATGTGGATCCTAACATGATTACGGGTAATTCTGAATGAATAGTGAATAATGATGAGTGAGAAAGCTACAGAGGCACAAAGATCATAACCACAAGACATACTAACCTCTCACCATTACGAATAAGAGGGGAGGTTAGCATTTGGGGGTATGATATTTACAGTGCCTTCAGAAAGTATTCATACCCTTGACTTATTCCACATTTTCTTGTGTTACAGCCTGAATTCAAAACGGATTAACCTTTTACTGCAGTGGGCTAAATCAGGGTCACACAAAGTGTTTCTTGGTAGTCTTAAACAAGTCTACTTTGAAACAAAAGTATACACCTCACACACATGGTTATGGGCTTAAAAATAGGAAGACACCTGTACCATGTCAGATATAGTGTATTCACACCCCTGAGTCAATGCATGAATCAACTTAGGCAGTGATTACAGCTGTGTGTCACGATCGTCGTATGGAGGAGACCAAAGCGCAGCTTGGTGTAAATGCATCTTTTTAATGAAAGATGAAAAAACATGAAGTACAATAAACAAATTAACAAAACAACAAACGACCGTGACTGCTAATGAACACTGTGCTAACATGCAACATAACATAGACAATAACCCACGAAATACCCAAAGAAGATGGCTGCCTAAATATGGTTCCCAATCAGAGACAACGATAAACAGCTGCCTCTAATTGAGAACCAATCTAGGCAACCATAGACATACATAAACACCTAGATGATAAACAACCCCATAAACCTACAAAACTCATAGACAGTACAAAAACACATACATCACCCATGTCACACCCTGACCTAACCAAAATATATAAAGAAAACGAAGAATACTCAGGTCAGGGTGTGACACTGGGTAAGTCTCTAATCCAGCACACCAGGATTCTACAATATTTATCCATTATTCTCTTAAAAAATGTTCAAGCTCTGTCAAACTGGTTGTTGATCATTGCTAAACAACCATTTTCAAGTCTTGCCATAGAATTTCAAGCAGATTTAAGTCAAAACTGTAACTTGGCCACTCAAGAACATTCATTGTCTTCTTGGTAAGCAACTCCAGTGTAGATTTGGCCTTGTGTTTTAGGTTATTGTCCTGCTGAAATTTGAATTCATTTCCCAGTGTCTGGTGGAAAGCAGACTGAATCTGGTTTTCCTCTAGGATTCTGCCTGAAAACTCCCCAGTCCTTAACGATTACAAGCATACCCATAACATGATGCAGCCACCACAATGCATGAAAATATGGAGACTGGTACTCAGTAAAGTGTTGTATTGGATTTGCTCCAAACATAACACTGTGTATTCAGGACAAAACGTTAATTGCTTTGCCACATTTGTTGCAGTATTACTTAAGTGCCTTGTTGCAAACAGAATTCATGTTTTGGAATATGTTTATTCTGTACTGGATTTCTTCTTTTCATTCTGTCAATTAGGTTAGTGGAGTAACGACAATGTGTTGATCCATACTAAGTTTTCTCCTATCACAGCCATTAAACTCTGTAACTGTTTTAAAGTCACAATTGGCCTCATGGTAAAATCTCTGAGTGGTTTCCTTTCTCTCTGGCAACTGAGTTACGAAGTTACGAAGGATCTTTGTCGTGACTGGGAGTATTGATACACCATCCACAATGTAATGAATAACTTCACCATGCTCAAAGGGATATTCAAAGTCAGATTTTTTTTACCCATCTATCAAAACGTGCCCTTCTTTGTGAGGCATTCGAAAACCTCCCTGGTCTTTGTGTTTGAATCTGTGTTTAAAATCCACGGCTTGACTGAGGGACCTTACAGATAGTTGTATGTGTGGGGTACTATGTGTAAAACACTATTATTGCATACAGAGTGAGTCCGTGCTACTTATTATATAACATTATAAAACATAATTCCATTTTGACATTATGGGGTATTGTGTGTAGGCCAGTGACAAAAATTCAGGCTGTAACACAACAAAATGTGTAAAAATGTACGGGGTGTGAATACTTTCTGAAGACACTGTATATGCCAAGGTGGAAAAATATCATATGGTGAAGAATACAGCAAGGCTATGTAGACATTTGCTTTGCATTGAAAAATATGGCACATGAGGACATAAATACTGAACATGCAGTAAATATTACTTCACTTAAACTGCTGCTTTATTTTTTTTTTTTTGGGGGTACCCCCTTTCGATCTTGTCTCATCGCTGCAACTCCCCTTCGCTTGGGAGGCGAAGGTCGAGTCATGTGTCCTCCAAAACATGATCCGCCAAACCGCGTTTCTTAACACCTGCTCGCTTAACCCGGAAGCCAGCCACACCAATGTGTCAGAGGAAACATCAGGCTGTCGATCGAAGTCAGCCTGCAGGCGCCCGTCCGCCACAAGGAGTTGCTAGAGCGCTATGAGCCAAGTAAAGAGCCCCCCGGCCAAGCCCTCCCCAAACCTGGGCCAAATGGGACTCCCAATCACAGCCGGTTGTGATACAGCCTGGGATTGAACCCGGGTCTGTAGTGACACCTTAGACCGTTGCGCCACTCGGGAGGCAAACTTGAATACTTTCTGAAGGCACTGTATGGTTCTGTAACTTTCTCACTCATCATTATTCACGATTTATTCATGATTATCCATAACAGTACATCCACATTAATATAGAAGTGTTCAGAAACATATTTAATTCTTATTTACAAAAAAATTACTCCAAAATGACACAATACATTATTTAGCATTAATTTCTATTGGGCACAAAATCATCTGAAACACAATCAAAACGAACTGCAAATGCATCCAACAAGTTTGAGAGTCACAAGCTTGATGTAGTCATTGTATGCTAGGAATATATGATCAAATAATAAACTTTTAACTCCTTTATTACACATATACTGTAAGTGAATTCGTCCAGATACATTTGGTTCCCTAAAATGAAGGGACTATGTACAAAAAGTGCTGTAACTTCTAAACGGATCACCGATTTGGATGAAAATACCCTTAAAATTCAAACTGTCAGTCTGCACTTTAACCTCATGGTCATTGTATCATTTCAAATCCAAAGTGCTGGAGTACAGATCCAAAACAAACAAACAAAATTGTCACTGTCCAAATACGTTTGGACCTCACTGTAGTTGCATTCAAAGAGAGCATTATCTACATAATTCGTTTGACACTATATCTAAAAGCGATCATTTTGGCTGACCCACTTTTTTTATGAGCTAATTGTTAATGTCCATCTGCCTTTTTCTGTGTGATGACGGCCTGCCTCATGTATTAGATATTACATTACTGGTGTAATACATCCGTGACTATCCAGTGTCATGAGTAATGAACCTTATTGGCCAAGGGTGAACAGTACACAATAGATTAACAAGATGGACGACAGCAAGTCTCCTCTCCTCTGTCTGCAGCTGAGCTGACCATCATGTCTGCTTATCTCAAATAACTACCCAGGGAGCCCCTGGATACACCACCCAAGCATTGCCCACTGAACCATTAACCCTTGAGGAGAAAATGGGGTAAGGGGAGGTTTAAGCTCATTAATCGCCTTTCAGTCCCCCTTGTCACACACACACACACACACACACACACACACACACACACACACACACACACACACACACACACACACACACACACACACACACACACACACACACACACACACACACACACACACACACACACACACACGCATCAGTCCACAGAGAGAGGGGAACAAACAACACAGGACCACCAACCAGCGTGGCTATCCCCCAAGGCAAGCAGCCACACAACTGTCCCTCCCTTCCCCCTCCTCTCCCAGAGAGATGCTCTGTCTGGACACCCCCTGGTCCCCCCTGTGCTGCCACTCATTGTTCCAAATTGATAGAGGCAGAAGTGGGGAAGAGGTGAAAGCTACAGGACACAGACAGGCAGATGAAGCTGTTTCTACCGGCCCCCAACCAAACCAAACTGAAGGTTGCCGTCAAATCAAATCAAATTATATTTGTCACATGCGCCGAAAACAACAGGTCTACCTACACCTGACCTTACAATGAAATGCTTACTTACAAGCCCTTAACCAAAAATGCAGTTAAGAAAATACCTTAAAAAGAGTAAGAGATTAAAAAGAAAATATATAATAATTAAAGAGCAGCAGTAAAATAACAGTCGTGAGGCTATATACAGGGGGTACCGGTACAGAGTCAATGTGCGGGGGCACTGGTGTCGAGGTAATTGAGGTAATATGTACATGTAGGTATAGGTAGAGTTATTAAAGTAGCTATGCATAGATAATAAGCAGAGAAGCAGCAGCATAAAAGAGGGAAGGGGCACACACGAGATACCAGCCAGTTCCTTTCCTTTCTTCATCTGGTTACATACAACTGCTGTAGATTTTTGTTGTGTGCACTGTCTTCCAAAAATAAAACCAACGTAACTGTATTATTTATAACATATACTTATTACATATGTCTTATAACGCAGCATTGTACATCTATTCACATGGCTTTATGCAAAACAGAAAACACTGTGTGTTTTGTTTTCAGCATTTTTCAGGTCTACAGCCTGTCCCCATTTGACAATAGGCTCATTGTAAACTTTAAGCCAATAGTCTAGTCAGGCCAGGTGTTGACACCGGAGACGTCAGTGTTTGAGGCTTGCTATCTGATTGGCACCCTACTATTCTTCTGAATCCTCTGAAAGACCATTTTGTTGAATCAGATGAGTTTTAAATGGTGTTATATCATACTGCGACTGTGAAGAATGTGTTAGTGATGAGGTCAAATGAAAACAGACCAGAGGATGGACTTAAAGTTGACATTCTGGTAAATATTTTTTAAATCCAAGCACACTGGCTACCGTTCTGTTGCTCGTGCACATTTTGTATACATGGAAAATGTATATTTACTTCCGAGAGGGCTCTTAAATAATTCAACATGAAGGTTACCACACACTGTACTTCTATCACAATTTTATTTCAGTGCCCCCGGAGACAACTACCAAGGTCAGGCCTAAGCAGGCTCACTCCATCCAAGCAGCAAACCCCAGTACACTCCCAGACTTTACTGCCTAATCCACAGCTATGTGCCAAGGAGCATTCTCAAGTGATCCCAGTGGTTTCTCCCAGACAACAACACAAAAGTTTTAATCACATCTTGAGGAGAGAGGGAGAGAGATAGGGACGCAGGGAGAGAGACGAAAAAAACAAGGGGAATCATTGGGGAATGCCAGATTTGCGTATTCCTCTATTTCCCTGGCAAGCAAATAGTAATTAATTTACCTTTAATTATGGCCTTATCAGATTTTTTGACTTTGTCTGTATCTGTGTCATGTCTCAAACAGCTGCCTAATGTTTCGTTTTCCAACCAATTACAATGGACAATTTACATTATTTCCCCATAACGCTCACCGCTGAAACCAACTGAGCACCAGTATTGATGAGGTTGGTTTCATGGTTACTCGTCTAGCTCCACTGTCCTATGCTGCAGACATACACAGTATTACCTTGGTGCTCAATGGAGTCATAATCCTGGCAAATCAATATAATTGATTAAGATATCTTTAAGCCATTCTTTAATAATTGGATGAGGACATACTGTCTCTCAGGGACAGATGAAGCACTGAACAATACTAACTAGACAACTAGATATAAAAATGTAAAAACATAATTAAATCAATTCATGCTATTATAAGGCTTACTGCATCAGCCAGATTTGATGAGCAAATTCTTTATCTACATTTTAATAATCTGGCCAATGATGATACTACAATACCATACATTATACATTCATAAGCTAAAGTCTAAAATGGTCACATTCAGGCATTTACTCACTCCAGTACACTTCATTTTGATTCATTTAACAATGGACTCAATCATGTCTGGATGCAAGCTGAGTTGTCTTGCTTCTGTTTCGAGGCAGATAGGCAGAGGCTAATTGGAAGGAGAGCAGAGGGCTCTCAGAACTGGGGCTGACTCAGCTCTTTGTCAAGTAAAGTGCTCTCACTCCAGTGGTAATTCTAAAGTCTGAATCTTAAATGTACTACTGTAAAGCATTTTGTTATGATTCTCTGAGTATTCACCCCCTTCCTATTCACCCCCTTCCTACGGACCAAGGTCGAGCCAAAAACAGATCCTCACAAAGGGAGGGCGGGGTCACCTGACCTAACTTCACCACCTACGTACGATAAAAACGCAGATGAGACAGACCTACGTTTCACTCTGTCTGCGTTCGTTCCTCATCTCTCTATCCCTCGCAGCCCGGATTCAATCATTACATGTTTAATATTCCTTTGACATTTCTGTCTTATTTTCATTAGCTTCTTTCATCTTTATGTAGGTGCCCTACCCTTTTGTTGGGGTCAATGTGGATTCCAGACCCAGCATCTCCTTCCCTGACTTCATCAAGACAAAGAGAGAAGAGAGAGAGAAGAGAAAGTGCAGCACAGTGGGGCTCGGGAGAATTGTAAATGTTTTCAGCATGAGGTAGCCAGCCTGTGCTAAGTCAATCCTGGTGAGGGGAGGCCTGGCTGGCCCGGTGGCTCAAGGGGAGTGTTGGACCGGTTCCCTACTGGATCCCTAATCATAAACACCGGGAACAGAGTGGTATCTCGTGTCAAAACCAAAATGTATCAGTTGGAGTTTTCTCTATCTCTTGCTCTCATTCTGTGGCACTGATATATACTGTGCTGGCAGCGGCAAAATAAATATGATTAGGCTGCATTCCAAATCCTGGTTTGGATCTGCTACTGGTTTCTATTGTCTAAAGACATAGACAACACTTTCTAGAGATTATATAAAACTTCTGTGAAGATAAAATGAGATGTAATCTGCTTTCGAGCAAACTACATTTGTATTTAAAAGGAAACATTATTTAGCTATGTTAATTACAGTATTACGTAATTTACTCATCTTAAATGAGAAACAAATGCAACAAGTAACTCATCTTATTGATGAGTGGTGATTTAATCAAGACCAAAAAAAAATGGTATCTAGGGGTTTCTGCTCTGACAGGAGACAGAACCCGTCCATCTCTCTATTTGTGTCCCTTATTGCTGTACATCAGTGAGTTCTCATCTGGACAGAGAAATGGTCATAACATTAAATGACACAAAGCAGACCAACCACAAGACACGTATTTCATGTACGGTGAAATAAACATTTCAAAACACAGAAAACGAGGAAAGCTGAAACTAGGGCAAAAGCTCATATCAGAAACAGATTTTTTTATTTTTTATGTTTTCACAACTGAATGAATAAAACTATTGTCATAAACCTCACCGCACCACTCCTGCTAATCCTTGTCAATTTTCAGAGGTGGTTATGAAAATAGGTTGCTAAATAAAGGGCTTTAAGAAGATTTTTTCCCACTCTGCCATGAGTGTGTGAGATTTGCACCGACTTCAACGTCCTCTCCCCGTTCAAACGACTGTTCAGGCTGACAATGCCATTAGCAGTGAGAGCCTTAAACGTAATATTGGGGACAGAATTGGACGCATACTGTTCGCAGCCCATAACACCACACTGACGGTATGTCTCTTTCATCAATGCACTCTGTCATAGTGATGCTGTGAAGACAAAGACAAAGGAGGCTGAGTAGACAGGAGCGGCCGTGTAGCAGCATGCTACTCTATAGAGGTGCTGGAGGAGACTGTAGTTACATAGGGGGACTGTCAACTCTCCCACAGGGAATGTGCACCCCACAATGCACTTTAAGAAAGAGCCAGTCAGGGTTGATTAAGTCCTGGGCTGACGGGGAGGGTGGGGGTGGGGAACGGAGGTTGAGGGGGACACAACCAATATGACACTGCCAGCAGGGTATGATTACACCTCATGTGAAGGCGGAAAAATCTTCTGAGGCACACTATCTTTCACACAGGCATCTGCCATGTCCTCTCTGTGTGTGCCTGGAAGTAATCAATAGTTATCGAGCAAATAAATGGAAAATAATAATTGATTTATAGAAAGGAGGAAGATGCCTTCATTTGCCATCTTCACATGATTTACAACATTAGAGGGGAAGACAAAATCACATTTCAAAAAGGATGATCACATCATTACGAAGGTACTTCAAAAACCCAAGGTCACATTCCCCTCAGGTTCTCAAACTAAACAGTAAAAGCTTGGAGGCTGTGCTGTGGATGAGGTGACGACACGCTAAAATGTGGGCAAATAGACGATTAGAGCTGTGCAAACACAGGACCGGGCTAGTGGCACCGGCTCACTCATGGCTACAAAAGCATTTCCCCCCACAGCGGAACACATAGCAAATCTGCTCAGCATAGATAAACCCAGACAGAACAAGACTGAGCAGCACCACAGCCCAAAAATGATCAGGCACGCACAGAGGTCAAGGTGTTTTTGGTAACTGCACTGAGAAACCCTCAGTCTCTCCCTCTGTCTGGGGTGTTGATTAAGAAAACAAGCATCAGCACGGGGCTGGACTGAAGGCCTCGGCCGTGCAGAAAGTATAAAGGCTGGAAATGTAATTAACAGTAAGAGCATGAGCACCTCCACTAGCAGCTGTTTCCAACCAATGTAAATTATCAATTAAGAATGTTCCATCCTCAGATGTTCCTAGCACTAAATCTCAGCCAGGACCATTCATTTACAGCATCTAAACACGGTCAACGCTGCTGCATCTTTAGCAGAGGGAGACGAATCGCTGCACCACTATCTAATCTGGGCGCAAGGGACTGGGGTCTGTCTAATTTACTGTGCAAACTACCATAAAGCAACGCTATTCAAGATGGCATGATTCATTTACAAATCCATCCCGGGCAACAATGATGAGGGCACCCGTCACATCCTGCCGCTCAGCATACTAAACACTAAACACTGCCGAGCTAACGAACAGGGGAAGCAGTGCTGAGGAAGGCCTTATTATTGTAAGGAAATAATTGTCACTTGGCTCTATCTAGCTCAAAACAAACTTGCCAATAACAGTGTATGAACCTGATCAGCATTTTGATGAGAGTATTTTCTTGTTGAAGCCATTGTCTTCCAGGGGGGTAAATGCAATTTGCACAAAACTTTCCTTGAATGTGTTTACATGACCTTCCTGTTCTTTATGTAACAACAAACACATAAACCAGATTTGACCGTCAGTCTACATGCAGTATGTGTCTTAAATAGACCTTTAGAGACTAGAATACAGACCGCCTTGTCAGGCAAATGTGAGCATCCAGCCAAACTATAAGAAGCGTCTTATCAAGAACATCACCAGTGAAGCAACAGAAGACTTAATTAAGCAGATTTTGTATGTGGCACTATTAAAGCCCATCAGACAGACAGACAGACAGCCCTTTGTTTCCTCGTCATTGTGCTCCATAGAGGAGCGTTTCCTGCCTTCAACTCCAGAGACAATGGAGAGCACAATGAACAGTAATCATAGAATTATCAGAAATACAAGACTGATTCATTTGACAGATTTCAATCCCTACCCTTTTCAAGATCGTCAACAGCTAGCCTACAATTCTTCTAGCGACAATTTATATATATAAAAAATAATAATAATAATTCCATGAGGATTGTATTCAGTCTTTGGTTGTTGTCCTTTTCCTCAGAGAACCAGGGATTCCGAAAGCAACACAAACAAAAGGTGTTCGAGCTGACACTTTTAAATAGAATATCAATAGGTAGATGTGATTGCAGAAAGAATCATTAGCCCATTTATTGTTTAATACACCAAACATGACCCTATGTAGGCCTAGTCGTCATGTCCATGTTTAGACCCATATATGAGTCAATAAACAATATCTAAATGCAATTTCTGGTTCCCAATACACCCCCACCCCCTTTTCCAATACACCCCCACCCCCTTTTTGTGGCATTCGCTTCACTGCTCAAATCAGTGTTCTAGCGAAATACCCCTCTCCCCTCCCTTTCCCTCCCTCATTCTTCAATTCGTTTATTTTTTTTCTGGGAAAATGACCTAGTTCCAGGTGCCGGGCTTAGAAAGTCACTGAGCAAAATCCACTTTCACCTCTTGCCCTCTGAGGTCCCCGGAAACATATCCTACAATCCACTAGCAATGACATCAGACATCTGAAACGGCTGACACACCACACACTGACCTAAAACAGGATTCTGACTCAACAACAAAATGGAGGGAGAAATGGAGAACAAGCCTCCCATGAGATAAGGAGAGGCCAGTCAACCAGCCAGCCAAGCAGTACGTGAAGAGAACACATTATAGGTTTTGTGTTTGTCCTGCAGGGGAAAGGAAGGGGAGGATGGGTGAGAAGACACAATCTGGAATGGATAGCCTACTGTTCAATTCAATTGGAGGATCTGTATAAATCCATTCATGTAAACATTTGTTATCTACAATCTGGGATTGCTTACATATTCATCCCTTCAAACGTGTTTGGGGTGTTACAGACACTTAACTCCAATGTGTACAGGCTCAAATAAGCTTTAAATTGAACTGTCTGCTTGGTCATTTAGAGCAGGATTGAAGGTGGCTGTTGTTGAAATGGGCCAGTGTCTTGTGACGAGGCTTTTCCCCATCTGTCTCTTCCAGTTAGCTCGTTGCCTCCAACAGGATCCCAGAAGTTAACCAACACTAATTACCTTGGACAAACCATGTCAGTCTCAAAATATTATGTTTCCTTACTTCACGGAAAATCTAGAAAAGCAAAAAAGACGGAAATTACATGAAACAAAACATATATAGTCCAGTGATAGTTGCTTGCCAAAATGTGGTGTTGGGCCCATTTTATAAACCCACGACTAACCATAGGCTTGGGTCACTCTCTTGAAATATGGAGCTAGGCCTAATTAAATTAAAATAGGTTAGATACTGCACTGTTGGAGCTAGGAACACAAGCATTTCGCTACACCCGCAATACCATCTGCTAAATATGTGTATGCAACTAATAACATTTGGTTTGATTTGATAAAGGGAGAGTTACCTCTTTGGCCCAACTGTGTAACAGATAGCTTGTTTAATAATGTACGATTCCTCCTCTTTCTGTATTCTGTCCTTGGTAGAAGCCATGTCCAATGATGTTTTCTTATGAGACAGTCTGTCTGGACACACTCGTCACAAAAAGGAATGGCTGACCAATAAGACATTCCACAACAGTAGCAGAGATGTAACTTGGCCAAGAATCAGGCCCATGTCATTCTGTACCACACTGTAAATTCTGCCCAAATCTGCCCAATTCCAGCCTTGCTAAAGCAGCCCCAGTGTCTCGCACCCAATGGAATTTGGGAGAAATGTTGTCAGTAGTTCATTGAATAAAACAAAAAATAATAATTTTACCCAATCACATACCTATAAAATGGTAAAACCAGAGAAACGGATCATTTTGCAGTGGTCTCTTCATTTTTTCCAGAGCTGTATGTGAAGGTTTGAGCTACCCTGTCACGATCCACAATAGGGTCTGTATTGAGGACTGGTGAGAGTGAATAGGGTCAGTGTTGGTCAGGGGGAAAACCGGTTTGTTATGTGTAGTAGTATCATGCAGGTCACAGACACAGAGCTCTTCTTTGTTGGCCTCTTTATTAAATAACTCATCTCTAATCGTCCCATGTGAGGAGGGTAACATTTCCAGGGAAATTTCAAGAGACCCCTCAATAAAAACAAAAAATAAAAACAGAGTGTTCATTGAAGGTACCTTCATTTAAGTGCTAAGCTCTTAACTCAGGACTCTCGTTTGCCAAGAAATTTCACACACATGCTATGCTGCGACTTAACCGGCGCCATTCTTGTTTACAGGAAAACAGCAACGTGGGTAGTGGAGAGTTGTTAATAGTTAATGACAAATGAATAATGCTGTCCGTCTCAAACACTGTACATAACTACAGTGAATCTACAAAAGTATGAACATATTAAAACAGTATGAAAGGAGGAGAGTCTGGGCCTCTAAAAAAATATGCATGCAATAACAGCATGCCTTCTCCTTTGTCAACATAATACATCTTCACTCATGACCTTTCATCGTTCTTTGGGAGTCCAGAAACAGCAGGGAGTTGATGTGGGGCCATAGAGGAAGAAGAATGATAAACCTGCTGGATCATTTCCCCAGCAGACTCCCAAGGTTAGTTCCAGCCTGATGCTAGAGCCTGCAGTCAGAGAACGAGAGACAGCAGGACAGCAGCGGAATGATCAAATGTGCCAGGCAGGCAAAGCCAGGCTTTGCAGCTACGTCGCATTTTGACCAACTGAAAAATGACACATCATTTTCTTATCGAAATTTCAGAAACTGTTCTGGTTCCCGACGGAGTAGCCTGCACAGTAGTAAAGATGAAGTGAAATGTTTCCTTGCTACAGAGGCCAGCTACTGAATCACGAGGAGGGAGGCAGGAGCACTGGGCCTTTATAGCAGACAGCCAGACACAGGTGCTTAAGTGCTAAACACCCTGCATTTACGACGGTGGCAGCACTGACCTTAAATGAAGTTATGAGTGGTAAGCCATTAAATTATAAAAAGAAAATGCCCAGACGAGGGCTTATCCAAGAGGGACAGAGTCGGGCTGCCTGCCCAAAGGGGCGTAATCCCAAAACACAACACACAAGCACTTACTGTACCTGTGTCAGATAGGTCAGAGGGGTAAAACAATTATTCTTGACAAGCACATAAAAACAACAACCATAAACACATACAGTAGCAGTAGTAGGAGCCTGCACACAGTAGTGAGCAATGTCATGGCAGTGAACGAATGACATTCTTATTTTTCACCATGACAATCTTTTTTTGGGGGGGCGGGGTCCTCAACTCTGTAACCCTTTTATGTTCCAATTACAGTACATGGATTCTTGTCATAACATACATTCCCATATTCCAAGTATGGTGTAAAAAATGGCCACTTTGTGACACCCTCTTTGTTCTTCCATCAGCAACATCGCTTCATCACAACAAGTTGTCGGCACACATTTAAGACGGAAGGAAAGATCAGTAGAGAGAATGGGATACGCATCTGGAAGCTATTTCCCCCACCATGTCTAAAACTCTCTACTGTTTAACAGCTCTCCCCTCCCCATTCTCACCACCATAGCAGCGACATCCCTCTCTGGTTCTCCCTATCCCCGTGCTCCCGTCAAACAGAACAACAGCTCACTCTGGACATGGCAAAGCAGATAGGAACAGCTGTGTGGTGGTCTACTACTAGTCTGCTACTCGGGTGTTGGGTAATCAGTCCACTTGGGCAACAGAGAGCTTGTTTACAATGAAGGTATGTAGTATAGACATGGACTCTGGGACTGAGGCATCTACAAAAAGGCTGAGGATCTGATGAATCTCTAGTTTATGAATAGATTCTGAGGATCTGATGAATCTCTAGTTCATGAATAGATTCTGAGGATCTGATGAATCTCTAGTTCATGAATAGATTCTGAGGATCTAAGGGCTCAGACAAACCAATAGAGTACTTAGCAACTCTGAACGGAATTTGCAAACCGAGTGCACAACGATTTTACAAGTAGAATCGGGTGAAATGTCGGCAGTCAGATGTCTATAGTGGGTGGTCCCTAAAACACAGCACTCTGAACGATCGGCAGACAAACGCTAGATCCATATTCGGTGCGATGTGTGCGAGCCTTAAAACCTGTCCCTTGGAAAGGCTGAGTGCTTAGCTATGTCAATGACTCACCAACCATATGTTTGTGAGACAATGCTTGAATGGCTCGACAACCTTGACAAGGTCAATGAACAGCAGCACAAGCGCAGGAAATATTTCTTAACCATAAGAACATTTTCTAAACAGAATGAAAAGCATCAAAAGTGAAAATGTACAGCTTGGTAGAAAACAACGCCTTTCCACACAAGAACGACATGACAGAGATGTGGTAGGAAAAACGCTTGAGAACACTCCCATTCATGTGATACAGAGTGGACACTTCAGCAACACTCCCCTTAAAACAACACATGGAGAACAATGGACCCTGCTCTCCAGACACAACATCACTCAGCCTTGTTCTGGACCGGGGGATTTACAGCAAACAGATTTCCCCATGATCAAACCTGTCGTGGGCCGGGAAGGCTCGTAAATCTAGGCCCTGGCCTGCTCCACAGACCATTCACCCAACACTGATTTATACTGAAGAATTAGCTCCCATACCAATTTGAGGCTGACGCCAGATGCAGGGAGAATGGAACAGGAGACATTGGGATGCAGACCATGTCATTTAGATTAACACCTGACCTGCTTTACTTGTCTACTGCTGTAGATATAAACTGTTATAAGTCATCTTTAGGATGGTGGGCTCTGCTTGAACATCCTATGGATTGCCAGTGCTGTAAAATGTTGAAGCTCTATAATATACTGTAGTAAATGTCTTCGCTTATGGCAGTATTTCTTATTGAGTCCCAGCTATTCAATATTTCCAGTATCATAAAAAGCCAACATCAAAACAAACCATTGCTTGGCATCTAATATTAAAACAACGTATTCAATATTGAAAACTGTTGAAGAAACTTGATTCTTGTCGCATTAATTCCCTATGGAAGACGAGTCAAGACGACTAGCATTCGGAAAAATAGGCCAGTTTATTCACACACACACTCGATCGCATGCGCTCGCGCACACACACACACACACACCAGCAGTGGCACCACACCAACATAAGCAATAAAATATACCTGAGAATCTTGGTCTCATACACAGCCTGTTGCTTACTCACAGACTATATAATCCAGAAAGGCCTTTTTCTATTTCAGCAGTAATATATTTCTCAGCCTCCTCCACAGTGGTGATGGGAATATGAGGTGTACTTGGACAAAATGAAAGAGAGGAAATGATGCAACCAACCACTGCTGCATTAATGATACTCTATTGTCTACATTTCAATACTTTTTTCAAACTGTTGATTACATTACAGTTGTTTCAGCTGAATGCATCTTGCTCAGTGTCACAGTGTAAGTATCCAATAGTGTGTAATAGAATTAGCAGAATCCCAAACAAATACACAGCTGTTCATTACCTACACAAGAGTACAGGTGCAAAATCAAATCAATCGGATGCAATCATCATTCATTCATAATTATAACTTTACAGTAATTCTTGCCTGAAAGTATCATCTTACAAATCAATACAAATACGTTAAAAGCAGTGCTCAGTTCGGTTCTCGCCACTTAAAATATTTCATATTTTCATAATAGCCTATTCTCAGTTACCGTAGATCTAATGTTGGTTCCTCATTCCTACAGATGACATTGTATCCCAGTGAAAGCCATTGGTAGGCAGCCGGAAACAGGAAGTACTGGGGCTCATGGGTGATTTCCACATGGCTCCAGAAAGCAGCTTGTGTTCTCTATTCTTTTGCCAAAACAAACAAGCCATTCTGAGAGGAAATATGGTGCAATTATACAGCCTACTCCTTCATTCTCTAGCTCCCGGTTATGGCAGGTAGTCTAACACTTCACACTGACATACAACAAGCTATCTCTCAAAGCAGCATTTCACTGGCATAAAAAAAACACAACATCCACAGGATGAAACGTGCAATATCCACTTTCTGCTAAACTTTTACTGCAGTGGGCTAAATCAGGGTCACACAGAGTGTTTCTTGGTAGTCTTAAACAAATCTACTGTGAAACAAAAGTACACCTCACACACATGGTTATGGGCTTTAAAAAAGAAGACACCTGTGACATGTCCGATATAGAGTTGAAATGTATGATTATTTTGAGTTTGCATCCCAATGTTACACTTTATATTCATCACAGAAGACTGAAATACAACAAAACTGTTTAACATAGAAACACCAGATTCTCTGCCTTTTTTCAACATCATTTTCATCATCATCTCCAGCACAATACCAGTGTCTACATATGTGAAAATGGAGCATTTCTATATTTTGTAGAAGAAAAATTATATAATTATATAATTAAAAAGTTACGTTTCTTGCTCCCCCATGAGCAAGGAACTTAAAAACAGTGATTTTAAAACACTACGAGATTTGCAGTGTATTGTGGAGCAAGATAATACCCTCCCCTCTGGCTAGAAACTATTTGCAGGTTTGGAAATCACTGTTTTTCATACTTTCTAATCCTACCCTGTGATGTCACAGAGAAGCATTTTTTAGGAACTTTCTTCTTCTCTTTTTAACCACAGATCATAGAAATGCCCCATTTTCAAATTTGTAGACACTGGTATGGTGCTGGAGATAATGCATATGAGGTTGAAAAGTGGCAGATTTGCCCTTTAACTAGAACTGTGATGCAACCTATCTATTTGGTTTCTTTGAGGAAAATACAGTGAGCTTAACACCAAAGCAGCCAGTGGCTGGTGGGAATAAGCCCTTTTAGATTGTGTGAAAATGTTACTTCCCTGCCCGGGCTTGGCCTCTGCAGTCTCCTGCTTTTTCTTTCGCAATAATACATTGTCATGCGCCCCTAAAACATGATTCACTCATAAATTCAAACCTCAACCCACTAAAATTGTGTGTTTGCAAATAATGGAGTTACAGTTTTTTAATACACCTAATTAATTCATGACGATGATCTATCTGCATTTAAGACAAGTGTATTAAAGTGGCAAAAAAGCAGCATCTTTAAAAACTTGAAATGGGAAAATGTGCAGAGAGATGATCATAAATGTCTCGCTTTATTATTATTAAGCAGATAAACATATTAGGTACAGAATCCTCTTGACAGACACTGTCATCAGTATGGGCTAAATACTGCAAACTCTGTTTGTAGGCATAGCCTTGTGACCCAGTCATTTTAGCAACAAGCAAGCAGATGGAGGTAGGGAATATATTGAAACATGCATCAACAGGAGACCTCATAAATAACTGAAATAGAAAACAAAACACGAGACTACTCTCCAAGGAGAAGAGATTCTAACTAAACCCGTGCTTTTCAGTGTGTATGTGAGCACAGTTTAATTTCTCATCTGGGAATAGGATGGCAAGAATACAGAACTGGGGTGTAATTAATTTTCTGTATGAAGCATTATAATTACTGTGTCGAGTGAAAAGTAGCAAAGTCAGCCTCTACATCCTGCCCAACATCTCGTCTAACATTAGATGCTCACTGTCAACTGGAAGTAAATCCTGTCAAAATAAACACAACAGACCTCCCATTTAACATACACAACAAGGACGAGGGACTGTGGCATTTATAATAGAATGATTATTGATTCCAATAAAAACATGATCTTACGTTTGAACTATAAAGATTTCTTCTCATCCAATCTCAAGCTATTATGTCAAATGCAGAGCACAGACTAAATGAATTGATGCTCAAAGATAGAAGGATAGTTTTAACCCAAAGGAAAACTAGAGGAGGGATGAGAGATATTGGAGTTGGCTGGGCAGGAAAGTAAGAGGATCATTTCTCAGAAGCACCATTTGGAATACTGTTATTGTTCTAGGCAGTGGGTACAGAGGGCAGAGTGAGTCATGGGGTGTTTTTTATTTTAATGTAACATTGTGGGGGTAGACCATGATTCTCTGGTAGGGTGCAAAACTAAATTCTCCTGTCCACAAAAACAATGGAGGGTGACTGAAATAGCATCATACAGTAGGTATCCCTCTCCCAGTCATCGTCACATTTAGTGGAGGTATCATTATGTCATTAAGTCCAAAATGAATTCAAAATCAGTGGTCACCATCAGGTCGATGGATCATTTCTGTACAAAAGCCAACTATGAAGACTAAAGGCTTGCACTCCTTTTTTTGATGTTGTGCTGTTAGTGGTAGGTACACTTGATTCAGAAGCCCTACGCACCAGGTAGGCAAAATGTTACCATTTTGAACCATTTAATTTGCAGCTCATCGTGTCTATTTTAATATCGAGGAGTATTTCACTTTCTCTGGTTATAGGAGCAACATGAATTTGTGCTTGAGGCAGATGTGGTGCAACTCGAGTTTCACCATCAGGTGGAAGATGGTGTCCCATCTCTTTGGTCAGTCTCACCAGAAGGAAAGGAAGGAGAGAGCATGGACCGTGAGAGGTGGACCCTCTGCTGCTCTCTCCCTCAATCCGCTGAGACTAATGCTGTGTTTAAAACAACTGGGAACTCGGAAATCTCAGACATCAGTGCGTTCATGACAACTGGGGGGAAAAAAGGTCAAGTCATGGCGTCAGTGGCCATTAAAAACGAGATCGTTTTGAACGGTCATCCAACGGGCATCTTTCTAGAGCTCCGACCTGAAGTTCACTGACGTCATGACTTGACCTCGTTTTTTCCGGGGTCCCATTTGTCTTGAAAGCACCATGACCATCAGATGCAGATATTGTCAGTTCAGTAAAATAAAAAAGCAAATTATTATCAAATCAGCTGTACCTTGTAAGTGCTACACCAACTGATCTATTTTGTTATCAAAGCTCAAGTTTTGGAATATAATGTAGACTGAGAAGAACAATATTGGCAGGCCATGCATATAGCCAACATTCTGATGTATTCCCTCATTCCTTCAGAACTGTTTTTATTAGGTTAATGTTACATTTTTTAAGTATTGTTTTAAAATAAATCTGAGCAGTAGATCTCGGTTTGCCTTTTGACATCAAAAGTGATCTTGACTCTGAAAAGGTTGGTGACCACTATTCTAGATGGTATTTCAATAAGTATTTTTACAGTTAGACAGTTATGAAAGCACAAAATCCATTTTTTAAATTAATCCTAGACGTCACTGGTTAGTGATTATAATAGAGGTTGAATGATCATGATTTTTCAACGCCGATACCGATACCGATTATTGGAGGACCAAAAAAAGGCCGGTACCGATTAATCGGCCGATTATTTTTATTTATTTGTAATAATGACAATTACAACAATATTGAATGAACACTTATTTTAACTTAATATAATACATCAATAGAATCAATTTAGCCTCAAAAAAATAATGAAACATGTTCAATTTGGTTTAAATAATGGAAAAACAAAGTGTTGGAGAAGAAAGTAAAAGTGCAATATGTGCTATGTAAGAAAGCTAACGTTTCAGTTTCTTGCTCAGAACATGAGAACATATGAAAGCTGGTGGTTCCTTTTAACATGAGTCTTCAATATTTTAGGTTGTAGTTTTAGGTTGTAGTTATTATAGGAATTATAGGATTATTTCTCTCTATACCATTTGTATTTCATATACCTTTGACTATTGTTATATGCACATATATATATATTCTTATATGCACTTTAGTATTGCCAGTGTAACAGTATAGCTTCCGTCCCTCTCCTCGCTCCTCCCTTGTCTCGAACCAGCAACACAACAACAGCCATCATCGAAGCAGCGTTACCCATGCAGAGCAAGGGGAACAACTACTAGAAGGCTCAGAGCGAGTGACGTTTGAAACGCTATTAGCACGTGCTAACTAGCTAGCCATTTCACTTCGGTTACACCAGCCTCATCTCGGGAGTTGATAGGCTTGAAGTCATAAACAGCGCAATGCTTGACGCACAACAAAGAGCTGCTGGCAAAACGCACTAAAGTGCTGTTTGAATGAATGTTTACGTGCCTGCTTCTGCCTACCACCGCTCAGTCAGATACTTAGATACTTGTATGCTCAGTCAGATTATATGCAACGCAGGACACGCTAGATAATATCTAGTAATATCATCAACCATGTGTAGTTAACTAGTGATTATGATTGATTGTTTTTTATAAGATAAGTTTAATGCCAGCTAGCAACTTACCTTGGCTTACTGCATTCGCGTAACAGGCAGTCTCCTTGTGGAGTGCAACGAGAGAGAGGCAGGTCGTCATTGCGTTGGACTAGTTAACTGTAATGTTGCAAGAGTGGTTCCCCCGAGCTGACAAGGTGAAAATCTGTCGTTCTGCCCCTGAACAAGGCAGTTAACCCACCGTTCCTAGGCCATCATTGAAAATAAGAATGTGTTCTTAACTGACTTGCCTAGTTAAATAAAGGTATAAAAATATGAATAATAAAAATAATTACAAAAAAATCGGCAAATCGGCACCCAAAAATACCGATTTCCGATTGTTATGAAAACTTGAAAGTGGCCCTAATTAATCGGCCATTCCAATTCATCGGTCGACCTCTAATCACCATGCACTCTTCTACCACTCTGTTTCCCTGCCAGTCTGAGGTTCACATACTGATTACAAACCACAGATCCACATGAGGGGATGTGATCAAAAATTGCCATTCATACGTGTATATCAATCAAAAAGGCTATAATGCATAACACATAGAACTACAATGAATTCAATAGACTAATAATAATTATCCATCTATAGAGTTTATGTCATTAGTCAAGACCCACTAAGGTTTTTCTTTTTCAGAAATGAAGTGCAACTGGGGCAGAGATTTCCTCAAATAAATGTATACTTTTTGACGTGGCATTGAATATAAACTACCCAGCATTTAAACCCAGTGGGTCTCACTGCTGATGATGTTCATCTATTTTAAATGACAGAGCAGCAATGATAACTTGTGTCAACACAAAATAAATCCGTGCAGAAGAAGAAGGAGGCTGGGCATATACTACCGCCAACTCAAGTCAGAAAGGCCATATCTATACAACACAAAGTCCCAAACTAGAGAAACATCATTGATTTTCATAAAGCTTTTATAGACTCAACTGACAAAAGACCTCCATGGCTTCCACTAGCAAAGTCATGGAATAGTCAGTCCTGTTTTTGACAGAACAAGCATTCTACATCAAGCAAATAAAGGTGAAATAAAAATAAAAACAACAAACTGTGAACCATCATATTCATGCATAAAATACCTAATAATGAAGGGAAAGCATTGTAATTTTGAATTTTGTAAAGTTAGTGTGGGTGAGGTGGAAAAGGAATTCTTGTCCATCAATAATGACAAACCACCTGGTAATGAAAAATTAGATGGAAAGCTACTGAGCATGTAGTGGACTATATTGCCACTCCTATATGTCATATCTTGAATCTGAGTCTGGAGAAAAAAAATTGTCCTCAGACCTGGAAGGAAGCCAAAGTAATTCCACTACCAAGAATGGTAAAGCGCCCTTTACTGGTTCTAACAACCGACCATTCAGCTTATTGACTCTTAGCAAAAAAATTGTGTTTGACCAGATACAATGCTATTTCTCTGTAAACAAATTGACAACAGACGATCAGCATGCTTATAGAGAAAGGCAATCAACATGTACTGCACTGACACAAACTAATGATCATTGGTTGAAAGAAATCGATAACAAAAAGATGACTGATGATTGTGGGAGCTGTATTGTTAGATTTCAGTGCAGCCTTTGATGTGATAAGCTGTTATTGAAAAAACATATGTGTTATGGCTTATGTGTTACCTCTGCCATATAGTGTATTCAAGAGCTATCTATCTAACAGAACAGAGAAGGTTTTCTTTAATGGACACTTCTCTAATGTTAAACATGTAAAGTGTGGTGTACTGCAGGGGAGCTCTCTTGGTCCTCGATTCAACATTATACATGTCAGCAACCACAGCTGGTGAAATCACTGCAACCATAAACAAAGAGTTGCAGTCAGATTTAGAATGGGTGGCCAGTAATAAACTAGTCCTGATCATCTCTAAATCTAAAATAATTATACTTGGTACAAATAATTTCCTAAGTTCTAGACCTCAGCTGAATCTTATAATGAATAACCTGGCTGTTGAGCAAGTAGAGGAGACTAAATTACTTGGTGTTCCCTTGGATTGTAAACTGTCATGGTCAAATCATATTGATTTAATGAATGTAAAATGGGGTGAGGTCTGTCCTTGATAAAGAGATGCTCTGCTTTTTTGACACCACACTCCACAAAGCAAGTCCTACAGGCTCTAGTTTTATATTATCTTGATTATTGCCCAGGCATATGGTCAGGTGCTGCAAAGAAGGACCTAGAAAAACACCAGCTGGCCAAGAAAAGAGTGGAACGTCTTACTCCACTGTAATCAGAGGGCTAATATCAATACTATGTATGCCAGTCTCTCTTGGGGATAGACTGACTGCATCACTTCTTGTTTTTATAAGAAACATTCATGTGTTGAAAATTTCAAATTGTTTGCATAGTCAACTTGCATACAACACTGACACACACACTTATCCCACCAGACATGCCACCAGGGGTCTTTTCACAGTCTGCAAATCCAGAACCAGTTCAAGGAAACGTACAGTATTATAGAGCCATGATTGCATTGAACTCCCTTCCATCTCCTATTGTTCAAGTGAACAGCAACCTGGCTTTAAAAAACAGATAAAGCAACACCTCGCGGCACAACGCCTCAATAGATATTTTGTGTGTATGTACTGACAGATGCTACAGAATGTAAATCTAACATATGAAAATGTTCCTGATAAATGGTCAGGATAAATGTAGACCTAGAATAGTAGGCCTCTCTGCGTTTTTTCTCTCTCTGTGTTTTACATGTATGCAGTTCTGTCCTTAAGCTGTTCTTGTCTATTAATGTTCTGTATTATGTCATATTTCATGTTTTGTGTGGACCCCAGGAAGAGTAACTGCTGCTATCACAACAGCTAATGGAGATCCTAATAAAATACCCCTAAAAAATACCAATGTGCTACAAATATTTAATCACATTCAAAAATAAATCAGACAAAACGGTTGGTGTTTGGTGAAATCCCATCTCTGCCTCCAACACCATAGCTTCCCCAGGCCTTCACCTTTTAAGCATTTATGTAAAGAATTCTAACACAGCTACCGGGGGAATAATTGATCGGCCCAACTGAACAGAAAGAATCAGAATTTCTCTCTTTACCTTTTTGAGGTGTCCGCTGCGGGTTCCCACAAACACCACTGAGTGGTCTCCATAGGTGTAGGCTGCTACTGCTCCCATGCCATCTACGCGGTCATCATACAGAGGGGTCCCCTCTATCACCCGTAGACCCCCCAAAGGCTGATTCAACACCAGCCCACAGAAATCATCTCCAATCTGCTTTGGCTGCAAAACAAAACAAGAAGGGGACAATGTTCAGAATGTATCAAGGTATTGGATCAAATGTAGCCTATTTACTAATTTGGGACCTGGAATAAACAAAACGGTAATAGATTTTGGGAGCTTTCACTACACACCTCTAGGGGTACACAAAGGAAAATGACAATGCAATTAATTATAAAGATAAGAAATTTAATAAGACATACCCCTCTGAGCACAGGTGACATTTGTGGCATGTTAAATAGAGATATTTATTTTTGCTCCGAAAGCTACACACTGGGCACAGACTTGTTCAACATCTAGTTTTGATTTACATTTGGTTGTCAACTAATGATAATTCAACGTGAAATCAACCAACAAATGTAACATTTGGTGAAAAATATATGAAATTCCCTTATGTTAATCACTTTTTTCAAATCCAATCAGTTTTCCACATTGATTCAACATCATCACATTGAATATTTTGGTTGAAATAATATGGAAACAATGTTGATTCAACCATTTTTTGCCCAGTGGGTAGGCTGGCTATGTCAGTCTGAAACATGCCGGTGTAGGAGGAGCAAACGGTTGTTGATGAGCCTTTATGAAGGATAAATATATCAAACAAGGCCTGTGCCAGACTCTGGCACGCACACTCTCAATAAGAGGTCAAGGGCTATCGCTGTGCATGAGAAGGGGCTGATAATGCAGATGAAGCAGGCCATAATTTATCAAAAAGACCCGATTTGCATCAGCAATGGGGAGCCCTGTTCCTCCTAATAAAAACATCCCCTGCAATCCTAAAGGGATCCAGGTCAGCTACTGATGCTTGTTGTTCTCCTCTCCATCTGCCTTGCTCTGCCCTAAACACTAACGAGGTGGGTTTGGATGGGGGTGGAGTGCCCTCAGACATTATAAATGTACAGTACAGTTATGGGAGCAGCTCATCAACTGTTCCTGATTTCAATCCTTGAGACAGGTACCCTAATAAGATGCATTCTTTTAAATACCCTGTTGTATTTAAATGGGTCACAACTTAACTGTATGTTTTATGAGATCCCTCAGGAAGCTGTGAGACAAATAAATGATACTGTAATACAGTGTTATGACTGGAGTCAGCTTCATTTGACATAACCTTCTAAAGAGAACATTTTCAGAATGTTTTATCCCAGATAAAGTTACTGTAACATACATTTTTCAATTTTTCAAACATTGTATAGATCAGCAGGGATTTTTTATTCTGCAAAAAAATATCTGGATGGTAAAAATACCAAAATAGTCGTCATAGCGTCAGAGAGTTGTTAAGATATCATAGGCCTAGAATGGGTTCGCAAGCCTGTTAAGGCTAGGAACCAAACCCTAATAGGGTTTTTCTTCTCTTAATCATATCATAGTCAACTTTTACCAGTTGAATGTAGACACACACAACAAAAATTGTATTACAATCAAGGGTTGGAACTGTTTCAGGGGAAAAAAATTGAGGAACAGAACCCGAACCGAAAACAAAAGTGATCTATACTGTTCCGGAACAGAACCGTTATACTAAAAGCATGGGAACCAGTTAATAACATTCCTTTACATTTCGAGCCTTTTTTTCCAGTCCCACAGAAATCGTAACAAAGCGCCTATGCAAAGCCCCAACTCCGTCACTAAGAAACATATTATTGCATCTGCCTTCCAGCTGGAAATCTTTGCCAGTGGGTGTGCGTAGGCTACCTGCCCCTCCCCTCCCCTCTGAAGCATAGGTTACTGTAGCCTACTGATGATGTCACAACCATAATTCAGAAATTACGGAGCTATTTAATTAGAGAAGAAGGGATTGACTTTTTCAATGCTAGTTAAGGATACTATAGTTATCACATTTTACATTGGATTTATTAACTACAATCAGGTAAGTTAGCCTATTGGCAGGTAGCCTAGTGGTTAGAGCGTTGGACTAGTAATCGAAAGGTTGCAAGATTGAATCCCAGGAAAAAAATAAAGAAATGATCTGACTCCAATACATTTTTATAGAAAGTTAGCAAAAATAGATAAGATCTTGCTACCATGGAAAGGAAAATGCCTGTCTATTTGTGGAAAAATCACCCTGATTAAATCTTTAGTCATATCACAGTTGACCTATTTGCTTATGGTTTTGCCTACACCTAGTGCCCTAAATGATATGAACATAAAATATTACATTTTACTTGGAACGGCAAGCCAGATAAAATTAAAAGGGCCTATTTATATAACGAATATGAATTTGTGATTAAATATTAAAGCATTAGACCTCTCACTAAAGGCATCAGTCATACAAAAGTTATACTTAAATCCAAACTGGTTCTCCAGTAAATTGGTACGAATGTCTCATCCTATGTTCAAGAAGGGCCTTCTTCCCTTTATTCAGATTACACCGGCCCACTTTCGATTGTTGGAAAAGGAAATAATCTCCAAAATATTTTTATTTTTTAAACAATCCTTAGAAAGTTGGTTGCAATTTCAGTTTAATCCACCTGAAAAGACAGAACAAATAATAGAACAAATATTGTGGTTAAATTCAAATATACTAATTGATAAAAAAGTATTTCGAAGAAATTTTTAAAAAAGGTATAATTTTTGTGAATGATATCATAAATAGGATTGGTGGAGTTATGTCACACATGCAGCTAACACAGACATATGGAAATGTGTGCTCTACCCAAAATTACAACCAATTAATTGCAGCACTAAAGAAAAGTGTGATAAATAAAAAAAATATACCAATTTAATTTAAGGACAAAAAAACTGACAAGCTGTGCCATTTAAATTGCAAAATAGTTGGGAAGAGATTTTCGATGTACCCATTCCATGGCACATGGTTTATGAATTGATACACAAAACAACACCGGATGCAAAACTTCTAATGTTTCAATTTAAATTACTATACAAAATTCTTGCAACTAATAGAATGTTATATATATGGGGGATACAATCTTCCCAGCTCTGCAGATTCTGCTGTGAGGAGGCAGAGTCATTAGATCATTTATTTTGGTATCGTCCATATGTAGCTCGTTTTTGGTCACAGGTCCAGGAATGGCTGAAGAATTGCAACATTTGCCTAGAACTAACGCTGCAGATAGCAAAACTGGGTAATTTGAAAAGCCATAGTCAATCAATCAATAATATAATAATTATTTTAGCAAAAATGTTTATTTACAATCTGTAGAAGCTATGAGAATAGAAAGGTTCAATTAGTTTGTGAAGCATCACAGCACAGTTGAAAAATATATGGCAAATAGAAATCCAAAATGGATGATGTTGAGAGATAGATGGGAGGGGTTGAATGGAGCTGAAGGGTGGGACTAATAGCAAGATAAAACATGTAATACATACGGGATCTGTAAAATGTATATATGTTCAGAATTTTGTGAAATAGCACAGATTGTAACGGTTTTCTAGTGGTGATGAAGGAGAGTCGGACCAAACTGCAGCGTGTCGATTGCGATCCATATTTATTAAACAAAACGTAAACACGACTAAACACTAAACACTACAAAACAATAAACGTAATGAAAACCGAAAACAGCCTATCTAGTGCAAACTAACAGAGAGTACAAGTAAGACACTAAGGACAATCACCCACGACAAACTCAAAGAATATGGCTGCCTAAATATGGTTCCCAATCAGAGACAACGATAAGCACCTGCCTCTGATTGAGAACCACTCCAGACAGCCATAGACCTTGCTAGACAACCCACTAAGCTACAATCCCAATACCACCACCAAAACCCCAAGACAAACACACCACAATTACAAAAACCCCATGCCACACCCTGGCCTGACCAAATACATAAAGATAAACACAAAATACTTTGACCAGGGCGTGACAGAACCCCCTAAGGTGCGGACTCCCGAACGCACCTCAAAACAATAGGGAGGGTCCGGGTGGGCGTCTGTCCATGGTGGCGGCTCCGGCGCGGGACGTGGACCCCACTCCTTTAATGTCTTAGTCCCCTCTCCCTTCGTCCCTGGATAGTCCACCCTCGCCGCCGACCATGGCCTAGTAGTCCCCACCCAGAACCCCACTGGACTGAGGAGCAGATCGGGACTGAAGGACAGCTCGGGACCGAGGCAGCTCGGGACTGAGGGGAAGCTCGGGAGTGAGAGAAAGCTCAGGAGTGAGAGAAAGCTCAGGAGTGAGAGGAAGCTCAGGAGTGAGAGGAAGCTCAGGAGTGAGAGGAAGCTCAGGAGTGAGAGGAAGCTCAGGAGTGAGAGGAAGCTCAGGAGTGAGAGGAAGCTCAGGAGTGAGAGGAAGCTCAGGAGTGAGAGGAAGCTCAGGCAGGTAGATAGATCTACCAGCTCCTGGCTGGCTGGTGGTTTCAGCAGATCCTGGCTGACTGGCAGATCCTGGCTGACTGGCAGATCCTGGCTGACTGGCAGATCTGGAAGAGTCTGGTTGACTGGCAGATCTGGAAGAGTCTGGTTGACTGGCAGATCTGGAAGAGTCTGGTTGACTGGCAGATCTGGAAGAGTCTGGTTGACTGGCAGATCTGGCGGCGCTGGGCAGACTGGCGGCGCTGGGCAGACTGGCGGCGCTGGGCAGACTGGCGATGCTGGGCAGACTGGCGGCGCTGGGCAGACTGGCGGCGCTGGGCATACTGGCGGCGCTGGGCAGACTGACGACGCTGGGCAGACTGACGACGCTGGGCAGACTGACGACGCTGGGCAGACTGACGACGCTGGGCAGACTGGCGATGCTGGGCAGACTGGCGATGCTGGGCAGACTGGCGATGCTGGGCAGACTGACGGCGCTGGGCAGACTGGCGACGCTGGGCAGACTGGCGACGCTGGGCAGACTGGCGATGCTGGGCAGACTGGGGGCACTGGCGGCGCTGGGCAGACTGGCGGCACTAGCTGCTCCATATAGGCTGACAGCTCTGGCGGCTTCTTACAGACTGACCGCTCTGGCGGCTCCGTGCTGACTGGCAGCTCCTTGCAGACTGGCAGCTCCTTACAGACTGGCAGCTCCGTGCAGACTGACAGCTCCGTGCAGACTGACAGCTCCTTGCAGACTGGCAGCTCCATGCAGACTGGCAGCTCCATGCAGACTGGCAGCTCCATGCAGACTGGCTGCTCCATGCAGACTGGCTGCTCCATGCAGACTGACAGCTCTGGCTGCTTCATGCAGACTGACATCTCTGGCTGCTCCATGTAGACTGGCTGCTTCATGCAGACTGGCAGCTCGGGCTGCTTCATGTAGACTGACAGCTCTGGCTGCTCCATGCGGACTGACAGCTCTGGCTGCTCCATGTAGACTGACTGCTTCATGCAGACTGGCAGCTCGGGCTGCTTCATGTAGACTGACAGCTCTGGCTGCTCCATGCAGACTGACAGCTCTGACTGTTCCATGCAGACTGACAGCTCTGGCTGCTTCATGCAGACTGGCAGCTCTGGCTGCTCCATGTAGACTGGCTGCTTCATGCAGACTGGCAGCTCGGGCTGCTTCATGTAGACTGACAGCTCTGGCTGCTCCTTGCAGACTGGCAGCTCCATGCAGACTGGCAGCTCTGGCTGCTCCATGCAGACTGACAGCTCTGGCTGCTTCATGCAGACTGGCAGCTCTGGCTGCTCCATGCAGACTGGCAGCTCTGGCTGCTCCATGCAGACTGACAGCTCTGGCTGCTCCATGCAGACTGGCTGCTTCATGCAGACTGGCAGCTCTGGCTGCTCCATGCAGACTGACAGCTCTGGCTGCTCCATGCAGACTGACAGCTCTGGCTGCTCCTTGCAGACTGGCAGCTCTGGCTGCTCCATGCAGACTGACAGCTCTGGCTGCTCCATGCAGACTGACATCTCTGGCTGCTCCATGCAGACTGACATCTCTGGCTGCTCCATGCAGACTGACATCTCAGGCTGCTCCATGCAGACTGACATCTCTGGCTGCTCTATGCGGACTGACAGCTCTGGCTGCTCTATGCGGACTGACAGCTCTGGCTGCTCCATGCAGGCTGGCAGCTCTGGCTTCTCCATGCAGGCTGGCAGCTCTGGCTGCGCTGAACAGGCGGGAGACTCCGGCAGCGTAGGAGAGGAGAAAGGCTCTGGCTGCGCTAAACAGGCGGGAGGCTCCGGCAGCGCTGTAGAGGAGGAAGGCTCTGGCTGCGCTGAACAGGCGGGAGGATCCGGCAGCGCTGTAGAGGAGAAAGGCTCTGGCTGCGCTAAACAGGCGGGAGACTCCAGCAGCGCAGGAGAGGAGAAAAGCGCTGGCTGCGCTGAACAGGCAAGGCACACTGAAGGCCTGGTGCATGGTGCTGGAACTGGTGGTACTGGATCGAGGACACGCACAGGAAGCCTGGAGCGGGGAGCTGCTACCGGAGGACTGGAGTGTGGAGGTAGCACAGGATGGGCTAGACCGTGAAGGCGTACTGGAGATCTTGAGAGCAGTGTTGGCACAGGATGTGCAAGGCTAGGGATGTGCACAGGAGGCCTGGTGCGTGAGGCTGGCACCAACTTCACCAGCCGACTAACACGCACCTCAGGACGAGTATGGAGCGCTAACCCAGGTGCCATCAAATCCCCAACACGTTCCGTCGGGCGAATTCCATGCAAAAAGCACCAACACAGCAACTCCCTCATTTCTCTCTCCTCCAATTTCCCCATTAACTCCTTCACAGTCTCTGGTTCTGGTCTCCTCCTTGGCTCCTCACGATAAACAGGGAGAGTTGGCTCAGGTCTGACTCCTGACTCTGCCACACTCTCCCTGAGCCCCCCAAGAAATTTTTGGGGCTGATTCTCAGGCTTCCATCCGCTACGCCGTGCTGCCTCCTCATATCTGCGCCTCTCAGCTTTCGCCGCCTCCAGTTCTTCCTTGGGGCGGCGATATTCTCCAGGCTGAGCCCAGGGTCCTTTACCGTCCAGTTCTTCCTCCCATGTCCATTTCTCCAGGTGGTGCAGCCTCTCCCACTGCAGCTGCTGCTGCTCCTGCTGCTGCTGCCTCTGTTGCCTCTCCTGTGGTTCCTGCCTGTTAACACGCTGCTTGGTCCGTTGGTGGTGGGTGATTCTGTAACGGTTTTCTAGTGGTGATGAAGGAGAGTCGGACCAAACTGCAGCGTGTCGATTGCGATCCATATTTATTAAACAAAACGTAAACACGACTAAACACTAAACACTACAAAACAATAAACGTAATGAAAACCGAAAACAGCCTATCTAGTGCAAACTAACAGAGAGTACAAGTAAGACACTAAGGACAATCACCCACGACAAACTCAAAGAATATGGCTGCCTAAATATGGTTCCCAATCAGAGACAACGATAAGCACCTGCCTCTGATTGAGAACCACTCCAGACAGCCATAGACCTTGCTAGACAACCCACTAAGCTACAATCCCAATACCACCACCAAAACCCCAAGACAAACACACCACAATTACAAAAACCCCATGCCACACCCTGGCCTGACCAAATACATAAAGATAAACACAAAATACTTTGACCAGGGCGTGACACAGATACAAATAGAAATCAAACTAGATGGACATCAGAAATAGAGGAAGGACAAACAAATAAAAATAAATAAATAAATAATAAATAAATAAATAATAAATAATAATAACTATTGTAAAATAGGCTGTGTATGTAAAATGTGTATAAGATGTATAAATTGAAGGTAAAAGCCGAAGTGTTTATTAGTTTACTCCAATTGGGGGATCGGCGGAAGGGTTTGCGGGGAATAATAATAAAGGTATATTCTTTAAAAAAGTATGTATGTCTATATAGGTATGTGCATGTATATATGTGTATATGTATGCATGCGTGTATGGATATATATATTTACCAAAAAAAGCTGACAAGTTAAAAATCTGTCATCCTGCCCCTGAACAAGGCAGTTACACCCACTGTTCCTAGGCCGTCATTGAAAATAAGAATTTGTTCTTAACTGACTTGCCCAGTTAAATAAAGGATAAAAAAATGTTTTTTTTTATTATAGTGATGCTCTACACACACAATCTTGTTAGCTAGCTAGCTAGTTAGCTAACATATGTTCTGGTCCAAAGTAGAGGTGATTTTTCACCGCCGATACCGATACCGATTATTGGAGGACATAAAAAGCCGATACCGATTAATCTTCCGATTTTTACCATTTATTTGTAATAATGACAATTACAACAATTACAAGAAAAACTTATTTGAACTTAATATAATACATCAATAAAATCAATTTAGCCTCAAATAAATAATGAAACATGTTCAATTTGGTTTAAATAATGCAAAAACAAAGTGTTGGAGAAGAAAGTAAAAGTGCAATATGTGCTATGTAAGAAAGCTAACGTTTCAGTTCCTTGCTCAGAACATGAGATCATATGAAAGCTGGATGTTCCTTTTAACACGAGTCTTCAATATTCCCAGATAAGACATTTTAGGTTGTAGTTATTATAGGAATTATAGGACTATTTCTCTCTATACCATTTGTATTTCATATACCTTTGACTATTGGATGTTCTTATAGGCACTTTAGTATTGCCAGTGTAACAGTATAGCTTTCGTACCTCTCCTCGCTCCTACCTGGGCTCGAACCAGGAACACAACGACAACAGCCACCCTCGAAGCAGCATTACCCATGCAGAGCAAGGGGAACAACTACTCCAAGTCTCGGAGCGAGCAACGTTTGAAACGCTATTAGCGCGCACCCTGCTAACTAGCTAGCCATTTTACATCACATCGTTACACCAGCCTAATCTCGGGAGTTGATAGGCTTGAAGTCATAAACAGCAGAGCTGCTGGCAAAACGCACAAAAGTGCTGTTTGAATGAATGCTTATGAGCCTGCTGGTGCCCACCATCGCTCAGTCAGACTGCTCTATCAAATCATAGACTTAATTATAACATAATAACACACAGAAATGCGAGCCTTAGGTCATTAATATGGTCGAATCCAGAAACTATCATCTCGAAAACAAGACGTTTATTCTTTCAGTGAAATACGTAACCGTTCCGTATTTTATTTACCGGGTGGCATCCATCAGTCTAAAAATTCTTGTTACATTGCACAACCTTCAATGTTATGTCATAATTACGTAAAATTCTGGCAAATTACTTCGCAATGAGCCAGGCGGCCCAAACTGTTGCATATACCCTGACTCTGCGTGCAATGAATGCAAGAGAAGTGACACAATTTCACCTGGTTAATATTGCCTGCAAACCTGGATTTCTTCTAGCTAATTATGCAGGTTTAAAAATATATACTTCTGTGTATTGATTTTAAGAAAGGCATTTGATGTTTATGGTTAGGTACACGTTGGAGCAACAACAGTCCTTTTTCGCGAATGCGCACTGCATCGATTATATTCAATGCAGGACACGCCAGATAAACCAGTAATATCATCAACCATGTGTAGTTATAAACTAGTGATTATGATTGATTAAGTTTAATGCTAGCTAGCAACTTACCTTGGCTTCTTACTGCATTCGCGTAACAGGCGGTCTCCTCGTGAGGCAGGTGGTTAGAGCGTTGGACTAGTTAACCGTAAGGTTGCAAGATTGAATCCCTGAGCTGACAAGGCAGTTAACCCACCGTTCCTAGGCCGTCATTGAAAATAAGAATGTGTTCTTAACTTACTTGCCTAGTTAAATAAACATTAAATAAAGACGTATAAAAAATAAATGTAAAAAAAAAATCGGCTAAATCGGCGTCCAAAATGACAGATTTCCGATTGTTATGAAAACCTGAAATCGGCCCTAATTAATCGGCCATTCAGAATAATTGGTCGACCTCTAGTCCAAAGTCAAACCAACTTGGAAGTTTAAAGACAATAAAAGTTCCTCCATAGAAGCTGCTTCTCCGTATGTATAATTATTTAGGCCTATTTCAGATAATGCATGTCATAACAAGATGCCCAGCACTTTAAGGCAAGCTTCCTCCATCCTCTCGCCTCTCCCTCAAAATGTCAGCTGCATCTTGAGTCCTACACTCTGACTGGTGTGTGTTTGTCTTTCATTCTGATTAACCATGCTGTTACGGCAAAATACAATTTGCTTTTCACGACTTTCCTACACAGATTGAATTGCTTATCAGGTCCACAGCAAGCTGATCTAGCCACGCTGACTGGTGAAATAATTTGTGATGCACCGATATGACATTTTTGGCCGAAAGCGATATCCAATATTGTCCTTGCCAAAAAGAAACGAGCAGCGTGGCCAGGAGGAGCAGACATCCTGGACATGGGAGGATATCTTGGATGGTAAGGGATCCTGGACGTGGGAGAAGATCCTGACCGGAAAGGATCGCCTTCAATGGGAGCAGATGGAGGCAGCGAGGGAACAACAACGACGACACCAGGTTTCGCGGCCACGACGGAAGCCCGTGAGGCAGCCTCAAAACAAAATGGGGGGGGAGGCACACGGAGTGGTTGGCGGAGCCAGGTTTTGAACCAGAGCCAACTCCCTGTACTCACCGTGGGGAGCGTGTGACCGGTCAGGCACCATGTTTTGCGGTGATATGCACTGTGTCTCCAGTGCGCATTCACAGCCCAGGTGCGTTCTGTGCCAACTCCTCGCATTTGTCGTGCTAAAGTGGGTATCTGTCCAGGGCGGGTTGTGCCGGCTCAGCGCGCCTGTTCTCCAGTGCGCCTCCCCGGTCCAGGATATCCTGCGCCGGCTCTATGCGCTGTATCCCCAGTGCGCTTTCACAGCCCAGTGAGTCCTGTGCCAGCTTCCCGCACTTGCCGTGTGGTCATTTGTGGTCATTTGGTCATTTGTCAAGGACGCGTTGTGCCAGCTCTACGCTCCAGACCTCCAGTGCATCTCCACAGTCCAGTACATCCTGTGCCTCTTCCCCGCACTCACCCTGAGGTGCGTGTCACCAGCCCGGTGCCACCTGTACCGGCCCCATGCATCAGGCCTCCAGTGCGCCTCCACAGTCCAGAGCTTCCGGTGACAGTTCCCAGTCCAGAGCTTCCGGCGACAGTTCCCAGTCCAGAGCTTCCGGAGACAGTTCCCAGTCCAGAGCTTCCGGTGACAGTTCCCAGTCCAGAGCTTCCGGCAACAGTTCCCAGCCCAGAGCTTCCGGTGACAGTTCCCAGCCCAGAGCTTCAGGCGACGTTTCACAGTCCGGAACCTCCAACGACGGTCCACAGTCCAGAACCTCCTGAGATGTTTCACAGTCCGGAACCTCCAACGACGGTCCATAGTCCGGGACCTCTTGAGACGGTCCGCGGTCCGGAACCTCCTGAGACGGTCCGCGGTCCGGAACCTCCTGAGACGGTCCACGGTCCGGAACCACCACAGACGGTCAACGGTCCGGAACCACCAGAGACGGTCGGCAATCCAGAGCCTCTAGCAACAGTCTGCGGTCCAGAGTCTTCAGCGACGGTCTGCGGTCCAGTGCCTCCAGCGACGGTCTGCGGTCCAGAACTTCCTGCGACAGGCGGCAGTTCAGAGTCTTCAGCGACGGTCGGCAGTCCAGAGCCTCCAGTGACGGTATGCAGTCCAGAGCCCCCAACAGGGGTTCCCAGTTTGACGCCTCCGGCGACGATCTACGGTCCGGTGCCTCCGGCGACAATCAACGGTCCAGTTCCTCTGGCGATGATCCACGGTCTGGAGTCCCCGGTGACGATCTACGGTCCGGTTCCTCCTGCGACGATCCATGGTCTGACGCCTCCGGCGACGATCCACGGTCCGGTTCCTCCGGCGACAATCTAGGGTCCGCCATGGAGGATGACGTATATCTGCGAGCGGACTGGGTACTTCACCCCGCACCAGAGCCTCCCCCGACGGTAGATTCCCACCCGGACCCTCCCCTATTGAGTCAGGTTTTGCTGTCTTAGTCCGCACTTTTTTGGGGGGGGGGGGTACTGTCACGCCTTGACCATAGAGAGCTGTTTATTCTCTATGTTGGTTGTGGCGTGACAGTGACTAGGGTGGTTTAGCCATTTCCCCATTGTGCTTTGTGGGATATTGTCTAGGTATAGTTGCCTGCGAGCACTACTTTGAGCTTCACGTTTCGTTTTTTTCGCTTTATTGTTTTTGTTCTTTGAGTTTCTCTTCAAAATAAAAGGATGGAAACATATCATGCGGCATCTTGGTCCACTCCTTATAACGATCGTGACAGTTCTTCCCCCAAAACATAACAAAACAACATAATCTGTTTCAGTATCTATAGTTAGCTAGCTAACTATATAGCTAGGTGTCATCATCTAAAATAACCCTAATTTATAAGACAGTTCTTATTTGATTCATGGTGGTCGGACCCATCTATGTGAAGCTAGCCACAATAAGGATTAGCCACGATAGTGGACTTTGCGGTTAGCCTACAAAATAAAAGTATGTCATTGACAGTGATGCAAATGAATACAAATAGAATAATTATGCCATAATTTAATAGATCATGATAAACGAGGTTGGAATGTTGTTATATAAAATCAACAAAAGACAGTTATTTGTTAAGTTGACAAAAATCTGTTGAAATCACACTGGATGTATTATACTTTAGAATTGTGTTGGGGGCATACTTATTTCACTGTACAGCCTTACCTATGGAATGTGGATCAATGACATGGATTATCAGTCTACTCAGTGACACCCAGAGAAAATTTGCATCGTAGCTCTTATTGCGGGACTCTGAAACACCGGTGAATTGAGACACATTTATTGTCAACCTATGTGTATTCAACACTATTCCCAAGGAAAAACAATACTGTGTGGATGTTTTGGAGTCTGATAACTGAAAAAAATATTGGGTATTAAAAAATATATATATATTGGGTATTAAGTAGACTGTTACCCCATTTTATTGATCCACAATCCTTATGTAAAGCTGTACAGTGCAATATGAATGTCAATACACACAATAGGCTGAAGGGGGAGGTGATTTCACAGTCACAGTCCCGCGATAAGAGCTACAATGCTAATATTTGCGTAAACTCTTCACAATTGTGTTCTGTATGTGTCACCAAGTAGACTGATACCCTATGTCATTGCTTCACATTCCAACCTTGTTTAATATTATCTAGTCTAAATATGGCATGATTCCACCAATTGTATCCTTCTGCATCACTCAAAGAGGTACTTTTAATTTGAAAGCAAACAGCAAATTCCACAATTGTGGTCTAATCCTTACTGTGGCTAGCTTCACAACACATAACCCAGTTAGGTCGAGCTTCACTAGCCAGATGAAGCTAGCTAGCTGCTTATTAGGTTAGCTTTGGGCAACAGGGTTAAGTAACTGGCTAGCTATTTATTTTCATGAACTGAAGTTCAATTTCAATAGGCAAACAACAAGTGGCTACCTAGCTAATACTTACTCACAAGGATTCCTAAATCAAGTGAAAATGACTGCAGTTTCTACTGGTCATTGTTTTCAGGCTGGTTGTATTGGTGCTATCTAGGTACCAAGCTAAAGCTAGCTAGCTACGCCAGAAGTTGCGGTCAACAAAATAATGCTTTATTACCAACGTGGCATTGTAAACATATCGTTCGTGGCCGGTGTTTGCTTGTTTGCAGACTTTTTTGTACAGTTTTGACAGTGCTACTGATAGTAGTGGTGGCGCTTGGCTTGCACTTGCAAATTCAGAACACACAACATTCTATAATAGAACTGTGTTATTTGACGTGTCATAGTAAAAGCTTATTTAACTCGTCAAATAGTGTTATTGTCAAATAGTGTTATTTGACGTGGATCTTTTTTGACACGCAAAGACCCAAACGGCGTTCCATAGTATGTCGTGAAGCTAATAGCAGTGACGCCACTCCTGTGTAACTCCGGTAGGGCAACATCTGAACAATAGCGCACTTGGTAACGTTAGTGTGTACCAGTGCTTGACCAGTCACGAAAGCCAACATCACCCACGACAGAGAACGGTTGATTGTCAAGGGCAATGAATTACATTATCTTGGAGTTAATGGATTTCGCCTTCGAGTTGTCTCGCTGAAATGTTCTTACTCTTTTAAGTGACTGCTCGACTTGTTGACTGTTCGAGCCACACCGCAGAAATTGTGGGCTAGCTTAGGAATGCTGTGTTGCACGTGTAGCGCAAAATTTTAAGTGGCGTCATTAAGTCATGTACGTACGTTATATAGGTATGCACGTCAGCTTTGACATCGGTTTTTCACATTGCCGTTAAACTAGACTAGATGTTGGCATTTTTAGCTAATATCGGCCGATTCCGATATGTTCACCGATATATTGTGCATCCCTAGAAATAATTGAATGTCGAGCTAAATGTAAAATAAATAAAAATGTATATTTCAGAGGTTTAAAAAGGAACAGAAAGGAACGATCCAAACCGTGACTTTTTTTTGGTTCGAAACCAGTTCAAAACTTTATTTTGCTGGTCAGAACATTGGGGGAAAAAGAAAAGATGGTTCTGTTCAGAATGAAACGATCTGATTTTTTTTTTGTTTCCCCTGATTACAATTCTGAAATATTGTATAAAATCTGCAAATGAGGTTATATCTCATCACATTTGAGCATATTTGCATATAACACAAATACATTTTTGGGGACACGGGATAAAGACAGCCTTAATATTTTGGTTAAGACATCTCCAGGACAGGACTTACTTAGCCCAAATTATTGATATGTTCTTTTTTATTCTTTCTAGCTAAAATACTAAAGACGTATGTAAAATGCATTTCTGGCAAATTATTTCAAGAAAATGTTATCAATTCCCTCTGAGTAAGACTGGAGAATATATGTAAGGATAACCACAAAACTTCGGTGAATGTAGATGCTTCTGTAGCTGAGAAAAATCTGTCGGCGTGTGGGAAGAGTCTAACTTTCGGGAAATGGCAGTTAAAGGCAAGTACACTGAATTTAGCCTACGAATCGCCAAACGCCTATTTTGACCCAATCACTATCTCTTAAAAGTAAGTTAGTACTGTATATACTCCAGTTTCTAACATTCTCTATTAAATGGGCTTTACAAGTATGTGTGATTCAATGTAGAGAGCTCTTGAAATGATGGATGTATGTCCATTTAAAAGTGCTTAAAATTAATGAAATGTTAATGTCGGTAGTATGATCAACTAAATAAAAGACACATTTACATTAAGTTTTTGACATTTTGACATTTACTTTTTGAACTCATATAGTACTCATATTAAAGTACCAAAACAACCCAAAATCTCAAAATGTATAAGTAGATGCAAAAATCTCTGGTGCCTGGCTTTAAATGTTTCAATATATTCATAGGGCATTTGGGCTATTTAAGTTAATGAGGTATGGATGAAATATGCAAGTAAAGCCAGCAGAATATTGCCTTTGGGGCTAGGGCCTGAGGCTGGATAGAAGTACTTCATTTGAAGTGGAATTACTAAAAAGAAATGGTGATGACTCACCGTGTTGATGCAGGGTAGCTCCTTGTTGAGCAGCCAGGGCAGGGACAGCTTGCCTTCCCCACGGTAGCACGACTTGATCCTCTCCCTCATGGCCAGGTTGATCTGATGCAGGGTAAAGAGACACAGGACCGTTTCCCGAGGCGGGTTGGCCCGGTTCTTCTGGCCCTGGGAGAACACCACAAACAGAACATCCTCGTCCTCAGACAGCCCCAAGGCCTGGGCCAGCATCCGACCTGGACGGTGCTTGTATGCAGACTGGACCAGCCGGTACTCCACCCCATCCTTGGTGCAACCCAGGGGGAACTCCACGTAAGAGTAGAACTCGGTGTCATTAGAACACATCCGCACTATCTTGGAGGTGAAGAACTTTTCACCGGTGGCATCCATCTGGGTGAGCTGTGTGTCCAGCTGCAACGTCAGGAAATAGATGTAAGTACGGCTGGAGAATCCATACACGTAGTAAATGTCAAACGCCGGGTAGAGGGACAGAGTGTCGGAGGGTATCTTGATTTGTGAGGACACAAACTCGTCCTGGTAGACCAGACTGAACATGTTAACACTCTCTTCATCAGCGACCAGTTTACGGCTAGACAGGGTAGGGAAATACTCTGACTTGCCATCGATGGCTGCCCCGATAAACAGCCGGCTAGCCCCCTTCTTCTCATTTTTCCACTTCCCTTCTGTTCTGTCAACCACCACTCCTGCCATGCCGTCAGCCTCCCTGGCTCCAGAGAGGTAATGCTCCTTGCGGTGGTGGGGCTCTCCCAGCTTGAAGAGGTCCTCCAGCCGCAGGAACTGACACACACCCTGCCAGATGCTTCCACATGCTACCAGGCGGTTGCCAGCGTAATCAACCAGCAGCAACTTGTTGACGTTGTCAGAGGACTCCAGTTTATGTGCACAAGCTCGGACGCTGGGAGGGGGGTAACATTTGGCGTTGTCATCCACGGGGCCAGTCATGTGTGAACGCAGCTCTGTTAGGTTGGCAGACAGCTTATAGACCCGGTTCACTGCTCCCACATAGACCTCTCCCGTCCGGCTGTGCACTGTGAGATGAGTGAGGCTTGTGTCTGTGACCCTGTAGGTGCCTGTCTCAGGGGGAAGCTTGGTCGGGGCCATAGGGAATGCATTTTCGGTCCCAGATTGTAGAAAAAGGAAAATAACCAGCCATTTGGGTGTCATGATTGAGATCTTTTGGTGATGGGAGAATAGAGCTCGTCACGTGAGCTTATTGCAGTCCTTGTCCGTCTCAGCTTCAGTGGTTCATGTCTGAAATGAAAAAGAAATGTTGGTTAGGATAGGATAGGATAAAGGATATTACCTTAATTTCAACAGGGAAGTCATATTGAGACGAAAGTCTCTTTTACAAATGAGGCCTGAACAATAAAAAGACAAGCACATTACAACAGGCAATGGATTGTATGCACAAGTAAATAGCGTCCACTCTTCAAAGTTTAATGGGCTTCATGCACTCCAAAAATTAATTTGCGTGAGAAAAAGCACATTCAAGGAGTTGGTGAACTCCTCACT
The DNA here is from genome assembly GCF_018296145.1 of Oncorhynchus tshawytscha. NCBI lineage: Eukaryota > Metazoa > Chordata > Actinopteri > Salmoniformes > Salmonidae > Oncorhynchus > Oncorhynchus tshawytscha. The sequence continues at coordinate 59,873,051 of NC_056444.1, read as the reverse complement.
GTAGTCCATTTTGAGGTATTAATGACTAAATGTGCGAGTCAGCCACTGAGACAGTTGTGTGTGTGAGGGAGGTTTGGTGGAGTGTATTGATCCTAGGGCTTCTGCTGGTGCCAGGGATTGTCACTCCCGCTCCCTTCACTCAATGGATTGCTAATAAACTTTTACAGCCATCACCAACACTAATCCAGAGCACATTTGTTAATTAGAAAGTATCGCTACTAAGAAAAGAGAATGTGACGACAACAGAAGATACACAAATGTACAGGGGTAAATTACACCAAGATGTCTGTGCTGCGATATATTAGTAGCCGACAACAGGATAATGCTCTAGTGCTGGGATAATGATCTAGGACTGGGATAGGAAGTTGGAACACAGGAAGAATGGGCCTTTAGCCATCTGACACATTTCAGCAGTTTGGGGTTTCAGGTATTAGCAGCACACAGACAGCACCTCTAGCTCTTACTAACCGCTACTTTGTTCTCTGGGTGAGATGTGCACGATACTCTGTCGTCAGCTCATTTAGTGTGTCCACAGTGTTTGGTGAGTTTTGATATTGACGTTAACTCACAATAATAACAGTAGCTTTGTTAGGTTGCTGTGAGTGTAAACATCTTTGAAGACATGTCTCTGACCTCACTGATTATGAGTCATCATGAAGTAGTTACAGAGAGGGCATGAAAAAACAGGAACTCATCACAAATCCAATCATCCATGTAATAGTGTTTTTCCAGAAAATAATTGTGTCTTACTAGCATTACCTACTCTCCTTTAATGCATTTTATGTCACATTCAACAACAGTTGGGGATTTCAAATCCTTTGTTTCGCAAATAGATGCACCCCAAAATAGCACTTCTATCAAAACTGATTACCTTCATTGTGAGAAATGATTTATTTGTGCTCACAGGCCTAAATGGATACGCATGGATAATAATGACATTGCAAGACCTCTCCTAGTGATAGTCTCGTGTGAAAAGTGAGCTTTTCCCATGTTTTTTTCTCTTTCATCCACCCATACATACCCTCATGACAATGACTATGCTTCATGAATACAGAGAATGGATAGAATCATTCCCCCTGCAAAGATCAGTGCAACACTTTCTCATTAGCAGCCACTATTTGAAAAATCTGCCCCTGAGTGTTTTAAGTTTCATAACAAATGGTAGAATGTTTCAATGAATACAAAATATCTATCTGCTGCAAAAATGCTCAGGGGCAGATGGGAAAAATCTACTGCAAAGGAGCAATTCTGAAGATAGTGGATGCACCCTTCCCTTACACGTCTGTGACTCAACAAAGCACTCACGAAGTTCTGAAACAGAATAGGTGAGGCCACTTGCTGCCTTTAAATTCAGCGCAAAACCCCCAATCATTGTCCATTGTAATACAATGCAGTATTGTAGTACATTTTCTGACTTGTGGAATACTATTGAGCAGCAGTCACAATGATTTCATTACCACAGAAGAGAGAGGAACACTGGTGCCATTTAAAGCTGAATGCCCTAGCAGAAAATCAGGACCTGGAATCTCAGAATTCTAAAGCAGGGATGGTGCTACGGCTGAATTGAAAAGAAGACTCCAATGATTGACTTAAATAACAACTGTAAATAACATATGAAACCTCAGCGGGAAATAAGACCAGCGAGAGAGAGAGAGAAAGACAGAGAGAGAGAGAGAGATAGAGTGTGTGTGTGTGTGTGTGTGTGTGTGTGTGTGTGTGTGTGTGTGTGTGTGTGTGTGTGTGTGTGTGTGTGTGTGTGTGTGTGTGTGTGTGTGTGTGTGTGTGTGTGTGTGTGTGTGTGTGTGTGTGTGTGTGTGTGTGTGTGTGTGTGCGTGTGTGTGTGTAACTATTAACCACCCGAGAGTAAGCTCATTTGACAGTGATTAGGTTTAGTTGAAGACTTACTAGTGTGGAACATATCCTATGGGTTTGTGATGCGATATGTAATAAGCTATAGATTCACTAGGCTATTACACAATACCTACCGATGGCTTTGTTCAGGACATGACATCTAAGACATTATAAGAACAGATCGCACCCAATATTGCACTATTCTGATACGTAATAAAAATTAACAAGCAAGTTCAGGTTATGTGTAGTGCAATTCCAAGGCTCAAGACAGCCCAACTCCACTCTTTCTCCATTATACCATTATTTACCTGAACGTCTATCTACTAGTGCAGTTGGATAAGATGAAGGATGGAGGGGATGAGAACATCAGAATCATCCTTAAATACTGACTGGCTGCTGCTGCCTGCCATCAAGCTCAATATCCTTTATAGGAGGACATGGGAGGGGGCCATGTTTTTAGATGAATGGTTAGGAATGGAAAGAGTCTGTGGAGTGTCTGTGAAACGTGTACTCAAAGAAGCAATCAGTGCAAACACCATTTCACTTAATCAAGGACTCTGAAAACACCACTCTCTCTTCACTCATACTTCTCTAATGAGGGTCAACAGAGCTTGATAAAAAAAATTGCTCTATTTGCTAAATTAAAGATGCTGTACACTCATGGCTACAGATGACCAATACCAAGAATCTATTTGAGAGGTTCATTTCAAAAGCACTCACCCCTACTCAATTTTTAAAAGTTCACATAGGGGTCCGTTGGCCTCTTACTTCGTACAGTAAACTACTGCAGGGTGGAAGGTAGCCTCGTGGTTAAGAGTGTTGGGTCAGTAACCGAAAGGTCACTGTTTCCAATCCCCAAACCGACTAGGTTACAAATCTGTCAATATGCCCTTGAGCAAGGCGCTTAACCCTAATTGCTCTGGATAAGTGCGTCTGCTAAAATACTTAAATGTTGGATTGAATAGGACCACCAAGATCTTTCCTTTTATAATCAAGTCATATTTTTGCCATAAAAATGTATATGTATTGGGACGAATACAGCATACATTTATTTTGAGATTGCCTGCAATGACAACAAGCTCAGTCCGATGATGCTGTGACACACCGCCCCAGACCATGACGGACATTCCACCTCCAAATCGATTCAGCTCCAGAGTACAGGCCTCGGTGTAACGCTCATTCCTTCGACGATAAAGGCGAATCCAACCATCACCCCTGGTGAGACAAAACCGCGACTCTTCAGTGAAGAGCACTCTGTGCCAGTCCTGTCTGGTCCAGCGAAGTTGGGTTTGTGGCAATGTTGTTGCCAGTGATGTATGGTGAGGAACTGCCTTACAACAGGCCTACAAGCCCTCAGTCCAGCCTCTCTCAGCCTATTGCGGACAGTCTGAGCACTGATGAAGGGATTGTGCGTTCCTGGTGTAACTCGGGCAGCTGTTGTTGCCATCCTGTACCTGTCCCGCAGGTGTGGTGTTCGGATGTACCGATCCTGTGCAGGTGTTGTTACATGTGGTCTGCCACTGCGAGGACGATCAGCTGTCCTTCCTGTTTCCCTGTAGCACTGTCTTTGGCGTCTCACAGTACGGACATTGCAATTTATTGCCCTGGCCACATCTGCAGTACTCATGCCTCCTTGCAGCATGCCTAAGGCACGTTCACGCAGATGAGCAGGGACCCTGGTCATCTTTCTTTTGGTGTCCTAAGATTCATAACTGTGACCTTAATTGCCTACCGTCTGTAAGCCGTTAGTGTCTTAACGACCGTTCCACAGGTGCATGTTCATTAATTGTTTATGGTTCATTGAACAAGCATGAGAAACAGTGTTTATACCCTTTACAATGAAGATCTGTGAAGTTATTTGGATTTATACGAATTATCTTTGAAAGACAGGGTCCTGAAAAAGGGACGTTTCTTGTTTTGTTGAGTTTAAGTCCATTACATCAGTGGATAAAGGAGCACATAAGGGGACAAACGAAGGAAGTCAAAGAGTCATCTGATTGTTTCCTCTTTCTGTTATTTTAGTACTGTTTATCATCCTGTAGGGTCAGTAGTTCCCTCTCTATCCTCTCTCTATTACAGCAGCAATAAGAACAGGAATCCTGGCTGAGACACTGGCCCAATGTTGTTCATTATGAACCCAAACCAATCCCCAAAGACCACTCACTTGCATAAAGGAAACAAACGTATTGCACAGCTTATTGCACAGTGCCATGAACTAAACTAAGGAACAACAAGGGTATGGATTGGCTAATACACTGCAGAGGCAGAGAGTGGTATGGAAAACCAGTGTGTGTTCCCATTAGGATGTTCCCTTTTGTCTTTGGTCGGACAATCAAGAAATTGGTACCATTACTTTCCCCATTAGAATTTCAAAGATAAAGCTTAATGTGAGCATGAGCCTCAGCACATGGTGTTCACATTGTGAGTGTGGCTATAACACATTAGGTAACTATTAGGTCAATCTATTGGAGGTTGCTCAATGTGTTTCTGCTCTACTTGTTGCCTATCATTTGTAACCACATAGGGTGTTTCCTTGAAAGCCATTCCCTGGCTGTTACCTTTGGGAAGAGGGAGAAAGAAATGACCTGCCCAGGAAAAAGAAAAACAAAAGTTGTCATTAAAGATTAAAGCTAAGTGTGTTACCTCCATGGCAGAGCAGGAGCAGACCATGGAGAGGATGATATTAAACTGAGAAACGGCTTGCAGACAGAAGCTATAACCAATGTCTGTGACTCTCCTTGCCAACTAAGCCTGGACCTTACTCGGCCAATGATATCATGAAACTCTAATGCCCCTTGTATACAATGACAAATACAGGATAGAATCTTGCTTTGGTGATTTCAAGATCGCATGTCTGAACTGGCTGACCATATCTGCTCTCTGATATAGATGAGCCAATAGGTTTTGAGGTATGCAAATTAGTTTATTAGGTGTTCCATAGCCTTTATTTCACCACCAATTTTCCCATTTATGAGTGTTAGCTGTAGCTTAGAGGAATAGGCTAAAGCACTAACAGTTTCATTCAAACTCATTCATACAGGGAGGGTAAAGTGAGGGTGAAAGAAGGGTGAAGGCCGGTCCCTCCATTAGTTTATTTCCTTATAATCTCATATTGTCTGGATTAGTCTAAAAACTGGCATTATTATGCTGTGCTGACATTAAAAATATTTTGTGGCACATGAACAGGGCGGCCCTTGCGTTGGCCCTGTATTAATTGCAACCTCCCTATAACCTATGGTTTAAACATCATTTTCGTCAACAGTGGCTATAATTTTAATTGTTAAAATACACATTGTATCGTCTGCAGTGTCCTCCCTTATGAAAACCGTCAATATTTCATAGGGATGAAATAGGCTACGTGATTTGAAATTGCATTGTGAAGAAATCCATTGTCTTACTAATTGAGAAGGACATTTGAGGCAATGGGTAGCCTATTAGATTATAGTTATTCACAGAAGGGAATGTGTTTCTAATTCGCGTCCACATTTTCTGATAACAAATGCGAAGTCACGTGACAATATATCACAGGAGCTGTTACAGATGTATCAGGCAGTAGTAACCTGTGTGAAAACAACCCGAAGACGAATACACCCTGTTCGTGTGGCAGCCAGGTTAATCCAATTGGCAGGTCCTGCTTGGAAGACTATTGTAGTCACATAAAAAGCGCAGATTCCCAATTTGATAACATTAATCTGCCAAATTAAACCTTAATGTTGACATTCAACGTATATAATAGCCTACTGTGTTTTGGTTTAATCAACTCTCTAGGAAAATAACCTACCCATGATGTTATCAGATATTTGCAGATGTTGGATAATAATTCATGTGTCGTTTTGTAAATAAGAAAATGAACTATGTATGAAGACCAGGGTTTTGCCATGTTAATTTCAATGAAATGTAAGGCAAATCGATCTGTTTTTCAATCAGATAAATAATGTTTTTAACGCCCCCTTTGTTCTGAATGGAACGGCGGCGTCTCCTTGCATCACACACTATGCTACACATCCAGGCAAAGCCCGCACGCATCCTTTCAAAAGGCATGATAAAACTAAAACATGCAGTCCTAGTGACTATTGCTTATAGATATGTTATAATCACATTCAAGATACAAACTGCATGGTGTTCTAAAAGCCATATAAAGCCCCGTCATGTTTTTTTTTTAAAACATGCTTCGGAATCAAATGTTAACGTTACTCTTTCTCACCAGCATCGGCATCGTGAGATGAGATCTGCAATGAAACACGGGCTCATGGACCTACCTGTATTTAAAGTGCAACAGTTACATCCACAACCACGTACAGTTCTTTTTCCCGCGGTTATCACATAGGCCTATAATTATTTGTTCATTAATTCTGTGCAAAATCCTCGAAATAAACCAGCAGGGAATTCACTGCTTGAATCTCATGACAGTCTCTAACCATTAGGAATGGTCTCGCTTTCTTCAGGAGGAGAAAGGCTTGGGTAGCAATCCCTTTATGGAACGTACCACTTTCAACAAGGGGATTGAAACTCACTGTTGTTCGATAAACCATCGAATAAGAACAAATACGATTGTTACACTGAGTTACCTATGAACTATTACATCTATTTAATTACAATACACAGTTTTTTAAAACTTTTGGTCTCTATGTATTAGAATCATATATGATCACATTTGGCATGTGCTTAAATCTATCCCAGTACCCTATTTGGAACAGGCTTGCCCATAATTTAGTATTTTTCTACCAAACCCACTCCCAGATGTTAGGGAGAAGGCTGGATTTCCAAGGCGGGTGGAGATGTTTGCTACAATATGACGACGAGATACATGAATGAATGATACATATGTTGCAGATAAATTAGTCTAAACTCTCTCACTGTCTCCAGGTTATGACTTTGAGGGACTTTCTGTGCTTCAACTAAAGGAAAATGTAACTCATATTATCAGTCATTTTAACTCTGTAGAGTAACCGATCAATATTTTTATACAGATCTCTTGGAACTGGACAATGTGTTGTTTATAAACATTTATAACTGTTAAATTAAATATTTAAATTACAGATGAAGAAGAAAAAAAGTATTTTACAATTTCATAAACCCAATGGTTACTTCCTGTAATTACCTGGCTCCATCAGCACCTTTGTTTAAGACACTCAATACCTTGTCTATTTATGACATGAATGTATGCCAATTATGCACTTTCATCTACTAATACTCATACCTCCCAGACAGTTTACCTAAAACCTTCAATGGATGCTTTGTTAGAGTAGTCAAGGATCATATCACCTCTACCTTACTTGTCACCCTAGACACACTTAAATTTGCTTACCGCCCCAATAGGTCCACAGGCGATGCAATCGCCATCACACTGCCCTATCCCATCTGGACAAGAGGAATACCTATGTAAGAATGATGTTCATTGACTACAGCTCAGAATTCAACACCATAGAACCCTCCAAGCTCATCATTAAGTTTGAGGCCCTGGGTCTCAACCCTGCCCTGTGCAATTGGGTCCTGGACGTACTGACGGGCCGCCCCCAGGTGGTGATGGAAGGAAACAATATCTTCACTTTGCTGATCCTCAACACTGAGGCCCCACAAGGGTGCGTGCTCAGCCCCGTCCTGTACTCCCTGTCCACCCATGACTGCGTGGCCATGCATGCCTCCAACTCAATCATCAAGTTTGCAGACGACACAACAGTAGTAGGTTTGATTACCAACAACAACGAGGCTCTCGGAGTGTGGTTTCAGGAAAACAACCTCTCACTCAACGTCAACAAAACAAAGGAGATGATCGTGGACTTCAGGAAACAGCAGAGGGAGCACCCCCCTATCCCCATCGAGTGGACAGCAGTGGAGAAGGTGGAAAGTTTTATGTTCCTCGGCGTACACATCACGGACAAACTGAAATGGTCCACCCACACAGGCAGTGTGGTGACGAAGGCGCAACAGAGCCTCTTCAACCTCAGGAGGCTGAATAGATTTAGCTTGTCACAAAAAAAAACTCACAAACTTTTACAGATGCACAATTGAGAGCATCTTGTCAGGATGTATCACTGCCTGGTATGGCAACTGCACCGCCCACAACCTCAGGGCTCTCCATAGGGTGGTGCAGTCTGCACAATACATCACCGGGGGCAAACTAACAGCCCTCCAGGACACCTACAGCACCCGATGTCACAGGAAGGTCAAAAAGATCATCAAGGACAACAACCACCCGTGCCACTGCCTGTTCACCCGGCTACCATCCAGAAGGCGATGTCAGTACATGTGCATCAAACCTGGGACAGAGAGAGTGAAAAACAGCTTCTATCTCAAGGCCATCAGACTGTTAAACAGCCATCAAGAGCACAGGGAGGCTGCTGCCTACCTACAGACTTGAAATCATTGGCCACTTAAATAAATGGAATACTAGTCACTTGAATAATGTCTACATATCTTGTGTTACCCATCTCATACAGTTGAAGTCGGAAGTTTACATACACCTTAGCCAAAAACATTTAAACTAAATTTTTCACAATTCCTGACATTTAATCCTAGTAAAAATTCACTGTTTTACGTCAGTTAGGATCACCACTTTATTTTAAGAATGTGAAATGTCAGAATAATAGTAGAGAGATGTCACGCCCTGACCTTAGAGATCCTTTTTATGTCTCTATTTTGGTTTGGTCAGGGCGTGTGTTGGGGTGGGCATTCTATGTTTTCTATTTCTGTGTGTTTGACCGGGTGTGGTTCTCAATCAGGGGCAGCTGTCTATCGTCGTCTCTGATTGAGAACCATACTTAGGTAGCCTTTTCCCACCTGTGTTTTGTGGGTAGTTGTTTTCTGTTTTTGTGTCTGCACCAGACAGAACTGTTTCGGTTTTGTTCGTGCTCTTTGTTATTCAGTGTTCTATTAATAAATCATGAACACTTACCATGCTGCGCTTTGGTCCACTTCTTCATGCAACGATGACCGTAACAAGAGAATGATTTATTTCAGCTTTAATTTCTTTCATCACATTCCCAGTGGGTCAGAAGTTTACATACATTCAATTAGTATTTGGTAGCACTTTCTTTAAATCTTATAAATTGGGTCAAACGTTTCGGGTAGCCTTCCACAAGCTTCCCACAATAAGTTGTGTGAATTTTGGCCCATTCCACCTGACAGAGCTGTTGTAACTGAGTCAGGTTTGTAGGCCTCCTTGCTCACACACGCTTTTTCAGTTCTGCCCACAAATTTTTTATGGGATTGAGGTCAGGGCTTTGTGATGGCCACTCCAATACCTTGACTTTGTTGTCCTTAAGCCATTTGGAAGTATGCGTGGGGTCATTGTCCATTTGGAAGACCCATTTGCGACCAAGCTTTAACTTCCCGACTGATGTCTTGAGATGTTGCTTCAATATATCTACGTAATTTTCCTACCTCATGATGCCATCTATTTTGTGAAGTGCACCAGTCCCTCCTGCAGCAAAGCACCCCCACAACATGATGCTGCCACCCCCGTGCTTCATGGTTGGGATGGTGTTCTTCGGCTTGCAAGCCTCCCCCTTTTTCCTCCAAACATAACGATGGTCATTATGGCCAAACAGTTCTAATTTTGTTTCATCAGACCAGAGGACATTTCTCCAAAAAGTACAATCTTTCTCCCCATGTGCAGTTGCAAACCGTAGTCTGGCTTTTTTATGGCGGTTTTGGAGCAGGGGCTTCTTCCTTGCTGAGCGGCCTTTCAGGTTATGCCGAAATATGACTCGTTTTTACTGTGGATATAGATACTTTTGTACCTGTTTCTTCCAGCATCTTCACAAGGTCCTTTGCTGTTCTGGGATTGATTTGTACTTTTCGCACCAAAGTACATTCATCTCTAGGAGACAGAACGAGTCTCTTTCCTGAGCGGTAGGACGGCTGCATGGTCCCATGGTGTTTATACTTGCATATTGTTGTTTGTACAGAAGAACGTGGTACCTTCAGGCATTTGGAAGTTGCTCCCAAGGATGAACCAGACTTGTGGAGGTCTACAATTCTTTTTCTGAGGTCTTGACTGATTTCTTTTGATTCTCCCATGATGTCAAGCAAAGAGGCACTGAGTTTGAAGGTAGACCTTGATATAAATCCACAGGTATACCTCCAATTGACTCAAATGATGTCAATTAGCCTATCAGAAGCTTCTAAAGCCATGATATACTTTTCTGGACTTTTCCAAGCTCTTTAAAGGCACAGTCAACTTAGTGTATGTGAACTTCTGACCAACTGGAATTGTGATACAGTGAATTATAAGTGAAATAATCTGTCTGTAAATAATTGTTGAAAAACGTTCTTGTGTCATGCACGAAGTAGATGTCCTAACCGACTTGCCAAAACTATAGTTTGTTAACAAGAAATGTGTGGAGTGGTTGAAAAACAAGTTTTAATGACTCCAACCTAAGTGTATGTAAACTTCCGACTTCAACTGTGTGTATATACTGTATCCTATACTCTTCTACTGTATCTTATTCTATGCTGCTTTGACATTACTCGTCCATATATTTCTATATTCTTATTCCTGTCTGTGTGATGAACAGCAACGCTCCCCATCCAACCTGACAGAGCTTGAGAGGATATGCAGAGAAGAATGGGAGAAACTCCCCAAGTACAGGTGTACAAAGCTTGTAGCGTCAATACCAAGAAGACTCAAGGCTGTAATCACTGCCAGAGGTGCTTCAACAAAGTACTGAGTAAAGGGTCTGAATACTTATGTAAATTATATATTTCAGTTTTAGATTTGTATAATTGTTCAACAAGATTTTGCTTTGTCATTATGGGGTATTGTGTGTAGATTGATGAGGGGAAAAAACAATTGAATCCATTTTAGAATAAGGCTGTAACATAGTAAAATGTGAAAAAAGTCAAGCGGTCTGAATACTTTCCGAATGCGTTGTACAATTCTTTTAGAGTACTATTTGCCCTGAACAGCGTAAATATATAATAAATAATTAATGCAATGCTATTCTGATTCTGCAATATGCACCTTATGTGTGGGAGCCATAACCTATCAATGATGTCGTCTGTCATTCACCAGTGATGAGGTTTGATGCTAACCACCAGTCAGCAGCAAATCAATCCACTTATTCAAATCATGTGGCCAGTAATAGCCTGTTTAGGAGAAATGACACCTGCAATACCCCACTGCACTAAACACAAATTCAGCTAAAATACATTAGGTATCTCCACAAACTGCTTTTCTTTGTTGTGGTTTAAATTAATAGCATTGGATGCATTTCTATTTGTCAATGTACAGAGTATACCAAACATTGGGAACACCTTCCTAATATTGAGTTGGTGGACTCTACAATGTGTCGAAAGCGTTCCACAGGATGCTGGTTCATGTTGACTCCAATGCTTCCCACAGTTGTGTCAAGTTGGTTGGATGTCCTTTGAGTGGTGAACCATTATTGATAGACATGGGAAACTGTTGAGTGTGAAAAACCCAGCAGCGTTGCAGTTCTTGACACAAACCAGAGAGCTTGTCAGCTACTAACATACCCTGTTCAAAGGCACTGAAATGTTTTTTTCTTGCCCATTCACCCTCTGAATGGCACACATACACAATCCATGCCTCCTTCTTTAACCTGTCTCCTTCCCTTCATCTACATTGATTGAAATGGATTTAACTAGTGACATCAATAAAGGATCACAGCTTTCATCTGGATTGACCTGGTCAGTCTGTCATGGAAAGAGCAGGTGTCCTTAATTCTTTGTATACTCAGTGTATGTGGGCCTTTATGAGGCCTGGGAAGTGGAACCATATAATGCAAAACATTTCATTAGATAGTATGGTATTCTAGGTTGAATCACACTCATTGAGTTGATGGGATTGGAATTGGACCAGTCCAGATACAAAAACCAGAAAGTTCCTAAAATAACCCTTGGTTTGGGTTGGGTGGGTTAGGAATGACCAAGTAGCCTGGCTCGCATTGGTAGCCTCCCTGTCCCTGTCCCTGTAATCCAGTTGGAGTGTGAGCATGGCAGGTTTGGCCACGTGTACTCCCTCCCTCTGTAATTGTGACTGTCTCTAATTGAAGCCACTTGAGGAACACAGCCCTTCCTCCTCAGTTCCTCGACCACACTGTGCTTTCGGAGGATGGTGCCCTGCTGAAAGCCGGGAGATGTGAGCAGGGGAAATGCAGGACCATGAACCTCCAGAGCAGATGAAATGTCCATGTGGTTTCCTTAGGAAAACACAACCCTCATCACAGGGACCCCAGCATCTTTACTGGAGCCACCCTCCAATCATATTTGGTGTGGGGTGTTCTTCCCAGATGTGTTTGTTTACATTTATTTGGTCTTGGGAACTACAAAAATACACTGCACCAATGAAGTTTCTAAATATAAGAAAAGTATTAGTCAGCAGTCATAGCTAAGTTCAATGGATTCCGGTTGCTATGTCTGGAGATGTCATTGCGAATAGATGACTCCCACTGAGGACACACAGTAACTAATTCTATCAATCTAATTACAGTTATTTTCTTATTCAATGAGCAGAGATTCATAAATGTACAGAATATTCTGATATCAGTCTACAAAGCAGGTCTGTGTTATCATGGGACAATGATAACATGCCAGATACGAAATGGAAACCAGAACGGTATTGGCATTTTACATACAGGCCTATGGCACATGGTCTCTTTAGTACTGTATATGATCTCAGTCCAATTCTGTAATATTCATTTACCATTTGATAGAATAAAATAGTCTAGGTGGTGTCTGTCCTTTATGATGATGTCAGGTTCTCCCTGGAAGTACCCTTATTAATTAAATTGCATACATTATTATCAGACTTTTGCAAGAGAGCAGTTCAGAAGCAGTAGTCCCCTATGGGTCCTGTCTTCTCGTGGGGTTGGAGCGGGGCCAGAGGGTATTAGAGAAAGGCACTTCTTGAGTGTTACACAGATATATTGTTATGTTGAGGGACCTATGATTTCTGCAGTTAAACTTCATTAACCTCAATATGAATAAATTATTTAAGAAACCATTAATACTTTAAACTCAGCCTTTGAAATAAGAAATGATGTTGGCAATTTCAGAGGCTGGAAACATCTAATGGCCAAAGTTAATTCCACATGCTTTAACATTACTCTGTGCTGTAGTCAGCCTGAGAGCCTGCCTTGAACTGCACTCTGCCCCCTGGAAGCCACCACTGCCTCCCAGTGGCTACAGGAATGCAACAATCAAACAAATTAGTTATTTTTGTAGGCAGATGCACATCGGGCTCTATTCAATCATAGCAAGTTGTCTAATGTCTCCAGGGTTAGAGAACAACATTTTTATTGCACTGAGAGAATATATGTTTGGGTTATTTAATCAATAAAACAACTCAACATGTCATCCCCAGCTCTACTCCAGTCAGTCTTTGCCAAACGCTCAGCTGTACTAGAATATTCTGCTGGTACAGAAGCCTACCTACAGTATATATTTCCATTTTAACACAACACACCCTCTTGTCCCCAATAGTTGTTGTCCTGTTTTTGCAGTAATCACAATTTCAAAACTATTTGCCTTCAGCCAAAATCACAAGATGTGAAGCATTCTTAATTTCACAGAAAACCATGCCTGTAGTTACTGTTGCGAGTTCACCTATCATTTAATCTTATTTTCACACCCCCCAAAAAGTTAATTGCCATTTGCATTTCCAAGGATCAAACTGAAAATAGCGCTCCCCTGATGTGTATCTTTGTAACACAGTAGTAGCCCAGTGTAAAGAAGCAGGCAATTCTAATTGTTGTGAGGCATAACCACCCTCACATCAGGGGCTTTAGGTTGTAAAAGTTTGAAATGTTCATGACACACACACACACACTCTCGTTGGTTTTACTATCCATGTGGGGACCAAAAATTGTATTCCCATTCAAAATCTTATTTTCCCTAACCCTAAACCTAACTACACAGAGAGAGAGAGAGAGAGAGAGAGAGAGAGAGAGAGAGAGAGAGAGAGAGAGAGAGAGAAAGAGAGAGAGAGAGAGAGAGAGAGAGACTTGGCAAACAGAAAATGTTACTATTACGGAGGAGGAATGTATGTGTAAATTGATGCCTACTCCCGGTTAATTTGCTCAAGTCACCATAAAAAGGGTTGCAGCATGCATGACAATGCCCCTTTCTATTGACTGCTGGGTGGTTAGGCCGGTCCCCAGGCTGCTTCTTCCACAGCACTGCAGCTTTAGTCCCATGAGCCTCACATCTGGCCCCTATAAGCCACTGCAGCTGTTTGTGAAATCATGTGTGTAGTTTAGAGGATCCAGACCACAAAGAGCCCCCTCCTTCCCTTAACCACAGCGAGGTGGAAAGGAAAACTGGTAAATTTGACTGTTTGAGCCTGTATCTCATGAAGGTTCTCGTTAAAATCAAGCCAGTAGTCCTGTTTCATTGTAAAGATGTATTTTTAGGCCTTTTATGCAGCGGTTTATGTGCTAATTCTCTTTCAACTGTGTGTGATTGCTTGGGTTCGTAATGGAAAACAACTGATCTCAAACTCTTAAAAAGTGACATGAGAGAACACTTATCAAGTATGGCGATACAAAGTCAAAAGACAGAAAAGCACTATATAGCTGCTTCTCATAGTGCATTATATAACTGCAGTTTACAAGAGTGTACAATTTCCATTGTGTTGTTTTTATCTTATTGCAAAAAAATTAAGTAAACTTCGAGATGGAGCTGAAACAGTTGCTAAGCAACACTTTTTTTGTGCTGTGCCCCAACAGCAGTATTTACATTATTCCAGTCGGTGGGATATTCCAGGGGGGAAATGACTTTTCAGTTTGCATTAAATGCTGCATAGATATCTGGGAAAGTTCTCCATGCATTTTTCTACTTGATTGACATGAAATTGCTTGTGGCAATATATTGAGTAAAACTCAAAACATGAGATGCCAAAAATAATCTACAGTAAACACAGCAGTATTTTACAGTATACAGTGATATTGTGAATACCAGTGTATGTGGTAATACTAATAGGCTAGAGAGAAAAAAAATATTGTTGTTCATATAGAGATAATAGTAGTATGAAGTGTATGGCCATACTTATGTACGATGATCAATAAAGATGGCCTATGCTCAGGGCATCACAGTAGATGGACAGTAGGTAATGGCTGGTATCAGTGATGGGTTGAGTGGCAATATGGTAAGCAGCTGTTGTTCACTGATACACAGGCCTTTCCACTTGAATTCCAATTCATGCATGCCTGTGGTCTCCTTTCCCCTCTTTGAGCCAACACCCCAAGTCTTGGAGCTGCATCAGCAAAGCCACTGCCACGCAGCACACTCACTGTGCCACCCCCCCCACTTCTGCAATTTCAGAAAGAGACATACTTTGTGATTGGAGAGAATGAGTGAGTGAGTGAGATAGAGAGATAAAGAACGCGAGCGAGAGAGAAAGTTAGAGAGGAAGTGAGAGAGAAAGTGAGAGCGAAAGGAGGGAGAAAGAACACAGTATGTATATGTTTCAGGGGGAGTATAATACATTTGAACCACAGTTCCTGCTGCACTACCAGCATCCTTTGCTGTAATCATTGTACACTCCCAAACCTCCTACACCCCAGCTCTTTGCCCCAGAGAATCCAACTCATAGGCATTCTCAAACTGAACTGGAGATCATTCAGTTAACTTGACGCTCGCCTCGAGCCTGTAGCTTAATCCCATATCAATGTATTAATCAATAAACATACCCAGTGATGGTGACATTTACATTACAGTTTGAAGTCTAGGGTGGAACTGACAAAGGCACTAAGACAGGAAAACATTGTATGTTGCCCAGACACTGTATGAGACAATCCTTAAAGGCCCAGTGCAGTCAATAATGTGATTTTCCTGTATTTTATATATATTTTCACACTATGAGGTTGGAATAATGTTTTGAAAATTATGATAATGTCCTTTTAGTGTAAGAGCTGTTCGAAAATAGCCTCGGAAATGTCAGCCTGTATTGGTGGGATTGCGTTTTGGCCTGCCTAGTTAATAGACCAATAAGAAAACGAGTTGCACACCTCTCTGCCAATAACAGATCATTTTCAGTTTTTCCCCTCCCAACTCAGACCAATCCCAGACAGTCCTGGCAAAATTCTTGTTTGAGAAATTGCTCTTTGCTATGAAGCTTTTTTTGTTTATTTTGGATCATTTTAATTGAAATCAGTCACAGTAAGGTACTTAATTGTTACTCAGAAATGATTTGATAGAGATATAAATGGCTGCATTGGACCTTTAAAGGTGCACTGTCACTCACTACACATTCTGTAGCTATGACGTAATCCAGTGGACTTTCTGTGGGTCTGGAAGTGTCATGTCATTATGTGGATTTCATTACAGCTATTGAACTCTTGCCTCTTTTCACCAGAGTCAAACTGCTGAGCGTCCAGTCCTGCCAGGTATTTAATTGAAACCAGCCTCTTCCCCTCTCTCCCTCCTGTCTTACAGCACTTTGACACCGATCCAACCCAACTCCCTCTCGCCCCTTCATCCCTCTACTTACCTTCTGGCTCTAACCCTCAGCAGCTCAGAGCAATATACATCCAAAACCCCTATTCAGTCTATGCCAACACACATATTCACAAAGGCCAGAGTTGATGTTGTAATCTTCACCCTTCACCCTCCCTCACACTCATTTTCGTACCGAACAACACTGTGTGCAATTGGATTCCTGTTATTTTTCTTTATGGATATGGATTTATTTTCATTGATATTTGACCTAAAAGATAGGAAAGGTCTTACTGTAAAATTGATTTCTCTGAATGTATTGAATAGCAATTGAAGCAAAAAAACAGATGGGTAATGAGATCAGATGCAAGATATGGACCAATCAATAATTTTCCCCCCGTAAAAAAGACTAAACAAGCCAGGATCAATTTCTAAGTGCCTACCCCACACACTCTGTGTCTGTAGTTTACACAATGGCCACAGGCTATGGTTGACTATTTAAATTTAGCTTGGTAATAATGTGAAAAATGTGTCTATGGAGAGCAGTTTTACACCTAATCTGCATTTTACTCACTGGAAACATTAACAATCCTAAGAGATCAACCACAGAATGACCCACTTAGATGAAATAGAATAGCTTCTGCCACATCCATACTGAATAAACTGATACAAATAATAGAACTTGTGGCATTATAACGTAATGCTATCCAGATAACTACTCCTTTCTCTGATGTATTTGCACACAAAGCAAATACGTCCCACTCAGTATGACAGTTACTGTACGATGTAGAGGCACATCTTGTTCGGATTTATTTCTGAGTTTGTTAGGACGAGATTCTATTGATCCCATAAAGGGAGATTTGATATCAGCTGTCGATACAGACACACCAGCAAATAAACAGAATAGGTCTAAATGTGTTCCGCTTTAGTGCATTTGAATGTGTGTGTGTGTGTGTGAAGCTGAGTGAGGGGTTGCTATGAGATAGCTGGAGGCTTGGGTTGAGAAGCCATGGCAGAAGGTCATTAGATTCTCATTTCACATTAGCATCTGCTGAATGGGATTAGCCATCCAGCCGAGTTTAAACCCCTGACATGCCACAGGCTCTGCCAACTAGAAAATGGAGTGGTCATTAGCAACACCCCCTCAAGTGTCTTTTTTTCTGCCTAAATCCAATACACTCTCACTCTTTCTGATGCTCCTCCCAGCATTGGGTCTCCATGGTGGGGTAGACAAAATGTTATTGTGGGCAAGTTTCTATAGGAACATGACATAGGACCACACATTTAAACCAGTGGCTATAATTGGTTAGATATTGAAGTGTATTGCAGACTTGATGTCCAGAGACTGCTCCCAGTTTTCTGCAGACAGAGTATTAGCTTGGTATCTGGAAGATACACAAATGTTCATTTCTTAGTATAAGAACCTGGCTTTCGATTGATTTATGTGACTGAAACATCATAGCTTTGAAGAGGTCAATCTTCAAAGCTGCACAGAATGTTCAACAAACTCTTTTCCAGTACAGTACAGTTTTTACTGTGATCACAAGAACATTTATTGTAGCTACACTGCATTTATTGTGTGGTACACAGGGCTAATACAGACTTATTTCAAAGAACCTTGAAGAAATTGTCTTTATTGTAAGTCCTTGTTACCAGCAATTAGTAGACAAAGCAATAAAGCATGAGTCTACCTGTGAAAACACATTTTACAATACCTGAAACGTCAATAATGAAAAAAACCCGAATTATCTCCTGTTACTATAGTGCCACCTGTTGGTTACTACAATCACACTATAGCACTTCAATCGGTAAATGGTATTCAAAACCAATACTTGTCTCAGAATTTAAAGTTGTTTAATATAGTTTCTTTCATCAGTAATATAAATCACAAGATCTGAAAAATATACGGACTCAAATGGGTTACAAAAGATCGATAAATAGATGTATTTCTGTGATCACATACAGTAGATGTTCACAGCAAGTAAAAATAAATAGAGCCTATTCCCATTGCTTGTCAAACATGAATGAGTAAAGATGTGTCCAGGCCTGGTATATGGCTATGTCATCTCTCCACACGACTCCACTCTGCCGGGGGATCCCGAGGCCCTTTGGGTTTTTTAATGCGACAGTTGAACTCTGAGGGAAAGTTAAGAAGTGTGGTTGGAATTACTTGAAGACACCTGCAAGTGCATCTAACAGATGACATAGCCTTGTTTTGACATCCAGTCGCAATCATTTTACTCATGAGATTCTGAGGAAATGGATATTACATTGGGTAGCTATAATGGCTTTAGATACAGTATATGGACATTGGACAACATTATTAGAAAGACAAGCAGATATTCACCCATGCTACCAGGAGTGCAGCTGTTGGTCATGCGTTTGATGGGATTTGAGACATACTCATAGTCATCTTCGGTCGAGGAATAACGATCAGCTAGAAAAAAAAGCAAACGAGAAGAACCAGTAAGACATTTTCCACATAAACAGTTCAACATGGCCGTCAAGGAATTGTTACTTTCAAGAAACCTGAAAGTATTGGTCACTAGATCGCAGTATTTTGTGCAGGGCACTGATGACACATAAAACCATATCTGGCCTCACATTGGTCTCCAAACACTGCCCTGAAATTCTCTCACCTGCGACCAGCTCATACCCACTCTGGTCCTCCCCTGCCGAGGCCTCAGCTAGCCTGTGATTGGCTAGTCCGGCTGTGTCATATATGGGTGAGACAGCTGGTGGCGGTTTGGCTGGAAGACACCTGCTCTTGGGCTTGACCATGCTGTAAAGAGCACCGACATGGCATTTTGGGACGCCCAGCTCTTCGTTGTCATAGTGATGGAGAGCGGCCAGAGGGGCGGTGGAAGAGGCTGGTGGCGGGAGCTGTTTGGACTTGTTGACCACGGCATACAAGTCATTCATCTTTTGCTGACGAGGCCGAGGCGCTCTGTACTGCACATTAGAATATCTAATGAGGAGTAGATATCAATATCAATTCACACAAACAGCGAAAAGCAAAAAAAAGGTACAAATATAGCCTTGTTGTTTCTACCCTACACACCAGATGGTCATGCCTATTATATAAGGGACTGGATTTTCATAACCAAGTCTGTTTTCTTTTGGAGCATCTACAGCGGATCTTTACTAGTCGGATAGTAGAAATGAAGATTGATAAGGAATTGCAGCTTTACCATGATGATTTCCTACTAACTATATTATTGTTTATAGAGAAATAGATCATTTTTCTCTAAGCCTGTGACGCGAGCTGAGGGATTTTCAGTAGCAGTTTAACATATGGGAGGGAGGAGAGAGGGTGTGAAAGTGAAGTTTAACAGCCCAGTTTGTCACTTCCTCTGCAACATGATGAATGTTTAGTAGTACAAGCATGGTGAAATCCTTCTGCTTCATTAATCATAAGGACGTTGTGTCTTAAAGTTCTGTTAAATGTTCATCTAAAGCTAACTGGATTAAAGTAATGTTTTATTCAAGATCATCAATGTGTACCACAACACAGTATTTCAATGTACAGTACATATTTCAATGTAGCCAACTAATTGCTTAACTGTCAAGGCAAGGAAGGTGTGTATATATTGTAACAATCAACTACTATGAAATAGTACTACATAACTTGGTGTTGATAAGCCTACGTACACTTAAACGTCATACCCTACACACCCATCATGTAAAGCTCGCAAACATAAAACTGTTGTACTGCAAACTAAAATAGAAGACTGTGAACTCACTTGAACAAAACAGGAAGCATTCTTTCTTCCCTTGTCTCAAAACACGCCATCTCTATCAACCGGAGTCAACTTCCCCCATTGTGTCTGAGCACCTTACTGTGGTATCATTAACTCAGGCTGCTTATTAAAGTCACAACTGTTGTTGTAATTGTGTGTAATACAATCACACAGTATAGTGTACAGCAAGCAGTTTAGCAGTTACTGGCGGGCCCCGGTGGCAATACATTTATAAATGCTTACCTTTACTTGGAAGAGCTGCAGTGTTGGATAGCTTTAGTCAGCTACCTAACATAAATAGCATTCCTCACTGTCATTCCTCTCTCAGGTTGTTGAGTTGGCTAAATTAGCTGCATTAGCTAAGTGAAAGGTAAACTAAGAAGAAAAAAATAACGTCCTACGGAAGTCGTCATAATTACTGTGTAAGTCTACGAAAAGGGTTGAGAACCATGAGCCTCCTACTGTAGGTTTTGTATTTAAGTCTATGTACCCAGAGGAGGATGGAAAATAGCTGTCCTCCAGCTTCACAACAGTGCTGAGATTGTGAGATTGCTGTTGAGGCTACTGTAGACCTTCATTACAAAACAATGTGTTTTAATCAGTTATTTGGTAACATATATTTGGTGATATATTTAGTATAGTTTGATCTAAAAATTAACATTTTTATGTTTCACTATTAAAAAAAAGAAATTCACTGAGTAGGATGGTCCTCCCCTTCCTCCACTGAAGAGAAAATTTGTTTCAAAGTTCATGTGTCCATGAACTCTTACCTTTCTGCAAGTGTCTGAGCGCTGGCTGATGTTGGTGGAGATGTCTTCACAGATGCAACACCATCATATAAAGGTTGGTTACTCTATTCAGAACAAAATCAACAGTACATGAGAGAGTTATAGGACTTTGTCTCTCATGTTCAGGCGCTGCTCTGTCTGAAAATGGGTGAAAAATGATTTTAATGTGCCAGCACTACATATAGAGGAAGCATGCAGGCTGGATGTTTCCTGCTTAACATTTCTCTTTTTTTCCTAACTCAACGCATCACATTGAAATCTCAGAGAGAAGTGTAATATAGTATGATCTGATGAAATGGATGACACAATGGGTTTGTCACAGAAAAACACACTGGCAGCTGAAGTTATTTTCAAACTGTATAAGCTTTGATCTCATGCAGCTTTCTGACTGCATCACAGACATGCCAATAATTATCATAATCAGGGTTTGGGAGTAACTGATTACATGTAATCTGATTACAAAAAACAGTAACTAGTCGGTTATGTAACCGGCAAAAATTTTGTCATCAGATTACAGATACTTTAGAAAAACTATTACTTACTGGATTACTTTTAAATTCAGAAAGTATGTTTGTGGGGGGAAACAATTGATAAAAGCATTGACAAAAGAAGCAAGTTTAAATTTGTTCCACCTGAGCGAGTCTGACCACAAGTCAGAGACCACTATAATAACACACCAAATGGGTTTGATGGATCCTTTTTGTCTTCTTCTAATGCCTCTTAAGGGGAAAGTAATCCAAATGTAACTGAAAGCAATCAGATTACATTACTGAGTTTGGGTAATCCAAAAGTTACATTACTGATTATAATTTTAGACAGGTAACTAGTAAATGCAATGGATTACATTTAGATTAACCTACCCAACCCTGACAATAATACTGCATGCCCTCTCATGTCATTGCTTTAGTAAAGCTTGCTTGACCATGAATGCCAGTATGGCATGTGCTGAATACTGTGATGTAGAAAGGCTAACACCTGGGGGTTGGAAATAGCAATTACAAAAACATGATACTATGGTTGAACAAAAGTAGCAGTTTCTGTCTTACCTTGGTGAGATTCTGGGAGTTGTTCTCAGCTGACCGTAAAGCCTTCTCAAACATGTAAGCCACGGCAGAAAACACAAACCGATACTGTTCCTGAGTAGAGAGATGGGAAAAATATTATTTCCACAATAGAGTATTTCAGTATGTACTATAACATAGATGTAAATAAACAATTTTGATCTGATATTAAATTACCTTTGTCTGAACTGCTGATGGCCTCTGACTCCTTAGCTCCACTACAATCTTCATGATACTGAAATCTTCTTTAATTTGCTGGTGTGGAAACATGGATTTACCAAAACACTCACTTATCGTTTTTACAGTTTGTATTGTTCTTGTTTTATTATTCATCAACATGTGCAGCATACACATGTTTTGTTAAACCAATTCCCTAAAGGATGCCATCAATGTACTGTCCTGAACATAAGTAGTAATACCTTTGTGACAAGAAGATCGTGAACATAATCCAAGGCACAAATCACCCCTGTTCTTCCGCAACCAGCACTGGAAATACAAGAGAAAAATACCTGCTTCATTTATCACTCTGGTAACACTAGAACATAACCACAGACGGCCACAACATGGACATAAGTCATATGAGTCGACGGACCACATCAGGTCCTGAATATTGAACATTTCTCACTTCATTTAAATTGTGTCATTAAAATGCATTGAGCTCAAGGAGTACATGTGGCCTCGTGATAAACAACATTCAATTATATGCATGGATGGATTTTAATGGGCATATGGATCATAATCTGTCTGAGCATGATCATTACATCTCAGAGCACAAAAAGCCCACCAGGCAGACAGTAATGACAGCTTGGCATTTTGGGCAGTGCTGTATCAAATGTACTGTAGAGTAGGAGACAAACCTGCAGTGGATGAGAACAGGGCTAGTGTTGTTTCCTTGGTCTTTGCGAGCCATATCCATCATTCCTAAAATACCATAAACGGTGTATGGAACGTCATGATCAGGCCAAGCTGTGTATTGGAATTGAGAGATTTTCCGTGTTTCCTAGCACAAAACATGGTTTGCATTACTACCCTACCAAGCAAAAGAACGGTAACTGCACATTGTCAAAAATGAGTTATTATGCTTTATCATGTGGACAAATATCCTGCCTACATTGTGTTGTGGAGAAAATGGGGGGGTTATGTTTACAGTAACTGGAAAAAGGTAGTAACTGCCATCACTCAATTCAGTTACTGCCTTTCACCTTGGTTTCACTGAGCTTTAGACTGGTGTCCACGGTATTATTTATTATCCTTTACTGATATAGTTTGTATGACACTGACAACCATGTACAAATAAATACATTAACACAAGTTTGTGTAAAAAAATAAATATATATTCCAGTGGGTGTACCAAGCAAGAAGGCAGTAACTGCCGTCTAGGGTCAAAGGTCATGTCAGGGGTCAGGGTCAATATTAATAAAAAATAACCTCATAGTAACAATAAAACAACTTTGAAGTCATTTCTCAGTTTCACTCTATGAGCAAATACTACTAATTTGCTTGGTCGGGCAGATTACTTCACTGGCTCGCTCATTCAACTTCCTGGAAATTTACAAACAATGTGAGATTATCCAAAGTGAATAACGGTTGTTGGAAAATACTGATTAAATTCAACCATTTTGAAGAATTGTGTAACTAGTGCTGCACAGAAATAAAACAATATTTCCCCTTTTTCATAGTTGGACAATTACCTCATGATATCTCACTGTCAGAGCGCGGAAAACTACTTCCTCATTTGGGCTGGATTCCTGAAACTGAAAAGACATTTCACTAAACATTTTCTAGTGTTACCTGAAATAGATCCCTATGTTCCATGCAGACAACATATGGGTCAATGTGCAGTGCCATGAAATAACAAAATATAGTACACTTTTTTTTACCTTTATTTAACTAGGCAGGTCAGTTAAGAACAAATTCTTATTTTCAATGACGGCCTAGGAATAGTGGGTTAACTGCCTGTTCAGGGGCAGAACGACAGATTTGTACCTTGTCAGCTCAGGGATTTGAACTTGCTGTTACTAGTCCAACGCTCTAACCACTAGGCTACCTTGCCGCCCCTTAGTTCACAGGAAATGACAAATCTCTGCAGGCTGTTAGGTAAAAATGGAACTCTTCATGAATAGTTTCAGAAGACTATGTGCACACTGGAACATTGGTGTGGGAGGCAACCCGTCTGTCTAGAGACACCATATTTCATCAATAGTAATACAACTGTGCACACACACTACCGTTCAAAAGTTTGGGGTCACTTAGAAATGTCATTGTTTTTTTTTTACCCCTTTTCCTCCCCAATTGTTTTAGTAGCTACTTTCTTGTCTCATCGCTACAACTCCCGTACAGGCTTTGGAGAGAAGAAGGTTGAGACTCGTGCGTCCTCCGATACACAACCCAACCACGCCGCACTGCTTCTTAACACAGCGCCATCCAACCCAGAAGCCAGCCGCACCAATGTGTCAGAGGAAACACCGTGCACCTGGCAACCTTGGTTAGCGCGCACTGCGCCTGGCCCACCACAGGAGTCGCTGGTGCGCGATGAGACAAGGATTTCCCTACCGGCCAAACGAACCCAGAGTCTCTGGTGGCACAGCTGGCGCTGCAGTACAGCGCCCTTAACCACTGCGCCACCCGGGAGGCCAAAATGTCCTTGTTTTTGAAAGAAAAGTACATTTTTTGTCCATTAAAATATCAAATTGATCAGAAATACAGTGTAGACATTGTTAATAACACAAATTACTATTGTAGTTGGAAACAGCAGTATTTTTATGGAATATCTACATAGGCCCGTTATCAGCAACCATCACTCCTGTGTTCCAATGAGACGTGTTAGCCAATCCATGTTTCATTTTAAAAAGTGAATTGATAATTAGAAAACCTTTTTGCAATTATGTTAGCACAGCTGAAAACTTTTGTGCTGTCACGACTTCTGCCGAAGTTGGTGCCTCTCCTTGTTCGGCGGTCATCGTCACCGGCTTTCTAGCTGCCCCCGATCCACGTTTCTGTTTCCCTTTGTTATGTCTTGATTTGTTATTTGTTATGTCTGGTTCCCATTACGTTATTATTATTTCCCTATTTAACCCTCTGGTACTCATTATGTTTTGTGCGTGATTGTTCCTGGTTTTGTGTTCGTCTTTTGTGTTAGGGTTTGTTATCCCTGCGTGGATTTATTGGCTGTTTATTTTCTGAGTAAAGTACGTTATTTTACTCAGTTCTGTGTCCTGCGCCTGACTCCGTCCTCATCTCTGCACAACTGACACTTGACATGTGCTTATTATAGAAGCAATAAAACTGGCCTTCTTTAGACACGTTGAGTACCTGGAGTGTTACCATTTGTGGGTTCATTTACAGGCTCAAAATGGCCAGAAACAAATAACTTTCTTCTGAAACTCGTCAGTCTATTCTTGTTCTGAGAAATGAAGGCTATTCCATGTGAGAAATTGCCAAGAAACTGAAGATCTCGTACAACGCTGTGTACTATTTCCTTCACAGAACAGCGCAAACTGGCTCTAACCAGAATAGAAAGAGTGGGAGGCCCCGGTGCACAACTGAGGCCAGCATCCCGGAGTCACCTCTTCACTGTTGACGGTGAGACTGGTGTTTTGCCGGTACTATTTAATGAAGCTGCCAGTTGAGGACTTGTGAGGCATCAGTTTCTCAAACTAGACACTAATAGAATAGCTTTCATTTTTGAGAACAATAATAGACTGATGAGTTTCAGAAGTTATGTTTCTAGCCATTTTGAGCCTGTAATCGAACCCACAAATGGTGATGCTCCAGATACTCAACGAGTCTAAAGGCCAGTTGTATTGCTTCTTTAATCAGTACAACAGTTTTCAGCTTTGCTAACATAATTGCAAAAGGGTTTTCTAATGATCAATTAGCCTTTTAAAATAATCAACTTAAAAATCCAACACAACGTGCCATTGGAACACAGGAGTGATGGTTGCTGATAATGGGCCTCTGTACACCCATGTAGATATTCCATAAAAAAATGTGCCGTTTCCAGCTACAATAGTGATTTACATACAATATAATGAAGATATACTGACAAACACTTACATTTGACACAATAAAGGGACCAAAATGGGTTGTTTCTTTGAAAGTAGTCCAGTAGCACTCACACTTTTTCTACAAAAAGACATTGAATAAATTGTTAAGTGGACACAAGCATCAAAATCACGCAGTCCATAAATCTTACAGTACACTAATACGTTTACACTCCCACTGTGGCTTTTTCAACAAGAGGTGACTAAAAGGGCATTTACTTTTCCCATTTCAATTTCTCTGCAAGCCATGATTATGACCTAAAACAGGGAGAGAAAATATGGCAACCATAAGATATGGAGACAATTCTCCCCTTATTCATCTTTTAGTGTCATTTTTTCCTACATATTTAGTAATAGAGTAAATTATATGGAAACAGAGCTACTGTACAAGCTGCACTACATGTATATAAAGCTGAAAATGATCTTCCATACCTTTACATCATACTGCCAAATCATTCGCCAGAAGTCCACCAAAGTGTGTCTCAGAGGCCCTTGGGTCGCTATGTATTTTTTGGTCTTTGTTGCACCCTAGAGGAGAGATTAAATAAAGCAATCATTTTAAAGAGCAAATGCTTTTTAAAAACAAATCCCTTTGAAAATGGCCTATGTGACATCGATATGAGTCAAAAACAGTGATTCTAGTGTCAAAATGTACTACAAAGTGTAAATAGGATCATTTTGGTCATAAAGTCAGTCTGGTCTAAAATAGAGTTTGGAACATCTGTGTGTCACAACAGGTGAATTAAGGTTGGGTTTTGATTTGACGATGTCCATTTGCCCACAAACATATGGGTGAACAAATTAATTACTGATTAATCTTGAATCATTCTGTGGATTTTGATGGGGAAAAAAAAATAGGCTTCCCTGTCTAGTGTCTCATGGGGACAAACATCATTAACCAAATGCGGAATCTGTCAAGAAACACACCTCTAAGACTGAAATCAAATTTTTCTAATAAGCAACAGAAAAAACACAGGTGCCAATAGATGTGTTCAGTGACTCTTTCAGATTGAGCTGAATAATGATACAAAATAGGACTGTTACTAAATGGGAGCAATACTGTACCTTAATGAAGCTGGCGTTGATATAGTCCAAATCATTCTCATTTGTCAGTAGAGTCAGGGGAACACGGGTCTGGTCATCTATATAAAAATACATTAGTTTTTGTTCAGATAAGTTTAATATTAAGCAAGAATCTCATTTTCAATTAGAGTAAAAAAAAATTTTTTTTAAAGAATTTAAGCCTCTATTGTGGTGCTTACATGGTAAAATGTCTCTGTAACGGTTCTTCTTTACATTCTCCATCAGTTCCCCCGCTATTGTGGTAAAGCCAAAATCTTTCTTGATGACAGAAGTCTGAGCACGAATATTCTACAAACAAATAAAGACAAACGCATGAAAGCTGAGTTTGGGAGAAATGTCCATTGTAAAAGTGAAAGTCACCCAGTAAAATACTACTTGAGTAAAAATCTAAAAGTATTTGGTTTTAACTATACTTAAGTATCAAAAGTAAATGTAATTGCAAAAATATCCTTAAATAGCAAAAGTAAAAATTCCTTATATTAAGCAAACCAGACGGCACAAATGTTTTTAGCTTTTATTTAAGGATAGCTTGCGGCACACGTCAACACTTATTTACAAATGAAGAATATGTTTAGTGAGTCTGCCAGATAAGAGGCGGTAGGGATGACTAGGAATGTGCTCTCGATGAGTGTGTGAATTGGAACATTTTCCTGTCCTACTAAGCATTCTAAATATAATGAGTACTTTTGGGTGTCAGGAAAAATGTATGGAGTAAAAAGTACATTATTTTCTTTAGGAATGTTGTCAAGTAAAAGTCAAAAATATAAAGAATAAAGTAAAGTACAGATAGTGGGGAGAACAAGTATTCGATAACACTGCCAATTTTGCAGCTTTCCTACTTACAAAGCATGTAGAGGTCTGTAACTTTTATCATAGGTACACTTCAACTGTGAGAGGACGGAATCTAAAACAAAAATCCAGAAATCACATCTCTTAACGTCATTGACCAGGTCCTGCCGTGTAGTTCTGGGCTGATACCTCACCTTCCTCATGATCATTGATGCCCCACAAGGTGAGATCTTGCATGGAGACCCAGGCCGATGGTGATTGGCCCTTCATCTTGAACTTCTTCCATTTTAGAATAATTGCACCAACAGTTGTTGCCTTCTCACCAAGCTGCTTGCCTATTGTCCTGTAGCCCATCCCAGCCTTGTGCAGGTCTACAATTTTAACCCTACAATTTTAACCCTGATGACCTTACACAGCTCTCTGGTCTTGGCCATTGTGGAGAGGTTGGCGTCTGTTTGATTGAGTGTGTGGACAGGTGTCTTTTATACAGGTAACGAGTTCAAACAGGTGCAGTTAATACAGGTAATGAATGGAGAACAGGAGGGTTTCTTAAAGAAAAACTATCAGGTCTGTGAGAGCCGGAATTCTTACTGGTTGGTAGGTGATCAAATACATATGTCATGCAATAAAATGCAAATGAATTACTGAAAAATCATACAATGTGATTTTTGGGATTTTTGTTTTAGATTCCATCTCTCACAGTTGAAGTGTACCTATGATAAAAATTACAGACCTCTACATGCTTTGTAAGTAAGAAAACCTGCAAAATCGGCAGTGTATCAAATACTTGTTCTCCCCACTATACATAAAAAATTACTTAAGTAGTTCTTTAAAGTAGTACTTTAAAGTATTTTTACTTAAGTACTTTACACAACTGCATACAGTGATATCTAAGATGTTACACATGAAACATATAAGAAGCCCTTAGCTTAGTGCAAGAACTCACAATCCAATTTACGCAGGAGCTAATGTAGCTGACAGTCAACGACACGCAACAGTATCAATATGGCTTGCTATTTTTTTTTTTTTTTTTACATGTATCTGAGAAATGAAAGGCCCCTGAGTGGAAATAGACTTGTCTTTGTCAACAACAAAAAAAATATTGGTTGCTTACACATATTTTGCAAACGTTTTCGTGGGTGTGGTGAAATATCAGAATAAACACATAAAAACCTGTGGTGTCTGTTTTTCACCACAGATGTCTGTGTTAAGCTACTGTAATGTGGAACCAGTAAAGAAAGGCTGGGCAGTTATGTGATAACACAGGTCTCTTCACAGCCTACAATAGACATCATTACGTGACCACCATTTCTCACTTTGCGCATTCTGTCACTTGAATTGGGCTACTTAGAAAAGAGTTCACCTGTATTACTATTTTGGTCATTGTTGTCATTGATTCAACATACAAACATAACCATGTTTATTGATAAAAATCTGGCTCTGGAAATTAAAAGACACTGACATGATTCACAATGGACCAGTAGGGCTGAAAGGGCAGTGCTGTAACAAGGAAATGTTAGTGGACTCAGTGTTAATAGATAACTCACTTTGCAACCTAAATGAGGAACAAAATGACTAGCCTACCTATCTTGAAACAGAGGTTCAGATGTAACAAAAACCTACAGTAGCTACAGTTGAAGTCTGAAGTTTACATACACTTAGGTTGGAGTCAACCACTCCACAAAAGTCTTGTTAACAAACTATAGTTTTGGCAAGTCGGATAGGACATCTACATTGCGCATGACACAAGTCATTTTTCCAACAATTGTTTACAGACAGATTATTTCACTTGTAATTCACTGTATCACAATTCTAGTGGGTCAGACGTTTACATACACTAAGTTGACTGTGCCTTTAAACAGCTTGGAAAATTCCAGAAAATTATGTCATGGCTTTAGAGATTCTGATAGGCTAATTGACATAATTTGAGTCAATTGGAGGTTTACCTGTGGATGTATTTCAAGGCCTACCTTCAAACTCAGTGCCTCTTTGCTTGACATTGTGGGAGAATCAAAAAGAAATCATCAAAGATCTCAGAAAAATTATTGTAGACCTCCACAAGTCTGGTTCATCCTTGGGAGCAATGTCCAAACACCTGAAGGGACCACGTTCATCTGTACAAACAATAGTATGCAAATATAAACACCATGGGACCACGTAGCCATCATACCACTCAGGAAGGAGGCGCATTCTGTCTCCTAGAGATGAACATACTTTGGTGCGAAAAGTGCAAATCAATCCCAGAACAACAGCAAAGGACCTTGTGAAGATGCTGGAAGTAACAGGTACAAAATTATCTATATCCACAGTAAAACGAGTCCTATATCGACATAACCTGAAAGGCCGCTCAGCAAGGAAGAAGCCACTGCTCCAAAACCACCATAAAAAAAGCCAGACTACGTTTTGCAACTGCACATCGGGACAAAGATTGTACTTTTTTGAGAAATGTCCTCTGGTCTGATGAAACAAAAATATAACTGTTTGGCCATAATGACCATTGTTATATTTGTAGGAAAAAGGGAGAGGCTTGCAAGCCAAAGAATACCTTGACTCAGTTACACCAGCTCTGTCAGGAGGAATGAGCCAAAATTCACCCAACTTATTGTGAGAAGCTACCTGAAACGTTTGACCCAAGTTAAACAATTTAAAGGCAATGCTACCAAATACTATTTGAGTGTATGTAAACTTCTGACACACTGGAAATGTGATGAAATATATAAAAGCTGAAATAAATAATTCTCTCTAATATTATTCTGATGTTTCACATTCTTAAAATGAAGTGGTGATCCTAACTGACCTAAGACAAGGAATTTTTACTCGGGTGAAATGTTAGGAATTGTTAAACCGAGTTGAAATGTATTTTGCTAAGGTGTATGTAAACTTCTGACTTTAACTGTAAATAGACTTCTGCAAATGTCACTATTCAGTGTTTTGTCAAAATAAAACTGAATTCGTGGTTTACTTCTATGTACACTTCTTTCTAAATGTGCCTTAAAGACTTAATCCACTGATTTGAAAGGTTTGTGTTAAATAGGCTACATTTGAGATTGTGCATTTATTTATACTATAGAGAAAGCAAAGAGCCAACATGATTTTCAGCTTTATTACAGGGGAAACATTTGAGTAGCCTACTTTTCCTTTATCCTACCTTGCAGGTTTACCCCATCTGGACCAGTGATAGACATGTTGCACATCACAAAACATCATTAGACCTATTTTAACCAGTTAATTGCAATCAATTTATGAATACACATGCCCTAAATCATATATTTTACATCTGAAAATATTGCCTGATCTTATTTGTCTATATATGGGAATTAATTATAAACTAACAATAGAGAGTTATGGTGATGGGCACTCCAAGGATTCCCACTTACAATATACTCAGATGAGATGTTGCCCTCCGCTCTGCTGTCATCTGCCAAGGACATCTGACCCACGAACCTCGATAGGTGCTCCATCTGCGCGACTATGGATGTCAATTTCACTTTTTAAATGCCAGGCAGTGGTTGACCGCTTTTGCCTATCAATACAATTCGAGACAAACGCAGAGCGCCTTGCCGCTCCCGTCTCTACCGCGATGATTAGCCTTTAAGTTCCGCGTGTACCTCTTGGAACGTTCCTCATGTCACTGTCACTATAGGACAGTCATGTAAATTTCCGCATTGAAGGCTACTTTGCCTTAATTATTGGCGTGAGGTGAGGAATTTTCACATAAACTCCAATACACTACAACAGCTGGAAACATGTATAGCATTTATTTTTTGCAAACAAGGATATTTAAAGCATATTTAAAAATAATTTAAAGCTTTTTCAAAGCTTTATCATGAAGTTAGTTATACAATTAAATATAGGCGAATGTTTTATTTTTACATAACGTTATCAAGCAGGCTATCAGTACACTAATCTAATTTAGACCTATAATATAAGTGAAATCTAAAACGTGCACCCTGATAAGATTTTCAGAAAGATTGATAAGCCTTACACGTTCTAAAAATATATATCATATGCGGTTTATTGCATTGGCCAGAGGATTCGTAAACCCATATGAACTCAAAGCCTCTGTATTCTAACAGGAATTGTAACATCACGGAAGTTTCCTGAGTGTTTTAGATGGGTGTTCTACTGCCTATTCCTATTAGGGAAGGCATATCGAGACATGGTTTACTGTAACTGTACCTTCAATGCATCAGAAGATGCCTCATCAGCACGTGCCTTGTTTTTGCATCGCAATAATCCCAAAAAATGGCTAGCCTATCCATAGCTGTGTCCAGATTCACACAGACACCAGTTACACTCAAAACGGGTGGCCTTGTTTACCTGACTTGCCTGCTTAAATTTAAACAGACTGGGAAAAGGATTGTCAACTTAACTGTGAATGGTGAAAGATTTTCATGCGAATATTCTAAAATCCGCATTTTCCACAGTTTTTATGCCGTTAAAGTAAAGA
This sequence comes from Oncorhynchus tshawytscha, assembly GCF_018296145.1. Lineage (NCBI taxonomy): Eukaryota > Metazoa > Chordata > Actinopteri > Salmoniformes > Salmonidae > Oncorhynchus > Oncorhynchus tshawytscha. Next base: position 59,840,846 of record NC_056444.1, on the reverse strand, counting down.
CACATCGTGACAGCTGTAATCGAAACAGGAAGTTTCGGTCCAATGTATAAATGCCGAAAGATAGGCCTAATTTGTTTGTTCGACATGGTATGATCTTTTTGTGTCGGTTTAATTAATTATGCGAGAAATGGCGATGAAACGCATTAATGCGATAATATTGATGTAATAAGCATCATATCGATGTAAACTTGGAGTCATGCGATGATATGGTGTGTGGTCCTCCCACTACGACTAGGGAAACCATGCAGTTTATTAGGCTACAGATGAAACAACTCATGTTGAACTTCACAGGGTGATGAAAGTGCATGGTGATCTTGATGATCTTTTCCAATAAATATTGAGGGTCTGATTCTGGTGACAGGATGATGGATGCTTGATTTCCATTTGACAATAATAAATATTCTTGCTCTTATGCAAATAAGCTCATCATGTAGACTAGCCTAACTGCACGGTATCTGCAAACTGTTCAGAGCAAGTGTCAAGACCACAGTAGGCATATTTGCTACATATTTAACTCAACTGTTTTTTTTTTACAAAACTATTGGTAGAGTAGAAAATGCGATGGAAACACATTGAACTTTAGATGTTTATTTGGTACATGAAAACATAAACGAAAAAGTACATTGTGTGCACTGCCTCATCACACACTATTTTTTAAATCTGCAACAAGTCAATTTGGTGGAAACACCACTGGCTGGAAAATTGGCATATTTTCTTTAAGAGAATACTAGAATATTCACATGACAATCACCAATTGGATGGAAACCTCGCAAATGACACTGAAATGTTAGTTCAAAAGCTGGTGGTGGACTAGAGGGTCTGAATTTACTTTTCGTAGCAGGTTAGTAGAACTTATGCAGCAGGTTAGGATAATTAACGTAGCAGGTTAGGAAAAGGATTAGGGTTAGCTAAAATGCTAAAAAGTTGCACTTTTGACGTCAGTTTGACATAAACTGTATACCATCTAGCCATGTCCCTTTCCCACTGCCTCTGGAAGTTGGTGAACCCTGCCTAAACATTTAAAATGTCAATTTAATATAGTACCACAGTATGAGCCATAATATATTGATAAAAGTCACTCACACAAGACACAGCCCTTATTTAAAGTTTTTCTGAAATTCCCTATTGGAAAAATCAATGGTGGAAAAACGATTGGAACCATTTCCCTGTATGACCGCTAGGTTTTAAGGGAATATGACACCTCCACCTTGGCGATCTATTGGGTGGTAGGGACTTCCCAATGATCCCGTATAGCAAGGACCGGAAACGCAACACCATATTGTAGAAAATATGGCGGATAATTTAGGATGTCCCACTCAGGCCGTTTACCTTTGTAAAAAATGGTCCCCGGTGTGCTTAAGGGATTGGCTCTCCCATAGGCACCAATGCATTAGCAGTTGGGTCTGAACTCCTTAGTTCATAGCATTCCTTCACGGAGTGATGTTCACTGCGATCACGTGGGTCTTACTGGGGTACGGATGTAAAAAATACATTCAAATTTGCTGTTGGCGCATATTCAAATTAGCCCGAAGGTTGCCTTGATAAATCTAGTTCATTCTCTAAATGAAATACCATGACTATTTTCTCATTAGCTGGGAATGTTGTTTGAAATGTCTGATACAACATACTTTATTGATATTGTTATCAACCTACTGTTGTTCAGGTTAGTTATAATTGTTTTAGTTTACAATGGAGCCCCTAGTTCCACTCTTCATACCCCTGATACCTCCTTTGTCCCACCTCCCACACATGTGGTGACCTCACCCATTACAACCAGCATGTCCAGAGATACAACCTCTCTCATCATCATCCAGTGCCTGGGCTTACCTCCGCTGCACCCGCACCCCACTATACCCCTGTCTGCGCATTATGCCCTGAATATATTCTACCATGCCCAGAAATCTGCTCCTTTTATTCTCTGTCCCCAACGCTCTAGGCGACCAGTTTTGACAGCCTTTAGCCGCACCCTCATTCTACTCCTCCTCTGTTCCGCGGGTGATGTGGAGGTAAACCCAGGCCCTGCATGTCCCCAGGCACCCTCATTTGTTGACTTCTGTGATCGAAAAAGCCTTGGTTTCATGCATGTCAACATCAGAAACCTCCTCCCTAAGTTTGTTTTACCCACTGCTTTAGCACACTCTGCTAACCCTGATGTCCTTGCCGTGTCTGAATCCTGGCTCAGGAAGGCCACCAAAAATTCTGAGATTTCCATACCCAACTATAACATTTTCCGTCAAGATAGAACTGCCAAAGGGGGAGGAGTTGCAGTTTACTGCAGAGATAGCCTGCAAAGTAATGTCATACTTTCCAGGTCCATACCCAAACATTTCGAACTACTAATTTTGAAAATTACTCTCTCCAGAAATAAGTCTCTCACTGTTGCCGCCTGCTACCGACCCCCCTCAGCTCCCAGCTGTGCCCTGGACACCATTTGTGAATTGATCGCCCCCCATCTAGCTTCAGAGATTGTTCTGTTAGGTGACCTAAACTGGGATATGCTTAACACCCCGGCAGTCCTACAATCTAAGCTAGATGCCCTCAATCTCACACAAATCATCAAGGGACCCACCAGGTACAACCCTAAATCTGTAAACAAGGGCACCCTCATAGACGTCATCCTGACCAACTGGCCCTCCAAATACACCTCCGCTGTCTTCAACCAGGATCTCAGCAATCACTGCCTCATTGCCTGTATCCGCTACGGAGCGGCAGTCAAACGACCACCCCTCATCACTGTCAAACGCTCCCTAAAACACTTCTGTGAGCAGGCCTTTCTAATCGACCTGGCCCAGGTATCCTGGAAGGACATTGACCTCATCCCGTCAGTTGAGGATGCCTGGTCATTCTTTAAAAGTAACTTCCTCACCATTTTAGATAAGCATGCTCCGTTCAAAAATGCAGAACTAAGAACAGATATAGCCCTTGGTTCACTCCAGACCTGACTGCCCTCGACCAGCACAAAAATATCCTGTGGCGGACTGCAATAGCATCGAATAGTCCCCGCGATATGCAACTGTTCAGGGAAGTCAGGAACCAATACACGCAGTCAGTCAGGAAAGCTAAGGCCAGCTTCTTCAGGCAGAAGTTTGCATCCTGTAGCTCCAACTCCAAAAAGTTCTGGGACACTGTGAAGTCCATGGAGAACAAGAGCACCTCCTCCCAGCTGCCCACTGCACTGAGGCTAGGTAACACGGTCACCACCGATAAATCCATGATTATCGAAAACTTCAACAAGCATTTCTCAACAGCTGGCCATGCCTTCCGCCTGGCTACTCCAACCTCGGCCAACAGCTCCACCCCCCCTGCAGCTACTCGCCCAAGCCTCTCCAGGTTCTCCTTTACCCAAATCCAGATAGCAGATGTTCTGAAAGAGCTGCAAAACCTGGACCCGTACAAATCAGCTGGGCTTGACAATCTGGACCCTCTATTTCTGAAACTATCCGCCGCCATTGTCGCAACCCCTATTAACAGCCTGTTCAACCTCTCTTTCATATCGTCTGAGATCCCCAAGGATTGGAAAGCTGCCGCAGTCATCCCCCTCTTCAAAGGGGGAGACACCCTGGACCCAAACTGTTACAGACCTATATCCATCCTGCCCTGCCTATCTAAGGTCTTCGAAAGCCAAGTCAACAAACAGGTCACTGACCATCTCGAATCCTACCGTACCTTCTCTGCTGTGCAATCTGGTTTCCGAGCCGGTCACGGGTGCACCTCAGCCACGCTCAAGGTACTAAACGATATCATAACCGCCATCGATAAAAGACAGTACTGTGCAGCCGTCTTCATCGACCTTGCCAAGGCTTTCGACTCTGTCAATCACCATATTCTTATCGGCAGACTCAGTAGCCTCGGTTTTTCGGATGACTGCCTTGCCTGGTTCACCAATTACTTTGCAGACAGAGTTCAGTGTGTCAAATCGGAGGGCATGCTGTCCGGTCCTCTGGCAGTCTCTATGGGGGTGACACAGGGTTCAATCCTCGGGCCGACTCTTTTCTATGTATATATCAATGATGTTGCTCTTGCTGCAGGCGATTCCCTGATCCACCTCTACGCAGACGACACCATTCTATATACTTCCGGCCCGTCCTTGGACACTGTGCTATCTAACCTCCAAACGAGCTTCAATGCCATACAACACTCCTTCCGTGGCCTCCAACTGCTCTTAAACGCTAGTAAAACCAAATGCATGCTTTTCAACCGTTCGCTGCCTGCACCCGCACGCCTGACCAGCATCACCACCCTGGATGGTTCCGACCTTGAATATGTGGACATCTATAAGTACCTAGGTGTCTGGCTAGACTGTAAACTCTCCTTCCAGACTCATATCAAACATCTCCAATCGAAAATCAAATCAAGAGTCGGCTTTCTATTCCACAACAAAGCCTCCTTCACTCACGCCGCCAAACTTACCCTGACTATCCTACCGATCCTCGACTTCGGCGATGTCATCTACAAAATTGCTTCCAACACTCTACTCAGCAAACTGGATGCAGTTTATCACAGTGCCATCCGTTTTGTCACTAAAGCACCTTATACCACCCACCACTGCGACTTGTATGCTCTAGTCGGCTGGCCCTCGCTACATATTCGTCGCCAGACCCACTGGCTCCAGGTCATCTACAAGTCCATGCTAGGTAAAGCTCCGCCTTATCTCAGTTCACTGATCACGATGGCAACACCCATCCATAGCACGCACTCCAGGTGTATCTCACTGATCATCCCTAAAGCCAACACCTCATTTGGCCGCCTTTAGTTCCAGTTCTCTGCTGCCTGTGACTGGAACGAATTGCAAAAATCGCTGAAGTTGGAGACTTTTATCTCCCTCACCAACTTCAAACATCTGCTATCTGAGCAGCTAACCGATCGCTGCAGCTGTACATAGTCTATCGGTAAATAGCCCACCCATTTTTACCTACCTCATCCCCATACTGTTTTTATTTATTTACTTTTCTGCTCTTTTGCACACCAATATCTCTACCTGTACATGACCATCTGATCATTTATCACTCCAGTGTTAATCTGCAAAATTGTAATCATTCGCCTACCTCCTCATGCCTTTTGCACACAATGTATATAGACTCTCTTTTTTCTACTGTGTTATTGACTTGTTAATTGTTTACTCCATGTGTAACTCTGTGTTGTCTGTTCACACTGCTATGCTTTATCTTGGCCAGGTCGCAGTTGCAAATAAGAACTTGTTCTCAACTAGCCTACATGGTTAAATAAAGGTGAAATAAAAATAAAATAAAAAATACCCCTACTGCATAAAATATTTATTTTCATGTGCAAGGTGTTCTATTAGCGTGCTAACACTCATTAAGACAGGTAGAATAGCTAGCCATCGCTAGCATTCACTGGTTAAAATTGAAGTAACTTTTGAGTGTAATGGAGTTGACTGGTGACTATGGCATGAATATTTAGAGAGCTTGGGACTATAAGGTTCTATATGCAATTTTGTCCAACTGTTGTTATGGACATAGCCTTGTTCAGTTCAATGTTCTCTATGTATATAGCACTATAATATATAACATAGCACTCAATATATAATTCATGACATTTGGTCAGGAGCTATCCTGTTATAACAAATTGAGTTTTTATATGCGTGTCATTATTGCTTGAAATCAGGCTTAGCTGCATTGCTTTCAATGCTGAATGATTGCTTCCGTACCCCACTTGTCCCAGCTTGCGTGAATTTTGTGGAAAACATCACTTTGCCATCTGGACCTATTGCTGTAGCCTACAGTGCCTTCGGAAAGTATTCAGTCCCCTTGACATTTTACACATTTTGTTACATTACAGCCTTATTCTAAAATGGATATAAAAAATCCTCATCAATCTACACACAATACCCCATAATGACAAAGCAAAAACAGGTTTTTATACATTTTAGCAAATTTATTACAAATAAAAAACAGAAATAACATATTTACATAAGCATTCAGACCCTTTGCTATGAGACTCGAAATTGAGCTCAGGTGCATCCTGATCCATGGATAATCCTTGAGATGTTTCTACAACTTAATTGGAGTCAAACTGTGGAAAATACAATTGATATGACATGATTTCGAAAGGCACAAACCTGTCTATATAAGGTCCCACAGTTGACAGTGCATGTCAGAGGAAAAACCAAGCCATGAGGTCGAAGGAATTGTCCATAGAGCTCTGAGACAAGATTGTATCGAGGCACAGATCTGGGGAAGGGTACCAAAACATTCCTTAAGCATTGAAAGGTCCCCAAGAACACAATGAGCTCCATCATTCTTAAACCACCAAGACTTTTCCTAGAGCTGCCCGCCCGTCCAAACTGAGCAATCGGGGGAGAAGGGCCTTGGTTAAGGAGTGACCAAGAACCCGGTGGCCGCTCTGACAGAGCTCGAGAGTTCCTCTGTGGAGATGGGAGAACCTTCCAGATGGACAACCATCTCTGCAGCAGTCCACCAATCAGGCCTTTATGGTAGAGCGTCCAGACGGAAGCCACTCCTCAGTAAAAGGCACATGACAGCTCGCTTGGAGTTTGCCAAAAAGGCACCTAAACGATTCTCAGACCAGAAACAAGATTCTCTGGTCTGATGAAACCAAGATTGAACTCTTTGACCTGAATGCCAAGCGTCACATCTGGAGGAAACCTGGCACCATCCCTACCATTAAGCATGGTGGTGACATCATCATGCTGTGAAGATGTTTTTCAGTTGCGGGGACTGGGAGACTAGTCAGGATCGAGGGAAAGATGAACAAAGCAACGTACAGAGAGATCCTTGATGAAAACATGCTCCAGAGTGCTCAGGACCTCAGACTGGGGCGAAGGTTCACCTTCCAACAGGACAATGACACTAAGCACACAGCCAAGACAACACAGAAGTGGCTTCGGGACAACTCTCTGAATGTCCTTGAGTGGGCCAGCCAGAGTCTGGACTTGAACCTAATCGAACATCTCTGGAGAGACCTGAAAAAACTGTGCAGCGACGCTCCCCATCCAACCTGACAGAGCTTGAAAGGATCTGCAGAGAAGAATTGGAGACACTCCCCAAATAAAAGTGTGCCAAGCTTGTAGTGTCATATCCAAGAAGACTCAATGCTGTAATCGCTGCCAAAGGTGCTTCAACAAAGTACTGAGTAAAAGGTCTGAGCACTTATATTTAATTTTTGTATTTTTGATACATTTGCAAAAAATTCTAAAAACCTGTCTGTGCTTTGTGATGATTGGGTACTGTGTGTATATTGATGAGAACCCCCCCCCCCCAAACAATTAATTCAAATGGACCAGTAAGCTCGTAGCTCAAGATCAGGTGGTAATTCACTGATAGAGGCACCTCAACGCTGTTACATATTCATGCATTATGGTTCTGGTCTCCAACTACTGGACAGGTGTGATTATTGCAAAGACAATTACCTGGCTATGGTGTAATGTTTAGACTAGTGAAAATAGTTAGTGCGGCCCTCCCTTATTTAATAGCCAAGTCGACCCATAAAATTACATTTCCCTATACAACTACTCTGCGTTTTCCATAGGATGCAGCATGACGTGAAAATGTTGACGTTTATTGGCATGAATTTTGCCCCGGAGGCAGAACTCTCGATTTTCGCTAGATGGGCCAGCAGCAAAGTTAAAATTGGCTATATTGTAAAAATATATGAAAACAAAATTAGCTTTTTGGTGTTAATTTAAGGTTAGGCATTAGTGTTAGCGGTGTGGTTCCGTTTAAAATTAGATTGTATGACTTTATAGCTGTTCCAGCTAGTACGCTGCAGAGCTGCCTCCAGAACAACATTTGTGACGAAAAACGCTAACCTGCTGAAATTGTAGCCTACTTCTCCACACCGACTCCTATCAAACCTCTACTAACAGCAGAGTCCTTCCTAGCTCTTCAGTGAAGATGGCGCAGGCACTATCAGAGGAGGAGTTCCATCGAATGCAGGTAGGCGGAAACCTGTCCATTTTCAATGCCAGTTGTTTGAAATATGCTGCGATCTTCAGAGTATTTCCTGAAAATTGGACTGGCCATCAATCTGTCCAGCGCTAAACTACTGAGTGGCAAAAGCATCACAACCTAGCTAGCTAGCTTCCCCTAGCTAGGCCAAAAGCAACACTCCAACGAAGGAATGTAGCTATCTAACTAGCTAGCTGCTAGCTAAATAGCTAATATCTGCATTCATTGCTCTTCGAATCCAATAACCGGTAGTTAACATATTTGGTCATTTGGCTCTGTCATTTTAGTATTCAATGCAAATATATGGAATTGTGGCTTCGTGTTCTAGCTAATAACATTATCAACTAACTGGTTTGTGAGTTATCTAGTCGGTGTGGATGGCTACCTAGTTAGTTAGCCAGCTGGCTAGCTAGATATCTTGAAATTATACTGGTCTTCGTTGTTATCTTAATAACAACGAATCTGTTATTGTATTCGTGTTAGATAATGATTTCAAATGGCTGTTTCTTATAGTTGTTTGCTGGGTCACGGGTTTGGTCAGATAACGTTAGCCTAGTGTTAGCTTTCAGCCTGTGTAAGGACTGGATACCAGTTAACGTTACTTAAGTTATTATTATGGTTGTGTTCAGCTTTCCAAACCAGATATTGCACAACAACTTTACTGTTTGTGTAGTAGACAATTCTCATTTATTAACGGGTCATCAACACACCTAGCTAACATCCAAAGCGTTGAAAACAATGTGACATTTCAGTGTGTTGGATTTGACACATCAGTTAATAACACACTAAAAGCAGTGGCATCAACACACCCAGCTAACAGTCAAAGTAGTGTTGTTCAATAAGCTATTTTACGTTTTAAGTTGAACCTCGATAAAGTCATCCACTCCGCCTATAACCTTTTTTCCAGGCTCATCTTTTAGAGCTGAGGACACAGAACTACCAACTTTCTGATGACCTGCGGAAGAACACAGCTGGTAAGCAGTAGCTAATAAAATAAAGACATTCTGTAAGCCAATTTGT